>NW_023425402.1:2461402-3061402 GCF_014108415.1 Molossus molossus
CATCGGGCTCAGACCCTTGGCACACCGTCAACCACATCAGGGCTCAGGCCCTTGGCACACCATCAACCACATCAGGGCTCAGGCTCTTGGCACACCATCAACCACCCCGGGGCTCACACCTTTGGCACACCATCAACCACCCCAGGGCTCAGACCCTTGGCACACCATCATCCACCCCAGAGCTCAGACCCTTGGCACACCATCAACCACATCAGGGCTCAGACCCTTGGCACACCATCAACCACATCAGGACTCAGACCCTTTGCACACCATCAACCAACCCAGGGCTCAGACCCTCGGCACACCATCAACCACATCAGGGCTCAGACCCTTGGCACACCGTCAAACACATCAGGGCTCAGACCCTTGGCACACCGTCAACCACATCAGGGCTCAGACCCTTGGCACACCGTCAACCACATCAGGGCTCAGACCCTTGGCACACCGTCAACTACATCAGGGCACAGACCCTTGGCACACCGTCAACCACCCCAGGACTCAGACCCTTTTCACACCATCAACCACCCCAGGGCTCAGGCCCTTGGCACACCATCAACCACATCAGGGCTCATACCCTTGGCACACCATCAACCACATCAGGGCTCAGGCCCTTGGCACACCATCAACCACCCCAGGGCTCAGGCCCAAGGCACACCATCAACCACCCCAGGGCTCAGGCCCTTGGCACACCATCAACCACCCCAGGGCTCAGGCCCTGGCGCACCATCAGCCACATCAGGCCTCAGGCCCTTGGCACACCAGCAACCACCCCAGGGCTCGAGCCCTTGGCACACCATCAACCACATCAAGGCTCAGACCCTTGGCACAACGTAACCACATCAACGCTCAGACCCTTGGCACACCGTCAACTACATCAGGGCTCAGACCCTTGGCACACCGTCAACCACATCAGGGCTCAGGCCCTTGGTACACCATCAACCACCACAGGGCTCAGGCCCTTGGCACACCATCAACCACAACAGGGCTCAGGCCCTTGGCACACCATCAACCACCCCAGGGCTCAGGCCCTTGGCACACCATCAACCTCTCCAGGGCTCAGACCCTTGGCACACCATCAACCACAACAGGGCTCAGACCCTTGGCACACCGTCAACCACATCAGGGCTCAGACCCTTGGCACACCATCAACCACCTCAGGGCTCAGGCCCTTGGCACACCATCAACCATATCAGGGCTCAGACCCTTGGCACACCATCAACCAACCCAGGGCTCAGACCCTTGGCACACCATCAACCACATCAGGGCTCAGACCCTTGGCACACCGTCAACCACATCAGGGCTCAGACCCTTGGCACACCGTCAACCACATCAGGGCTCAGACCCTTGACACACCGTCAACCACTTCAGGGCTCAGACCCTTGGCACACAGTCAACCACATCAGGGCACAGACACTTGGCACACCATCAACCACCCAGGGCTCAGACCCTTGGCACACCATCAACACCCCAGGGCTCAGGCCCTTGGCACACCATCAACCACATCAGGACTCATACCCTTGGCACACGATCAACCACATCAGGGCTCAGGCCCTTGGCACACCATCAACCACTCCAGGTCTCAGGCCCAAGGCACACCATCAACCACTCCAGGGCTCAGGCCCTTGGCACACCATCAACCACATCAGGGCTCAGGCCCTTGGCACACCATCACCCACCCCAGGGCTCAGGCCCTGGGCACACCATCAGCCACATCAGGGCTCAGGCCCTTGGCACACCATCAACCACCCCAGGGCTCGGGCCCTTGGCACACCATCAACCACATCAGGGCTCAGGCCCTTGGCACACCATCAACCACCCCAGGGCTCAGGCCCTTGGCACACCTTCAACCTCTCCAGGGCTCAGATCCTTGGCACACCATCAACCAGATCAAGGCTCAGACCCTTGGCACACCGTCCACCACATCAAGGCTCAGACCTTGGCACACCATCAACCACCAGGGCTCAGACCCTTGCACACTATCAAATACATCAGGGCTCAGGACCTTGACACCCAATCAACCACCAGGCTCAGTACCTTGGCACCACTCATTAACCATATCAGGCTCAGACCCTTAGCACACCATCAACCACATCAGGGCTCAGGCCCTTGGCACACACAAATCAACCACCCAGGGCTCAGGCCTTGGCACACCATTAACCACCCCAGGGCTCAGGCCTTGGCACACATCAACCACATCAGGGCTCAGACCCTTTGCACCACCATCAACCACCCCAGGGCTCGAGACACTGGACACAGCATCAACCACCCCAGGGCTCAGGGCGTTGGCACACCATCAACCACACTCAGGGCTCAGACCCTTGCGCACACCAGTCACCACCCCAGGGCTTCAGACCCTTGGCACACCATCACCCACCTCACGGGCTCAGGCCCTTGGCACACCATCAACCACCCCAGAGCTCAGGCCCTTGGCACACCATCAACCACCCCAGGGCTCAGGCCCTTGGCACAACATCAACCACCCCAGGGCTCAGACCCTTGGCACACCACGACCAACCACCCCAGGGCTCAGGCCCTTGGCACACCATCCACCACATCAGGGCTCAGACCTTGGCACACCATCAAACCACATCAGGGTCTCAGAGCCTTGGCACACCATCAACCACATCAGGGCTCAGACCTTTGGCACACCATCAACCACCCCAGGACTCAGACCCTTGGCACACCATCAACCACATCAGGGCTCAGACCCTTGGCACACCATCAACCACCCCAGGGCTCAGACCCCTGGCACACCATCAACCACCCCAGGGCTCAGATCCTTGGCACACCATCAACCACCCCAGGGCTCAGACCCTGGCACACCATCAACCACTCCAGGGCTCAGACCTTTGGCACACCATCAACCACGTCAGGGCTCAGACCCTTGGCACACCATCAACCACATCAGGCTAGACCCTTGGCACACCATCAACCACACCCATCAGGGCTCAGACCCCTTGGCACACCATCAACCACATCAGGGCTCAGACCTTGGCACACCATCAACCACATCAGGGCTCAGACCTTGGCACACCATCAACCCACATCAGGGCTCAGACCCTTGGCACACCATTCAACCACATCAGGGCTCAGACCCTTGGCACACCGTCAACCACATCAGGGCTCAGACCCTTTGGCACCACCGTCAACCACATCAGGGACAGACCATTGCCACACCATCAACCACATCAAGGGCTCAGACCTTGTCACACCAATCAACCACCCTGGCCACACCATCAACCACATCAGGGCTCATACACTTGGACACCAACAAAACACATCAGGGCTCAGGCCCTGGCACACAATAACCACCCCAGGGCTCAGGCCCAAGGCACACCATCACCCACCCAGGGCTCAGTCCCCTTGGCACACCATCAACCACATAGGGCTCAGGCTCTTGGCACACCATCACCACATCAGGGCTCAGGCCCTTGGCACACCATCAGCCACATCAGGGCTCAGACCCTTGGCACACCATCAACCACCCAGGGCTCGGCCCTTGGACACACATCAACCACATCAAGGCTCAGACCTTGGCACAACCGCAACCCACATCAACGCTCAGACCCTGGCAACACGTCAACCACATCAGGGCTCAGACCCTTGGCACACCGTCAACTACATCAGGGCACAGACCCTTGGCACACCGTCAACCACCCCAGGACTCAGACCTTTTTCACACCATCAACCACCCCAGGGCTCAGGCCCTTGGCACACCATCAACCACATCAGGGCTCATACCCTTGGCACACCATCAACCACATCAGGGCTCAGGCCCTTGGCACACCATCAACCACCCCAGGGCTCAGGCCCATGGCACACCATCAACCACCCCAGGGCTCAGGCCCTTGGCACACCATCAACCACCCCAGGGCTCAGGCCCTGGCGCACCATCAGCACACAGGCTCAGGCCCTTGGCACACAATGCAACCACTCAAGGCTCAGACCATGGGCACAACATAAACCACATCAGGCTCAGACCCTTGGCACAACGTAAACCACATCAACGCTCAGACCCTTGGCACACCGTCAACTACATCAGGGCTCAGACCCTTGGCACACCGTCAACCACATCAGGGCTCAGGCCCTTGGCACACCATCAACCACCACAGGGCTCAGGCCCTTGGCACACCATCAACCACAACAGGGCTCAGGCCCTTGGCACACCATCAACCACCCCCGGGCTCAGGCCCTTGGCACACCATCAACCTCTCCAGGGCTCAGACCCTTGGCACACCATCAACCACAACAGGGCTCAGACCCTTGGCACACCGTCAACCACATCAGGGCTCAGACCCTTGGCACACCATCAACCACCTCAGGGCTCAGGCCCTTGGCACACCATCAACCATATCAGGGCTCAGACCCTTGGCACACCATCAACCACCCCAGGGCTCAGACCCTTGGCACACCATCAACCACATCAGGGCTCAGACCCTTGGCACACCGTCAACCACATCAGGGCTCAGACCCTTGGCACACCGTCAACCACATCAGGGCTCAGACCCTTGACACACCGTCAACCACTTCAGGGCTCAGACCCTTGGCACACAGTCAACCACATCAGGGCACAGACACTTGGCACACCATCAACCACCCCAGGGCTCAGACCCTTGGCACACCATCAACCACCCCAGGGCTCAGGCCCTTGGCACACCATCAACCACATCAGGGCTCATACCCTTGGCACACGATCAACCACATCAGGGCTCAGGCCCTTGGCACACCATCAACCACTCCAGGTCTCAGGCCCAAGGCACACCATCAACCACCCCAGGGCTCAGGCCCTTGGCACACCATCAACCACATCAGGGCTCAGGCCCTTGGCACACCATCAACCACCCCAGGGCTCAGGCCCTTGGCACACCATCAGCCACATCAGGGCTCAGGCCCTTGGCACACCATCAACCACCCCAGGGCTCGGGCCCTTGGCACACCATCAACCACATCAGGGCTCAGGCCCTTGGCACACCATCAACCACCCCAGGGCTCAGGCCCTTGGCACACCTTCAACCTCTCCAGGGCTCAGATCCTTGGCACACCATCAACCATATCAAGGCTCAGACCCTTGGCACACCGTCCACCACATCAAGGCTCAGACCCTTGGCACACCATCAACCACCCCAGGGCTCAGACCCTTGGCACACCATCAAATACATCAGGGCTCAGGACCTTGACACACCATCAACCACCACAGGGCTCAGTCCCTTGGCACACCATTAACCATATCAGAGCTCAGACCCTTAGCACACCATCAACCACATCAGGGCTCAGGCCCTTGGCACACCATCAACCACCCCAGGGCTCAGGCCCTTGGCACACCATTAACCACCCCAGGGCTCAGGCCCTTGGCACACCATCAACCACATCAGGGCTCAGACCCTTTGCACACCATCAACCACCCCAGGGCTCAGACCCTTGGCACAGCATCAACCACCCCAGGGCTCAGGCCGTTGGCACACCATCAACCACATCAGGGCTCAGACCCTTGGCACACCGTCAAGCACATCAGGGCTCAGACCCTTGGCAAACCGTCAACCACATCAAGGCTCAGACCCTTGGCACACCGTCAACCACATCAGGGCTCAGACCTTTGTCACACCGTCAACCACATCAGGGCTCAGACCCTTGGCACACCATCAACCACCGCAGGGCTCAGACCCTTGGCACACCATCAACCACCCCAGGGCTCAGGCCCTTGGCACACCATCCACCACATCAGGGCTCAGACCCTTGGCACACCATCAACCACATCAGGGCTCAGGCCCTTGGCACACCATCAACCACTCCAGGGCTCAGGCCCTTCGCACACCATTAACCACCCCAGGGCTCAGGCCCTTGGCACACCATCAGCCACATCAGGGCTCAGGCCCTTGGCATACCATCAACCACCTCAGGGCTCGGGCCCTTGGCACACGATCAACCACATCAGGGCTCAGGCCCTTGGCACACCATCAACCACCCCAGGGCTCACACCTTTGGCACACCATCAACCACCCCAGGGTTCGGGCACTTGGCACACCATCAACCACCCCAGGGCTCAGACCCTTGGCACACCATCAACCACCCCAGGGCTCAGACCCTTGGCACACCATCAACCACGTCAGGGCTCAGACCCTTGGCACACCATCAACCACATCAGGACTCAGACCCTTGGCACACCATCAACCAACCCAGGGCTCAGACCCTTGGCACACCATCAACCACATCAGGGCTCAGACCCTTGGCACACCGTCAACCACTTCAGGGCTCAGACCCTGGACACAGTCAACCACATCAGGGCACAGACACTTGGCCAACCATCACCCACCCCAGGGCTCAGACCCTTGCACCACATCAACCACCCCAGGGCTCAGGCCCTTGGCACACCATCAACCACATCAGGGCTCAGACCTTGGCACACGATCAAACCACATCAGGGCTCAGGCCCTTGGCACACCATCAACCCTCCAGGTCTCAGGCCCAAGGCACACCATCAACCACTCCAGGGCCAGGCCCCTTGGCACACCATCAACCACATCAGGGCTCAGGCCCTTGGCACACCATCAACCACCCCAGGGCTCAGGCCCTTGGCACACCATCAACCACATCAGGGCTCAGGCCCTTGGCACACCATCAACCACCCCAGGGCCGGCCCCTGGCACACCATCAACCAATCAGGGCTCAGGCCCTTGGCACACCATCAACCACCCCAGGGCTCAGGCCCTTGGCACACCTTCAATCCTCGCCAGGGCTCAGATCCTTGGCACACCATCAACCATCTCAGGCTCAGACCCTTGGCACACCGCCACCACATCAAGGCTCAGACCCTTGGCACACCATCAACCACCCAGGGCTCAGACCCTTGGCACACCATCAATACATCAGGGCTCAGGCACCTTGACACACCATCAACCACCACAGGGCTCAGTCCCTTGGCACACCCATTAACCATATCAGAGCTCAGACCCTAGCACACCATCAACCACATCAGGGCTCAGGCCCTTGGCCACAACAATCACAACCCCAGGGCTCAGGCCCTTGGCACACCATCAACCACCCCAGGGCTCAGGCCCTTGGCACACCATCAACCACATCAGGGCTCAGACCCTTGGCACACCATCAACCACCCCAGGGCTCAGACCCTTGGCACAGCATCAACCACCCCAGGGCTCAGGCCCTTGGCACACCATCAACCACATCAGGGCTCAGACCCTTGGCACACACGTCAAAGCACTATCAGGGTCAGACCCTTGGCAAACCGTCAACCACCTCAAGGCTCAGGCCCTTGGCACACAGTCAACCACATCAGGGCTCAGGCCTTTGGCACACCATCACCCACCTCAGGCTCAGACCCTTGGCACACCATCAAACCAATCCGGGCTCAGACCTTGGCACACCATCAACCACCCCAGGGCTCGGCCCTTGCACACCATCCACCACATCAGGGCTCAGACCCTTGGCACACCATCAACCACATCAGGGCTCAGGCCCTTGGCACACCATGAAGCACCCCAGGGCTCAGACCCTTGGCACACCATCAACCACCCCAGGGCTCAGACCCTTGGCACACCATCAACCACCACAGGGCTCAGACCCTTGGCACACCATCAACCACCTCAGGGCTCGGCCCTTGGCACACCATCAACCACATCAGGGCTCAGACCCTTGGCACACCATCAACCACCCCGGGCTCAGGCCTTGGCACACCATCAATCACATCAGAGCTCAGACCCTTGGCACACCATCAATCACATCAGAGCTCAGACCCTTGGCACACCGTCAACCACATCAGGGCTCAGACCCTTGGCACACCATCAATCACATCAGAGCTCAGACCCTTGGCACACCATCAACCACATCAGGTCTCAGACCTTTGGCACACCATCAACCACCCCAGGACTCAGACCCTTGGCACACCATCAACCACATCAGGGCTCAGACCCTTGGCACACCATCAACCACATCAGGGTTCAGACCCTTGGCACACCATCAACCACACCAGGGCTCGGGCCCTTGGCACACCATCAACCACATCAGGGCTCAGGCCCTTGGCACCCCATCAACCACGCCAGGGCTCAGGCCCTTGGCACACCATCAACCACCCCAGGGCTCAGGCCCTTGGCACACCATCAACCACATCAGGGCTCAGGCCCTTGGCACACCATCAACCACCCCAGGGCTCAGGCCCTTGGCCCACATCAACGACATCAGGGCTCAGACCCTTGGCACATCATCAACCACCCCAGGGCTCGGGCCCTTGGCACACCATCAACCACCCCAGGGCTCAGGCCCTTGGCACACCATCAACCACCCCAGGGCTCAGACCCTTGGCACACCATCAACCACCCCGGGCTCAGACCCTTGGCACACCATCAACCACCCCAGGGCTCAGACCCTTGGCACACCATCAACCACATCAGGGCTCAGACCCTTGGCACACCATCAACCACCCCAGGGCTCAGGCCCTTGGCACACCATCAACCACATCAGGGCTCAGACCCTTGGCACACCATCAACCACATCAGGTTCAGACCTTGGCACACCCTCAACCACATCAGGGCTCAGACCCTTGGCCACACCATCAACCAACCCCAGGGCTCAGCACCCTTGGCACACCATCAACCACACAGGGCTCAGACCCTGGTTGCCACACCATCAACCACCCCAGGGCTCAGGACCTTGGCACACCATCAACCACATCAGGGCTCAGACCCTTGGCACAACCATCAACCACCCCCGGCTCAGACCCTTGGCACACCATCAACCAGATCAGGGCTCAGACCCTTGGCCACTCCATTCACACCACATCCAGGGCTCAGACCCCTTGGCCACCCATCAACCAACATCAGGGCTCCGGCCCTTGGCACACATCAACCACCCCAGGGCTCAGGCCCTTGAACACCATCAACCACGACAGGGCTCGGGCACTTGGCACACCATTAACCACCCCAGGGCTCGGGCCCTTGGCACACCATCAACCACCCCAGGGCTCAGACCCTTGGCACACCATCAACCACCCCAGGGCTCGGGCCCTTGGCACACCATCAACCACCCCTGGGCTCAGACCCTTGGCACACCATCAACCACCCCAGGGCTCAGACCCTTGGCACACCATCAACCACATCAGGGCTCAGACCCTTGGCACACCATCAACCACATCAGGGCTCAGACCCTTGGCACACCATCAACCACCCCAGGGCTCGGGCCCTTGGCACACCATCAACCACATCAGGGCTCAGGCCCTTGGCACACCATCAACCACCCCAGGGCTCAGGCCCTTGGCACACCATCAACCACATCAAGGTTTAGGCCCTTGGCACACCATTAACCACCCTAGGGCTCGGGCCCTTGCACACCATCAACCACCCCAGGGCTCGGGCCCTTGGCACACCATCAACCACATCAATCCTCAGACCCTTGGCACACCATCAACCACCCCAGGGCTCGGGCCCTTGGCACACCATCAACCACCCCAGGGCTCGGGCCCTTGGCACACCATCAACCACATCAGGGCTCAGACCCTTGGCACACCGTCAACCATATCAGGGCTCAGACCCTTGGCACACCATCAACCACCCCAGGGCTCGGGCCCTTGGCACACTATCAACCACATCAGGGCTCAGACCCTTGGCACACCGTTGCCAACTAGCCTTTTCCACAACTCCCACAAGCCAATCTCTCTAGGTTGCTTCTCTAGAGTCATTATGTTTATGTGGCCTCCTGAACTCTAGGGATTTACTGCCACCACTCAGTCTCGAATTCTTCAGGGTCAAACCGTACCCACAGATACTGAATCCAACTCTATGGCTACTTTCCCACATATTCCCTGGCCTCGGAGCACAAGACGACCACCCTTCCTAGTGATGCCAGTGCCTCTCGCCAGCAGCTCCTGATGCCGCAAGTGAAAAGGGAATCCTCCAGGTCCTTGTGGAACACCAGCTCGTGCCGTATAGAATATCTCCACCTGTACGCCAACCTCCTTCAGACTCTTCATCCTGTTCTCTACCAGCTACCAAGGCCACTAAGTCATGCCTACTTTATTGAGAGTTAGACATTGTTTTTTCTAGTCTGCATAGAGCCACCAACACAGTGAGGTTGCCTCATACCTTAGAGTCCTGGATAACCCCATGCCTTGAGAAAGTACCCCCACGTCAATCAAGTTTTGCTTATCTACCTGACATCTGGCCCTTTAGACAAGTACCTTCACAATCTAACCTCAAAGTGTTTCTTGGGCTCCTACATGTACGTGCTGGCTAAGTTCTTGCAATTAGTTGTAGGCAAAGCCTCTTCCCCCACTAAGTAACTCCACGATGTTAGCCCTGGTTATTGGCCAAGGTGGGGCAGCTCCTGGGGGGCATCCGTAGAGGTGAGACAGCTGAGCATCTTCCAGCACCTGGAAAGCTGAGCGATTACTCGAAAAGGGCAGGCCTCCTCCCAAAGCCCAGAAGGCCCAGAGGCATCCATCAGGACAGCCTGTTCCAGTTTGCAGTCTCAGGCTCCGACTTTTACCAGTAGCCCTGACTTGGCTGAGTATCCAAACATTTAGAGTGCTGGGACCTTCAGAGTTATATGTTCAGCTGCCATTCAACTCTACCTGCCCTCCCGTGCCTGGGATGAAGGCCCTCGCTAAGCTCTCACACTCCGCAGGAAGGGTTGCTCACGACCCTGTCCCTCGTTCTCCTCCCCTCGGCTGTCAGCACAGTTTGCAGTGAGCAGCCGCTGCTGCTGTCTTTGCCGGCATCCACCGCCGCTCCCAGTGTCTACAGATGCTTCTGTCACCACCCTGTCCGTAGCATGTCCCTAACGGGGACTTTCCTCAGGTCACGTCCAGTGACATCCGGCAGTTCAGCTGCCACCACATGCCCCATCCACCAACCTGGATTGTGTCCTTTTGGTCTGCAGGCAGTGGGTGAGCTGGTCCCAAATCCTCATCTTTAGCCTGTGTTCTAGGACCACACCTGACATCCTTGTGTTAGTGAAGGTCCTGTGAGGAACAGACTCCAATACAGTATTAAATATGCAAGATATTATTAGAGGAAACACCTGCAAGAGAACATGGGGAGGGAGCCAGAAAGGCGGGGCGAGCCATCGGATCTCAATGCCAGTCTGAAGCCGGGCAGAGGGAGGAAGGCTGCTGAGTGTCCTAGACCCAGGGCAGGGGGAGCAAAGCTCAGAGAGGGTGTAGGGAGCTTGGAGCCAAGTCAGCCTTCAAAGCAGCAATGGTCCTGCCTTTGTTTCCCTGCTGTTCTCAGTCACTGGCCAGATAAGCCCAAGCGAGGATGGCCACAGCACAAATATGGCGCTAGAACTCGGACTTTCACAGCTGGGACCATCAACCACTACGCTTCCTCACCTGAGGTCTGGGATGCGCACTCTCCTGATGTTCACACTCATCTAGTTGAGAGCAACAAATTAATGGAAAGGAGAGAAAGGGGAAGAATTGTTGGGCTAATAATGTTAAAGCGATGAGAGAGGAGATGAGAGAGGAGGAGGCCTTGAGCACCAGCAGGGGGCTGGCTCTGGCTGGGGGGTGGACAGCTGAGCTGTGGGAAGTTCTCCCAGCAGGTGCTGCTGGAAATCTGCAATGACGTCTCCTAGTGTGTTCCGTTTTCTCAGTGAAGCAGGAAACAAGGGCACAAGCAGTCATGGATGGGGAAGGAGGGTGGCTATTTAACAGGACGGGAGACTGCGGGAGCCCTGCAGGGGCAGGATGATTGCCGGCAGCGGGTGGCCCCCTTGAGGTCAGGGTGCTGCGTGGTTCTCAGCCTCCTGTAGCTGGGTGAGGCAGGTGCCGCGCAGGCAGAGGTAGAATTCACTGGCTCTGTAGTTTGTCCAAGAAGGGTGACAAAGCAAGGGAGGGGTTGCCATGATGTATCATGGAATTTAAGGCGAGCGAAGAGGAAGGAGAGGACATCGAGGGGTGAGAGAGGTGAATGCATGGCAGGATAATACACTGGGATCCCAGTGAGCTCAAAGGATTGTTGGAGTTGATGTAGCACAGGATGGACTCGGGCCTGGGAAACAGCCACATTTGTGATGAATGGTTTGCTGATATTACGTTACAACACGTGATCAAACAATCACATCAGTGTGTCCAGAGTTTAGGATGCCCGCAAGGATCGTAGGAGAGATCACAGGCAGAGTGTGGGAAGCATGTGATGCAGATCGTGGAAGGGCGGGGTTATTGACAGTGACAAGGTCTAGGGGATGACAAAAAGTGGGGCCCCAGGAGAGCAGAGCAGAAGGTCATGGAGGAGAGGAGTTCAGGGAAGTGAGAAGCAGAGACCGAGAGCACCCTTGTGCTGCGTGTTCTGTCCTGCTATAAAATTACCACAAACCGAGTGACTTTAAATAACAGCCATCTATTATCTCAAGGGTGTGTAGGTTACATGTCCCCCATGTCCTCACGGGCCAGGAACAAGGTGCGGGCAGGTTTGTGCTCCTCACCTGCCTGGGTGCCAGAAGGCAGGTCCCTGCAGGTGTAGAACTGAGGTCCCCATAGCCCTGCTGGCTGTCAGCTGGGGCCACCCTGAGTTCCCAGAGGATGACTTCGGTCCTGGAACGTGGCCCCTTCAGCACCCAATCCTTTTCCCACCTGGAACCTCTCTGACCCCCACCCCGTCGTCTCTCCCTCAGCATCTCTGCCTCCAGCCAGAGAACCTTCTCTGCTCTCAGGGTTAATGTGCGGTGTTTGGGCCTCCCAGTTAATCCAGGAGACGTTCCCTATCCAAGGTCCTGAACCTTAATACATCACCAAAGTCCCTTTGCCACGTAAGACCCCAAGGGTTGGGCTGACATCTTTGGGGACCACTCTTCAGCCTTCCACATCTGATTGTGCTGGAACCCCAAGGATCAAGGAGGTAGCGCTCTAGGAAGGGTGAGGTGAGCCGGAGCTAAAGGGATGGGGAAATGGCCTGGGGTCCTCAGGGAGTATCTACAAAGAGGCGAGTGAGGGCTCCAATTGATGATCGATTAGGGAATGTTAAGGAGGAGAGAGGGGAAAGGGTCAAAGGACCCTAACTACCTTCAGGCCCAGCTGTACAAGGCCATTGGGAAGGGAGACAGCCCATGGGTGGACTTCAGAGGGAGTGTGTCCTCAGGAAGACGCAGGTTCTGTCAGAGCTGGGAGCCACAGGGGCATCCTCAGGACTGTGCAGCTGAGCCTGGGCTGAGAGCTCGGGAGCGCAGTGGAAGGTGTCAGGAGTGGGGGTGGGGGTGAGAAGAGACAGAGTAGGGGTGTGTGGAGCCTGTGGAGATGAGCATGCAAGATGTTTGGAGGACAGCCCTGGCCGGTTTGGCTCAGCGGTTAGAGCGTCGGCCTGCGGTCCAGAGAGACCCAGGTTTGGTTCCCGCTAAGGGCGCGTACCTCGGTTGCAGTTTGTCCCCGGCCCTGGTTGGTCAGTTTGTCCCCGGCCCTGGTTGGTCGTGTGGGTGGCAGCCAGTCGATGTGTCCCTTTTACATCGATGTTTCTCTCTCTCTCTCTTTCTCTCTCTCTCTCTCTCTCATCCTCTCTCTCCCTCCCACTCTATCTGAACAACAACAAAAAAATGTCCTTGGGTGAGGATAAAAAAAAAAATGTTTGGAGGACAAGGGGTGACAGACAAACAGACAGAATGACTTAGTGCTGGTGGGTTCAAGGCAGGTGGGGGTGAGTGTGAGAGGGGGGTGGGAGGAGCAGGGCTCTCACTTGGGCTTTGTCGATGGGCATGAGGAAGTTTGGGGTGGTCGGGTCTTCATCCCAGTGTGTGGAGCCTTTCTTGCCCCCCTGATTGTGGAGTGCCATCGCTGGGGGAGGAGAGTGTTAGAGGGAGTTTGTGGTTTCACTGCTGACCCTTGTGGGGCAAGAGTGTACTCACACCAGCTCCAGACCTGCCTCACACCTGCTTCAGGGGGGACATTTCTGGGGTACCAGGTGTGACCCTGACACAGGGGCAGCTCTTCTGTCCTGTCAAGGGGACAAAGGCCCAGGGGAGCTGTGCTTCTGGCCCTAGTAGTCCCAGTGTTCATATGCACACTGTGGAAGATTATGTAGAAATTGAAAAGATGTTACCAAATATGAGATTTTTTAAAAACTGTGGTAACAGTCAACCATTGGGCCCAGCTGGTGTGGCTCAGTGCTTGCGCATAGACCCCTGCACCAAGAGGGCACCGGTTAGATCCCCGGTCAGGGCACATGCCCAGGTTGTGGGCCTGATCCCCGGTGGGGCGCGTGCAGGAGGCGGCCAATCAATGTTCTCTCTCAGCGATCTCTCTCCCTTCCGCTCTCTAACACCAATAAAGAAAAAAAATTTTTTAATAAAAATAAAAACAAAAAGCGTAGAAGAAAATGTTTCTTTTCAGTCTTCCCGGGTGCTGTCATCAGGGCCCGGAGAGAGGGGCCGCAGTGCAGAGGTGGAAACCTGAGACGGCACGAGGCCCCTGGGCGCTCCTCCCCGCAGTCCCCCCGTGGGGCCCAGGGTTGCTCCGAAGCTTCATCTCCCCGCGGATGCCCAGCCTTCAGGTCAGCCACCTCCGACCAACTGAGAGCCCAGACCCGCCCGGTGCGCGGCGCCCCCGTGTGGCCGCAGGGCTGAGGACAGAGGACCCCGCTCCCCTTTCTGCTGCCCAGCCAGGACCTCCCCAGGGTCTCCCTCTGCTCCCAGCACCAGGCAGGGCTTTGGACGCTAGAGGGCGCCCCCGTCCTGTGTCAGGTTCGGGTGCAAAGTGTTTCCCCAAATCCGCACAGACATAGACGTTTCCTCCCCATTGAGTCACCGTGAGGCCTCCGGGCGGGCGGTAACGGCTGGCTCCAGGTCCAGGAAGGACCCCACACACAAACTGAGTGCCCTGAGTCTCCGGTTGGAACCTTGGCCACCCAAGTCCGTCACTTGTTCCCGCTGCTGCTCTGGAGCGGAGCCTCGTCCGCTGGGTCCGTCCAGCGCGGCTCAGAGCACGGGCTGCGGGCGGGCTGGGTGTCAGGTCTGGGAAGTCGGGGTCGGGCGGACGTGAGCACATCCGAGGACAGAGGTCTCCTGGGGCAGAGGAGCAGCATGGGGAGGACCGGCCACGGGGACACTCGTTTGTGTTTGGAGAGGGTCCTACGGGTCGTAGACAGAAAGGGCTGTGCTACTCCTGTTGGGACGAGCCCTGGTCCCAAATTCCTGGGCTTTCCAGGGTCCCACTCACTGCACCAGGGCCTCCCTGCCATGTCTGAGCCAGCTCCTTGCAGCAGGTTGTCATGGCTTCAGTCGTCCCTTCCTCCCCTGTGACAGGACAAGCCCTCGGGCCAGGCCGAGGGGCCCCTGCGGACTAGGTGTGAAGGTGCGGTGTGGGCTGCACACCACTGGGGGCTACAAGGACCTCAGCGACAGGGCCCAGGCTACCCGTTTCCCAGCAGCGGTCCTTACACCACCGCAGCTGCTGCCCGAGGACGCTGGGATCCCATCTCTTTCCTCTGGGTGACTCAGCACCTGCATCCTCAGACTGGACCCAGGTCCTGCTCTCTGCTACCCCCTCCCTGAAGTAGGAACTCTGCAGCCTCAGCCCTAAATTTCATTTCTACCCTGACAGCTGACCCAGGACCCTGGGCGCGCTATAGCCTGAATGTCTGTCCCGTCAAAATTCATAGTCTAATCCCCAATGTGATGGTATTTGGATGTGGGCCCTTTGGGAGGTCATGAGGGTGGAACCCTTAAAAAAGAGACTCCAGCCCTGGCCGGTTTTACTCAGTGGTTAGAGCGTCAGACCATGGACCAGAGAGTCCCAGGTTTAGTTCCCACTAAGGGCACGTACCTCAGTTGCAGTTTGTTCCCGGCCCAGCTGGGGTCGTGTGGGTGGCAACCACTCGATGTGTCTCTGTCACATCAATGTTTCTCTCTCTCTCTTCCTCCCTCTCTCCCTCCCGCTCTATCTGAAGATAAATACAAAAATGTCCTCAGGTGAGGATAAAAAAAAAAAAAGAAGGAAAGAAAGAGAGACCCCCTCGCCCTGTCCTCCATGTGGGGGCGCAGTGAGAAGACAGACATCTGAACAGGAAGTGGGCCCTCCCCAGACACTGAGTCTGCTGGCACCTTGATCTTGGGCTTCTCCGCCTCTAGAAATAAACGGAGAAGTAAACTGTTATTTATAAGCCAGTCTACGGTACTGTTTTAGCAGCCCGAACAAACAGGGGTTCTGCAAGCAAGGGGAGGGTTCCCCAGAGCCCCATGTGGCAGCTGAGGCCCGGCTGCAATCTGAGCATCGTCACCCAGGACCCTGCAGCCTAGAGAGACCCTAGCCACAGCCCACAGACGTCACAGGCAGTTGGTGGCCAGGTGCCACCTGTCTACTGTGCTTTGTGGTGAGACCAGAGTCTGGGGAGGTGCTGAGCATCATGCTTGGTGAGGGGCTCAGGAAACAGAGACCAGTCTGTAGGTAGCAAACACACACATCATAGGAGACCCCTGTTATGGACTGAGTTGTGTTCCCCCAAATTCGAATGTTGAAGCACCAACCCCCAATGTGATTGTATTTAGAGCCTTTAAGGAGAGTATTAAGGTTAAGTGAGGTCATGGGGTGGGCTCTACTCTGACAGGACAGTGGGTATAAGAGAAAGAGACCATGTAACCCTTCCCTTCCCCTCTCTCCCCCTCCACACACAGAGGAAAGGCCCTGTAAAGACGCAGGGAAAGACAGCCCTCTACAAACCAGGAAGGGCCCTTAACCAGGAACCACATTTCCTGGCACCGCGAGCTTGGACTTCTAGCCTCCAGAACGGTGAGAAAATGAACTTCTATCGTTCCATCCACCGCTCCAGCGATATGTGGTTATGGCAGCCTGAGCAGACAGACAGCCTCCAAAACCAAACACCAGCCGGCCCTCCTTCCGGACCCAGATCAGCTGTAAGGAACCTGGTCCCAACACTTACTCATCCATCCATCCGTCACTAATATTCAGTGAGGGCCTCTGTGCCAGGCCTCACAGTAGCCCTGATAGACCTTTGATGAAAACAGACAAGATACCATTCTCCTGATACTTACAGTCTGACAGGAAAGACAGACAATCATGGGAACACACAGATAGTGGTAAATTATATGGTCTGTGTTCCCATTATCTGTCGCTGGGTAACAAGCAATCCCACAGTAAAACAACCTTGTTCTCCCACTCTGTGGGTGGACTGGGCTCCGGGGGCAGCTAGCTCTTCTGCTCTGTGTGACGGGGCTGGGGCTGCAGTCACTGGAGGGCCGACTGGTCCAGAACATTCAAAGGGTCCCTGACGGGCTGCAGCTGATGCTGGCTGTCGGCTGGGAGCTCGCTGGGGCTGTTAACCGGGTGGTCTAGGGCACCTCCCACCTGCTTCTCCACTTGCTTTGGCTGTGGCAGATTGGTAACTGCTTCCAGAAAGGTGTGTTCCAAGTGCGCAAGTCAGAAACTATATCAAGCATCTTCTCTGACCAAAATGGCAATGGATAAAGAAGTTGTGGTGCTTGTATACAATGGAATGTTACTTGACCATAAAAAAGAACAAAATCTTACCATTTGCAACATGGATAGACCTGTCTTTTTCTTGCAGCTTTTCAGATTCTCTCTTTCTGTTTAACCTTTTGCATTTTGATGATGATGTGTCTTGATGTGGGCCTCTTTGGGTTCTTCTTGTTTAGGACTCTGTGCTTCCTGGACTTATATGTCTGTTTCCTTCACCAAGTTAGGGAAGTTTTCGGTTATTATTTCTTAAAATAGGTTTTCAGTACCTTGCTCTCTTCTCCTTCTAGAAGCCCTATTATGTGGCTCTTGGCACCTTTTTTTTTTTTTTTTTCTTTATTGATTTTAGAGAGAGAGGAAGGGAGAGGGAGAAAGAGAAACATCGATGAGAGAGAACATTGATTAGCCGCCTCCTGCATGCCCTCCAGCCCCCACTGGGGATCGGGTCCACAACCTGGGCATATGACCTGACCAGGAATCAAACCAGCGACCTCTTGGTACATGGGTTGATGCTCAACCAGTGAGCCACATGGGCCAGGCAGATCTTGGTACTCCTTTTTTTTATCCTCACCCGAGGATATTTTTCCATTTTTTCTACAGATAGAGTGGGAGGTAGAGAGAGGAAGGGAGAGAGAGAGAGAAACATCGATGTGAAAGG
This sequence comes from Molossus molossus, assembly GCF_014108415.1. Lineage (NCBI taxonomy): Eukaryota > Metazoa > Chordata > Mammalia > Chiroptera > Molossidae > Molossus > Molossus molossus. The sequence goes on from NW_023425402.1 coordinate 2,479,483, forward strand.
GACACATTGAGTGGCTGCCACCCGCACAACCAACCAGGGCCGGGGACAAACTGCAACCGAAGTACATGCCCTTAGCGGGAACCGAACCCGGGTCTCTCCGGACCGCAGGCCGACTCTCTAACCACTGAGCCAAACCGGCCAGGGCAGATCTTGGTACTCTTGAAGTTGTCCCAGAGGTCCCTTAAATTCTCTTCCTTTTTTGGATTTTTTTTTTTTCTGTCCCAATTGGGTGTTTTCTGGTACTTTGTTTTCCAAATTGCTGATTTGGTTCCCTGTTTCATCTCTTCTGCTCTTAATGCCATCTAATGTATTTTTCATTTCTGACTGGATTTTTTAATGGTTTCTATGTCCTTTTTTATTTTTACTATCTCTTTGTTGAAGCTCTCACTAAGTTCCTTGAGCATACTTATAACCAGTGTTTTGAACTTTGCATCTGGCGGTTTGCTTGCCTCCATTCTGTTCAGTTCCGTTTCTGGACTTTTGTTCTGCTCTTTCAGTTGGAGCATGTTTCTTGGTCTCCTCATTTTGGCTGCCTCTCTGTGTTGGTTTCTATGTATCAGATAGCTCTGCTATGTCTCCCAGTCTTGGAGGGTGGCCTCAGGTAGTAGGTGTCTTGTGGGGTTCAGTGGCACAGTCTCCTGGTCACTGAGCTGGGTGCTCCAGGTTACCCCTTGTGTGGGTTGTGTGTGCCCTCCTGTAGCGGTTGAGCCTTGATGGCTGTTGGCACGACTGTGGATGGGGCTGACCCTCAGGCTGACTGGCTGTGAGTACTGGCCACAACCACAGCATATGAGCTGCTATGGAGGGTTGACCCCATGGAGTGGGATTCACCTCAGCAGGGCCTGGTGCTACTGAGACTACCCACTGAATGTTCTGCTCGTGGAGCAAATAGGGTGCGACTCTGTTGTGGTCTAAGCAGCCACTGGGTGTGTTGGTTCTGGGGCCTCTTGGGAGGGGCTGCAGTACAGGCCAAGTCCCCCACTACCTGGTAGGAGCTACAAAGTTACCCACAACTTTTAGCTGTCTGTCCCAGCCCTGGAGGCACATGGGAGAGGCCACGCTGTGAACTGAGGCCAGCTGCCCCTCCCAAGCCCGGGCCAGGTCAGCAAAAGGGCACCCCGAATCCTACCACTGCCTGCCGGCTGACGGTGAGGCTCAGCCTCTGGCAGCACACGAGTTAGGTGAGGGGGGCTCTCAGGGAGTCAGCAGGGTGGGACCAGTGGTGTTCACCAGGCTAATGCAGAGGCGTGTTTGGCTGTGTGGGGGAGGGGTCAACACAGGGAAGGGGCGGCTGTCCCTCCAGCCCTCACCCTGAAGCCACACAGCTCAGTTTCTCTGTGTCTCTGGCACCCCTGAGCCGCCGTCCCTCCTCTGGAGCCTGGGTGAGTGCGCAGGTGAGTTTGTACTGGCCCTTTAAGAGGACCACAGGGGACTCCAGCAGCCCTCTGTCTCACCCAGTCAGATGGACCCCTGCTGATGTTCAAACTAGATGTGGGAGCCCCTCTTCCTGGCACTGATGCTCCGGGCTAGGGCCCCTCGCTCTTCTCAGAGGACCTCTGCAGCTGAGATACCGCTCCCGGTTCCCAAGGCCCCACGTGGTTGGGGCCAGCCTGTTTCACGTCGCCACCCCTCCTCCCAGGCTCCACACAGCCTCTTCTGTATGCCCGTGGTCATGGGGCCCTGGTCAGCTAGTCTGCAGGTGCTTCTCCAGGTCGACGGCTCCATAACTCAGGTGTAATGTTGATGTGATCGTGGGAGGAGGCGAGCACAGCGTTTACTCTGCCATGTTGACCGGAACCCCGACGTGGCACTTTAACAGGTGGCACGTGGGCCCGATTGGGGTGACACTTGAGCAGACCTGAAGCAGTTGAGAAACAAAGCTGTGCAGACATTGAAGAAAAGGCATTCCTGGGTCGCCCTCTGCACCTGCCCAGGACTCTGCCTGGGGCCAGCGAGGGGCACGTGTGGGCAGACTTCTGGCGGGGAGTGGTGGGTCCATGGTCTCTCCTTCCCGCTCTGGCCTCAGACGTCCCGCAGGAGCCGGGGGAGGAGGCTCTGCGTGGAGGGAGGCCAGGAGGCGAGGGAGGAAGTAGAGATGGGGAGTGGAGGTGGGAAGCCCACCTGTCCCTCTGCTGCGGTGACTAAAGTAGGACAGCCAGGGCGGTTACACTGCGAGCGGCCGAGCACTAGTCTCTACCTGCCAGCAACAGGCTGACATGGCTGCAGGAAGGGGAGCTGTTGATTGTGGCCTCGGGACTGAGGGGACGGAACCTGGGGGATAAGACACATCAGTGACAGACAGCTGCGGGCGTCCTCCCCAGAGAGGAGTGGAGACACACCTGCCTAGTGGGGCACCTGGGCTGAAGGCCCCTCAATGTGACCTGGGGTGAGGTGCTGTCAGGCCCAGGGGTCACTGTGAGGGTGGATCTAATCCATCCTCTGCCCATGCTCGGGGCTCCCTGTTCCCAAGGCCCCTCCGTCCTCTCCCAAGGGCCGAGCCAGGAATGTCCTGGGTCACTGACCGGGCACGGCTCTCCCCTCTCCCACTCTGAACTCTGTCCTCTGCCCTCCAGTGGGAGGGATGGCTCACTTCCCACCCAGCTGCGGGCTCTCGGGGAGCAGCTGGGCTCCAGCCGCCCGAGAGAAGGAAAGGCTCCTGGGCCAGAGAAGCAGAGGGCTGGGAGAGGTGATGGAGAAAGGTGTTCCCACTTCGTCATTTTTCTCTCATAGTGCAAGGGAGCCGTCCTTCCCCCAGGCCCAGGGCCATGGAGAGAGGAACCGAGAAATATCCCACATGAAAGTGAACTGTGAGTGACTCCTCCCTCTCCCTCTTGCCTATTCTGGTCAATTTTATAAGTGAAGCTTGTTGCTGAAACTTGAAATTACTGCTTTTAGGAAAATCTCCAAGAATCAGGGAACATAATTATTAATGTCTGAGCCCTGACACGGGCCAACAGAAGCTTTAAGCAGCGAAGGTGTGCGTGGAGGACCGGCCTGCGTGGGGGCAGGAAGGCCGCCCCGAACTCGCTCTGAGCCTGCCCGCCTGGGAGCCTGGCCAGCTCTCGGGCCCTCTGCGTCTTCAGAAAAGTGAACCGTGAGCCGAGCCCAGACCTGGGTCTCGAGATGTCACTCTCCTGGAAAAGGAACCTGGGCTCCTTAGAAACACAGCTGATTCCAGGGTAAGACATAAAAGACAAGGGGAGCCTGGGACGTCTTGGTGCCGCAGAGGAAGTGTGCCTCCCCAGCGTGAGCATGTGGAAGGGCACTGGAGCCTGCGAGCTGCCCAAGCACAGCCGGGACAGTGAGCAACCAGGACCCAGTGCCGGGTCACAGCCCAAAGCTTAAAGTGAGCAGCCGTAAGTTCATCCTCGCATGGATGGCTGAAACTGTTTTTAATAAGGGAGTAGGGGCAAATCTCCCTTATAGATTTCCAAGTTGTATATGAAGAGAATCCCCTTCCAGGAGGTGCTTAACTCCTCCCCTTGAATGTGGGCTAGACTTGGTGACTTGCTTCCAAAAAGTAGAATATGGAAAGTGAAAAATTACCAGTAACGGTAAAGGTAGCCCAGCTGACCCTGAACACCACAGGTTTGAAGTGTGCAGGTCCACTGATGCACAGACTTATTGTATAAATACATACAGTATTGCAAATGTATTTTCTCGTCCTTATGACTTTCTTAATAACATTCTCTTTTCTCTAGCTACTTTATGTAAAAATATAGTATATTATACATATAACATACAAACCATGTTAACCGACTCTCGGTTATTGGTAAGGCATGTGGTCTACCGTAGGCTACTAGTAGTTAATTTTGGTTGAGTCAAACATTGTATGAAGATTTTCGACTATGCAGGGTGCCCCTAACCCCCATGTTGTTCAAAGGTCAACTGTATTTTACAGTGGAGAAACTCATTAGACTCGACCTGAACCAGGTGATAAAGGTCATGCTAATATCATGTGCCCCTGACACGATGTGATGAGAAGGGCCCTTTGCCTCTAAGGTATTCTTACCCCAAACCCACAATCCAGTATAATCAAGACAAAACATCAAGCACCCAAAGTGAGTGACATTCTGCAAATTATCTGTTTGGTATTCTTCGGAACTTTCAAGGCCACAAGAACGGGTAAAGAAATCCCGCAGATCGGAGGCGACTACGGAGGCAGGACAACATGATGCGTCGAGGTGCCCGGTGTGATCCTGGGACAGAAAGAGCGCAGAAGTGGAAAACCTGGCGAAATCCAAATAAAGCCTGTGGTTCAGCTAATAATGTTGCACCAAGCTGCTGAGTTTCTTAGTCCTAACACGATTTTGTTAGATGTTAACATTAAAGGAAGCTGAGTGAAAACTCTGTTTTCTAGCTTTATAACTCTTCTGTAAATCTAACATTACTCAAAAGTAATTTTAAAAAGTGAAATGAAATAGACAACCCAATAGGTCCATATTCATAAAAGAAATTGAATCAATAATTAATAACATTCCAAAATGGAAAGCGCCAAGCCCAGACAGGTAGAATTCAAATGTATGAATTCTACCCAACATTTAGGGAAGACATGCCCTGGCCGGTTTGGCTCAGCGGTTGGTAGGGAAGACATTTTACCAATCCTCTACAGTCTCCTTCAGAAGATAGGAGAGGAAATACTTCATATTTCGTTCTGAGACCAGCATTATCCTAATATCAAAATCAGACAGACATTACAAGAAAACTACAACCAAAACCTCTCATGAGCATAGGTACAAAAAACCTCAACAAAATATGAGCAAATAAAACCCACAATGTATAAAAAGAATCCCCACAACCAAGTGGGATTCATCCCAGGTATACAAGGCCAGTTCAACATTAAAAAATCAATTAGTGTAATCCACCACATGAACAAGCTAAAAGGGAAAAACCACATGTTCATATCACTAGATACAGAAAAGGTACTTGACAAAATTCATCATCTATTCGTGATCAAGACTCTCAGCAAATTAGGAATAAAGGAACTTTCTCAACTTGATAAAGAACATCTATAAAACACACATGTACACACTCATAACATACTCATAGTGAGAAACCAGCTTTCCTGCCAAGATCAGGAACAAGGCAAGGATGTCCCCTCTCACTCCCCCCCCCCCCCTTTTTTTTGGTTAATCCTCACCCAAGAATATTTTTTCCATTGATTTTTTTAGAGAGGGTGAAAGGGAAGGAAGGAGGGGGAGCGGACGAGAGAGACACATCAATTGGTTGCCTCACACACACACCCTGATCCGGGCCGGCGAACTTGCAACCCAGGTACATGCTCTTGACCAGGAATCAAACCTGTGACCCTTTGGCTCACAGGCCGATGCTCTGACCACCGAGCCACACCTGCTAGGGCTCTCACCATTTCTTTTCAACATCATACTGAAAGTCCCAGCTAATGCAATAAGACAAAACAACAAAAACCCCACAGGAAATAAAAGGCATACAGATTGGGAAGAAATAAAAGTGTCTCTGTTGGCAGATGACATGATTGTTTATGTAGAAAATCCAAAGAATCAATAACAACAACAGAAACTCATGAAACTAACAACAAATAAATGTAGCAAGGTTGCAGAATATATGGTTAATATACAAGTCAATCATTTTTCTATATACCAGCAATGAACAAGCAGAAGTTGAAATTAAAAACACAATACCATTTACATTAGATTTATTAGGTACAAATCTAATAAAATTTTTACAAGATCTATGGACAACTATAAAACTCTAATGAAAGAAATTAAAGAACTAAATAGATAATCCATGCTCGTGGATATGAAGATTCAATATTGTCAAGATGTCAGTTCTTCCCAACTTGATCTACAGATTCAACAGAATCCCAGTCAAAATCTCAGCAAGTTGTCCTAGCCAGTGTGGCTCAGCTGGTTGGAGCATCATCCCATACACCAAAAGGTGACGGGTTTGATCCCTGATCTGGGCATATGCAGGAGGCAACAAATCAATGTTTCTCTCTCCGTCTCTCCTCTCTCTAAAATAATAAATTTTTTAAAAATCCTAACAAGTTATTTTGTGGATATTGACAAACTGATTCTAAAGTTATATGGAAAGGCAAAAGATCCAGAACAGCTAGCACACTGTAGGAGAACAAAGTTGGACTGACACTATTGGACGTCAAGACTTACTATAGCCTGGCCGGTGTGGTTCAGTGGTGAGCATGACCCATGCACTAAGAGGTCACTGGTTCCATTCCCAGTCAGGACACATACCCAGGTTGTAGGCCAAATACCCAGTGGGGGGCACACAGGAGGTGGCCAGTCAATCCGCTCTCTCATTGATTTTCTATCTCTCTCTCCCTCTCCCTTCCTCTCTCTCTAAAAATCAATAAAGAAAAAAAAAATTTCTTAAGACTTACTATAAAGCTACAGTAATCAAGGGTGTGGTATTGGTCAAAGAACTGACAAATAGATCAGAAGAGAATAGAGAGCCCAGAAATAGACCCACATATAATCAACTGATTTTTTATGAGAAGCAAAGGCCATACAACAGAGAAACAGTACTTTTCTGCAAATGGTGCTGAAACAATTGGACATCCACATGTAAAAAAAAAAAAAAAAAAAAAGAGCCCTGGCGGTTTTGCTCAGCAGTTAGAGTGTCGACCTGCAGTCCTGAGAGATCCGGGTTCGGTTCCCGCTAGGGGTGCATACCTCGGTTGCAGTTTGTCCCTGGCCCTGGTCGGTCGTGTGGGTGGCAGTCACTCGATGTGTCCCTTTCACATCAATGTTTCTCTCTCTCTGTTCCTCTCTCTCCCTCCCACTCTACCTGAACAAAAAAATGGAAAAATGTCCTCGGGTGAGGATAAAAAATTTTAAAAAAGGTGAAATGAGAAAGCTTGCCATGTCAACTGTGACAAGAATAGGTGCCCTGTAGGGTCTCTCATAGTAAGCGCTCACATTAATGTGAGGGGTGGACTTCAATATACCTAATCATCATCTCCACAAGTTTCACAAGAAGGGTACAAATGGTTCCTGTCGGTAACACCAGCCCTTCCAATCTGCTGGGTAGAATGCAACACTGAAGGCACCATCAGCACACTGGCCTCCAGGAACCCCTTAGCCTTGGGAATACTTCCCATAATCCTGTTTGTCCCTGGCTGAAGACACGCCCCTCCTGCAGAGGCCAATAAATACACACAGTAACATAAAATTAGATGATCCAGTTTACATATGTATCTTTTACTCCTTCATTTCTGTGCTGATGGATCCACAGCTCGTCCAGCAGAACCAAACACCAGTTCTTTCTTCAGCTCTCACAGATGAGCAAAGCCAAAATCCAGACCCTTTTAACTTACTGTTTAGGACTACTGACTATAAATTATTGGAGCTTAGTCCATTTTAGAGCTCATACCCTAAGATAAAAACTCAGATGGTTGTAATATTGTTTTCAGGAAGAATACTTTGTTATTAGAACATTATTTACATTGTCTCCCAGGAATTTCATGTTTTCTTAATAGCTGTTCATCTTGCTTTTAATTTATAAATGTTATTTAGTTTCAATGTGTTTCTGGTGGGTTGTTTAACCTTGCATTGGGCAGTTTCCCGTAACTCTTAGTAGGGTGGGCCTCCTGTGTTCCAATAACCAAGACTTTCAGCTGTGCACGTGGGTCATGCACAACTCCCCTCACCAAGAGACATGGGGGAAAACTCCCCCATATTCTTCAGGGTTCATGGTTCTTTTCCACCAAAAAGTGGACACATGTCAACTCATGGAAATTATAAGGTCCTTGGCCTCATCTAAAGGTGCTTCAGCCCAAGTTTGAGAACCACTAACCTCCAGGAAGGCCAGCCCTGGCTCCTAGACCCCTACGCCATGGCAGGCAACCTGTGAACTTAGCATGATGTCTCAAAGCTGGTTTGCAGCTGTCCACTCTCTAGCAATCTTGCCTTCTGAAACGATTTTCTTTTTACCAGATGATCCCTTCCCTTTTGAGCCACCTCTGCCCAGAGGAATGTGGCTATGCCCTCCAGCCACAGCAGGACAGCACTGCAGCACACACAGGAGGAAGCCTACCAGGCAGACACCAGGTTCACACGCAGCATGTGGGTAAGGCTTTTGTTCTAGAGCACATGTGAAGGGAGGTCTCACTGGCTCAACAAAGCTTGAAACTTGTACCCAGCAGGTTCCCCACCCCAACCCCACTCATGCTCTATCAGGAGCCAAGGGTAAAAGTGGTAACCAGTGCCAAGACCTACCAAAGGTGAACCCCTACAACATGCAATGCACAACAGGGACAAGAGAGGTCATGCTGGTCCAGCAAGAGGAAAGGGAAATTAAGGGGAAATCTATACTAGAACCAGGTCAGTGGGTAGGCGCTTTCGAGTCAGGTAGACCTGGGGGTGAGCCTCCCGCTGCGGAGCCTTGAGCTCCTCTAGCCCAGAGAGGGCACCGACAAAAGAATGCTGAATGAAACCCTCAGCCAGTTTCCTCCTCCGCAGAATCAGTGATATAATTCCTACCTTACAGAATGGAGAGCAATAAGACATAGTGCTAAGAAAAACAGGCATAAGATGTGGTAGGCTGGGCATGTGTTCTAAAGCCAGTTCTGCCTGAACCAGCAGAACATTTTCACATCAGGAACAGGACTGCCCAGAGCCAGGTTGGGAGGGAGGTGAGGGCAGGGGCAGGACCAGGCACTGAAGCGAGGCCAATGCCAAGGCCAAGGCCAGGGCCCAGTAGAAGCCAGTTCCTGGTGGCTGCTGGACAGCTCACACAGCTCCCTGCCTCATCCACCATGGTCCTCCTTCTGCCCTGGCTCTCCCGATGTTGCTGCCGAGGCCTCCTCCTGCCTTCCTGGCCCCTGATGCTTCAGGGGCCCCAGAGGTACAGCTCCCAGAGCCCCAAGACGAGCACAAAACAGCAGACCAGCTCCACAGGCAGCGGAAAGATGAGGTCCCCCACCACAGTAAGTGGCACCAGGAGTGGGGGTGGAAGGCATGAGGGGAGATTTATCCTGGGGGCAGGAATCCCCTCAATCTCTCCCTGTATCACAAGCTGAGATAGACACCAACCCTGATCCCTAGAGTCTGTTGCCTAGTCCAACTCTCAGCTTCCCAGCAGGTTCCCCACCCCCACCCCACCCCACCTCAGGGCTCCTACTGCCAGCACCCCTCCCTCACTGCAGCCCACAAAGTCCTTGAGCAGGAATTTCGCCTCATGTAAGTTAATTATTTCTGGGAGCAGGGGGAGGGGCAGGCAGTCCTCTCCTTTCCCCTTAAGTCCAGTTACAACCCCAGGGCCAGGGATCTCTATCTGTACCCCCTTCCCAAGAGGCCTATGCCTAAGACAGGAAGCTACCCTTAAATTAATGGGGTCAGAAACGGGAGAAGCAGCATTCCTGACTCCCAGCAAGCCTCAGCCCCCTGACCTGGCTGATGCTCCCTCCTCACACCCCTCCCGCAGGGTCCTGGGCGCACAGCTGAGCTGGCCCAGGCTGAGGAGCTGCTAGAGCAACAGCTGGAGCTGTACCAGGCCCTGCTGGAAGGGCAAGAGGGGGCCTGGGAAGCCCAGGCCCTGGTGCTCAAGATCCAGAAACTGAAGGAGCAGATGAGGAGACACCGAGAGAGCCTGGGAGGAGAAACCTAAGCTTCCCCAATTGCCACTTCACCCTCCAACAAGGGGAAACACTGAACACCACCTGCCCTGAAGCCAATCAGAAACACACTAGCATTCCCAGGCTGCTAAGGAAAACAGAAGACACTCCAGAGGGCCAGTCACTGGAAAGCAGTGGAGAACCATGACCTCTGAAGTCTTTTTAGCCACATCCCCCACTTTGACCCCTCCCTCTGATGAACTTGGCCCCACGTAAATAACCTAAAACTTCACCCAAAATCTAATAAAAGGAGCGCTTACAGACACCATAAGACACATGTGTTTTTTAGTTTTGTTAAAAAAAGTTCTGACAAATAAGGAAATAGGAGTTTAGAAGTGGTGATGCAAAAGAGGGCGGGCATGGGGTGGGCAGAGGGAAGGCATGGGGCGGGGCAGGGGTTGTCAGGGGTAGGTGGCAGTAGTGTCTCCTTCACCCCCACGCCTGGTGTCATCTCCTGAAGAGGGACAGACTGTCACATTCCAGAACAGGAAGATGAGTCCTTTATCGTGTCTGTTCAACTGAAGAGAAAATACAGCAGTTAGAAAAAGACATGAAAAAGGTGAGGTTGGCAGAAACACATGCCCACACACGCAGATGTCTGTATGGTGCTGGGTCTAAAGGGCAGATGTGGGGGTAGGGAAAGAAAGAATCTGATGACAGAAGAGATCCCATAGAGGTGAACTAAACATCCGAACACAGCATCGAGATTGGGGGGCGTGAACTCGTCAGGTGCCCATGATGTACTAGGGGCTTTACCCACATAATGGGATCCCAGACAAACACAGTAAGGAACAAGGAGAACTAAGGAGTTAGGGGAGTGGGTTTCTGTAATCGATACTCACTGTAGGAGGAGATATCTATCTCATCCGGCAGCTCACTAATATTGACCTCAAAGCGATCCTGCACATCGTTGAGAATCTTGGCATCATTCTCATCTGACACAAACGTGATGGCCAAACCCTTGGTGCCAAACCGGCCTGCTCTGGCCACCTGGGAGGAGACAGAAGGTAGGACTGGAAACCCCAAGGGGAAAACACCCAAGAGGAGGGATGAGATGCATACTATGAAGACAGAAATGCGGGGTGGGAGAGATCACTGAATGTCCTTGCGGGCACAGTGCTGACCCGATGCAGGTAGGTGTCGGAATCCTCAGGCATGTCGTAGTTAAAGGCAATGTTCACCCGCTCAATGTCCATGCCTCGGCCGAATAGGTTGGTAGCCACAAGAATTCGTCGTTGAAAATCTTTAAACTGCTGATACCGAGAAAGCCTTTGTGAGAAAGGAAATTAGAAAAATGTTGAGAGTCCCTTCTCTCAAGTTTCTTTTCCTCCCAAGGATACAAAACATCTTCCCCATTTCCAACTCACCTCTCCTCCTGGGGCATCCCACGGTGGATGGCGATGGCTGGGAAGTTCTGCTCCACCAGGAGCTGGGCCAGGGCAATGCAACGCTGCACAGACTTCACAAAGATCACCACCTGCGTGTGTGCGTGTGAGATGTGGGTCCACGCGTGCAGGACATTGTATGAAAAAGGAGTTCTGGGTAATTACTCTTCTAAAGGAATTCCTCTCAGTCCCTATCATGTTTCCTTTCTGCTCTAAATGTAACTTTACCCTAATTCTAGATAGATTTTAGTGCAAATAAACCATGTAACAGGTAAAATGATGCAACACTTCTCAGTAAATAGTACAGGAAAAACAAATTTCAGAACTTTTCAACCTTATTAAATACTTTAAGGATTTTTATTTTAACCCTCAACCGAGGGTATTTTTCCATTTATCTTCCGAGATAATGGAAGAGAGGGCCCTTGCTGGTTTGGCTCAGCGGTTAGAGCGTGGGCCTGTGGACCAATGGGTCGCGGATTCGATTCTGGCCAAGGGCACGTACCTCAGTTACAGTTCATCCCATCCCTGGTTGGGTTGTACGGAGGCAACCAGTCGATGTGTCTGTTTCTCACATCAACGTTTCTCTCTCTCCCATTCTATCTGATGATAAATGTAAAAAAAATATCCTTGGGTGAGGATAAAAAAGAAAAAAAGAATGGGAGAATGGGAGAGTGGGAGGGGGAGGGGGAAGAGAGAGAAACATTGATGCTAGAAAGACACACTGACTAGTTGCCACCTGCATGACCCCAACCAAGGCTGGGGATTGAACCACTACTGAGGTACGTGCCCTTGACTGGAATCAAACCCCCAACTCTTTGGTGCATGGGCCGACGCTCTAACAGCTGAGCCAAACCAGCCAGGGCTACCCTTTAAGGGCTTTATTTTTTTGAGGTTACCTACTGAGTTTATTTACAGAGTACCCGTCTATGCCAGCAATGGAACAGAAAAGCAGCCCCCCCTTGCTCACGCTCAGCTCCAAGACATTTATATTCTCACTTAGAAGAATCTCACTTAAGATGGGCCGGGTGGCTCCTTGGAGTGTTGTCTGGTACACCACAGAAGGTGCAGGCTGCCCTGGCCACTCACTCACTGGTTAGAGCGTCAGCCCACAGACTGAAGAGTTGTGGGTTCGATCAGCCCTGGTCGGGGTGGTGCAGGAGGCAACTGATCAATGTGTCTCTCTCACATCAATGTTTCTCTTTCTCTCTCTCCCTCACATTGTCTGAAAATAAATGGAGAAATATCCTTGGGTGAAGATCTAAAAAAAGGTTGCAGGTGTGATCCCGTCAGGGTACATACAGGGTGACAACCAATCAATGTCTCTCTTTCTAAGATCAATCAAAACATCCTCAGGTGATGATTTAAAAAAAAAAAAGAGCCCGGCCAGTGTGGCTCAGTGGTGGAGCATCAAGCCATACACCAAGAGGTCACCAGTTGGATTCCCGATCCCCAGTGGGGAGCAGCAGGAGGTGGCCAATTGATGTTCTCTCTTATCGATGTTTTTGTCTCTCTTCCCTTCTCCCTTCCTCTCTTCTCTCAAAAATCAATCAATAAATAAAATTAATAAAGAAAAAAAAAAGTCACTTCAGAGAAGGTGTCCACCACTCTCTTACATCACTGTGCGGTTTCCTCAACAACAGGGTACTGAATACAGATCTCTGCTCCCGTTGGAGACCAGCTCATCCTCCTACTGGATCTTTAACAACTGACCTGGTTGAACTCAAGAACATCCAAAAGGTCAAAGAGCTTCCGGTTCTTCTCGTTGTCCTTCAGTTTCACGTAGTACTGCTGCAACCCATGCAGCGTCAGCTTCGTCTCATCATCCACGAAGATCTCCATTGGCTGAGGGGGAGGGGGAGCAGGGGGTGGGGAACGGGAGGAGGGCAGAGTGGGGGGGTTAAACCTGGGGGGGTGGAGGAAGTTGATCTCCAATACACCCCATGGGGGGAATGGGGAGAAGAAAAGACTGAAAACTCACCCCACCCCCCAAAACACCACCATTTTCATATGGTCTCCTCCACTTTAGATCTAATTTCCTCCCTACCAGTGGAGCCCTAAGACTGCCCGACTGAAACTGTCCTGGGAAGGAACTTGACAGAGAGAAGAGAAGCAGAGAAACCACCCAATGGCAAGATGCCATTACCTCAAATGGAGGTGGGGATGGAAAAAACTAGAAAATCCTCAAAGGGAGAATATGATCCAAACCCCTGGGAAATGGTGGGGACACTGACCGGACGCCAGAACAGTCCCATCAGAGCGAGCACAAGGGTGCGGAAAGGACGAGGGCTGCTCCACAAGCTCTCCAGGAGGGAGCCACACCCATGCTGGGAAGGGACGCTGCGAGAGACCCAATCAAAACACCAGGAAAGGAGAAGCAAAGGGGCTCAGGGGCTCGAGCTGAAGAACAGCTCGCCCTCGACCACAAGGGCATAGGTCTAGATGAGACTGGCCCGAGCTAAGGTGCACGCCATCCAGTGTCACGTGGAAGCACCTGTAAGTGGTGCCAGGAAACCCAGAGCTGCAGGTATGCACTTATCTTTTTACCCATGAAGGGGAGGACGGTAGCATTAAAAAAAGACAAATTAAAAATTTTCAATAAAGTAAAATAAATAAAAAAATTTAAAAGACAGGAATTGACACAAAACCCAACTCGAGCCCAGATTTCCTATCCTTCTTCACTACCCTGGGAACACAGCTAACATGAAGACCCAGGGCCCACGGCCTCAGGAAAAGAGGTGTGCCACAGAGGACAGCCAGGAGCAGACTGCAGAAGGCAGGCTAGCAAAGGCAGGCTTTCCAGAAAAAAGTTCCATGGCCTCTTTCAAAACTAAGTGTAGCCCAGGTCCAGCTACAGACAAGGAGCTGCCCTCCATGGGAAGGAGCAGAGCAGGGAGGTGCGCAGTACATGCCACTGCTCACCAACGGGCCACCCAGCCCCAGCCCGATCCGCCTGCCACATCAGGTCAAGTGCCTCACTTCACCTTTCCTATACCCCTCTCCTCTGAGTATTAAATAAAAAGAAAAAAAACTACCACCCCATTCAGGACACCCCTCCCCACCCAACACATATGGGGAAATAAGGAGCACGGCACGCCTTGGGTTCAGGAAAAAAACCGGGAACGGAAAAAGAGGCTGGTTTGGTCCTCAGCTTCCTGGTCAGGTTTCCCCGCGGCCTCCGCTGCCGCCATCCACCGCCGGTGCCGTCTGAATTCCCCCGCTGCGCCACAGTGCTTCTCTCTGCTGCCGGCTCATGGCTCATGGCTCACATCAACCGAGGTTCCACGTGGGTGCGAGGAGGTTCGCGCGGGAAGGAGTAGGGGATCGGGGACTGAGGTGCCAAAGGCCCCCACCCCTGGAGGTGGGGAGGGAGCAGATTCATGTGTGCTGTTTGCTCTTCTTTTGGACATGCCCTGCCAACTGTCTGTCCCTCTCTTGCTCTCCTGCCACCGGGAGGTCATGAGTTTTGGGGAGCAGAAGGCTCCAGTTGTATGCTCGATGCCACCTTGAGGGTGCGTGGCTGTAGGGGATATGTAGGAGACGATGGGTGGGTGGAGGGCAGAAAACCCTGCCCTCTCCCCCGAAAGGGAGAAGAGGTTCAAAAATGCTGTGATTTAAAAAAAAAAAAGTCGAACACTACCCGCTCTCATGTTAACCCGACCAAGTCTTCCGGAATTTCCCTGGCGCCCGCGCAGACCCTAACACTAGCTGTCTCTGCCTCTGTGCGTTTCTTCAAGGAGCCATCACTCCCAGATGGGCTCGTGCCCCCTTCTTGGCACTTGAAGGACAAGGGAGTCTGGAGGAAGAGGGCACGGAAGGGGAGGAGGCAGTGGGCAGGGAGTGGAGGAAGAGAAGGTAGAAGGGTATTTACGTCTTGCATGAACTTGCGGCAGACTGGCCGGATCTCTTTGCTCAAGGTAGCACTGAACATCATGACCTGCTTCTCATGGGGGGTCATGCGAAAAATTTCCTGGACATCCCGACGCATGTCTATGAGAAAAGGGGCAAAAGAAAACAGAGAAGAAAAACAGCTTGTGTCATAAACAAAGACCAGATAGGCCTGCCAGTGAGGTCAGGACTGCTGGAAATGTGTGTGCAACAGTCAGTTCAAGAAAGGACATGCCTCAGGTTTCTCTCTATTTCCTCCAAGTCTCATGAAATCACATCCAGAGTAATACAACAGAAAGAACAATACATTTGGAATCAAGATTTGGAATCAGACTCCAACTCTGTATTTTAACCAGGCAAGAAGTATACATGAAACCCGAAGCATTCAACTGTGAAACAGGGATACAGCCCACCACAGAGGTGCCCCCAAGGACAACACAGCTGGAAAACACTCTACAATTCCCTTCTTCTTACTGGTCTCTCCCCAAGGCCTGGCTACCTGTTATATTCCAGCTGTCAGAGTCCACACCCTGCTTCCTCTGGATCACTTTCCTACCAGTCAGGCCAACAGGACATCTCTACTTGGAGCCCACTTTGTAGCTTGCCATGTGGATACAGCCAGAGATCACTTGGAATGACTTGTCCCTAAGGCTATGGTCATCCCATTCTCATTCACCAAATTTGAGTTCTTAGAGAAAATTTCCTTTAACCCCACTTAGCACACTGGAACACCAAGCCACGCAGACACCTAGCAACACTCTCCACGTTAGTCCTAGAACTTAAGTCTACAAGTCTATTCAGCTGGAAAGCCTGATGATATATGCTGTGCTGAGGATGTGAGAGGGCAGACCGCTGCCTCTCTTCGTTCGGTGTCTCCCCTATGACATCACTGTAGAAATACCTAAAGGAAAGGGAGGTGTAACCAATGTCCAAGATCAACGAAGTCTCTCCTCTCAAAGGTAAAGAAACATCTAACACAGAATGAAGAATAGGACACCCTTCTCCCTAAGCAACAAGGCTGCTTAAAATGCGTAACAACAACCAACCAAGGAAGCCAAAACCATCAGTGATGGGTAGCAGATTAAGAGTCGCCCTGCACTAAAGGCTCCTGTATCAAATAAACATCATTTGGCTCCAAAGGGCAACCCCCAGATCAGTAGCCCAATCCTGGCACTGCCACTCACCGAGTTGTTCGAGCATCTTATCACATTCGTCCAAGATAAAGTGTTTAATGTGTTTGAGGTTCAGGCTCTTATTTCGAGCCAAGGCTAGGATGCGGCCAGGGGTCCCCACGACGATATGCGGGCAGTTCTTCTTCAGCACCTCTTCATCCTTCTTGATAGACAGACCACCAAAAAACACTGCAACCTGCCAACCCGGGAGAAAAGAGTGTCTCACAATGAAACAATGATTCCAGCCCAGCCAGAGTAGCTCAGTGGTTAAGCATCAACCCATGCACCAAGAGGTCGCCAGTTCGATTCCTGGTCAGGGCACATGCCCAGATTGTGGACCCAATCCCCAGAGGGGGGCATGCAGGAGGCGGCCAATCGATGTTCTCTCTCATCGATGTTTCTCTGTCTCTCCCTTCCTTTCTCTCTAAAATCAATAAAGAAAAAGTGTTTTAAAAAAAGAAATAATGATTCCAATCTCCCCATAGTACCCATCCTTTCAGTTTGCTCTAAACCAATTCTTAGAACATTTCAGAGCTAAAAGGGATATTAGAGGCCATCTAATCTAAAATCACTATATCCCCAAACATTGAGGCTAAGAAACAAAAATGACTTGCCCAAAGTTACATGGCTAATCTGGGCAGTCAGGACCAGCATTAAGTTCCTCTGCCTTAACCATCCTTCCCATGACTCTAAGAACAGGCTTAGCATGAGAGCAGCAAGGAATCACCAGAATGTCAAGTACTGCCACAAAGCTCATAGAACATCGAGTTTTCCTAACTCAACCCAGACTTTTAAACTCCTCTGTACAAACCATATAAAATTACTGATTCTGGCTTAACATTACTCCATATTAAAACCATTAGAATAGTTGTTGAGGATTAGGGACTTAGTACAGTATAACACCAAAAATTGCTTCCTAGTTTCAAGGGCAGGGAAGGAATCAGACTGTCATGACCCTAATTCTACAGTAAATCTAAAATCACTAAACATGAAGAATACAGCATCACCCACGAAGTTTTCTTACCAAAAAATTTCAGTTTACAGGAAATACTAGGAAGCAAAGTACAAACTAAACAACACTATAAAGAAGTTAACCAAATAAGCCTCAACCAGGTGGCTGAGTTGGTTAGAGCACTGTCCCATACACCAAAAAGGTGGTGGATTCAATTCCTGTCAGGGCACATAAAGGAGAAAACTCATCCCTGTATCTCTCTCACATCAATGTTTCTCTCCCCGCCCCTCCTCCTTCTTCCCACTCTTAAAAAAAAAAAAAAAAAAAAAAAAATCAATGAAAAACATCTCCTCGGGTAAGGATTAAAAAAGGGAGTTAACCAGATAGATGAATCCAGAGATAGGACATTCTGTAGAAATGGCCCAGTCCCTTCAAGTCACTGTAGCATAATTTTGGGCAAAAGGAAATGTCATGCCAATTTGTGTTTGATCTTGACACCAAGCACATAGGCACAAAGGTGATGAGCTGGACCTATACGGGAGGAAATGCAACTCTAGCTCACCACAGAGCTCAACAGTAAATGCTTCCACAGTCATAACAATGGAAACTCTTTCCTGGTCTCCAAGTTTTAGATTCAACCTAGACAA
This sequence comes from Molossus molossus, assembly GCF_014108415.1. Lineage (NCBI taxonomy): Eukaryota > Metazoa > Chordata > Mammalia > Chiroptera > Molossidae > Molossus > Molossus molossus. The sequence goes on from NW_023425402.1 coordinate 2,497,134, forward strand.
GACTACTTAGGGAAAGGACAGAAAGTAAACGCTATTGACACAGACAGTGTAAAAACAGAGATATACAGCCCTGCCAGTGTGGCTCAGTGGTTGAGCATCAACCCATGCACCCAGAGGTCGCCAGTTCAATTCCCGATCAGGGCACATGCCCAGGTTGTGGGCCAAATCCCCAGTGGGGGGCATGCAGGAGGCGGCCAATCGATGTTCTCTCTCATCAATATTTCTATCTCTCCCTCTCCCTTCCCCTCTCTCTCTAAAATCAATTAAAAAAAAATTTTTTTTGTAAAGAGATATACATAACATGGACACCTACAATATATATAGCATTCAGACCACACTTATTTAAAATTAATTATGTTTCAGCCCTGGCCAGTATGGCTCAGCGGTTAGACCATCGGCCTGAGGACCAGAGAGACCCGGGTTTAGTTCCTGCTAAGGGCACGTACCTCGGTTGTAGTTTGTCCCCGGCCCTGGTTAGTCGTGTGGGTGGGCAACCACTCAACGTGTCCCTTTCGCATCGATGTTTCTCTCTCTCTCTTCCTCTCTCCCCCTCCCACTCTATCTGAACAAAAAATGGAAAAATGTCCTCGAGGATAAAAAAATAATAAAATTAATTATGTTTCAAAAGAAACAGTGTAAATAAGTCAAAAGATCTGTAAGTTGATAAATTGGAGAAAACAGTGACTAATACTTTATTTCACAAAACCATTAGACCTTTCAAAAAAAGTTAACAAATGATTATCTTCTATGAAGTTGGATCAGAGATGAAAGAACACAAATCTTTACACTGTAAGGTCTTCCAGAATACTTAAGCATTTTTACCATGCAGGTACTACCACTACTACTTCAGTTTTGTATGTTATTTTTAAAATATAGTAACAGGGTTGTGGGCTCAATCCCTGGTAAGGGGTGTGCAAGAGGCAGCCAATCAATGTTTCATTCTCATATAGATGTTTCTCTCTCTTCCCCCCTTCCTCTCTCTCTAAGAAAAAATCAATCAGAAAGAAAAGTATGTGTAATGTTTTATATATATATATATATAATAATAATATAGCAAGGAAAATTACAACAAGGAAAATTACAACATCCTAAAGAGAAGTTCTACTCTTCACACCATCCTAGCCAGGAAGGTTCGAGGTTATATACATCAAGGTTAGGTAACAGAGAACAACCCAAGCCAACTTTGCTGCAGCTTCCAGATATCTTTCAATTTTCCACTTTAAAGAATTCTTAAAATTCACACCACACTAGAGCCATTTTGGAGTTTCCAGCCTTCCCTTGCCATACACCACCAAATTCTCAAACTGTCAACCAAAGCACACTGAAATGATTCAAAGTGTCAGCGTAAAGAAGCATAAGCTGAAGGGTGATCCTGGGGAAGCATCCTCCACAGCCCAACCACCCGGTCTCCTATTGCACAAGCGTATTTACACACTGTGTTAAGGGAAAAAACTAGGGAAACTAAAGCTTCTCCAAAATTAGAATACAGCACACATCTCTGAAGTTATAATGCAAATCCAAATTAAGCCCAAAGTTTGCACGAATTTACTATCTATTAGGTGTAACTTACTATCTATTAGATGTAACTCAGGTTCACATACAGATATTTAATATCTGTGGGACATGAAGACTGCTGGTCTGTAAGTCCCCAATGCCTCCAACCCCCCACACCCTCCTCTCCCTGGTCTCTTCACCTTGGCTTACCTTGACATTGGGCATGTATTTAGAGAAGCGCTCATACTCCTTGCTGATTTGAAAAGCCAGCTCCCGAGTGTGACACATCACCAGCACAGACACCTTGGGGGTAAGTAGACGGAAAAACTGTATATCCCTTCACCATCCCTCTGGGAAAGTGACTGTCACAAAAGCATACCTAGCAGATCATAAATGACTTTAATTCTGAGATCTAAATCATTAACCCCATGATTACTACAAAATATTTCCCATGGCCACAAGGATGACAGAGGTCATCTTAGCAACAAGCACTCACAGTTCTGAATGCATCACGTAGCTGAGCTACAGACACCCTGCCCAAATATTCCTGACCAAATCTCCCTCCCTTATATTCTCTCAACTGTACCTGCCCAGTAACTGGCTCCAGCTGCTGCAGTGTGGCCAGCACAAACACTGCCGTTTTTCCCATGCCTGACTTGGCCTGGCACAGGACATCCATTCCCAGAATGGCCTGAGGGATGCACTCATGCTGAACTAAAAACAAAAGAAAAAAGACAAATTAGGCTTCAGTCTCCAGGCCGAACCCATTTCTTGCCACTGAATTCTTAACCAGTTCTTGTCAATTTCCAGATACTTTCTACCTCTCTGCTCCATCAATCAAATTCATCTCCAAATCAGACCTAATTCCTTCTAGCTTTATCTTCCAGCTCCAACCAACCCCCTCCCACCACCCCCTCCTAACAGCCCACTTGCACCTAACAAAAGCTCACCTTTGGTGCTCTGTCCTTATTTTTCCTTAATCTTCAACAATCCATGACATTTGAGTGCCTGCCACAGGCCGTTTCTCCTACTTAGACTGCCATGCTTTAGGTCACGTAACCCTACAACCTTGGACTAAATGAAGGACTTGGTACCTGACCCAAAAGCCAGCCACCTTTAGAACAACCATAAAGGTTTCCAGAGTTGGCCAGCCCAAAAGAGAACTAAAGATACAACCAGCTCCTCTCTGGAAATTTAAAATTATGAGTCAAGCATGGACAGTGTGGTCCAGTGGGTAGAGCATCGTCCCATGGACTGAGAGGTCCTGTTTCAATTCCCAGTCAGGGCACATGCCCAGGTTTTGGGCTTGATCCCCAATACGGGGCATGCAGGAGGCAACCAATCGATATATCTCTCTCACATCAATGTTTCTCTCTCTCCCTTCCTCTCTAAAAAAAAAAAAAAAAAAAAAAAAAATCAATAAAAACGTATTTAAAAAAATAGCCTGGGCCGTGTGGCTCAGTGGTTGAGCGTCAACCCATGCACCAAGAGGTTGCTGGTTCGATTTCCTGTCAGGACACATGCCCAGGTTTTGGGCCCAAGCCCCAGTGGGGGGCATGCAGGAGACGGCCAATGTTCTCTCTCATCCATGTTTCTATCTCTTCCTCTCCCTTTCTCTCTCTCTAAAATCAAGGAAAAACATTTTTAATTTAAAAATAGTAACAATAAAATTATGAGACAAAATTAAAAACTAGAAGGCAAGAAAAAATGCCAGTCACAAAAACAAACAGCAGACCTCTAAGTTGTTTTTGGATCACCTGCACTTTCTTGCTATCATGAATAAAAAGACCAGCCTACATAAACACCTTCTATTAATAAAATAGTTTCTGGTACTTCCACTACTTATTTCCTAGTCTATCCTAAATATAACTCTGTATCACTGAGGGACCAGGAACATATCTGTTTTTACAATCATTAAAGTGCCTAACGAGTACTCTATGCCCAAGAGAAAATGTACCTTCTGATGGATGCTCAAAGCCACAGTCAACAATGGCCCGGAGTAACTCTGGCTTGAGCAGGAAGTCCCGAAAGCCAGAGCTATGGATGGAGACGTAGGAGCCCTTAACATCCTTCTTGGCAGGGGCCTCGGTCCCATCTCCCCCAGCTGCGGTCTCCACCTCATCATCTTCATAGTCCAAGAGCTCATTGTCCACATCGTTCTCTGCCATAACTGGGCCGGCAGGGGTAGAAGGGGAGGGGCCTCTGGATGCGGTCACGCAGAGTGAGTGAAAACAAGGGAGGAAAGTTGGAGCTTAAGGAATAGAGGAAAAGAGACAATTGTTTTTGACAGAAGAGCTAGGAAAAAAAACACATACAGAAAAAAGACATCAGTCATGAGCACAGCCTTCACCACCTCTTTTCCATCCCCACACCCGTCTCACTTTCCCTAAACTACGAAACCTTTACCTGGAAATAAAAGTAACAAAGAAATACAAAACATAAAAGCAAGAGAAATACAGGGAATGGGAGAGTGGTTCCAGGGAAGGGAAGGTGTTCAGGCCACAGGCTCCCAGCAAGGTTAGGATCAGAGCAGTGGAAGACCAGCTGATGAACCCCTTGCCTGTCAGTAGTAACAGTGAGGAAAACGAACAGGTCATGAGCAGCAGAATATGACTACGGCGGTGGAGAATGGGGATAAGAAATCCTCGGACAGACCTTGCGCTTTCCCTATCATCTCAAACTGCCAACCCCTGGCGTAGCAGCCATCAGTCAAGGGTGATAGATGAAGGTCATCACTGCGCAGAGCGCTCACTTCTCAAAATGAAAACATCATGTGGCTGCCACTCACCTCCCACCGCTCACCAGCCTCCCACTCCTCCGTAGCCTCCGCTGCAGCCTAAAGATCCCTGTGTCATTAGCCAAGGGCGGGGGTTGGGGGTACGAGAAATGGTTCTGCTGGGGAAAACCCTCTCTCCACCATACAATGAGTGAGAAGATAACCGAGAGGACGACGCTCGGCACAACTGAACCTTTACCGAGCAGCCTCACAGCACCGCGCGTTACTCCTCAGGTTAGACTCCTTTCCAAAAAACGCACAATGACATCTCCCGAAATCATTTGCAAAGCGCTCCAAATAAAGGTGAGCAAGTCCAGGTAAGAAAGTCCAACTGGGCCCAGAAGCGGGCTCCTCCCCTTAGTCCTCCGCGGGCCGAGAGACCCAGAAACGAGGAGGTGAGAAGAGCCCCGCCCTCCGCAAAATGCCCAGGACCTGAGGACGCCTAGCGCCGCCTCTCATTGTCGCCAGGGCCTCCAGCAAACGAGAGGCCCACCGGAGGAGCCGAGAGCTAAAGGAACACAATGGCGCCGAGGCCACCATCTTGGATTAAGCCTTTCTAGCTTCCCTACCTCCCCCCCCAGAAACTCTTTGCTCTCGAAAAGGATGCGAGAGTTGAAAATGACGACCCAACTAGGCCCCAGCGACCAGACCATAGCCTGTGGAAGGGATATCAGGAGCCCATGCACTAGGATGGCCGCAGAGAAGCGCAGATGGAAATGGATGGTACAGAAGGCCAAACCTTACCTGAGCAAGGCAAACGCGTATGGCGGCAGCAACAGCAAAGGAGGCAATCTGCCTTCACTTCCGGTTCCCAGTTTCCCTCTACCCCGGCCTCCCGCCTTCTCCGCGGCTAGCGTGCAGGCGCAAAGGGCCGGGAAGAAGGACCTTCCTCCGTTCTGTAGTTCCGCGCGTTCCGGGGTTGCCTTTAGAAACTGCCTGTGTGAATTTTGTTTAAAAACCACTTCTAACCCCTCCAGTACTGCCAGTAACAAAAGGCATAGAGGAAACTAGCATCCCCTTCCACTGATATTTTCTTTCTCTTGTCCCACTTTTCTCCACGCCCCTCACCTCTTCATTTAGGTTCTTGCCACGCAGGTCTTCTCTTTGGGCACCCCTCCGTGGCGAGGGACGAGGCTGGCGAGGCGGGGGGTTCCCACGGGGTCCTTGGCCCAGTAGTCAAGGTGACCTGGGGGCGTCCGCGCTGGAGCTAGGGAACGTCTGGCCCCAGCTCAGGTGAGGGAGTGATCCGTGCTCGGGAGTCCTGCTCTTAGCCTTTTCGCAGCCGTGGGGACCGTGGATGGCATTTTCCCAAAAGTAGTGTTGGTCAATGTACAAGATGTTCTAAGGACCCTAAGCTGGTGGGCAGGGGCCACGAGTCAAGGCGTTCTGAACCTACTGAGTGGGAGATGGGGTCTAGATTGGACCCTAAGTGTAAAGATAAATGAGGGCTTGAGGGTCATAGAATATTCCATAAGTACTGTTACTGCGACCAGAATGTTCTTAGCCCTGCTCCCAATAGCCCCATTGTTCAGCCAGGATTTTTTCCTGAATGAGGCATGTGATAGGGGCCCCCGTCTTTATGCTGCAGAGGTCAGACTTGATGTCTGTTGTTTGACAAAAATGATAACAAACGTTTGGCCCTTTAACTGTGATTACACAATCATTTAACACGAAGGAGTGGGGACCATTACTCCTATTCTATTAAAAAGCCTGGACTTAGAGAATAAAGCAACATGTGGGAAGTAATACAGCTAGTCAGGTGACAGAGCCAAGATGTAAACACCTCTTATTCTCCCTTCTTAAAGAGTGGTTAATAAATGCACTACTACAGCCCTGGCCGGTTTGGCTCAGCGGTTGGAGCCCTGACCTGCGGACCAGAGAGTCCTGGGTTTGGTTCCCGCTAGAGGCACGTACCACTAAATAAATGAATAAATAAATGCACTACTGATTACCTCATTGGTTGGAGTCCTTCGGGGAGCATGCCTGTTTTCTGTGGCCAAAAGAAATACAGTAACAAGGATGGTGTCATAAAAGGGCAGTTTTTCCAACCCTAAGTATCAATTTATTCAACAGTATTTATCCTGCCTACCCTGTCCCAAGTGCTACCCTAGGATCTGGGGACATAGCAATGAACAGCCCTGTCATCATAGAGTTCACATTACAGGGGAAACAACATACAGACATAAACATGTCAAATAGTACTAAGTGCTATGAAAAAAAATAAAGCAAAGTGATAATAGAGAAAATAAAATGACACGAGCACTGCTAAGAGAGTCACTAAAATAGGACCTGAGGCCACTGAGGAAGGGGGGCCCGTGCACACCTTGTGCCGCAGTTCTCTGAGCTGCTGTGAAGTTGCTAAACTCAATTCAAGGTTGTCACACACATCCTGAAACAACTGCTTCAGGGACACAAGGACTTGACCAGCTCCTTGTAGTTTTCACCTCCCTCATTTGCATATTGGAACCAATCAACCCCTAGCCAGCAATCCTTCATTTGCATGAAGGACTTGCACTTTGTGGTTTTTGCTTTTATAAACCCTGCTTTTCTTTGTTCTCTCCGCAGTCGAGCAGTTAACTGAATTTGCATCGATGGGAGTGTTGGTGCAGTCCTTTTGCTCAAGTAAATGCCTTTTGTTATTACAGTCTGAGCCTCTTTGGTTAATGAAGGGACAGAGTGCTTGTTCCTACACCCCAGCTTTTCTCCACAGTTGCCATCTATAGTCCTCAAGTTCCCAAACTAGAAATCACTTATGTTTCTCTCTTTAGAGAAGTAATAACATATTATTTGCTATGTTTCTCCAACAAGTTTCAAAGGACAGCTCTTTGGAGTGTTTGGGGAATACGGAAAGAAGACACAAGAAAGTGGCTGAAAATGAGAAATGATGAAACAAAAGGTATTGCTCATAGTCATTTTATTGAGATTTTATTCACAAAGGAAGTCCATGCATACACAGGAACACAACATCACTTCAGATCTCAGGAAGCAGCGACCATCTGATGGGTCTTTGTGGGAATAAAAAATAGGAGAAATCCAATAAAGAGACCAACTTATGATAGACAAAAGAAGGGCTAAGAAATGCATCTTTCTGGAACTAAATGGGGATAAAAGAAATCATTTTATCTTTTCAGGAATCATAAGATCACTGGGGAAAGAGAGGTGGGAAGAAACAATTCTTCAGAGAATTACTAGGGTCCAGAATGAATGAGTAGCATTAGAGAGCCACAGACAGAAGTGAGGAAACAGCTGTGTTTAGGTTTGCGCAAGTGGACACGGGATGATAATAACATCACGAGGTTGCCATTAATTGAATCAAAGCTACCACATTCCAGAAAACATGCCAGGCTCTTTATAGGATGATTCCTAGTCACTGCAGCAACCCTGAAAGGTAAGCATTATTATTCCAGTGTCGCAGAGGAGGACACTGAGGCTACAGGTTAAGTAGCTTGTCCTGGTTGCGCAGCTAACAAGTAGCAGGGTCAGGAGAGGGACCCAAGCCTGCCAGGCTCTTGAGTTAGGATGTTTTCTACATCCCTGCTTCTCCATGCTACAAATTTTACAGAGGGGTTGCGTGAAGGTGACTTGAGAGTGTTCAAGGTCCCAGGGAAGGTTAAAGAACAACAGGATTCAGGTCTGAGCGGAATACCTGTATTTCACAGGTGAATTACTGTGTACTGCCTCCTAGAATTTCTAGGGAATGGAAAGGAGAGTAGAATTAGGGTGGGAGGTGATTCTGATTTGGGGATTTTTTTGAGAAGGAGTCAGACCCTAGGGTTTGTCCTAGGCAGCAATCCGGTAATTGGGGTGGACCTGGGGCCTGACATCGCAGACCATACCAAGTAGCTGGGCCAGGACGCGTCCTCGGTTTTTCTGCTGGGAACTCTGCATGCCCTGCACTTGGTGCTTTGTAGCCTGCTCCACTTCTGCGGACAGGTTCCCCTGGGAGCCCATGGCCTGGGGGGTGACGAAGGGGTAGAAGAGAAAATGAAAGAAACAGAAACAGTGAAAAAAGGGTCCAGGCATGTGAAGGGAAAAATCCTGGTGTAAGGCCAGGGAGAAAGGCCCTCTCCAAAACCACCCATCCCACAGAAATATCCAGACACCAAGGAGAGCAACACAATCCCTTCCTCCAAAACCTGACATGCAACTTCACCCTAAAACAGATAGTACAATCCCCACCCTCACCACCCATGACCACTGAACTCTGCCCTCCACCCTAAATGTCATCATACTCCACAGACTGTGGCAATTCCCCACAAGCTTTTCAAGTCCTTCAAAACACTCAGACTCTCTTAAGTATCACATAGCTTGACCAGTGTCATGGTCCCCACCAGGATACCCTCTGTCCTTTACCATCTTATTTTCTTGTAGAATCACCCTGTACACACCTCACCAGATGCACCCACCAACATGCCATCCCCAACTCTCCCCAGACTCACCGCCTGCTGTTTGCTCTGGAATTCCAGTTCTCGTTCTCGGCGGTATTGTTCCACTTCCATCTGTGCCTCCTCCTTTGCCTGCTTCAGACGCCGGGCCTTTCCTGGAGAGAAAAGAAAGGACAGGAGGTTGGGGTAAACCCTCCACAAAATATAATAGTAGGGGTCAGTCCTTTCCAGAAAGTTGTTCTGCCTTCTCTTAGCCAACCAGGTGCTAGATTTTAATACCCATTTCTTCTTTCCTAATCAGCCACCCCCAGCCCCCAGTTCTCTGCTCACCAGGCTTGGGTTTTCCTAAGGACTCATAATGGTTGCTGTCCACCCACCCCGTTTTCTTTCCAGACTCCAAGGGAGGAAGGAGACGACTCACTCTTTCTGGCATCTGCCACCTTCTCAGCCGCTCGTTTTTCCGCTTGCAGGAGCTGCTGGATACCCTGGGATTGACTGGCCATTTCTGTCGTTATGGCAGATTCTGTTTCGGATGCTACCAAGGTACCAAATGCCCTTCCCCCCCACCCGCCTACTTCTCTTCCAGCTCGTTGCTGCAGTCCTCCATTACTCCTGGGTCTTAGTGCTCCCCTTTTCACTAAGCCTTCTGCACCGTGTGTCTCCCTAAAACTGATCCTCCCAATGATGGCTGGTCCTCATCTCCCACCTCTCTGGCAGTACCGAAAACGACCGCTTGGGGACAGCAGAGACCAGACCCAAAGCTGCCCACTAACTTCACAGCAGGTTCAAGGCTTTCCCAGCTTCTGAAGATCTAGGAATGGGGCAGGAGCTGAAAAGAGGGTATTCGGGAGAGAAGGAGGCATACAGGGGTTAAGAATGGGGTGAGAGGTAAGGAAGTCACCATGCCTGGTGCGTTGGAAGAAGAGTACACTGAACTTCTCTGGATTCTTTCAACATCTCCTCTCCTTTTTTCTTCTCCCTCTGTTGTAACCTGTCAGCAAGATAACCAGAGATGCACAGCGGAATTGTAAGGGAGCACTTTATTACACCAGCGGGCTGAAGGGGGGATCTCCCCAAATCGACAACCCTGAGCTTCCTTTGTTCTTTGCTTATATCGGAACAAAACACAGAAAAAAACAAACAAACAAACAAAAACTACATTAGAAAAACAGAAAAAGTTACATTCAAAGAAAAAAAACCTACATTCCTCCTGGTCTGCTTAATTGGTACCGGGGCTGATACAATATGCTCCAGAGGAGACGAGGGGTCGGTTGCAGGGGTTAGGGCCATCATTAATCTCTTTATTTTTATGGTCCCTTCAAGTTTCCCAAGACCATCATTAACTCCTTATCTTTACGGTTCTTCTGGGTGTCAGTCGCAGGTTTTTTAGAAAACTGTTCGGGTGTTTACGTGCAGGAATAACTGATCAGAATGGAGTTTGATTTTTAAAATAGCCCAGTTCACCTCCCTTTTCCATCTCTTCTACATCTTTCCCAAGTCCAAATTTCTGCAACCATCTCACTTGCCTTGTTCTACAATTGTTTCCTTATGTCTTTTCAGGCCTGTGTTTTCTCTTTATTGTTTTTTAGAGAGTGAGGAAGGGAGAGGGAGAGGGAGAGAGAGATAGAAACATTGATGAGAGAACATCAGTTGGCTGCCTCCTGTATGCCCCTCACTGGGGGTTTGGCCCACAACCTCGGCATGTGCCCTGACTGGGAATCGAACCAGTGACCTCTTCTTGGTGCGTAGGTCAATGCTCAACCACTGAGCCACACCAGCCAGGTTGTTTTCTCTTTTTGATCTGTCCCTGTTCTTGGCCTCAATGTGGTTTTGTTTTGTTAATAATTTTTTCTTTATTGATTTTAGAGAGGAAGGAAGGGAGAGGGAGAAAGAGATAGAAACATCAATGAGAGAGAACATTGATTGGCCGCCTCCTGACCAGGAATCGAACCGGCAACCTCTTGGTGAATGGGTTGACCCTCAGCCACTGAGCCACAACATCTGGGGCTTCACTGTGAATTTTATTTTGCCCTTATCTCTACTGTTTTTGCTCTTCCTCTCCTCATCTTTTTGGCTATCACTGAACCACTCCTCTCTCTTCCCAGCTGGGAGGCGGGGGTAAACTTCCAAATCGCTCTCCTTTATCCTCCCCGCCTCTGCTCCTGTTCCTCCTCGCCTATCCTCCAGTCTCAGGGTTCCAGGCAGACCCTTTATCTTGAGTTCCCTAGGTTTCCCCCGAGGCCAGATCGAGGAGACACACCTCCCCGCCCCCACGGCGCCGCCTGGAGGGGGAACGACTTTCGTAACGCGCCTTAGGTCATTTCCGCCCTCTACCTGCGTCTCAGCGGCGCCCTTTCCGGCGCCCTTTCCGCCAGCCTAGATTGTCTCTGCCTTCCGGCCTCGCCTTCCCAGAGCGGCCGAAACACCGGCGGCCCCGCTGCTGAGGGGCGCTTGGGGCGGGGCCAGGCCTGGTGAGTAGCCCCTCCCCCCAGGGCCCAGAGGGAGGAACCTTAACATCGGTCCTTCGGGCATAATATACTCAATTTCTAGATCATTATTTTAAATTGTTAGTGATATTTTTAAATTCAAATTTCTGTTGATAAAAATGACCCCCATCAGCCCCTATTCGTCTTTTTCAGAGTCCTTTGTTTAAAATGTACCTGGGTCAGTGAGCCACTAAACAGTAATTTGTCCTTTCCTCAACTTAAAAAGGTTAAATCTGTGACCCCAGCCCCCTTTGAATGTTTTCAGCCCTATCGTTTGTAAGGGGGCGGGTGAGATGTGAAAACCGGGGACCAAAGGGAGGAACGGAAGGAATGGCGGCGGGGTGGGGGGCGGCCAAGTCCGGGGTCCCGACTGAAGCCGTTTTCCCTGCGTCAGCCCGAGAGCTCCATGGCCTCCGCCGCCCGCCGCCGGCGCCGGGAGCGTCGCTTCCGCCGGTACTTGTCTGCAGGTCGGCTGGCCCGGGCCCGGGCCCTCCTCCAGCGACACCCGGGCCTCGACGTCGATGCTGGACGGCCCCCGCCACTGCACCGGGCCTGTGCCCGCCACGACGCCCCGGCCCTGTGCCTGCTGCTTCGGCTGGGCGCTGACCCTGCCCACCAGGACCGCCACGGAAACACGGCGCTGCACGCCGCCGCCCGCCAGGGCCCGGATGGTGAGTCGGCCTGTGGAGAATAAGGTCACCACAACCCACCTGGTCTGAGGCGAAGGCTGGCTGTTTGGTCCTGGCACTTAGGGAGGTAGTGGAGCAGGCTGGTATGTGGCAGTCGCTTGTGCTGTTACAATACTGAACTACCACTGTCGGAAGAGCCCAACACTCCCCAAACAGTAACTGCTCTTCAGGTTTCCAGTCTTTCTAGATTAGTAGCTACCTTGTCTCTTGAGTGGTTGGTTGCTTATAGCACAAAAAGTAGCATAGAGGGTTGGCATTAGAGTTAGATTGCCTGGGTTCAAATCCCAGCTCCATACTTAATAGCTGGGATTTCTTGGGCAAGTTACCAAATTCCCTGAGGCTTAGTTTGCCCATGTACAAAATTAAATAATGATAACCCTTGCTATGTGCCAGGCACTTCTCACAAAGTAACTCGTTTAATCCTCACCACAACCCTGTGAGGTTATAAGTACTAATATTATCCCGTTTCCCAGCTAAGGGTACAGCACAGAGAAGTTATTTGCCAAAACGGTAGAGCAGCGATTGTAACCCAGGCAGCCCAGCTGGGCCGTCATCCTGTGTGATACCTTACAGAATTGCTACAGAATCCTGCAGTGATAGTGCCTGTGCTCAAAGCCCCCATCTGGGGTAAGTGTTTTAAGAATCAAATGAAACAGTACACGTGATAAGTACTCAGTAGATACTGGCCATTGTTGTTCCTGTTGTTATCAGCAGACCCATACTCCCTTACCCATGATTCTGAAACTCAAAAACACTGAGAGCCAGACATATTTTATCAGTCTACCACCAAACTCATTTGATGGCAAAACCTAACCTGGACTAAAGTGAGGCTGCCTACGATTTGTTTTTATCAAACTTATGTCAATATTCAGAAACATTTATGTGTCTGGTTCCTAGGGCTGCCCAGACCATCCTGGGCTACCTAATACATAGTGTGTGTATTTTCAGATGAGCTCCATCAATTCCCAACATGGAAATCTGAAAACCCTCTGACAGCAGGTCCATGGGGCCTGCTGACACTGTAGTGCCGTGGAGGCAGCTCTGTAGAGGTATAGCCCTCAGGAAAATGAAAGGCAGAACCTCTTTCCCCTTCTGGATATTTTCCCTTCAAGAGTAGGAGCATTTGAGGAGAATCTCTAGGCTCATTCAATTTGCTGCTATTACCATCCCCGAGCTCCCCAAGTATAAGAACCCATCCCCACACCCACACCTCCCCCTTATAGTAAAATGTCCCCTATTCTTTAATTCCCCTTAACATAAGTGAGATAGGCTGGCACACTGGGATTTTTTTAAATTTAAAAACAGAGGAGGTTTACAAAGTGTACATGTCTAACCGAACAACCGACCTTGTAGGGAGCAAGAGCCAAGTACACTGAGGCAGGCCTGAGACCTCATCCAAGTTCCAGTTCAAGCACTAGGGCCATGGGCTGTATGACAGAGACTAGCAGTTCACCCTCTGTGAACCTAATTTGCCTCTAAAATGCAGGTTGTGAGTGTAAGAGGCAAGCACTTGGTGTAGTTTGGCACTAACTAGATGATAAGTAGTGTTATTTTTATTTTGATGTTATTTAATTAAGGCTATTTTAATAATAAAAATATTCCTTATCAGCCCTGGCCGGTTTGGCTCAGCGGTTGGAGCATTGGCCTGCGGACCAGAGAGTCCCAGGTTCGGTTCCTGCTGGGGGCACGTACCAAAAATATATATATATATTCCTCATCATATGGTAAGTGCTTCCTTCATTATATTGAATCCCAAGAAGCCTGCAAGATTGATATTCTGGAACTTTCTTCCAAAGGAGGATCAGCTTTCAGGTCACATCTAAGCCCTGTGGTCTTCTTAGGCCTTACTTTCTCCTGGTCCCTGCCAACCCTGTCACCAGGGGGCCTTCTAACTCCTTGGTAGAAAGGTCCATCTCCTTCCATTTCCAGCTGCTTTAGAAACCACTGTGCCTTAAAACGCAGATGAAATGATCTAGGATCCCCTGAGGAGGGGCATTCCCTTCAGCTCCCATGGTAGGCCAGAGGGATTTGCCTGTTCTGCTGGGTTGGCTGGGCTGTGTTATTACACCCAGTGAGATGTCGGTGAATGGCCCCTATCGTGGGTTTTTGGTAACCTCTCTTTGGACATATCACCTCATAGGGAAGTTGTCTCAGCTGTCAAAAACCCTTGTATAAACACACCTTAGTCAGACAATAACCGTTTTCTATGTACAGCAAGAATTAGCACTAAGAAACAGGGTCATTTTCTCACAGTCCGCAAAAAGAATAAAATGCAAAACCAACTGGATATATTTTTATTCTGACTGCAGGGCACTTCTGCTGTGTACCAGCGCAGCAGCTGACTTGACCTGCACAGCAGAAGTAGGCTGTGGACATGTTTACAGGTGGCTGAGCTATCCGGGCCATGTTCCTTTTGCCTTTCCAGCCTTACCTCCCACAGCACACCTACAAGCTGCAACTCCACAACGTGGCTCTGTCTTCAGTGCCCCCACTCAGCATGTTTTTCACAAGCCTGCATGTCTCTTGCCTATTGCTTTTCTGTCTGCCAGATTTCTACTTTGCTAAGTTATTCTCCCTTCCCAGCCCAACATAAGCCACCTCCTTCTGTAAGCCCTCTCGGACCACCCTGCCCACTATTACCTTTTCTTCCTCTGCCTGCCTCAGTCAGTTGTCCTCAATATAAGCTTCTGATAATGGTACCAGTTAGTATGAACTTTGCTTTAAGGTAGAAATCATCTTGTTATGGGGAGAAGAAAAGCAGTGTTTTTATCACTAAGACAAAGTCCATTTTTACTCCACAAAATTTTTTTTTGTATTTATTTTTCCCAATAGAAAAAATACCTTGGGAAAAGTTGATCTACACTGCTAAATTGATAAAGTTGGCTTTCCAACTGGAGGACGTTGAGCTATTTAATAAATGATATCGGACATTTGCTTCACCCACAGAATAATAGAGTCCTCCCTCATACCCTACGTAAAAGTAAGTTACAGCTGATTAAACACCTGCATATGACAGGAAGGGTATATACCAAATTCATGGGAGGGGGTTCCCCTGAGGGGAATAAAACTTAGAAGGCAGCATCAAAGAAAATTTTAGCTCTATCTATGATGGTTTTATTTAAAATAAAAAGATGTTGCAAAAATGGCAATATATTAACATACCTTGTGATAGGAATAGAGGTGCTTATTGTACTATACTTTGTACTTTTTTGAATTTTTTAGATTTCCAAAAATAAAAGTAACTGTAGTACAAAACACAAGGGAGTGGTTTTGTAATCTTGGAGTGTAGAAAACCTTCCTAAGAATGAAAGTCAAAGCTATTGATACAGATAAAAGTACATAAAACTTTTTAAATGGGAGAAAATATCTACAGTATATGTAACAGACACAGTTGATACCTGTACTATATTATAAAGAGCTGTCAACTCTATGTTATAATTTCCAAGGGAAAAGTAGATGAATATGAACAAATCATTCACAACAGAAACACAAAGAGCCGAAAAGCATATGAAAAAAGAAAATTTCATAACTAAAATATTTTTTAATCTGTCAGATGGGCCAAATAAAAAGGTTGATAAGCTTTAGTTTGGGTAAAGGACAACACAGGCACTCCTGTTTCCTTGGTAAGGGTTTGTGTTGGCACAAATGAGAGCAGTTTGGCAAAATCACACATGTTCTTTGACTCAGAAGTTCCACCGCTGAGAAACGACTCCGCAGAAACACCACAAGGAGTCTGTGTGTCTATATGTACAGAGCCGAACAGTTTGGAAACAAAGTCTGTCAACTGAGGGGGTGGGATGTGTTTGTTTTGTGCGCAGTGGAACACTACACACTCATAAAAAAGGAGGTCGACCACGCTCACTCCTGTGGAAAATATAAATGAGATGTTAAGTGAAAAGAACAAGTTGCCAAATAATATATATAGTATGGTCACATAGCTCTGAAAAAATTGTCACCCATGTGTGTGTTTATATGCCCTAGACAGGACTGGAAGGGACCGCAACAAAGTGTGAAGAGTGATTAAATGTATTCTTTACTCTTTAAGAGGAAAGGGAAATTTTACATTGCTATATCCCACTCACATTAAAAGATCAACTGAGCCCTGGCTGGTTTGGCTCAGTGGTTAGAGCGTTGGCCTGTAGTCCAGAGAGACCCAGGTTCGGTTCCCGCTAAGGGCACCTACCTCGGTTGCAGTTTGTCCCCGGCCCTGGTTGGTCGTGCGGGTGGCAGCCACTCGATGTGTCCCTTTCATGTCGATGTTTCTCTCTCTCTCTCTCTCTTCCTCTGTCTCCCACTCTATCTGAACAAAAAAAATAGAAAAATGTCCTCGGGTGAGGATAAAAAAGATAATAATAAAAGATCAACTGAGAGTGGGGAAGCCACCCACAGTCCTGCCCCCCAGAGACGGGCTGCACATCTCCCTGCTGCTGTTTCAGCCATAGATTCGGTCTCTGTTTTCATGCCATTACAGTCAGATCCCATGTAGTTTTGTAGCCAGCTTTTCCACACACAAACGTCATTTTTAGTGCCTATTTAATATCCTGTATCATATTTTACTTGTGTTTATAGTTGGAAGCCTTTCTCCTTAAAACCTGTGAACCTAAAAACTTCCCCTGCAAGCCTGAGCACCCACCCACCTCACGCCTGCCGTGAGCCCTGCGTGAGTGGAAGACAGGACCAGTTACTTGCTGTGTGAGACAAGTTGGGAGGGCTTGTGACAGGTCCTATCAGTACTGAGGAGAAGTGCCCCCTCCCCTCACCCTGGTGTGGTGTGGGCTGGGTAGCACTTGAGTGTGCCAGGAGATGTGGGGCAGTGGGCCTTTGCCAGCTAAGGCTGGGCGCGCTCTGCCCTACCTTCCTGGCAGTGACAGAACAGCCAGTCTTTTCCCAAACAGCCAGTACCTTCTAGTGCCACAGAATGAAGATCGAGGGACCACTGGCCCGTTTCCTCCTGCCCCAGGGAGAGAAAGTAGGTCCACAGGAAGAGAGTGTGCCTCACCTTCGGTCCCAAAAGTGAAAGAGGTGCTTGGTGGCCTGGGTTGGCAGTGAAGTGAGCACCACATGGCCACACTGGAGCGTATGCAATGAAGTCAGGACACAGGAAGGGGGGCTCAGGAATGGCAGCCCCTCTTCTGTGTCAATGGGCCCCTCCTTCTCAGTCCCTTTTCCCTCCACTAGGCCAACATTCATTTGGAAAGAGCTAGCTGGGCTGCTGGAAACATTTCTGTGGCTCAAACTCATTGCTGATCGGGCCCCTCTACCTCCCACCCCCTCTAAAGATACCTATTATATATTTGTACATTTATAGTGGCAGAGTAGAATGTTCATATATTTCTACTAGTCTGAAGTATAATGTGGGTTGAGAAACCCAACAGGAGGTATAAAATGACAATGTTTTCAAGCAGAAAATGGAATACATAGAGGTTTTAGACATTGCCCTGGGTGGCTGGAGGCAGGCTGGAAAATGTCATTTGACATAGCAGAACTCCCTGGACAGTGAAATCGTTTGTGGGGACACAGGTCAGGACATTTTAAACTGGTAAACTCAGTAAATGTCTGTCCGATCCCCGTGGGCAGAGAGGGCGAGAGTGGCCTCAGGATCCCAGGTGGCGCCCTGTGGGGGCCCAGCTGACTCCTTGCACTGCTCTCACACCTACAGCCTACACAGACTTCTTCCTGCCGCTGTTGAGTCGCTGTCCCTCTGCCATGGGAATAAAGAATAAGGATGGGGAGACCCCTGGGCAAATTCTGGGCTGGGGACCCCCCTGGGATTCTGCTGAAGAAGAGGAAGAAGATGAGGCGTCCAGAGAGCGCGAGTGGAGGCAGAAGCTTCAGGGAGAGCTCGAGGACGAGTGGCAGGAGGTCGCGGGGCGGCTGGAAGGTGAGGGGCCAATTCCCACCCACAGCAGCCCTTCCCCACAGGCTGCTTTTCCTCCACCCCGCCCTCTTTACCGCCCTGCTGCTCTTGCCCTGTGACCTGATGGCCTCTCCCCGACACCCCCGTCCTGCCCTCCCATACAGATGATGCTTCCTATGAGACCCAGGAACCTGAGTCCTTCTCAGCCTGGTCAGACCGCCTAGCCCAGGAACATGCTCAGAAGTGCCAGCAGCAGCATAAGGCAAAGGGAGCCTTCCAGCCCCTACGGACCAAGGGCTCCAGTCTCAGCTGGCAGCGGCAGGAGGAGGAGCAGCGGCTTTTCCGAGAGCGAGCCAGAGCCAAGGAGCAAGAACTGCGGGAGAGTCGAGCCAGGCGGGCACAGGAGCGGGCACCAGAGGCTCACAGGGACCCAGAGCCCAGGACCCAGCACTCCAAAGGAGCGGGGAGGAGCGGCCTGTGGTGCTTCAGCGATGTGCCCTGGCCCTGCCCTGGAGGAGGAGACCCGGAGGCCATGGCTGCAGCCCTGGTGGCCAGGGGCCCCCCCTTGGAGGAGCAGGGGGCTCTGAGGAGGTACTTGAGGGTCCAGCAGGTTTGCTGGCACCCTGACCGCTTCCTACAGCGATTCCGAAGCCAGATTGAGACCTGGGAGCTGGGTCGCGTGATGGGAGCTGTGACAGCCCTTTCTCAGGCCTTGAATCGCCATGCGGAGGCTCTCAAGTAACCTCAGGGAAACAAGGAGAAACTGTAGGGAACGCAGCCTTCGGGGCAGGGCACCGTCAGAGATGGGGATGACGAGGACCAGGCCGATGCTACGCAGCAGAGGATGTGGGGTGGAAACACAACATGCAGTGAGCGGGGGAGGACAGGCCACCACCACTGCTCCTCGACTGCCATTTCCTAATAAGACCTAGTTCCACATCTCACTCCCAGTAGCTCCTCTGCCTTTTTCCATCGCTGTGGTTTTCATCACCCACAACATCTCCTTTCCCGCCCTCTTGCCAAAACCCATGGCTCCCACACACCTGAGACACGCACACACACTAGTCCGTGCCCTCAACTAGAGATGAGAAGCCCCTGCTGGCCCACCCGAAGGGTTGGTCCTGAGAAGGCCCAGTTTGCCCTCCAGTCTCATTTTATTTGCTATACCAGGCTCCCCTGGGCAATCAGCAGCCAGAGAGATAAATGTGAACAGTAGCAAAAAAAAGGAACAAGACCAGTTCTCCCCTCCCCAGCTCCCCAACCAGAACCACATCCTCCTCCCCACTAGCACCCCTCCTCTAGCACAGACAGGGCTTTCCCTTTGCTGAGTCACTGAATGGTCCAAGTTGGGGGCAGCTGGAGCTTGGGGACCATAAGGAGGTTGTGGGAGGTCAGAGGATAGAAGCAGAATGGATGAAGGAAGAGCCCTGTGGGGAGGTGGAATTTCGGTTGCTAAAATTAGCAGGGGAAGTAGCCGGAAAGAGCCAAATGATGTAACCTGGATTGTCTGTTCTTGGGCAACCAGGAGTCCACACCCCGGGGAAGAGTTAAGTAAAACGGAGTCACTACAGTCAGGCAGCTACATTACTAAAGTCAAGTAGGTTGAGGCCTGAAGAAGCGGTTCTGTTCTCATTTTAACCAGCCCGGGAACTTAAACTTCTGAACTTTCCAGTCCTATGTCCGTGCCTGGACATTCTCCTGATTATTCCTGAAGGACTCGTGTATCCATTAACCCGACATCCATTGCCCAGACCTCTGGATGTGACCAGACCTCTTGGTGCTCATCTAGACCACCTGACATCTGGTTAATAACCATCCTGGATCAATCCTAGGGCTAAGGCTACAGGACTGATAATTCTTAAGAATGCACTTTTTACTATAAAAACTCTAACTTTTCTTCTTCAGAAACACTTCTGGGTTATTGCCTAGTTATGTTTCCAGTTTGCAAACCTGTGAATAAATCTCTATCATGTATTTCTAGCCAAAGCCTCCAAATACTGAGTTTGTTCAACAGCCTCAATTCTCTGTTCCCTCCATATAGCTTCTGCCCCCATCCCAAGCCTGGGTTCCATCACTGGGAAGCCAGGCCTGCCTTCCAGATAAATGTCCTGAGAGACGGAGGGAGAAGGCCTGGAATTGCCATGAAGAACTGAGGGGTGCCATCCCTCCCACTCTTCATACTCGGCTGTCCCTCCAGCATCCTGGACTGGGGTAGGAAGTTATAGGTGGTACCAAACCTCACCGCCCTTCGCCTGGGCACAGCAGCAAAGTTGGTGAAAGGGCAGGGCCCTGGCCGGTGTGGCTCAGAGGTTAGAGTGTCAGCCTGTGGACCAGAGGGTTGTGGGTTTGATTCTCAGTCAAGGGCACATATCTGGGTTGCAGTTCAATCCCCAGTCCTGGTTGAGATCAGGAGGCGACCAATCTTTGTGTCTCTCCAATCAGTGTTCCTCCCTCCCTCCCTTCCTCTCTCTGAAAATTAATGGAAAAATATCCTCGGGTAAGGATTAACAAAAAAAAGAGGGCAGGACAAAGAACAGGCATGAACTGTTATGAGCAGTCTACACTTGTCTACATCAGAGAAGTTTATGAATCAGAAACTTATTTTTCAGAGTGGGAGCTCCAGTCTCCTCGGGAGAAGCCCAGGAGTAGGAGAGGAGGGCCTTGGAGGACACAGGAACGGGACATGGGAACGTGGGGTGAGCAAGAGACCCTCAGGGAAGACAGCCAAGAGGCCCCAGGCCCCTGCAACCCCGGCCAGATGTTTGGGCAGGAGGAAGGGCTGCTGAGAAAGCCTGTGAGAGGAAGCTGCTGTGATTCAGAGAAGAGCCTGAGCTGTGAGCAACCCAGGCGTCCGGTTCCTCTCACAGGCCAGAGATTTCGGAAGTGGCATGCAAAGAGCTCAGCTTGGGGGGAGGGGAGGATCCCAAGCTGGGGGTTGACAGGTAAGCATCAGAGAACTTTGGTGTCCAAATTTGCTCCCCATCTCACATTTCTCTGATTTTAAGCACATGGCTTCCCCTTTGCGAGAGTTACATGAAACTATAGCAAAAAAAGCCCTGATTCCTGCCCCCCACATCTCCCTCTTCCCGGTGTCCCTCCCTGGTGTCGGCCCCCAGCCCTGTTGGGGGTTCCCCTGAGATGAGGGCTGTTCACTTTCTCTGACCACACGATTTCCGCTTCTGTGTCTCTTTTTCCTAGGCTGATAAAAATACTGAGCCCTAGAGGCCCTGGCTTCCTCTGACCCCCTGGGGCCAGGCAGCAAGCATCCTGTCCACCACCCTGGGGGCAGGGAGGGGGCCCAGGGATCCCCAAGGGGTGACTCAGTGCACCATGAAGTGGGAGAGTGCATGTCCTCTAGAGTTGGAGCGAGGAATTGGTTCTCAGTAGAGGATGTCTGGGTTTCAATGAGAGAAACCAGATTGGGAACAAGACTGGTGAGGTTGAAGGGGGCCAGTATGGGGTTTGGGGTCCGGTCAGGTCTGGGTTAAGTTAGGAAAAGGACCCAAAGGGACTCTTTTTTTTTTTTTTCTTTTTTTTTTTTTTTTTTTTATCCTCACCCAAGGATATTTTTCCATTTTTCGTACAGATAGAGTGGGAGGGAGAGAGAGAGAGAAACATCGACGTGAAGGAACACATCGAGTGGCTGCCACCCGCACGACCAACCAGGGCCGGGGACAAACTGCAACCGAAGTACGTGCCCTTAGCGGGAACCGAACCCCGGTCTCTCCGGACCGCAGGCCGACGCTCTAACCGCTGAGCCAAACTGGCCAGGGCCCAAAGGGACTCTTGAACCATGGATCGAGTGGCCCAAAGATAAATTCAAACTGTGCTTCAAGTTTACAGCCCATGGGGAAGGCAGGCCCATACCCACCGAGGACGCTAGGCCTGCCGGTAAAGGTGGCGTGGTGGAGGCAGAAGAGGGGTCTCTAGCCCGGCTGGTGTGGCTCAGTGGTTGAGTGTTGACCCTACACCAAGAGGTCGCCAGTTCGAGTCCCAGCCAGGGCACATGTCCAGGTGGTGGGCCCCATCCCCAGTGGGGGGCATGCAGGGGACAGCCAATCGATGTCCTCTCTCTCTCTAAAAAAATTAATAAAGAAAATCCTCACCCGAGGATATTGTTTTATTTCTCTTCAGAAAGAGTTCGAGGGTGGGGGAGGGAGGGAGGGAGGAAGAGAGGGGGAGAGAGTAAGAGAGAGAGAGAGACACCATGGATGGAAGGCTCCGTAGATAAGTGAAATGTCTTGATCAAAGGCAGGGAGCCAGGGAAACATTCCAAGTATGTTAAGGAAAAGAGTCCAAGTGACCAAGTGCGAGTGTGAGTGAGCATGTCCTGGAGGAGGTGTGCAGCCTGCCAAGGGAGGCCTCAGGCTTCCTCCTGGGCCTCGGCGCTGCGCACGTGCGGGAGGGCGCTGCCGCGCAGGCACCAGGAAGAAGCAGGATGTTTTGAACACCTGTGTGTGACCAGGTCAGGCTCCTTTCCTGACATTGGTCATCCTGCCAACAACTGTCCGGGAGGTGGGGGTGGGTCTCCATTGTACAGATGAGGACACGGTGTCGCATAAACGTCCTGTAACTTGCTGAAGGCCACACAGCTAAAGAATAATGGAATCATCACTAAACTCATCTTTAAGACTTGTGTACTTACTCCATAGGTCCCAACAACCCCAAATGGCATTAGAAGAGGGAACAGCCCTGGCTGGTTTGGCTCAGTGGTTAGAGAATCAGCCCACAGATCAAAGAGCCGCGGGTTTGATTCTGGTCAAAGGCAGGTACCTCAGTTGGGGTTCAGTCCCTGCCCTGGTCGGGGTCGTAAGGGAGGCAACCAGTCAATGCATCTCTCTCACATCGATGTTTCTCTCTCTCTCTCTCTCTCTCTCTCTCACTCTCTCCCCCACTCTCAAACTCTGTCTGAACATAAATTTAAAAATATCCTCGGGTGAGGATTTTATTTATTTATTTATTTTCTTTATTAATTTTTTAGAGAGAGAGAGAGAGAGAAACATCAATGAGAGAACATCGATTGGCTGTCCCCTACACGCCCCCCACTGGGGATTTGGCCCACAACCTGTGCATGCACCCTGACTGGGAATCAAACTGGCGACCTCTTGGTGCATGGGTCCACACTCAACTACCGAGCCACACCAGGCTTGGGTGAGGTTTGTTTTTTTTAACAAAAGAGGGAACAGATTTTATAAACTTCGAGGAGATAAGTCAAGACAACTGATTGGCTGGTGGGAGTGAGGGAGCCTTAGATGACTCCAAGTTTGGGCCTAGGGGATTGGAAAGGTGATGATGCCCTAAATCAAGGGGGTGCATGGCCGTGGGGAAAGGTAGGGGTTCATGTCAGACATTCAGTCGGCAGCGACAGGAGCAAGGTGCTCTGCTAAACGGGGTACGAGTCACTGCCCTCGGCACTTGCCATCTAATAAAACACACTGCACAAGTGTACACGTAGCAACTACATGTAATCTTGGGAGATGCACCTGCTTAGAGTAACAAAGTGCTCGGAGGCCTGTGGCACTGGAGATGCCAGCACACCCTGCAGGTGGAGATTTCCAGGTGTGGAGCTCCGGAGGGGCCTGTGGGCCGGAGGGATGGATTCGGGTATCACTTCTCCCTGTGGAGGTTGAACCTCAGAGTAGACAGGATTCCCAAGAGAGAAGATGAGAAGAGCCCTGAGGATGGTCGAAGGAAGAGGAGCCGATAAAATGAGAGGCGAGGCATCAGTCAGAAGTAGGCGAGGGAGCGCCGTGCCGAGAGGCCACATCTGATGCTTCAAAGAGGTCGGGTAGGTGAGGGTTGAAAAGATCCTTTAGGTTCAGAAACTAGATGATTACAAATTTCGAGAAGACGGTTTCCACTTACCAGAGAGCCAGAAAGCACTTTACAAAGGCTGAGGAATGAGTAGGAGGTGAGGAAAGGGAGGTGGTACAAAGTCATAGAATGGTGGCTACGGGAGAAACTAAGAATTGTCTCTAGTTCAACCCACAGATTTTACAGATGAGGAAAATTTTACCGGTTCCCGAAAAAGTGGTTAGTAAAAGCGGTTAGTCTCTTGAGACATCACACAGAAGCAACAGGCATTTCAGGGGAAAAGAGTCAGGGAAGGATTTTTTATTTTCAAGAAAAAAATATCCTTGAATTTGTAAAGTGAAGGGAAGAGGCAAGACAAGAGAAAGATACTGAAAACATAAGAAAGGGGAGAAAGAATCCAGAAAAAAAGTGGGATTCAAGGTACAAAGGATCAGGAGAAAGAGGACTTCCCTGAGTGAAGAAGAAAGGAAAGATGGAACATACAGAGAAAAGAAAGAAGTCAGGAGCTCGGCCCTGGATGGCCGTAGCTCAGTACCGCAGGTGACAGCATCACCAAGCGAGAGGGAGAGGCAGGGCAGAGCGCAGAGGTGTGGCGGCTCACCACGGAACACAGGCTCTGAGGACAGGTGGTCAGGAGTCATGGCCTCTTACGGCGACATGACTCCTCCATGTTTGGCAGTCTAGAAGAGAGAGTCGGAAAGGACACTATCAGGTGTACCCAAATCAAGTTTTTCAAGGTCCTGGTAGAACATCAGGTAGGTAAGCGATTACAGAGTCGAAGCACTAGGAGGCCAGAGTATAGGACTCATCTTTGTGGTCTTGATGCCTCTAAAGATGGTGGTAAGGATGAGATGGAAAAGAACTGAGCTGGATATACAAGTTGTTGAGAGCGGGATAGAGATGTTGGGGAAGACTGCTGTGCAGACAGGAAGGGCATGGGTCTGAGAGGAGGAGGAGGTTGCCAGAGGTGCAGGCGGAGGGGGACCATGGCCTGTCCTCTGCAGGCTTCGCCAGAGACAGAAGGAGCACCGTTAGGAGAAATCCAGGTTTCTAACTGCCAGAGGAGGGTGCTTTCGAAAGTGAAATAGAGGACTCAGTTAGAAGGGGTCCACAGAATGTCGTGAAGTGGATCAGTGAACGTGTCCTTGTGCAGTAGGGAATCACACCCAGGGAGGAGCCCCAGCGAGTTCGGGAGAAGACAAAGCCTGGATGCGTTGCCTCTAGAAGCAGGCGGTGGCTGCTTCTGCAATTCCAGGGGGGGTTCGCAGCATTCATCATGTGGGACAGCACCTCAGGGCTCCGGGGCACAGCTTTGAACCCCACTTCATGCTGACAGGGCCGTGCTGTCTCTCGCTCTGCCCTGGCTTGTGGGATCCAGACTCACGTCCAGCTGCCAAGTGACAGCTCCACTTGGATGTTTGTCCCCTAGATTTGGACGTAACACAGCCTAGTGTGAACTTTCGGTCTCCACCCGAGCAGAATTCTGCGTCTCTCCCAGTCTCCCCATCTTCACGCCCACCCGCCATCCATTCAATCCATCATCTAGTCCTGTCAATTCTACCCCTGAAATATGTCCCGAATTCCTCCATCCTCACGGCTGCCACCATCGTCTCTCCAGGATCACAGCAATCGCCTCCTAACGTGTCCCTGCCCTCAGTGCTGCCCGCTGCAATCCCTTCTAAGCAGAGGAGCCACTGGGATCTTTTAAAACATAAATCCAGCCCGGCCATTGTGGCTCAGGAGTTGAGCATGGGCCCATGCACCAGGAGGTTGCTGGTTCGATTCCTGGTCAGGGCACATGCCCAGGTTGTGGGCCCGATCCCCAGTGCGGGGCATGCAGGAGGCAGCCAGTCAATGTTCTCTCTCATTGATGTTTCCATCTCTCTCTCCCTCTCCCTTCCTCTCTAAAATCAATAAAGGAAAAAAATTTAATAAAGAAAAAAAAAACATAAATCCAACACCTCTGCTTCACACCTCTCTTTGTCTCTTTGTCTGCCTGTATCTCTGCCTCTCTGTCTTTGTCTCTCTCTGTCTCTGTCTGTCACACACGCGCGCACCTGTGTGCACACACACGCACACGCACATACTCATACATACTGAATCCTCCAAAGCTTCCCACAGTTGAATAAACCCAGATGCTTCAGCCCGGCTTGCCCGGCCCACGAGGTCTGGGCCCTGCTCTCCCTCTCCTGTATCTCCCAGCCTCTCTCTGCTCCTCAGCACCCTAGCTGGCCCACCTTCTGGCCTTTGCAGAAGCTATTCCCTTTGCCTGGAGTGCTTTTCCTCCTAACTTCACCTGGTCACTCTTGTCATGTGGGTCTCAGCTTAAATGCCTCTTACTCAGAGAGGACGTCCGCCACCACTGTGCGGAGTGGTTCCCTGCCGCCCTCACCCCACCACCCTGCTTCCTCGGAGTGCTTCTCAGCCCTCTCCTCCGTGTGCTTCCTTCTGCCTCGCTAGGACGCGCGCTCCAGGGCCCCGCCCGGCTGACTGGCTTGCCACTGTGCCCTCCAGCCTGCCACAGTGCCCAGCACGGGCTTCCTCTGCAGAGGGAAGGAGAGGGGCGGCGCGGGGGGCAGTGCGCTGGTTCCATCGGGCTTGCCGACGGGGCTGGCTCAGCCACGGCTGGTTTCCAGGTTCACTCTAGAAACAGGGTCAGGTTCGCTTAGAGAATGTTGTTTGAGTTCATTTATTGAAAGGTGTTTAGATTTGACGTTAGGGTTGAACTGGAGCTGTGATTTGGATTGAGGTTAAATTTGGGTTAGTGGCAAAGTCGATATCAAATCCCAGTTTCGATTCTGAGGATAAGTTCAGGTTTGAGGTTAATGCCATCTCAGCCTCACTGGATGCTTCCGAGAGTCTGCTGGTTTGTGCAGAGACCACTGTGGAGACAGTCCCTGAGTGTGGGGCACAGGGCTCGTCATCACCACTCCCACTCAGGGAAAGCCCCAAACCAACTGCTGGCCACCCCAAGAAAGAAACCAAATTTCACACAACCTCCTTCGAAACTGAGATCGAAACCAAGATTAGCCCACCTCCAGGAGCGCCTTCAGCCCAGCGCCAACCCGTGACCCGGCCTCGGCGCTCTCGCCCATGCCTCCCGCCTCACCTTCCCCTTTCCGTCCGTCCTTGCCTCCGTTTCTCCCTCTGACCTGCTTCTCCCTTTTGGTTTCTCAGTTAATCGAAATGCCCTTTTATATTTTTACAGCATATAAAGCTCCTACGTTAGCGAGGCAGAGAGAGGCAGCAGGAGGGAACAGTCCCTGAGAAAGAGGGACACAGGAAAAGGAAAGGGCGGGGCGGGAGGGAAGCCAACAGCCGCAGAGACACTGAGTTAAAAGAATAAGCGAGATGCAGACCGAGGTATTTAACAGGCACATCTGTGATCACTGCTCTTCCTCCCTCACGTCTGTTCAGCCACCAAGACCTGTAGATTTTGCCTAGAAACTCTCTTCTCCTTTCCACTCTCCTGCTGGGGCCTCCACATAGATGCAGGCCCTTGTCACCCACTTGCCGGGCCATTGCAAAACCCTCCCAACTGGTCCCCACACTTCCGGCTTTCCCTCCAGCCCCCACCTGCCAGCCCTCGGGTCCCTCCTCACGTAGCTGCCAGGCTGGCTTCTCTGATATCCCACCTGACAGGGCCTCTCTCACTTAGAAATCCTGGTGGCTCCCCAGCATCATTAGAATGAAATGCAAACTTCTTTTCGTGGTTTCAAACCTTCAGGACGAGTTCTCAGCTTACCTCCCACGCTCACCGCTTCTTCTGTCGGTGCCCAAATGCACACCGCAGCACACTCCACACCATCTTTCAGCCGGCGTTGCACACTGTTCCTCATCTAGACCCCACATCTTCGCCTCCACACCCAGTGCCTGAATCACCAAGCGCAGCGGCTCTTCCGGGGCTGCTGCGAGCCCACGCCACGGGACGTGTCACACCTGACTGTGATTCTCAGACAACTGTCCTGTCTCCCACTCTGGTCTTTAAGGTCCCGGAGGTCTGACTTTGCATCTGTATTCTCGCGGTCTTGTACATGGTGCTCAATAAATGTTAGTGGAACAGAGAGAAAGCTCAGGAGATGGGATGAGTATGAAATTGAATAACAGATAAGACTAGTGGGGGATGAAAGGCAAAGTTGCAGGGTTTCAGGTAGGAAGAGTGAAATAGCCCAAACACACCCTGAATGTTACTCATGAGCCGCAGGACACCAGACCCCTGGGGGCCTTTGAGCCAGAGGACAGCAGCAGTGTCCCCGGTGCCACAGGGGAAGGATTCAGCCTCCGTCACCACCACCCTCAGCACCAGCCCCTCCAAAACTCTGCACATAAGAACATAACAGTTAGTAAGAGCGATCATTGTTTTCTCAACCTCATGAAACATGAGTGATTAGAAACCTTGCTTTTTTAAAAACCAGCAACATCCAAGCTAAGTGAAAATGGGCTGGAGAACATTCACTTCAGTGTTTCCATACGAGCCCAAACCTGGGAACAGCCCAGATGCCCACCCGCAGAAGAACGGATACATGAGTTCGAGTGTAGTCCCACAACAGAAATGACATCGCGGTGAAACCCACCGCAGCCCCGCAGCACGGGGGGCTGTCGCACACCGTGTGGAAGCCACAGAGCAGACGAGGCCTCCCGTGTGGTTTCATTTCTCTGAAGCTGAGAAGCAGGAAGAACTAATCTACGGTGACAGAGGTCAGAAAGTGGCTGCTTATCTTCAGAGGGTATTAACTGGGAGAAAGCATGAGAGGACCTTCTAGGGACCTGAGAATTATTGTACTGGGTTGTGGCTACACAGCTATACACAGATGGAAAAGTCTGTCAGCCCGGCCAGTGTGGCTCAGTGGTTGAGCGTCCACCCATGCACCAAGAGGTCACCAGTTCAATTCCTGGTCAGCACACATGCCCAGGTTGTGGGCCCAATCCCCTGTGGGAGGCCTGCAGGAGGCGGCCAACTGACGTTCTCTCTCATCAATGTTCCTTTTTTTTTATCCTCACCCGAGAACATTTTTGCATGTATCTTCAGATAGAGTGGGAAGGAGAGAGAGGGGAAGAGAGAGGGAGAAACATCTATGTGAGAGAGACACATCAAGTGGTCGCCACCCACACGACCCCAACCAGGGCCAGGGACAAACTGCAACTGAGGTACGTGCCCTTAGCGGGAACCAAACCCGGGACTCTCCGGTCCACAGGCTGACGCTCTAACCACTGAGCAAACCTGCCAGGGCTCATCAATGTTTCCATCTTTCCCTCTCCCTTCCTCTCTCTCTGAAATCAATAAAGAAAAATAATGTAAAAGAAAAGGAAAGTCCCAGCCGGTGTGGCTCAGTGGATTGAGCGTCATCACATGGACTCAGAAGGCCCAGTTAAATTCCTAGTGGGGACACATGCCCAGGTTGCAGGCTCAGTCTTCAGTGTGGGGTGTGCAAGAGGCAGCCAATCAATGTTTCTCTCTCACATCAATGTTTCTCTCTCTCTCTCTCTCTAAAAAATCAATAAAAACATATTTTAAAAAAAAAAAGAAAAGTCTGTCAGGCTGTTGTTTTGAACACCTCACTATCTCTAACACAAAGCAGGGGGACCCTAAGTTGTAGCGCAGTGTGCGGACCCTGCATGCAGGCGTGTGCTTGTGCGGGGCATGTGACCCTGCGAGGCAGAGGGCCCCCCGAGCGAGGTGCGCCTCATCGTACATGACTGCATGGCGTCATCTCTGGGGAGGGGACTGTGCATTTCTCTTCCCGGACACTTTTAAAGAGGCTCCATGAGTAGTTTCATCAGGACAACAGACATAAACCAGGATGTCCCAGGCAAGGGGGTATGTCCCAGGTTTCTTGATAGGAAACCTGCCAGACAACCTGGAAATACACATACTGGGACAAGGGTGACTTGGGCCATTTGGGACAGAAATGAGGGTACGAGAGGAGGAAACGGGAGCAGAGGGAAGCGTGTAATCAGCCACAGATGCTGATGTGTTGTACATAATCGCTCTTCAGAGAACCAGGCCTCCGGGGCCCACACCCCAGCTGCTGCCCTCCAGCTCCCCCGAATTTACTGCCCTTCTCCGAAACTCCGAGGCCTGACCCCTCCGGGGCCCTCCCAGCCCACAACCCCCCGACCCCACACCCTTCCCAGAACTCAGTCGTGCGAGCCCCCAGCCTGTGGTTCACTCCCAGGCCTCAGCCTTTCCTGCCTTCGGCTGAAACAGCAGCGTCTTCTAAGCCCTGGGGGCTTCCCCGGCCCCAGCCCCAGCCTAGAACCCGCCTGCCGCCTCGCCTGCCACCGCCGCTTCCTCTATAAAGGGACCCAGGGGCCCGGCACAGCAGGTGAGACTCTCCGCCCCATCTCCTTGGCTGCCCTGCGCTGGGCTCTCCCTGGCCCCTCCTGCGCCTCCTGCCTGGGCCTGAGCCTTGGTGGGTTTGGTTTTGGTTTGTTCCCTCTCTGACTCTCCATCCGTCAGTCTCTTTCTCTCTGTCTCTGCCACAAGGTCTCTGTTTCCACCACAATCCCTCTCTGTTCCCTTTCCCTCTGTGTGTCTTTCTGTCTCCCCCTGCTCACCTCGGGGTTCCCCTGACTGCGTCGTGTCCCTTCTCTGTCTGTCACCCTGGGTCTCTGGTGGCTGTCTCCTGGGGAGGAGGCCTGTCTTCCGCAGCGCCCCGCCCGGCCGCTCACAGATCTCTCCCTGCAGGTTCTCCCCATGACACCACCTGGACATCTCCACCTCCTGAGGGTGTGTGGCGCCCTGCCCCTCCTCCTTCTGGGGCTGCTGCTGGCCTTGCCACCTGAGGCCCAGGTGAGGCAGCAGGAGAAGGGGATTGCAGGGGTGGCCCAGCTGAACCTTGGTCCCTAGAGCCCCTCCAACTCTGTTCTCCTTAGGGGCTCCCTGATGCTGGCCTCCCACCCTCACAGACTGCCCATCGGCACCTCCAGAAGCAGTTTGCACGAGACACCTTCAAGCCTGCCGCTCACCTTGTTGGTAAACATCCTCCTGCCCCCCCAGACATGTAGCCCCCAGCCCTCCTACTACCCCCTTTAGGGACCCAAGCAGCTGTCTACTCCACCTCTCCCCCACTTTCCCCACCCCCACGGAGCCTCCCACTCCCTCTGCCCTCCCCAGCACCCCCAGGAACGGGTCCAGCACCTGCTTCAGGGCTTGAGACCCTGACCCCAGGTTCTTGACCCCACACCCACGGCTCCTCCTAGGAGACCCCAGCACCCAGAACTCGCTGCGCTGGAGAGCGAGCACGGACCGTGCCTTCCTCCGCCACGGCTTCGCTTTGAGCAACAACTCGCTACTGGTCCCCGCCAGCGGCCTCTACTTCATCTACTCCCAGGTGGTCTTCTCTGGGGAAGGCTGCTCCCCCCAGGCCGCCCCCACCCCTCTCTACCTGGCCCACAAGGTCCAGCTCTTCTCCTCCCAGTACCCCTTCCACGTGTCTCTCCTCAGTGCTCAGAAGTCCGTGTGCCCAGGGCCACAGGGACCCTGGGTGCGCTCAGTGTACCAGGGGGCTGTGTTCCTGCTCACGCAGGGAGACCAGCTCTCCACGCACACGGACGGCATCTCCCACCTGCTCCTCAGTCCCAGCACTGTCTTCTTTGGAGCCTTCGCTCTGTAGAAACATCCAGAAGAATTGGTTTCAAGGCCTTCTCCCCATCGTGCCTCCACTCTGACCATGTCACGGGCCACGATGCCTCGTCCTCTTCCCATTCCGACAGTCTCAAGTCTCCCCGCTCGTGCTTGGCACCCAAGGTCCCCACCTCGCTGAGCCACCAGGATGCTCAGCTGAGGATCGAGCCTGCCCAGAGGTCGCCACCGGAGCCCTGCTCTGTGCTCTGCTGCAGGGCCGGGCCCTGGGCATGGAGGGGCCCAGAAGCGTCAGGAGCTTGGGTGGGTGTCTGGAGGGGGGATTATTTATGAGGAGAAAAAGATTAAGTTATTTATTTATGGAGGATGGAGAGAGGGGATATAGCAGGACATCAGAAGAGACAGACAAACGTGTCCGCCCGAGGAGGCTGAGAGGGCGTCGCACGAGGACGAGCCGGAGGAAGCCTGCGGGGCAGAGGGCCCAGGGTCCCAGAGGGAAGCAAAGGCTCAGAAGAGCCAGCCGCGGCTTCACCAGACACCTCCTGAGGGGTCTCTGTGCCCTCCATGGAGCCCAATAAACCTTTTTTCTCTGAAATGCTGTCTCCTGTGTCTGTCTGTCTGTCTGCCGGCGAGGGAAGAAGTCCCCAGGCCATCTAAGGAATGGAGGCAGACAGCCTCAGAGGGGTGGGAGTCGGGGGCATACAAAGACATGCAGGGGCCTAAGGAGCTCCAGGAGAGGGGGGAACTGGTGTGGCAGGACGGGAGGCCCAGGCTCTTTAGGGGAACCAAAGGATTAGCTGAGAAGACAAAGGAAAAACGTGGGCTCAAGGTCTGGAGGGGTAGAGGTCAGGGGACCCCTGGCAGACATGGCCACAGAGGGAGGCTGTGCGGAGTGGGGTTACAGGAAGCCTCCGGAGAGAAGTGGCCGCGCCAAAGGGTCTTCAGGACCATGGGGATGGAGCTCGGGGGCCCCCTGGCAGACATGGCCATGCAAGGGCCTTAAGGAGTGAGACAGCCTGCAAGGACAGGGGCAGGAAAATACGGGGACATCTGAAGGCACATGGGCAAGCCCAGGGCTCTGAGGGCCAGGGCCACCTCCAGGAATCTGAGGGAGCAGGAGTTCTTTGGGGATACATGGCCACACATGGGGGTTCGAAGGGGTGGGGCTTCGTACAAAAGTCAGAGCCACAGCTTCCTTTGGAGTCAGGACTGAAACCAACACTGTGACCCCCGTCAGAACGAAAGGAGAAGGCAGCCCTGGTGGGGTCCATGAATTCCCAGGGTTGCCTCCGCTCCCCCTGGGGCTGTCCCAGGCTTGCCCTGCCATCCCCCAAGCCCTCCCAGAGGCCCATTCATGCCCCCAACCTCCAGCTCCCCTCCCCCAGCTCTTTCTCCCCCAGGAACCCCGAGCACCTGCCTCAGGACCCGTCACAGCTCCCCTCCCCCCCCCCTTTTCTCCACATCAAAACCTCAGCTTCCTGAAATCCTTCCCATTTCTGATTATGCCCCGACATGAGTCTGGTCTGAAAATCAGAGGGAAACAGGCCACAGCACTGGTCCCCAAAAGAAATAGAGACAATGGGAATTGGGGGGCAGAGGGGAACTGGGGTCCAGCCTTTAAGGTCCTACATTCACAGCAGTAACTCAGAATCCAGCAGGCCCCCCTCAGAATCCAGGGTGGCAAGTATTCTTGATGCCTGGGTGTCCCCAACTTTCCAAATCACCACCCCCGCAATGGAGAAGAAACCGAGACAGAAGGTGTAGGACCCACTACCGCTTCCTCCAGATGAGCTCATGGGTTTCTCCACCAAGGAAGTTTTCCGCTGCTTGAATGAGAGCCTCTCCCCGCCCTCTCTCCCCAGGCTATAAAGGCAGCTGTTCGCACAGCAGCCTGCAGAAGCTCCCTCAGCGAGGACACCAGGGCAGCGGCCAGGAGAGAGGCAACTCTAGACCCTGGAAGTAATCTCTCAGACCACACAGCCCTCAAAGAAGCAGCCAGGCTACTCTCTCCCTCTGACACCATCTTGCCGCTGGACCTGAGTCCCTCCACAAAGGACACCATGAGCACAGAAAGCATGATCCGCGACGTGGAGCTGGCTGAGGAGGCGCTCCCCAAGAAGGCAGGGGGCCCTCAGAGCTCCAGGCGGTGCTTGTGTCTCAGCCTCTTCTCCTTCCTCCTCGTGGCAGGAGCCACCGCGCTCTTCTGCCTGCTGCACTTCGGGGTGATTGGCCCCCAGAGGGAAGAGGTACGTGCTTCACCAGCCTTGGCTCCTTCTCCCACCCAGAGACAAATGGGGGAGAAAGAGGGTGAGGGGTGAGGAGGGGCGCTGGAGAAAGGCGGGGAGGCAGAAAGAGAAGTGGAGAGAGATCAGGGAAGAGAGGAGCCTGGAGAGAAAGGCGTCTGTCACCTGGAAGGTGCGCACTACGCAGCTGTTGAATGAATGAGTGAGCAAGCAGGTAAACACATAAAGAGAGGTATGTGCAGAAATGTGGGGCGGGGGTAGAGAGATGGGGAGAAAGCAAGTGCTATGAATGAAGATGGTGAATAAAGAGAATGGGAGAGATGAGGTGAGGGAAGGAGAGATAAGAACAGGTGAAGAGAGGGCGTCTGGCACATGGAAGGCACTCAACAAAGACTGCTGAATGAATGGACGAAGGAGAGAGAACTAGACACATCAGGCAGAGAGTACACGCGAGATACGCAGCCAGCTGCTTCTCGCTGGGGTGACTTGCTCTGATGCTAACCCTGCTCCTCTCCAACAGCACCCGATTGGCGCCCTGCTGCCCCAGACCCTTGGTAAGTGTCTCCAAAGCATCTCTCCAACTTTGGGGTTTGGGTAGAGTTGGGGTTAGGCCTGGGATGGGAACACTGGGGGAAACTGGACTTGGGGTTTGGAGGGATGAGGGATGAGGTCAGAGCAGCAGGATGTTTTGGGGGAAGCTTAAGGATCTCACCTTTTTCTTTCCTCTTTCCTCCTCAGGATTATCTTCTCGAACCTCAAATGACAAGCCTGTTGCCCATGTTGTAGGTAAGAGCTCTGAGGATGTGTCTGGGAGATGAGGAAGCAGGTGGGCCGAAGAGGGACAGGATTTGGGGGCTGAACCCAGGCTGAGCGTAAACAGCCCTTGGAGACAGTGTGAGGAGAACTCACTGAATTCAAGGGGAGGGTGAAGAAACACCACCAGCCTTGCAGGATATACTCAGAACCTCACGGCCAGATGGGACACGGGAAGATGACAGAGGGACAGGGACAGGATATGGAGCGTGGAACTGGCGGGGCCGCACTGACGCTCCTCTCTCCCTCCAGCAGACCAGCAGACTGTGGGGCAGCTGCAGTGGCAGAGCAAGGTCGCCAACGCCCTCCTGGCCAACGGTGTGCAGCTGGTAGACAACCAGCTGGAGGTGCCATCAGACGGGCTGTACCTGATCTACTCCCAGGTCCTCTTCAGGGGCCAAGACTGCCCTCAAACCCAGCTGCTGCTCACCCACACCATCAAACGCTTTGCTGTCTCCTACCCAGACAAGGTCAACCTCCTGTCTGCCATCAAGAGCCCTTGCCAGAGGGAGACCCCAGAGGGGATGGAGGCCAAGCCCTGGTACGAACCCATCTACCTGGGAGGTGTCTTCCAGCTGGAGAAGGGTGATCGGCTCAGTGCAGAGATCAACCTGCCCGACTATCTCGATTTTGCTGAGTCCGGGCAGGTCTACTTCGGGCTCATCGCCCTGTGAGGGAGCAGCACGTCCATCCTCGTCCCCTCATCCCCTGTATTATCCACTCCTCCGGCCCCTTCATCCCCTCTGCTTTAGAAAGGGAATTCGGGGCTCAGGACTGAGAACTTTAAACAGCACTTAGAAACCTAGGGTGCACAGATGTGTGACCTGGACAATGGGGCCTCAGGTCTAGGTACCTGAACGCAACCTGGGACACCTGGAATGTGGGGGCCAGGAACCTCTAGTTCTGGCCAGAACACTTCAGAACATCCCTTTAGAAGATCTTCCCGACAAGTGGACATGAGTGGGCCTCAGGCTTCCCTTTCTTCAAATGTTTCCAAATGCTTCCCTGAGATGGGGAGCCCAGTCCCCCACACCCCCACCCGCCCCAGCCCCACATTGGGCTAGCTCCCTCTATTTATGTTTGCACCTGTGATTATTTATTATTTATTTATTATTTATTTATTACTGATGAAAGTATTTATTCGGGAGGCTGGGTGTCCTGGGACACCCAGCGCAGACACTGCCTTAGCTCAGACGTGTTTTCTGTGAAAACCTGGCCTCCTGGCCTCTGTGCCTCTTTTTGCTTATGTTTTAAAAAAATATTTATCTGATCAAGTTGTCTAAATAATGTTGATTTGGTGACTGACTGTCGCTACATCGCTGAACCTCTGCTCCCCAGGGGAGTTGTGTCTGTAACCGCCCTACTGGTCAGTGGCGAGAAATAAAGTATGCTTAGAAAAGAAACACGGTCTCTGTCTTAGAACTGACTCTGCACGGGGGTGGGAGCTGCTCCCTGAAGTCTCTCCGCGGGTCTAAGATCCCTGGGCCCAGCCCTAACGCCCCGGACTGCTGGGCTCAGGAGACCCCAAGCAGAACAAAGCGCAGCCCAGCCGGTCGGCCCCGCCCCTGGAGCCCGGCCTGAGCCCGATTACCTTCCCCTCAGGCCCGGGAATTTCCGCTCCGGGAATTCCGCTGGGAGTGGGGAAGGCCTGCGGCCAGGTGCGCAGCGAGGTTTCTGGCTTTGCGGCCCCAGAGAGAACCGGCAGGAGCACGTTCTCTGGCCTCTGAGTCACAGCCAAGGGACTTCCAGGACTCAGGCGCCGGCTCCAAAGCACTCTGGGGCCCTCCAGCTAACCCTGGCCGAACTGTGCACCCTGGGCCAGGCACTGAACCTCACCTACCCGATGGAGATGGGACACCCGCCACATGTGGGGCCAGAGAGGACACATGAATAAGCTGCCTCGGGGCCCCTGTCATGGCACGCAGTGGTGTGGGAGGCACTCCGTGAATTCTGGCTCTTTTCCTTTATTCGGCCCCCAGCCATTCTTTCCCTTTCCTTCTCCCAGGGGGAAGGATTGAAGAGACAGAAGAAAATAAAAAATCTAGAAATAAGATGTGGGTGAAGGGTCCATAAACCAGCTTGCTCACACAGGTTTTCTTTCTGTTTTGTTTGTTTCCTTTATTGATTTGAGAGAGAGAGGACGGGAAAGGGAGAGAGATAGAAACATGATGAGGGAGAACGACTGGCCGCCTTTTGCACGCCCCCCACTGGGGATCAGGCCCACACCCTGGGCATGTGCCCTGACCGGGAATCGAACCGGTGACCTCTTGGTGCAGGGGTCGACCCTCAACCACTGAGCCACACCGGCTGGTTTTCTTGGCAAATGATGAGAGGAGGCATGTGAGGTGGGTGACTTGGAAAGGTAAAAGCAGCCCATCCCCCCAGGAGGCTCTTCTGGACACAGAGTCACAGACAAAGACGAAGTCAGAAACGGAGGCCCGGGGAATGGAGCCCGTGGCAGCCGGGCCTTCTTCCCTGCCACTGAGAAGAGCGTGAGGAAGCACACCGGACCACTGCAGTCAGTCAGCTAAATTACTACAATCAAGTAGGTGGAGGCCTGAAGAAACAATTCTATTCTTGTTTTAACCAACCTGGAAACTTAAACTTTCGAGTTTCCCTGTCCTGTGTCAGTGCTTCGAGGTACATCAGAACTGAGAGCCCTCTGATCACCCCTGCAGGACCGGGGAAGGATGTTCATGTAGCCAGACGCTCTGAAATCCAGCACACAGACCCTGTCTTCTACGAATTACCGCCTTGGACCAACCCAGAGGCTGAGAGTGCAGGCCTGCTTCTTCTCGAGAATGTGCTATTTACTGTGAGAACCCTCCGCGTCTCTTTCTTCCTCTGAACAGTCTGCATATTGCCTAGTGCTGTTATCAGTTTGCAAACCCTAAGACCTTTGAATAAATAAATCTGTATCATTTATTACGCTCCTGATACATTTACACTCAGTCCACATTATGGTGGCAGCAGTGGGATCCAAAGAACTTTAATTCCATGCCACCCATGTTGGATTCAAGAAAGGTACCTGCTTGAACCCTTTGAGCTCTGTCATCTCCATGACAGTTCTGGGATTCTGCCACATTCTTTTTTTTATCCTCACCCGAGGACATTCTTGCATTTATCTTTAGATAGAGCCGGAGGGAGAGAAGGAAGAAGAGAGAGAGAAACATTGATGTGAAAGGGGACACATCGAGTGTTTGCCACCCACACAGCCCCAACCACTGCAGCCAAGGTACGTGCCTAGCGGGAACTGAACCTGGGACTCTCTAGTCCGCAGGCTGACGCTCTAACTGCTGAGCAAAACCGGCCGCGGCCAGCTCTGGGATTCTAGTGGTGAGGTCTCTCGATTCTGAATCTCCTTCCTTTGGTTGAGGTTCAGAGCTTTCATTCTTGGGTCCTCTGATTCTGGTTTCTGTAATGGGGTCTCCTCTGTGTAAATCTGCTACAGGACAACCCCCATCTGGGACACCAGCTGTGTATGTTCAAACTCATGGTTTATTCTCTATTAAGTTATTATCCCAGTGAACCTCAGATACAAAAGATAACTTAGAACCGCAGTGGCCACTCTAGGGATCTTCTGAATGTCCAGATATAGTGACTGTGCATGCACAAGTGGAAAATCTTAGAAATGTTAAACAACTGAGAAACATTTTTAATTGGCATTTAGAGGCCTCTAAGAAATTAAATGATTCAAAGGTAGCTTGAACATATTTTGTCTTTTTGTCCAACTTTCGGGGGAATTTATCTTTAACATGGGACGCTCTAAAAAGTTTCTTCCTCAGGAACTCTAGCTAGTTATATATACAAACATTTTGTGCCAAAGGCACAAGATAGACCAACTTAGCCAAAATAATTTAAAACTCTAATAGCCATTAAGAGAAAATGTTGGCCCTGGCTAGTGTGGCTCAGTGCTTAGAGCATCAGCCCACGCACCTAAGGTCACGGGTTCAATTCCTGGGTTGCAGATTAGATCCTCGGTGGCATACAGGAGGGAACCAATGGATATAACTCTCTTGCATCAATCTCTCTCTCTCTCTCACTCACCCACCCCTCCCTTCTACTCTCTAAAAATCAATGAAAAAAATATCCTCAGGTGAGGATTAACAAAAAAAAAAAAAGAAGAGAGAGAGAGAGAAAACTTTGTTATTGTTTTCTTTTAATTTTTTTTCTTTATTGATCTTTAGAGAGGAAGAGAGAGATAGAAACATTGATGAGAGAGAACATCGATTGGCCTTCTCCTGCATGCCTCCCACTGGGAATCAGGCCAACAACCTAGGCATGTGTCCTGACCGGAAATCAAACCGGCGACCTCTTGGTACATGGGTTGATGCTCAACCATTAAGCCACACCAGCCAGGCAATAAAACTTTGTTTTAAGTCTACCTGAAGGGCCTTCCCTTATAGAGAGAACTTCAAACCTCTGGGGAATATTGGAATGCCTTATTTCGTTGATATGCGGAAGCTTCTAAAGGACAAGTTGATTTTAAAAACAGCTCTATGCTTTGGCTGGTTTGGCTCAGCAGTTAGAGCATCGGCCTGCGTTCCAGAGAGACCAGGGTTCGGTTCCCGCTAAGGGCACGTATCTCAGTTGCAGTGTGTCCCCGGCCCTGGTTGGGTTGTGCGGTTGGCAACCACTCGATGTGTCCCTTTCACGTCGATGTTTCTCTCTCTCTTTCTCTCCCTCCCACTCTATCTGAACAAAATTTTTTTTAAAATGTCCTTGGGTGAGGATAAAAAATAAAATAAAATAAAAACAGCTCTAAAAAGATCCTAAAAAAATGTTGGCCATCTGAGCAGGTGCTTTAAAATTTCTTCCTGTTTCTCCCTCAACCCCACCCCCGCCCCTAAACCTGATATTTCGAAGAATTTAATGACTCTATGACCAGAAATTTGACAAATTTGGAAGCTAAAGATTCAAAGCTTGATGGGAATTTTTTTGTAATCATCATCCGAGGATATTTTTATATTTATTATCAGATAGAGTTATCATCAGATAGAGTGGGAGGGAGGGGGGGAGAGAGAAAGAGAGAGAGAGAGAGAGAGAGAGAGAGAGAGAGGCATCGATGTGAGAGGTGCACATAGAC
This sequence comes from Molossus molossus, assembly GCF_014108415.1. Taxonomy (NCBI): domain Eukaryota; kingdom Metazoa; phylum Chordata; class Mammalia; order Chiroptera; family Molossidae; genus Molossus; species Molossus molossus. The sequence goes on from NW_023425402.1 coordinate 2,536,362, forward strand.
TGGTTGTCTCCTGCACAGCTGGAACGGGGCTGGTGATGATGCACAGCCGAGGTATGTGCCCTTGACCAGAATCGAACTCAAGACTTATTGGTCCAAGGGCCAATGCTCTAACCACTGAGCAGAACCGGCCAGGGCAATGGGAATTTTTAAAAAGCCTCCTCCCCTAAACTAAAATAAACCTATTTACCCAGAAGAAAGAAGCAAATTGGGAATGATGTACTTGGACGGGTAGATCAACCTATGATGCCTCATAACTTAAAACCCAGTTCTTTGAGAGCCACTGTCTTGATCTTACAGATCTTTGTGAAACCAGAAATGCAGCTCTAGGAGCAGGTCAATGCCGCCCTGTCTTTTCCATCCAATTCCTAAGACTGAAAGAAGAAAAGGGGAAATGGGGGTATTTGTTTTTAAAGCACAAACTGCTGCTCTGACTCCAAGTCTGCTTGCCAAGGACAAGTACAAGCCTTGATTGTCTTATCCACAGACACTAATTTTAAAAAGCCATAGCAATCTGAATAAACTTAACATAAATTAGAGGGGTTTAGTGTGGCTGGTGTGGCTCAGTGGTTGAGCATTGACCTGTGCACCAAGAGGCTGCAGGTTCGATTCCTGGTCAGAACACATGCCCAGGTTGTGGGCCAGATCCCCAGTGGGGGGCGTGCAGGAGGCGGCCAATCAATGTTCTCTCTCATCGATGCTTCTATCTCTCTCTTCCTCTCACTTCGTCTTTCTCAAATATCAATAAAGGGGAAAAAAAATTTTTTTTAAATTAATTAGAGGGGTTTTGCCCTACTGTACTGACTCATGGCTGAAATTTTAAAAACAAACCTATCAGGTCTATTTGCATCTGTCTGTCTGTTTCTGTATGTTGTGTGGTATTTTCTACCCCTGGATAATATTGCTAATTTGGAAGAGTCTTAAAGAAATTAAGTACTTACATAAAATTTCTCAAAAATATAATAGAAACTAATCCAAATGTTTTCTCAGAATCAAGTGCTCTGGGAAGATACTTGATATTAAAGCTGGCTTCAGTTTGGTTTGGTTAAATAGTCATATCAGAACTATGTATACTACTTTTATTCTACCTAGGTTTATTAGTCAAACAAGTTCATGCTATCTCTGTTGCAAAATTTGTCTGCAAGAAAAATAACTTGGTATAATAAAATTTTCATAAGTACCTAAACATAATTATTGAGCACAGTAAAATAAATAGACGTAGATGGGTTAAAAGTTTTAGGTCAACTTTTCAGTAATATTTATGTCTTATGGTGTGTTTACTTAAATAATTTATCAAAACCTTTTGGTAACTTATATCCCAAAGTTTTGCCAAATTAAGTTAAATGTTGAGTCAAGTTAAATTCGTTGAATATCTAGAGCATTTCCAAATAAGATAAAATACTAATGCCCTGGCCGGTTTGGCTCAGCGGTTAGAGCGCCCGCCTGCGGTCCGGAGAGACCCAGGTTCGGTTCCCGCTAAGGGCACGTACCTTGGTTGCAGTTTGTCCCCGGCCCTGGTTGGTCGTGCGGGTGGCAGCCACTCGATGTGTCCCTTTCACATCGATGTTTCTCTCTCTCTCTCTTCCTCTCTCTCCCTCCCACTCTGTCTGTACAAAAAATGGAAAAATGTCCTCGGGTGAGGATAAAAAAAAAAAAAAAGATAAAATACTAAGACATTAATTGTTAGATAAGTCTAAGTTTATCTACTTTTGATTTCTTATTACAGAGAAACTAAAAGATAAATCTGAATCTGCTAATGAATATGTTTCATACATTGTTGAGGAAGCATACGTATCTAAAAATGAAGAAATATAGCCCTTGCCCTGGCTGGTTTGGCTCAGCGGTTAAAGCGTCAGCCTGCGGTCCTGAGAGACCCAGGTTCGGTTCCCGCTAAGGGCATGTACCTCGGTTGCAGTTTGTCCCCGGCTCTGGTTAGTCGTGCGGGTGGCAGCCACTCAATGTGTTCCTTTCACATCGATGTTTCTCTCTCTCTGTTCCTCTCTCTCCCTCCCACTCTACCTGAACAAAAAAAAATGGAAAAATGTCCTCGAGTGAGGATTAAAAAAAAAAAAAAAGAAATATAGCCCTAGCTGGTGTGGTTCAGTTGCTTGGAGCATTGTCCAATACACCAAAGGTGGTGGGTTCCATTCCTGGTCAGGGCACAAACCCAGGTCTCCCGCAGGTCAGGGTGCTTCTCTCACATAGATGTTTCTCTCTCTCTCTCTCTCTCTCTCTCTCTCCCTCTTCCTCACTCTAAAAATCAATTTAAAAAAAGAAAACTAAAAATTCTGAAATATATTTCCTTGTAAAAGAAACTATGTTTCTTAAATATATTCATAAATTTGACAATCTAAAAAATGACAATTGCTTACTTTTCAGTTGTCATTAGAAATTAAGGTTTCTAAGAGTTAATCATTCTTATTAAAATGGAAGGAAATAATGTGTGTTTTCAGGAAAAGAAGACATAAGGTATGGAAATGCATTTTTGAGGAAATTAAAAGGAACTGGTTTGTCCTAAAATAAATTGCTTATTTCTGAATGAGTAGGAAGAGACAAGCTAAGAGGGACAAGGAAAGTTGTGAAAAAGGAATTATTTTTTCTTTTTTAACTTATCTTTATTGTTGAAAGTATTACAGACATGCCCCCTTTTTGCCCCCACTGACACCCTCCTCCCTGTTTTGCTCTCCTCCTGCCTTCCCCATACTATTGCCTGTGTCTATTGGTTATGCAATATATGCATATAACTTCTTTGGTTTATCTCTTCCCATACCCCCTCCTCCCTTCCCCTTGAGGTTCATCAGTCTAACAACCAATTTGTACTTCTTAATCCCTTCACCTTTTTCACCCATCGCCTCCAACCCTCCTCCCATCTGGCAACCAACAAAATGCTCTCTGTATCTGTGAGTCTGTTTCTGTTTGTTAATTTTGTTTGTAGAGTCAGTTGTATTTATTGCCATTTTATTATTCATATTTTTTATTTTCCTCTTCTTCAAGAAGACCCATCACCTGGCTGGTTTGGCTCAGCAGTTGGAGCATCGGCCTGCGGACCAGAGAGTCCCGGGTTCGGTTCCTGCTAGGGGCACGTACCAAAAAAAAAAAGAAGACCCGTCAACATTTCATATAATACTGGTTTGGTGGTGATAAATCCCTGTAGCTTTTTCTTGTCTGGGAAACTTTTTATATTCCATTGATTCTAAATGATAGCTTTGCAGGATAGAGTAATCTTGATTGTAGGTCATTGCTTTACATCACTTTGGATATCTCTTGCCACTCCCTACTGGCCTGAAAAGTTTCTTTTGAGAAATCAACTGACAGTCTTATGGGAGCTCCCTTGTAGGTTACTAATTGCTTTTCTCTTGCTGCTTTTACAATTCTCTCTTTGTCTTTAACCTTTTGAATTTTGATGATGATGTCTTAGTGTGGGCCTCTTTGGACTCATCTTATTTGGGAGTCTCTGCTTCCCGGACTTATATGTCTGTTTCTTTCACCAAGTTAGGGACGTTTTCTGTCGTTATTTTTTCAAATAGATTTTCAATTTCTTGCTCTCTTTCTTCTCCTTCTGGCACCCCCATGAAGCAAATGTTGGTATGCTTGAAGTTGTCCCAGAGGCTCCTTACATTATTCTCTCTCTCTTTTTTTGGGGGGGGGATCTTTTGTTCTGATTGGGTGTTTTTTGCTTTCTTATATTCCAAATTGAAAGGTTGCTTCTTGGCTTCACCTACTTTGCTATTGATTCCCTGTAAATTATTCTCTCTCTTTTTTTTTCTTTATTGATTTTACAGAGAGAGGAAAGGAGAAGGAGAGAGAGATGTACACATCGATGAGAGAGAACATCAATTGGCTGCCTCCTGCATGCCCCACCCTGGGGATTTGGCCCACAACCTGGGCATGTGCCCTAACCAGGAATCGAACTGGCAACTTCTTGGTGCACAGGTCAATGCTCAACCACTGGGCCACACCAGCCAGGCGCTGTGAATTATTATTTTTTTTTTTTTTTTTTTAAAGACATGAGAAGAGGGGCAGAGAAGAGAAACCATGGGTTTTATTTTATTTATTTATTTATTTATTTAATCCTCATCCAAGGACATTTTTCCATTTTTTGTACAGACAGAGTGGGAGGGAGAGAGAGGAAGAGAGAGAGAGGGAAACATCGATGTGAAAGGGACACATCGAGTGGCAGCCACCCGCACGACCAACCAGGGCCGGGGACAAACTGCAACCGAGGTACATGCCCTTAGCGGGAACCGAACCCGGGTCTCTCCGGACCGCAGGCGGACGCTCTAATCGCTGAGCCAAACCGGTCAGGGCGAATTATTCTTTATTTCAGTTAGTGCATCCTTCATTTCTAACTAGTCCTTTTTAATGCTCTTGAGATCCTCACTAAATTCCTTGATGTCCTCACTAAGTTTCTTGAGCGTCCTTGTAAGCACTGTTTTGAACTCTGCATCCATTAGATTGTTTATCTCCATTTTGTTTAGTTCTTTTTCTGGAGTTCAGTTCTTTTCTTTCAATTGGGACATGTTTCTTTGTCCCCTCATTTTGGCTGCCTCCTTGTGTTTGTTTCTACATATTAGGCAGAGTTTCTATGTCTCCTAGGCTTCCTAGGGTGGCCTATTATAGTAGGTGTCCTGCAGGGTCCAGTCACACAGCCTCCCTGGTCACCCCAGCTGTGCCCTTGAGGTGCACCCCTCATGTGGACTGTCCACCCTTCTGCTGTAATTGAGTCTTGATTGCTGTTGGCACGTCAATGGGAGGGATTTACTCAGGCTGATCAGCCGCCCACTGACCACTGACCACTGACCTCTTACCTCTGACTACCTTAGAGAATCAGCTGTGCAGGGCCCACTACACAGAGCAAGACTTACCTCAGCAGGGCTCTGGTACCCACTGAGTCCATTCCTTGAGTGTGTCACTTGTGGCGGTGCTTGGGTAGTGGTGTTTTGATGTGATCTGAAGCTGTCCACTGGGTGTGCTGGCTCTGGGGCAAGGTCAGCCACTCCCTGTGTTCTACCTGGAGCCACCCGGCATAAGCTGCAAAGTGATCTGCAGATGGTGCTTCTTGTGCTGGACTTGGAGGTGCCCAGGCAAAGCCAAGATGTGAACCAAGGCTGGCTGCTTCTAAGTGTCAGGCCTGAGGCCATTTAGCGAGAGGGCTTGCTGAGACCAGATGCTGCTTGTTTGAGAGAATTTAGAAAAATCTGAAACAAGAGCCAAGACAGGTCAATCCCATGGTAAAGCCACTGGAAGCAGCTTGGGTGGGCCTGAAAGGTGGGTGGGGCGGGGCCTCAGGGCATCACCAGGGCGAGACAAACAGTGTGAGCCAGGTTGCTGGAGTCCCAGATATGGTGCCCGTCTGCCAGTCCCGTGGAGGAAGGGTTCACCAAAGGAACAAAGGCCTCCACCGGCACATCTGTATGGAAGAAAGCTGCCTCTCCAGCCCTTGTCCCGATGCCAAACAACTCAGTTCTTCCCCATATGTCTCTGGTGCCTTTCAAGTTGCCTCTCCCACGCTGGAGCCTGGAGAAAGTAGGTCTAAGTAAATCCATGCACAGGCCCCTTTTTTTTTTGGTACGTGCCCCTAGCGGGAACCGAACCCAGGACTCTCTGGTCTGCAAGCCAATGCTCCAACCGCTGAGCCAAACCAGCCAGGGCCATGCACGGTCCCTTTAAGAGGAACTGCCTGGGACTCCAGAAGGCTCAGTTTCCAATGGTTTTTACAGTTGGAAGTTATGGGGACTTCTCTTCCTGGTACTGGAACCTGGGGCTAGCGGTCCTGTGGTGGGATGGGGACCCCCCCACTCCTCAGGGAGGACCTTCACAACTGAGGTGTCCTCCTGATTTTTATCTGCCACATGTGGGTGTGTGACCAACCCATCTGTGCCTCTGCCCCTCCTACTAGTCTCAGTGTGGCTTCTTCAATTTCATAGTTGTAGGACTTCCATTCAGCTCGATGTCAGATGGTTCTGAATGATGGTTGTTCTGTAGTGGTTGTGAGAGGAGATGATACCACATTTATTTACACCATGATCTTGGTGGAAGTCCTTAAAAAAGGAACCTTAAGAAAGGAATTTTAGCCTTGGCCAGTTTGGCTCAGCGCTTAGAGCATCAGCCCACAGACCAGAGTCCTAGATTTGGTTCCCGCTAAGGGCACGTACCTCGGTTGCAGTTTGTTCCCAGCCCTCTTAAAGGGCCCGCACACGGACTTACTCAGACTTGCTCCCTCTGAGCTCCAAGGGGAGGCAGCTCGAGGGGTGCCAGAGACATACAGGAAAGAATTGAGCTGTTTGGCCTCGGGATGAGGGCTGGAGAAGTGGCTTTCTCCTGGGCAGACATGCTGGCGGAGGCTGATGTTGCTTTGGTGAGCCCTTCCCCCACAGGGCTGGCAGACAGGTGCCATTTCTGGGACTCCAACAACCTGGCTCACACTGTTTGCCCTGCCCCAGTGATTTCCTGAGGCCCTGCCCCACCCAACTTTCAGGCCCACCCAAGCTGTTGCCAGTGGCTTTACCATAGGATTAGCCTGTCTTGGATCCTGCTTCAGAATTTCCTAAGATCTCTCAAACAAGCAGCATCTGGTCTCAGCAAGCCCCATACCTCTCGTTAAGTGGCCCCAGGCCTGGCACTAGAAGCAGCCAGCCTTGGTTTACAACTGGGCTTTTCCTGAGCATCTCCAAGCCCAGCACAAGAAGCAGCCATCTGCAGATCACTTTGTAGCTTATGCCTGGTGGCCCCGGGTAGAACACAGGCAGAGGCTGACCTTGCCCCAGAGCCAGCACACCTAGTGGACAGCTTCAGATCACATCAAAACACCACCACCCAACCACCTCCACAAGTGACACACTCAATGAGTGGACTCAGTGGGTACCAGAGCCCTGCTGAAGTAAGTCTTGCTCTGTGTGGTGGGCCCTGCATAGCTGATTCTCCAAGGGAGTCAGAGACCAGTGGTCAGTGGGCACAGCCAGTCCTTGCAGCTGATCAGCCTGAGTAAATCCCTCCCATTGACGTGCCAACAACAATCAAGACTCAATTACAGCCCTGGCCGGTTTGGCTCAGCGGTTAGAGCATCGGCCTGCAGTCCAGAGAGACCCAGGTTTGGTTCCCGCTAAGGGCATGTACCTCGGTTGCAGTTTGTCCCCGGCCCTGGTTGGGTTGTGCGGGTGGCAGCCACTCGATGTGTCCCTTTCATGTTGATGTTTCTCTCTCTCTGTCTCTCCCTCTCTCTCCTTCCCGCTCTATCTGAACAAAGGAAAAAATGTCCTCAGGTGAGGATAAAAAAATATAAATAAATAAATAAATAAAGACTCAATTACAACAGAAGGGTGTACAGTCCACACTAGGGGTGCACCTCAAGGGCCCAGCTGGGGTGATCCAGGGGGCTGTGCCACTGGATCCTACAGGACACCTATAACCGTTGGCCACCCTATGAAGACTAGGAGACAAACAACTCTACCTAATACATAGAAACCATCACAGGGAAGCAGCCAAAATGAGGAGACAAAGAAACATGTCCCAAATGAAAGAAAAGAACAAAACTTCAGGAAAAGAACTAAACAAAATGAAGATAAGCAATCAATCAGATGCAGAGTTCAAAAGACTGGTTTTAAGGTTGCCCACGGAACTTGGTGAGACATTTAAGGAACTTCAGGAGACCTCCCAGGAACTTAGTGAGAACATCAACAACATAAAAAAGAACCAGTCAGAAATGAATGATGCATTAACTGAAATAAAGAATAATTTACAGAAAACCAATAGTAGAATAGGTAAAGCCAAGAAGCAAACCACTGATTTAGAATAAAAGGAAGCAAAAAACACCCAATCAGAACAGCAAAAAGAAAAAAGAATCCAGCTCTGGCCAGTTTGGCTCAGCAGTTAGAGCATCGGCCCGCGGACCAGAGATCCTGGGTTTGGTTCCCGCTAAGGGCACGTACCTCAGTTGTGGTTGGTGCCCGGCCTTGGTTGGGGTCGTGCAGGTGGCAGCCGGTCAATGTGTCTCTCTCACATCAATGTTTCTCTCTCTCTCTTCCTTCCTCTCTCCCTCCTACTCTATCTGAAAATAAATGCAAAAAATATATATATATATCTTCAGGTGAGGATTAAAAAAAAGGATCCAAAAAAATGAGGATAGTGTAAGGAGCCTCTGGGACAACTTCAAGCATGCCAACATTTGCAACATAGGGGTGCCAGAAGGAGAAGAGAGAGAACAAGAAATTGAAAACCTATTAGAAACAATAATGACAGAAAACTGTCCTCACTTGGTGAAGGAAACAGACATACAAGTCCAGGAAGCAAGATGAACCCAAAGAGTTCCACACCAAGACACATCATCATCAAAATGCCAAAGATTAAAGACAAAGAAAGAATCTTAAAAGCAGCAAGAGAAAAGTAGTTTGTAACCTACAAAGGAGCTCCCATAAAACTGTCAGCTAATTTCTCAAAAGAAACTTTGCAGGCCAGAAAGGAGTGGCAAGAGATATTCAAGTGATGAAAAGCAACGACCTACAACCAAGACTACTCTATCCTGCAAAGCTATCATTTAGAATTGATGGACACATCAAGAGTTTTCCAGCGCTGGCTGTTTGGCTCAGCGGTTAGAGCATCAGCCTGCAGTCCAGAGAGACCCGGGTTCAGTTCCCGCTAGGGGCACGTACCTCAGTTGCAGTTTGTCCCCGGCCCTGGTTGGTCGTGCAGGTGGCAGCCACTCGATGTGTCCCTTTCACGTCGATGTTTCTCTCTCTCTCTCTCTCTCCCTCCCTCTCACTCTATCTGAACAAAATATGGAAAACTGTCCTCGGGTGAGGATTAAAAAAAAAAAAAAGAGTTTTCCAGACAAGAAAAAGCTAAAGGAGTTCACCACCAAACCGGTATTATATGAAATGTTGAAGGGTCTTCTTGAAGGTGAAGAAGAACAAAACTATGAACAATAAAATGGCAATTAATACATATCTATCAACAATTGAATCTACAAACAAAATGAACAAGCAGAACAGAAAGAGACTCCTATATGCAGAGAACTTTTTGTTGCTTGCCCGATGTGGAGAGGCTGGGGGGATGGGTGAAAAAGATGAAGCAATTAAGAAGTACAAATTGGTTGTTAGACTGATAAACCTCAAAGGGAAGGGGGGAGGGAGGGCCGGATGAGATGAATCAAAGAACTTCTATGTATATATGCATAACCAATTGTCACCAATAATAGTGTGAGGAAGGAGAGGTCAGTGGGGAAAAAAGGTGGGTACATCTGTAATACATTCAACAATAAAGAGGAGTTAAAATTAATTAATTAATTAATTAATTAATTAAAGTAATTTAACAATTAAAAAAAAGAAACATGTCCCCCACTGGGGATTGGGCCCACAACCTGGGTGTGTGCCCTGACCGGAAATGAAACCAGCCACCTCTGTCGATGCTCAACCAGTGAGCCACACCAGCTGGGTGTGATCAGATCTTTAACCATCATTTTAAGTCTGTCACTTACAGAGAGTCGCTGTCTTAGTCTGATTTTTTTGCAAATATGTTTCAGAGAGATTCATGTAGAAGACTCTGACACTTACTTTAAAGTACATGTTTCTGTTTAACTGTCAGATATACCTTAGAACTGGATGAGGATTTGCAGAACTTTAAGGAAAAACTGGATTCATAAAACTTAACAAAAAGAGCAAGATGAACAAGAATTAATAACATGGGACTGAATGAACTGATGAGGATGATTACAATTTTTATGACTTTTTATTTGAAATATTGCTGGTTATTTACTCTTGTTTTTCTAGATATAAGGAAATCCTTTCTCTTTAGCAACCTATGAATTAGAGCAATTACACCTTTGTAAGCAGAATTGAAACATTTACCTTTTTCTATCTACTTGATCTCTCCAGAATTCAGAAACTCTCAGTGAGTATTCTTATTTTCACAGTAATATTGTTATTTGCATAAGTTAAAAAGAATCAGTTCTCCTTGTAACAGGACACAATTAGAAACTGACTATACTACCAAGGCTCTCACTGGATGTCGTATTTGAGAGAGACATATGTAGATTCAGATATGAGCAAACAGCTTCAAGGAATTAAGATTGGCTTATGGAAGCCAATAAAACCCTTGGATATATCATCCTGGTACTTTGCTTACAGTGTTCTCTTTGCCTTACCAGAGAGTAAAGAAGGTCACTTCCTGGCAGGTGCAAGAACCTCAGTTACTCTGGGGACCTCAAGAAGAGAGGAACTCACCCAAATCTACAGGTATTGCAGGCATCTAATTAATGGCAAGTCCTTGCCTTGACTTTTCTGGCCTCAAGGGACCTTTAAAGTTCAATCTGAAGATTCCTCATGAAAAATTCCAGCAAAGCAGATTTAAAAGAGCCTATAAGGTTACTTACCATTCTTGCTGTTCCTATGTAAAATACAGGCCAACTTTGTTGAAACTAGACTTATTTCACAAACAAATTAGTCTTGACTATATTTGGTAAAAATGAGGGTTATTTTAGAGAGAAAATTATGTTTAAGTCATATACCTTTTTTGGATATTAGATTCTAGTGCTGTTCATTATCTCTTGAGGTTTTGTTCATACCTGTAAACTGGACCAGATCCTGAATTCTTCTAGTTTCTTCTAACATCTCACTACAACTCTCCAAACTAACATTCTCAGTTTTTCTCCCACCCTTCGACTTGTAATCCTTGAGAAATAAAACTGCCCCTTTCCCAAAGCCATACAAGCTAAAGTGAGCAACTGATATAAACGTCAGAGAAATCACAACAGTTCATCCATAGACAGTCTTTGCACCTGTTGCAGAAAGATCGCCAAAGACATTCAAACTGAAGACCCGGAGAACTATCAGACTCTCCCTGCCTGTCTTCACTCCATCTGAAGGTGGTTTGAGCCAGACATCTAGAAATCTCGACCAGCTGCCTTCAGAATTCAGAAACTGGGATTATAGTCTGCTCCAGTTATTAAGCATTGTTTTTCTTTTGTTTCCATAGAGATGCCTCTTATTAAACACCTGATTATTTGCATCAAGTGACCTAATTTTGGGAGCCACCTGCATCACGGCTTTGAAACAACTGTTTAACGGAACTGACCTGCTCTCTGAAACTGATATATAATGATAATGTCTTAACTAGTCTTTTCCTGATGCATCGACCTAAAAATTGGTACAAATATTGAGCTGACTATAAAATCTACATGGTAAGCATGTCTTTAACCCATACCCCCACTCTGAGGGGCATGATGGATCCAAGGAAAGTATTGTTTCCCTGGCATTAAGGGACTTTAAAATGTTCTGTTTGATCTACGATGTTTTCTAAGAGAAAATTCCTGATCAAAAGGGGGAAATGAGAAGTAGAGTGAAGAACTAAAACAGAGTTGACGGCAGGCAGGGGAAAACCATGTGGTGTGCCGCAGGGTGGGGTGACCCACTGGGGTGACCTAGATAGAGCCTTGGGTCCCCCTCTGCCTCCTCCAGCCAGGGCTGAACATCAGTCATGGGGTGAGAGGGCTGCTGTTACTCACCCCAGGCCCCCACACTTGCCCACTCATGGGAAGGGAACCTGAAGTGTGAACAAGGAGTGAGAACTTTCCATCTCCAACAGGTGGCATCAGCTTTTCCTCTTCTCCTCCGCCCCAGACACCACCCCCAGGCCATCTCTCTCTCAGACACCCTCCCAGCTCTCCTTCATCCTCCTCCTTTCACACTCCATGAGCTGTTTTTCTTGCCCCTTGGAGGACAGTTGACTCTGGGGTGGTGGCAAAAGGTCCTTCAGGTAACCAGCAGGGGAGAAGTACTGGGTCTCCTCAGCCATCTTCTGGGCCAGTTTCAGCTTGGCCTGTCTGAGTGGTGTTTGCCTTTTCCTGTAATGACCCCTCTCTCACTGTTGGGAGGAACCCAAGAGAAGAATGCAGTGTGGTGGGGACCGTGTGGCTCTGAGAATCAGAATGCTTGGAGATGCTTTGGGGTTTGAGGAGATCCCCTTCCTTCTACCCTCCCACTGAGCCAATGCTGGGACAAGGCTATCCAGAGGCACAAAGTGGGTGGGATCCCAGGGATCAGAGGCAATACGTGTTATGAATTGTTTCAAGCATCCAGAAAAACACAGAGACTATTTAACCAATCCTTGTGTACCAGCTCTGAACCAAGACATGTTAGCATCTCCGCATCTGCATGAGCAGCTTTACAGCTTGACATTCTTTATTTTCATCAAACTCAAAATCAGTGTCCAAACAGTGTCCCACATTATCTTCTCCACGGCCACGAGGTCCCTGGTGTCTGGGTCCCCAATATCTGGGCTGATGAACATATTCCCACCACGCAGGGCGACCATCACCCCACCATGACAGCCCCAAAGAAGGTCTTCCCTCTCCTATAGTCCACCATATCGGGGTGGCTGATGTTGACGTACACCCTCTCGCCCCTCCGGAGCTGCACCAGGCCGCCGAACCCCACGCTCGTGTACCAGAGCCTCCGGGCCGGTTCCAAGCTCACGGTCTCGGCGCCCTCGAGAAGCAACTCGAGAGTCCCGGGCCCGTAGGCGCCCCCCGCCCGGTACAGCCGGCTGTGCAGCGTGACCCAGCGGTCGAGGGGGTCCCGGTCCGCAGGGGGCGCCCGGCCTCGGAAGCCCACGTGGCAGTAGAGGTAATAGAGGCCGTCCCGCGGGAGCGCCAGCCCGTCGGCGCCGGAGAACTGCGCCCCGCTCCTCAGAAACGCCTCTTCTTTCTTCGCCTCCCAGCCCAGTCCCTGGCCCTGCGTCCAGGCGCCTGCGGAGACACGGGGGGCGGGCAGCAGGGAGCCGGGCGGCTGGGGCATCGCGCTGCCTCTGCCGCGGACGACTTGGGGACCGAGGGCACCTGGTGTGGGGTGCGGAGCACGCGCAGGGGAGGTCCAGGCCGGGAGGGAAGCCAGAAGCTGGCCCGCGGCGAGGAGCGGGCTCTTGGGGGCGCGAGGGGTGAGTGCCCCGGGCTGAGCACGGCGGCACCGGGCGAAGGGCTGGAAGGGCGCGGGGCAGAGCTGGCCCGACTCTTCGGGGCGAGGAGAGCCTTACCTATGAGGTGGGCGGCCGGAAGCCTAGGACCGGGATCTGTTTCCGCGTCCTGCCCCGGCAGCTCCTGGGACCCTGGAAGGGGCGAAGAGTCCACGCTTGGGGCAGGGCGGCCACCATACATGGTCTCCCTGAGAGGACGGGGCGCCGGGGCCCAGGGTTGGGGCACCTGGACTCCTGGGGGAACAGTAGAGAGCATCTGGGGATGCAGATGGATGTGAGCTAGGAGTCCCTGAGGGACTGGGGCACGGGGCGGGGGGCCAGGGCGTTGCTCTTACCCAATCGCTGCTGGGCCTGTGCTTGTGCCCCTGGATCAGTGGTCTCTGTTACCTGGGTGGGTGGGGTCACAGTACCCAGAGTTGAGCCTTAGCTGACGCCAAACCCACCATTCCCAATGTAGACCCAACCTCCCAAACCACCCATCTCACTGGAAGGGAGAGCAAGCAAGGCAGATATGCTTGGGCAGAGAGACAGAAGTCTGAGTATGTCTTGGGAAGAGGAAGGAGACAAACAGACAACCAAGAAGGGTCTTGGAGACATCAGGACACAACAGCATCACAGGAATATGGAAAGAGAACCAGCAAAGAGGCAGACCAAAATCCCTGCCAGACAGCCAAGCCAGGAGCGTAGGTGATGCGAGAGACCCCAGGCATAGCCAGAGGTAAGTGAGCATGAGCAACATACAGCCCTCTGGGCACTATTGCAGCCACTCACCAGTCCTTGCTTCTGGGGCACCACAACCAGCACAGCCAGAACAGTGATAGGCACAGCCAGCAGCAGGGTCACGAGGGAAGTAGCTCCTGCCACAGCCAGCAGGAGGCAGCCCTTCCCCTGCGGCCTTCTCCTCCAGCCCTCCAGCCCCAGTGCCCCCATTGAGACTGAGCCAGGGCCAGGGCTGGGGGGCTTTCATATCTCAGGGGTGGGGCCACCCCCTCCCCATAGACCCACACACCTGGCTGGGACTTTCCACACACCCTGCTCCCCTCACCCAGCTTCCTGTTTACCCAGAGCTGGGGTGGGGCAGCTGGATGCCTGGGTTCCTTGAACTGGGGAAGGAGTTGAGGTGAAGACACAGGCTTTCAGGGTAGATCTAGAGGGGTTCTTAGAGAAACTCTGGCTCAACAGGGAGAGACACTGAGGCCGAGGCAGGGCAGGTAGCCTGCAGAAAGTCTGGCAGCAAAGCTGCCGTGAGAACACAGAACTCCCGATGTCCAGTGCAGCCTGCAGCCTTCTGCACCCCAGAGATGAGTGCTGGCCAGAGGGCTGCACCCATATCCCTGTGGTCAGGAACTGGGGTCTTGAGGGATAGATGTCCTGGTCCCTGAGAAGAACCTATTCCCACACTGGACTGACCTTCATTCCAGTGCTCACCCCAAACCCCAGAACTGGGTCCACAGCAATGGCAGCTGAAGGAGGTCTGCCTCACCACCGACTCCTGCCTCCCTGAAGAGGGATGGAATGAGCGTTACCTCTCTGGCTTCAGAGTACACACAGGAGAGCCACAAGGCACACCCTCAGAGAGCTTCGCAGCCCAGAGTGAGCCCTACCCATTGAGTAGGGTGCTAGCTAATTGTTTATGAATAAATCAAGAAAGGACAAATGAATGAGTAAGCAAAACCGAGCAGCACTGATCAAATGAATGTCATGGCGGACAGTGCAGTGGGAGTTGAGGGAAAGACCAGGTCCTAGGAAGTTAGAGGTTGTTGCAGATCATCTCCCCTTCTCAATGACATCTTCATGTGTTTGTATAATAATAATAATATAGCTAATAGATGAATAGCACTGTCTGGCGGGTGTGGCTCACTGGTTGGGCATCGACCCATGCACCAAGAGGTCACCGGTTTGATTCCCGGTCAGGGCACATGCCCAGGTTGTTGGCCTGATCCCTGGTGGGGGGCATGCAGGAGGGGCCAATCGACATTCTCTCTCATCGATGTTTCTGTCTCTCTCCTTCTGCCTTCCTTTCTCTCTAAAATCAATAAAGAAAAAATATTTTTTAAAAAAATAGACAAATAGCACTTAGTATATGCCTGCCACCAATCTACACACTATATATAATAATTCTTTTAATCCTGACAGAAATTCTATAAAAGGAAACTGAGGCACAGAGAGGTTAAGGAACTGGTGGACAGTCATGTTGTAGTGCAGTCAGGATTTGAAACCCAGGCAGTCTGGCTTCAGAGTTTCAAAACTAAGTGCTGACTGGCTGGTGTGACTCAGTGGATTGAGCATCATCCTATAGACTGAGAGGTCCCTGTTGGATTCCTGGTCAGGGCACATGCCCAGGTTTTGGGCTTGATCCCCAGTAGGGGATGTGCAGGAGGTGGCCAATACATATTTCTCTCTCACATTGATGTTTCTATCTCTCTCTTCTTTCCTCTCTCTCTAAAAAAAAATTAATAGCCCAGCCGGTGTGGCTCAGTGGTTGAGCGTCAACCCATGCACCAAGAGGTCGCTGGTTCCATTCCCGGTCAGGGCACATGCCTAGGTTGTGGGCCAAATCCCCAGTGGGGGGCATGCAGGAGGCGGCCAATCTATGTTCTCTCTCATTGATGTTTCTATCTCTCTCTCCCTCTTCCTTCCTCTCTCTCTAAAATCAATAAAGAGAAATTATTTTTTAAAAAAGAAAAAAAATCAATAAACCCATATTTCTAAAAAAAACTAAGTGCTGACTTCAGATTTGTGCTTTTCACTGCATGTAAATTTTATCTTTCTCAGCCCTCCAAAAAAAAAAAAAAAAAAAATGGAGAAACAAATACTGAAATCGAGTCAACAATGGGCATGGCAAAGGGTTTAGGGAAAATGTACTGCTGTTTGCAACTTTGAAAGGTATCCAAAAATGAAGTACATTGGTAGATAAGTGATAAAGCAAATATAGAAAAATGTTAATTGTAAAATCTAGGTGGTAGGGATATGTTTACTGTACAATTCTTTTCATTTTTCTATGTTTAAACTTTTTAATAATAAATGTAGAAAAAACAAAACTGAATACTGTCCTACTGCTTTGCAGGGGGAACATTGTGGAGAGGGAGGGAAGGAAGTAGCAGAGAGTTTCTGAATTTGGAAAAGAAAATGCAAATGCATATGGACCCAAGCACCAGATCTCCTGCTGACCCCTTGCCTCCACGTGAGCTCCCCAGTCTTCACCCTTCTCAGGAACGGGGTGTGCAGTTCTCCACACATCTCCCTCTCATCACAGTACCACTAAGAGGCCTTCATCCAGGTCTTTGTCCAGAGGGCCTTGAACCACTGCCCTTACTTATTTTTGTGCTTAACGTTAGAATGCTGCCTCCAGCAGAAAGTCCACCTGGATTGGTCATCCCTCCTTTCTGCACACCAACTTGTCATCAGTCCTAGATCTAACAGCAGTGCTTATGCAGATCTAGCCTGGCTGCCTTTCACATTCCTGTTAGTAAGTCAGTCAGCCAAGCAGCCTGCTAGATAAAGCTCCAGAATACCAGGCGAGTCGCCCCAAAACCACCAGAGCTCCCAGTCTGATGTGGGAGCCAGGGTGTGTGTCCACACACATTACACCGAGATCAGGAGCTCTCAGCGGATGCAGCGTGAGAAGGGATTGGGGAATTGCTAATCAGGGAAGGCACCTGGAGAAGGGATGCAGGGTCAATGGGGGGCTGGAGCTGAGGGTTACAGGCTTCCTCACAGTCCGGGGAGTCTGCAAGGAAAGATGTCCTAACCCTAACTTCCTCTGCTAACAATGTTGGGGAGGTGCCCAGGCTGAGGGAGAAGTTAAAGCCAGAGGAGGGGTGAGAATATCTGAGGTGGCAACACTTCCTTCCACCCAGGCAGCTCCAGCCAGTCTTGAGTACCCCCGACCCCCAGGCCACAGGCTCTGGGTGAGCTGGGAGAGAGTAGGGAACCTTGAGGGAGACGGGACAGGCATACCTCAGGGTGAGATGAGGCTATGCTGAGGAGAGGGTAAGTATGGTTTTGAGGTTCCCTGGGCCCTGGAGGAGTCCTCTGTCCACCTGTGTCTCTGCTCCCCTCCAAAACCAAAAACAATCCACTTCTGCTCCTACTGCCCTTGGTGGCTACCTTGGGCCCTCCTCTCTACCTGGGCTTCTGCTCCCCCCACCCCACCCCACCCACACAGCCCCGAATTTCCCTTGTGCCCAGGAGGGTCTCAGTTTCCATGCCCTGGTCAGTGCATCTGGTTCTGGGGTGAAGTCAGAGGCCCCCTGTTTGCCCTCAAACAGGAACCAGTGGCTGTTGGGCAGGAAGTGCCTGAAGGGAAGTTATGGGGCCCAGAGCTGCCTCCATGCCCCCCTCAGCCCAGCAGGCTCTGCCCAGGAGAAGAGCTCTCCAAGTCGGACCGCTCTCCTGAGCTGCTCTGGGGCTAGGGAGTGGCCCCAGCTCCAAGTGCTGCCGACACTGCACTTTCTACCTCCCCACCAGTCCCCCCACACACCCAAACTCCGGGTCCTCCTCCATGGGCCCCTTCCTGAACAGAACCTAGAACTATCCAGTGCCAGAGAGGCCTCTATGAAATGCCTGGTCAGCCTGGGGCAGAGGAAGAGGGGCAGGCTCTGGAGCTGGACCGAGCGGGCCTTGAACCGCAGCTCTGGCACCTCTGGGCTGGCTCCTCACGGGGCAGGGGATGAGCTGCTGTGCTGATGAGCAGTGGTGAACGCAGTGTGCCCAGTTCAGGGCTGAACAGGGGCGAGGCTCCTGCACCTGGGAAGGTGGTGACCGAGGGCCCACCCTTCACAGATGAGGAACTCTGGCACGTGACTAGCCCAGGTCGTTAGGCTGGCCCCAGGGCCAGCTTCCTGAGCTCCGGGCCAGTCTTCGGCACCGACCCCATGGCAGACTGCTTCACAAGTAAGGCTGCCCGCACAGGGCTGTGGGTAGAAAGCGGGGTGTGCAGTTCATGAGTAGGTGACCTGTCAGGACCAGGGTGAGGTGGGCAAGGGACTTCACGGGGAGGCCCAGACAGTGTGGACGGCAGTGCAGGCCTCTCAGGGGTGAGGCCTCAGGTGTGAGCCATGGAGCTGTTGATGGGCGGGTCCCTCTGTTAGGAGGTGAGGTAACATGCTGGGGTGAACAATTTCTGAGGGTATGTTTTTATGCCTCTAAAACTTTCGGAAAGGGATGCTGAGATATCTGGCCAACCAGGGGTCCTGAGGAGGGCAGGGGCCTCTAACACCCGCCTCTTCTACAGACACATGCCTTTTCCTCTACGGGAGCCTGGGGCTGGAGGGCTTCCTGCTTGTGGTCACGGCGGTTCTGTCCACCTGCCTGTGTCGGCTCCATCGGAGAGGTGAGCCTGCCCTGACTCCCTCATCGCCCCTCCCACACCCTTTCCTCCTGCTTTCCCAGAAGCCCCCAGCAACCCTGACACACCCTGGTCAGGAAGGTGGGAGAGGGCAGGGACACCCCAAGAGAGTGGCCAAGGCTTTGGCTGTGGGAACTACAGGCAAGTCAGCCCCAGGGGAACCCACGGATGGGGTGCTCAGGAAGGCTGGGAGGCACAATGGTTGGGTCCTGCTGAACTGCTTCTTTTCTTCCAGTGAGGAAGCTGGAGAGGAGTTGGGTGAGTCCTGGGCAGGGAAGTGGGTGAGGGGCAACAACAGGCCCGGAGGCTGAGGCTGAGATGGTGGAGGCAAGAACAGAGAAAGCAAGAGTGTGAGAGAGTCAGTGAGAGAGAAAATGAGAGGCAGAAAGAGAGAAATAAGAGAATGAGTAGAAAAGAGGAAAGAAATGGTGTAGAGATAGGAAGAGGCAATAAGACAGAAAAGAGAAAGAGAGAGAGGAAGAAATGAGAGGCAGTGGAGAGAGAAAGAAGGAGACACTGGGAGAGAGAATGAGAGTAAGAGTGGGGAGAGGGGAAGAGACACAAAGAGAAAGGACAGCAGGGAGAGCGGGGGACAGGAGAGGCGAGGGGGGGACTGAGGAGCCTGGGGTAAGAAAGTGGGGGTGGGCTGAGAACACAGGGCATGCTGGAGGGGAAGGCCCCTGGAGACCTCCCTCCATCAGCACCCTCTGCCCTGGCCCCAGGCCCATCTGCCGGAGCAGGAGCTCCACTATGCATCCCTGCAGAGGCTGCCCTGCAGTGGCCACCGAGAAAGGGAAGGCTCCAAGGAGGACCCCAGTGCCGACTACACCTGCATTGCTAAAAACAAACCCACCTGAACACGGCTGCAGGTGTCCTGTGGTTCATCCAGTGAAGACCATGGTCTCAAATTTCCTGGGTCACAGGCTTCTCAGTCCAGTTCAAACCCCTATTCAACCTGGCCACCATCAAAACTTATTGCCCTGGCCGGTTTGGCTCAGCAGTTAGAGCATCGGCCCACGGACTGGAGAGTCCTGGGTTCGGTTCCCGCTAAAGGCACATACCTTGGTTGCAGTTTGTCCCCGGCCCCAGTTGGAGTTGTGTAGGTGGCAACCAGTCCATGTGTCTCTTTCACATCAATGTTTCTCTCTCTTTTCCTCCCTCCCTCCCTCCCGCTCTATCTGAAGATAAATGCAAAAACTGTCCTCGGTGAAGATAAAAAAAAATAAAATTAAAAACAAAACAAAACTTGTGTGACTTACTTTCCCACCCACCCTGGGGTCAAGTAGTGATTTATTGGCTGCAGAAGGGTGTTTAGGGACCCAAGCTCCCCTGAAGGCCATAAAAGAGTATAGTGGTTCCCCCCTTATCCACAATTTCACTTTGAAGCAGTGGAAACATTGTTTCAGTTACCCGGGGTCAGAAAATATCAAAGGGAAAATTCCAGAAATAAACAATTTCCAAGTTTTAAATTGTGCACCATTCTGAGTATCGTGATGAAATCTCACTCTATCCCACTTTGTCTATCCCTTTGGCCAGTGAATCCCCCCTGGTTATGCTACCCAGCCGTTAGTCACTTAGTACCAGCTGGGTTACAAGGTCAACGGTTTAGGTATCACAGCCTCACGCTCGGCCACAGAGCCTCCGTCGCTCGCCTCACTTCATCCCATCACGTAGCCAGGCGTCTCTCACAGGTCACAAGGAGAAGGCTGAGTACAGGGCAGTAAGATATTTTGAGAGAGAAAGAAACCGCATTCATATAATTTCTGTTACAGTATATTGTTATAATTGTTCTATTTTATGATTGTTGTTGTTAATCTCTTATTGTGCCTAGCTTATAAATTAAACTTTATCATCTGTACATAGGTACAGGAAAAACAGTACATAGAGGGTTTAGGCATCCACAAGGGGGTCTTGAAATGGCTCCTCCATGGATGGGGAAGCGGGGGGAGGGGGGTATTGGACTATTGTATTTGTCTGTGGGCAACGGACAAGTAGGAACAGTCAGATTTGATAATCCTGGGCCTGGGCGAGTTGGGGCCCATCCTGTCAGGCCCCAGGATGATGGTGAGAGGGGCTTCAGGCAGAATTGCTGGGACGCTCCTTCCTTGAACCTTCCCAGGCCGGACTTAGTAGAAGGGGAGCGAAGAGTCAGGGGAACCCAGGGAGGGGCACTGCAGAATGGAGAAGGAAATACAGGAGACTCATAAGAAGTTAGTGGTGGGGCAGATTTATTGGGGTCTCCTGCAGAGTGCTGAGATCACTGGGGTCTGGAATCACCCATCAGAGGCTACCCAAGCTGTGGTAGTACGTTCCCATGTGACAGTGGCCTGGCGGTGACATGACCAGAGTCACTGGGTCCTGCAGCCCCACTTCTTCTCTTCTTGGTCTCTGTCTCCCCTCCTCCAGCTCTCTCACTGCTCCTCCATGTCTTCTGCCTTTGTCAGGGCTCCATGGCTCACTCTTGCCTTGGTAATAGATGGTGCTGCCCATGGCCACGGAGAGAAAGCTGAAGGCATAGAATCCAGCCCGAAGGAGGAGGACTGTGAGGGCCCCCAGCCCAGGAGATCCTGCACATAGGCGGTGAAGAGGAAGGGCTTGGTGAAGGGGACCCCTGGAAGAAGCATGCACAGGCTCAGGGGGAACAGCAGGCAGGGAGATGCAGCCCTGGAGCCTCACCCTTCTCCACCACCAGCAGAGTCCCGCTCCCTGTGCCGGTGCCCTGGCCCAGCACCTCCACTCTGCACACGTAGACCCCAGCGTCACGGCCTCGGGTGTCCCAGATGTGCAGCTCAGCCTGGTGGTCACAGAGGAAGCGGGAAGAGGCAAGAGGGGCCAAGCGGCCCCTGAATTCTGGGGTTTCATTCCTCACCTCCTTTCCTAGGGCCACCTTATCCCGGTACCACGTGACAGAGCCAATGGCCAGTGTCCCTTGGCTGGCATTGAAAGAGCAGGGCAGAAGGGCAGCGGCACCCACCTGGGCATGAATTTCAGGGGGCTGGGACACCCAGAGAGAGCAGGATCCTAGGGGCAGAGAGAAGACCCAGATAAACGCCTCCACATTTACTCTGAAGAGAAGACAAGAGAACTTGCAGTAGAATATCCCAGCTGCCCAAGGGGACAAGGACTTTGGGTGCCTCATTAAACCCTTTTCTCTTTACCAGTCTAATATTTCACATTGCTTATTAATCATTTTCAAATTCTTTCCTATACCAATTTTCACCCTCGCTGTCCTGCACCCTTTTCCAGCTGCACACCAGTAACATCTTGCTGAAATTTAATCTGCCACAATGAAATTGAAGCTTATTAATGCATGTGGCTGCCTAGTTAACTAACATCATTCATTATATCATTCCGGGTATTATTGTCATATTAATCACATTCTATGGCACACCACCCTTGCTAATTTTAAAAAAAATATTTTTATTGGCTTTTAGCGTGAGAGGAATGGAGAAACAGAGATAGAAACATCTATGTGAGAGAGAAGCATCGATCAGCTGTCTCCTGCCAACTTCCCACTGCACACTGGGCATCCAGCCCACAACCTGGGCATGAGCCCTGACCAGGAATTGAACTGTAGATCTCTTGGTGCATGGGTCAACGCTCAACCACTGAGCCACACGGCCAGGCTGTATTTTGTTAATGAGCATTAACTACTTAAATTTATAGGTGAAGCCCTGGCTGGTTTGGCTCTGCGGTTAGAGCGTCGACCTGCAGTCCAGAGAGAACTGGGTTGGGTTCCCGCTAAGGGCGCGTACTTCGGTTGCAGTTTGTCCCCAGCCCTGGTTGGTCATGCGGGTGGCAGCCACTTGATGTGTCCCTTCACGTCGATGTTTCTATCTCTCTCTCCCTCTCACTCTATCTGAACAAAAAATGGAAAAATGTCCTCGGGTGAGGATAAAAAAATAAAAAATAATTTTTTTCAGGTGAAGACATGACTATAATTGATTGAGATCCCTATTTAGCTTATCCAACTTGATGAATTAAGCCAATAATTAAAATCCCTGATTAAATTCTCTAGTGAGTGAAATTTACTGGGCATTCTTCTGTTTCAGTGGTTCTCAGACTTGAGAGCTCATCAAAATCACCTGGAGTCTTTGTTAAACCAGATCCCTGGGCCCCGCCCCCAATTTCTTACTCAGTGGGTCTGGAGCAGGGCCGGCTCTGCCCCAGGTCCCAGCTGACCCGAGGCCAAGGCTCTGGAGTCCACACTGCGCTTAGCTGAGGACTGTGTCTGACAGGTAAATTCTCACTGAATTAAAATCCACTTCACTAAGAAACTCATCTTAGATTTAATTAGATCTCCCAAACTCCTAATTATATCTAGACCCAGACATAAACTCATCAAATTTAAACCGACCCCTTTTAAAAAAATTGATCCCTTCAAACCAACTTTGCTGGTTCTTTCAACTTTTTTTTTCTTTATTGCTATTAGAGAGAGAGAGGAAGGGAGATGGAGAGAGAGATAGAGACATCGATGAGCGAGAACATCAACTGGCCGCCTTCTACATGCCCCCCACTGGGGATCAGACCCACAACCTGGGCATGTGCCCTGACCGGGAATCGTGCCAGCGACCTGTTGGTGCTGGGTAGACGCTCAACCACTGAGCCACACTGGCTGGACTGAACTTGACCTTATTAGGAAGGTAGCTGAGAAGAAAGGAGCTCTGGATGGAAGCTGGGAGTGACCCTGCCCACGGGCAACACAGAGGGAACTGAGCGGGTGAGTCCCTGGGTGTCAACTTTGTGGGGGGCACCTGCTCCCACACTCCTTTCCTTGCCCTTCCCCTCGGGGCTCAATATTCAGCCTCCACCAAGCCTGCTCCCTGGGACATCTCTGTCCAGCCTCCCCCATTGCCCTCCGCCCTGCCCACACCCCACAGGGTCCTGGGAGAAAGCCCTGTCACCTGGATGGACCATGGTAAAGATGAGCAACAGCATCCGGGCCATGTCGGAGGGCATTCCAGTTGCCAAGGGGGATCTGCTCAATGAGGTCTGGGTGGAGGAAATCAACACACACGTGACTAGGCCTTTGGTCACCAGATGGGGGTGGGGAGCTTTCTATGACACACAGGAGTCACACATCTCTTGCCAAGGACCTCAGCCTTCTGGGACCTTGGGCATGAAATGTATGACTCTCTGAGGACAGAGGTTCTGCTGATGGTGCTATCTGGGTCACTAGTAGGTGGGGACAGCATGTGGGCAGGTTGCCTAAGTGTCTGAGAGGCTTAGATGAGCGGAGACTTAGATGTCTGGTAGAGCCAGGGTGGGTGGGTGGGTGGCTGAGACCAGGATGTGGTTCCCCCAACTTCCGATGTTCAAGAACACCAACCCCTTTAACCCAGAAGCACCTCTAGGAGCCCTCCTGGGCCCAGAGCTAACCTATTTCCTCACCCATTGGCTCACCAGTGCCCAGGCCACCCCATCCAATCTGCCCCCCCCACACACACACCAGGGCAGCTCTAGAAAGTCTATCATTTCAGGGCTTAGAAGAAGCAAGCTGATTGGTGGTGGTGATAGTTCCTGTTTAACTTAGACTGTTGACTTGCAGGGTTTGGCAGAGTGAGTTCAGCTGATGGAGTGTGGACTCATTCACATCCAAATCTCCATTGACGAAGTTCAGTTCTCACAGAGGTCTGTTTACCCACAACATTCTGTGTGAATCCACTCATTTACTATTTTATTCACTGTTTAACATTCATTGAGAACGTACAGTATCCCATACATGAAATGTGTTTGTACAGACACGTTGCAGAACCCGTAACTCCAGAGCTGTGCAGGGATAGATACAAGCGAATCCATACACATTGGTTACAGATGTGTGTGAGGGCACAGCACAGAGAAAAGAGGTGATCCTGCAACATGCCTGCTGAGACATGGGCCCAGCCCTCACCACACACTTCTCTGGCTCCTTTTATTTTTTTTAATTTGTAATTTTTATTATTATATATTTAAAATTTTTTTCTTTATTGATTTTAGAGAGAGACGGGAGAGGGAGAGAGAGATGGAAACATCAATGAGAGAACATCCACTGGCTGCCTCCTGCACGCCCCCCACTGGGGATCGGGCCCACAACCTGGGCATGTGCCCTGACCGGGAATCAAACCGGCGACTTCTTGGTTCTTGGGTTGACGCTCAGCCACTGAGCCACACAGGCCGGACAAATTTTTATTATTATTTTAATCCTCACCCAAGGATAAATTTGTTGATTTTAGAAAGAGAGGAAGGGAGGGAAGGAAGGAGGTGGGGAGAGAGAGATCAATGTTCTGAGAAACACATCGTCTCCCACAAGGTGCTCCAGCCAAGGACTGAACCTGAAACCCTCAGTACACCGGACGACGCTTGAACTAACTGAGCCACACAGCAGGGCTCTGGCTCTGTCTAGATTAATACATTATTCCTGTGTCTTTGTTTCCACCTTATTTGCAGTGCGTTTATAGATGGCATAGCCCCCCTCACCAAGGTGATCTGGAGTTGTTGTTTTTTTGGAGAAGCAGTAATCTTCTGGTTACTAATGATGGCTTGGAGTCAGACTGGGTGCAAATGCCCACTCCCCCACAAGCTAGTTACATAAGCTTGAACAAATTTAAGTTCTCTGAACCACCTAGACAAGCATACAGTGTCACAGATCTGGGAAGAATTGATTTAGCCATTCTCCATCCCTGGGGGCTGCCTCCTCGGGGCACTCTAACCAGAGGGTGTGGACCCAGTGGCCATGGCAAAGCAAGGACTGCCCCCTGGTGGTCACAGAGCATGAGGAAGCCTTCAGCACCAATAGGTGGCTTTTCCCACCTGGCCTTAATTCCAGCTTCTTGACCTGTCTCTGCCCTTGCCATGTGCTATCAACACCCAAAGAGTCAATGTAGAGGAAAACGTGTCTTCTACTCTACTGCGAGAAGCCCACGGTTTGGACAGGGAGGGGAGGTCTCCATTTGAGTGGAGTGGGGTGGGGGCTGGAATGGGCTACTGGCTAAAGATAAAAGTATACTGTCACAGTGTACACTCACTCACAGAGAACTATCCCACCGCCTAGGCTAATGTGGCTTAGAAGTCAAGTCAGCCTACCTGGAGCCCTAGTTCCACTACTTACACATCAGTAAAATGGGAGGAGCACCTGTCACTTCCAGACCCTGATGTGCAGGCACTCAGTGTTGGGTAGCCCCAGGTCCTGCCCAGTCCTAGGCTAGAAAGACCAATGTTACAGCAGGACCTGAACTCAATATATCTTGCTCTCCCTTCCTCTTTTTTCTGCCTACAATGTTCAATATCCAAAAATGTTGTGGAATCCAAAGACAACACTTAGATTTAAGTCCGTCTAGAATAAATCCCGGTACGTGTGGACCCTTTTCGACAACTCTGACACGCTCTGTGGAACTTTAACCTGTGGGATGGGAACTGCCTCCCAAATCAGCTCAGCAGACACAAGGATGGAATTTTTCAAAAGAAAGTTTTACCAGGGAGTCAGGAGGAAAGGCAGTGAACCGACAGCTGTGAAGTGGAAATACACACACCTCTGCCTAACTCTAGCATCCAGTTGTGGGCTGACCAGAGTTCACTGATCAGGACCAATGAACTCCCAATGCAGAGTTCAGAGCTAGTGAAGAAATGACTGCCGGCGGGAACTCGGCGATCCCTGCACAGATGATACCACCTCACCTGAGGCTTCCTTCTCTGGTGTTGGCAGGGTTGACATGTGGGAAAGGTCTCTAGCCAAAGCCTTATCAGTGTTTTCAAACTAATTAATGGCTCAGTTTACACTTTCAACCTCTGACGACAACTTCTCCTTTGAGGCTCATAGCACTGGACCCCATCACCTTCGCTCTTTCCTTGTTGCTGTCCAACTTCCTTCACAGTCATCAAGAGTTGACATCTGAGCCCTGGCCGGTTTGGCTCAGCGGTTAGAGCGTCAGCCTGTGGTCCAGAGAGACCCGGGTTCAGTTCCCACTAAGGGCATGTACCTCCGTTGCAGTTTGTCCCCGGCCCTGGTTGGGTCGTGCAGGTGGCAGCCGCTCGATGTGTCCCTTTCACGTCGATGTTTTTCTCTCTCTCCCCCTCCCACTCTATCGGAACAAAAATATGAAAAAATGTCCTCGGGTGAGGATAAAAAAATAAAAAATAAGAGTTGGCATCTGACTCTCTAGGTTCCTTTCTACCACAACCTCTGTCGTCTCTCTGGAAGAATTAACATCCACGTACATGACATTTTAAACACTGAGATATAGTATGTACAGTAAAATGCACAGATGTTAAGCGTACAGTTTGATGATCTCTGGCAAATATATGTCAACAATGCTGCAGCTGAGCTATAGATCATTCCTGTCACCCCAGAATTTCCCATTTTTGGTCAATCCCTCTCCCCTCCCAGAAGTAACCACTGATTTATACCCCAAAGGTAACTTCATGTCAGTGGAGCCCTGCGGTGTGCACTCCTGGATCTGCAGCGTCTGTGACGACATTTACCTGTGTTGTTTCACATGTCAGCAGCTTGTTCCTTTATTGCTGAGTAGTATTTTATTATACTACTTTGTTTATTTTATTATGTATTATTGGGTTGTTTTTTATTTTTTGCTATTATGAATATATTTCCTATGCACAGTCTTGTACACACTTCACAAATGATTTTTCAATACTCTATTTCACAGTGGCTTCACGTCGTCCACTCCAACCGTCACCTTGACTCTACGTGACCTACATCTTGATCTCCACACTGTGGAAGCTATTTCACTTTGAAATCTTACCTCCTGCCTGGCTGGTGTGGCTCAGTGGTTGAGCGTCGACCCCTGCACCAAGAGGTCACCAGTTCAATTCCCAGTCAGGGCACATGCCCAGGTTGTGGGCCAAATCCCCAGTGGGGGGCGTGCAGGAGGCAGCCAATCAATGTTCTCTCTCATGGATGTTTCTATCTCTCTTTCCCTCTCCCTTCCTTTCTCTAAAAAAAAAAAAAATCAATTAAAAATATTACGAAAGAAAGAAATCTCACCTCTTCTTTCACAGGAATGTAAAAGCAGATGGGCCTGAGTCCCTCTGGACTCCTGTGCTCCACTCACGACGTTCAAGCCATTCTTCTGTTGGAGGACTTTTGAGTTGTTTTTTTAATTTTCAATCAATAAATTTTGAGCATCTACCATAGGCTTACCTAGGCAATCCTGTCACAGTCACAACTTTAATTACTGCTTCCCCATCTCAGCCTACACCTTCACCTCGGGCCTTTCTTGAGGTCTGAGTACAGAATATCGAACTGCCCTCTCTAGATAACTGTTTGAGAAGGTCACGCAGGCATTCCAGAATCATCAGCGTCCACCACCCGGGTCAGCCTCCTGTATGCTCTCTGTCAGTGAATGGAAACACAATTTGTCCAGTCACTAAGGCAAGACTCTGAGAGTTGTCCTTTCTGCCTTCTCCCTTAATTCCCCATCCAGACAATCCCCCAGTCTGGTCCATTCTGCCTGGGAAATATCTTGACTGTATGTCCCTGCCTCTTCATTCTCACTGCTGGTTAAGGCCTTCGTCACTGCAGGTGAGACCAGTACAGCCGCCTCTCTGGCGGGGTGTTTTCTTCTCACGGTCATTCCGCACCTCCTGTGTGACGTCAGGCTCCTGTCCCTTCCAGCACTTTCCCTGAGGCCTTCCACCTGCCACACACCCCAGCTTCACCGTCCCTGTGGCTCCTCCGCTCACTTCTCTTCTTAGCTCTCCGACCGACCGCCGATCTCCGTCCGCCACTCTTTGTCTCATCATCTTTGTTCACATCACTTGTTTCTTCTCCTTCTCTGTGCCCATATCACACATCTCTCCACCTCCACACACACGTGCATCACACACGTCTGCTTCTTCACTCATTCATTTATTCATTCATTCAACAGCTGCTTAGTGCGCACCTTCCAGGTGACAGACGCCTTTCTCTCCAGGCTCCTCTCTTCCCGGATCTCTCTCCACTTCTCTTTCTGCCTCCCCGCCTTTCTCCAGCGCCCTCCCCGCCTCGTCCACCAGCACCCCGCCCCGCACCGAGAAGCCTTCCTGGCGCTGCCAGGCCCACTCCACAGTCCTCGGACTCCCTGGGCAAGGGTGCTTTAAAAAACTTAATTTATAATTTTAGAAGAAGATTTTTAACCAACATATTTCAGAAACTGATAAATCAAACAGGTAAATAATTACTAAGGACCAAAGCCTAAAACCAGACAATCAACAAGCTTGCTCTAATGGAAATATGTAGAATCCTAGAAAAAATAGAAAATACACATTTTTTTCAGGTACACATAGATAGACATTTGGAGAAAGAATCAAAATTATACAGAACACAGTTGCTGACCAAAATCTATGACAATTTAAGAGGAATAAGAATATTTAGTATATTTGGAAATTTTAAAAATACATCTCATGTATTTTTAAACTTTGAAAACCTACTTCTATCCCTGGTCGGTGTAGTTGGTTGAGTGGCATCCCTTACATCCAAAAGTGGCGGGTTTCATTCCCAATCAGGGCACATACCTGGGTTGCAGACTGGACCCCCAGGGCAGGCGGGAAGCAGTGGATTGATGTCTCACTCACATGTCAATGTTTCTCTGTTTCTCTCTTCCTCGCTCTCTAAAAGTTAATAAATACATATTTTTAAAACCTACTTCCAAAAAAATTCAAATGTTAAAAGAAAATATTATAATAGAATTTAAAATATTTTTATTTGAATGACAGGTGAAAACACTGCCTATCTAAACTATGGGAGTAGTCAAAATAACTCACAGAAGAATGTGAATGTGCATATTAGAAAAGTTTAAAAATTAATGCGTCAAATAGAAACTCCAGTGTCGTGGCGGGAGGAGGAGGGTCTGGGGGTCAATGATGCTGGAAGGAGATGCTAGGGTGGCGAACACACAATACAGTGTACAGGTTATGTGTGTGGAATTGTGCACCTGAAACCTGTATAATTTTGTTAACTAGTGTCACCCCAATAAATTCAATAAAAAAGAAAAAAACATATATTTTAAGAAATTAGAAAAAGATCACAAAGTAACCCCCCAAAAATAAGGAAGGAGCCCTGGCCGGTTTGGCTCAGCGGTTAGAGCGTCGGCCTGCAGTCCAGAGAGACCCGGGTTCGGTTCCCGCAAAGGGCACGTACCTCGGTTGCAGTTTGTCCCCGGCCCTGGTCGGTCGTGCGGGTGGCAGCCACTCGATGTGTCCCTTTCACATCGATGTTTCTCTCTCTCTCTCTCTCTGTTCCTCTCTCTCCCTCCCACTCTACCTGAACAAAAAGTGGAAAAATGTCCTCGGGTGAGGATAAAAAAAATAAATAAATAAAAGACCTCATCTATGGGTGGGTTTAAAAAAAAAAAAAAAAAAGGAAGGAAATAATGGAGATACTTTTAGAAATTAACAAAATAGAAAACAATGAAGCAGAATACAAGTATTTATTTACAGAGACTACTAATACTAAAAATCTCTAACCAAATTGATTAAGCAGAAGAAAACATGCACAGACCAAAAATAAGTAAATTAAAGGGAATATAATGTCAGATACGGTAAATATTTAGATTGCAAATTTTTGTTTTGTTTAAATTATATCTTTATTGTTGAATGTATTACAGATGTTCTCATTTTTCCCCCATTGACCTCCTCCTCCCCACTCCCGCCCTCCTCCTGCCTTTTCCCACACTGTTGTCTGTGTCCATTGGTTATGCATATATGCATATAAGTTCTTTGGTTTATTTCTTCCCATCCCCCAAACCCCCTTCCCTTTGAGGTTTGTCAGTCTAGCAACCAATTTGTACTTCTTAATCCCTTCACCTTTTTCACGCATTCCCCCAAACCCCCTCCCATCCGGCAACCAACATAATGTTCTCTGTATCTATGAGAATGTTTCTGTTCTGCTTGTTCATTTTGTTTGTATATTCAGCTGTTGATAGCTATGTATTCATTGCCATTTTGTCTGTTCATATATTTCATCTTTTTTTTCAAAAAGACCCTTTAACATTTTATATAATAATGGTTTGGTGGTGATGAACTCCTTTAGCTTTTCCTTGTCTGGGAAACTCTTTATATGGCCATCAATTCTAAATGACAGCTTTGCAGGAATAGAGTAATCTTGGTTGTAGGTCCTTGCTTTTCATCACTCTGAATATTTCTTGCCACTCCCTTCTGGCCTGCAAAGTTTCTTTTGAGAAATCAGCTGACAGTCTTATGGGAACTCCCTTGTAGGTAACTAACTGCTTTTCTCTTGCTGCTTTTAAGATTCTCTCTTTGTCTTGAACCTTTTGCATTTTGATGATGATGTGTCTTGGTGTGGGCCCCTTGGGGTTCATCTTGTTTGGGACTCTCTGTGCTTCCTGGACTTGTATGTCTGTTTCCTTCACCAAATTAGGGAAGTTGTCTGCCATTTTTGTTTCAAATAGGTTTTTGATTTCTTGTTCTCTCTCTTCTCCTTCTGGCACCCCCAAGATGTGAATGTTGGCACGCTTGAAGTTGTCCCAGAGGTTCCTTCACTATCCTCATTTTTTTGAATTCTTTTTTCTTTTTTGCTGTTCTGATTGGGTGTTTTTTTGCTTCCTTATATTCCAAATTGATGGTTTGCTTCTTGACTTTACCTACTCTACTGTTGAATGTATGTAAATTATTCTTTATTTCAGTTAGTGCCTCCTTCATTTCTGACTGGTCCTTTTTTATGCTCTTGAGGCCCTCACTAAGTTCACTGATGTTCTCACTAAATTCATTGATCATCCTTATAAGCAGTATTTTGAACTCAGCATTTGTTAGGTAGCTTATCTCCATTTTGCTTAGTTCTTTTCCTGGGGTTTTGTTCTGTTCTTTCATTTGGGACCTGTTTCTTTGTCTCCTCATTTTGGCTGCCTCCCTGTGTTTGTTTCAACTATGTATTACTTAACAAGAGGTATGGGGTTAGCTGAAACTAAATGCTGCTTGTTTGAAAGAATTTAGGAAAACCTTAAGCAGGGTCCAAGACAGGCCAATCCTATGGTAACCAACTGGCAACAGCTTGGGTGGGCCTGAAAGTTGGGTGGGGCGGGGCCTCAGGGAATCACCAGGGCGGGGCTACCAGTGTGAGCCAGGTTGCTGGAGGCCCAGATATGGGGGCTGTCTGCCGCCCCAGGGCAGGGCTCACCAAAGGAACAAAGGCCTCTGACAGCACGTTTGTCCTGGAGAAAGCCCCCTCTCCAGCTCTCGCTCCAATGCCAAACAGCTCAGTTCTTCCCTGTATGTCTCTGGCCCTCAAGCTGCCTCCCCTCCAAGCTTAGAGGGAGAGAGTCCAATAAGTCTGTGCGCAGGCCCTTTAAGAGGAGCTGCCTGGGGCTCCAGCCACCTCAGCCTCCCTGAGCCTCAGTTCCCGCTGGTTTTCCAACCAGAAGTGATGGGGACTCTCTTCCTGGCACTGGAACCCTGAGCAAGGCATCTGGTGTGGGACGGGGACCCCTCAGTCCTCAGGGAGGACCTTCCCAGCAAAGTTGTCCTCCTGATTTTTATCCGCCACACATGGGTGTGGGAGCAGCCCGTCCCCTCCGCCTTCCTACCAGTCTCGATGCAGCTGCTGTTTTAATTCCGTAGTTGTAGGACTGCCATTCAGTTCGGTTTCAGGCGGTTTTGAATGATGGTTGTTCTGTAGTTTAGTTGTAATTTTGATGTGGTTGTGGGAGGACGGATACCTATGCACCATCTTGACCAGAAGTCCTAAATTGCAAATTTTGATAAGATGAATAATGTTCTAAAGAATATATGACAAAAACTGACTCAAGAAAAAAATTAAAAACCTGATATATATATAACCATTAAAGAAATGAATCAGTTGTTAAAATCACCAAGCCCAGACTATTATGAAATCTTCAAAACAGAGATCACTCCACTCATATAAAAATTATTCTAGCAACCAGAAAACAGGAAAAGTTTCTCAACTTGTTTAATAAGATTAATGTAACCTTGATACAAAATCCAGGTAAGGACAATTTGATTTTTTTTAAGAGATGCCTTTTTTTTTTTTGTATCTTTTTCTTCTTTATTGGTTTTAAAGAGAGAGAGGAAAGGAGAAGGAGAGAGAGAAACATCAATGAGAGAAGACATTGATTGGCCGCCTCCTGCATGCCCCCACTGGGGATCAGGCCCACAACCTGGGCATGTGCCCTGACCAGGAATCGAACCAGTGACCTCTTGGTGCATGGGTCGACACTCAACCACTGAGCCACACTGGCCAGGCCATCTTTTTTTAATTTTTCTTTTACTGATTTTTAGAAAGAAGGAAGAAGAAAAAACATTAATTTGTTGTTCCACTTATTTATGTATTCATTGGTTGATTTTTTTTGTGGGAGGGGGGAGAGAAAGAAACATCATGGTGAGACACATTGGTTGCCTTCCTCACACACCCTGACTGGGTTCAAGAATCAAACCTGCAACCCAGGTACGTGCCTTTAACCAGGAACTAAACCTGTGACCTTTTGGTGTAGGGGTTGGGGGAGGAGGACGATGCTCTCACCACTTTGCAACACTGGCCATGGCCATTGGCAGATTCTTGTATGTGCCCTGACTGGGGATCGAACCCCCAACCTTGGTGTATCAGGATGACATTCTAACCAACTGAGCTACTCAGCCAGGACAGGAATTTGAGAAAGAAAAGTTATCAAACAATTTTACTCATGAACCTAGATACAAGAAAAAAAGAACTTAATAAAAATATTAGCTGGGAATGCAGACCGGTCCAGCCACTGTGGGAAACAGTATGGAGTTTCCTCAAAAAATTAAAAATTGATCTGCCATTTCACCCAGTGATCCCACTTCTGGGAATATACCCTAAGAATCTCAAAACACCAATCAGACAGAATACATGCACCCCTATGTTCAGAGCAATGATTTACAATCGCCAAGATCTGGAAACTGCCCAACTGCCCATCAGTAGATGAGTAGATAAAAAAGTTGTGGTACATATGCACAATGGAGTACTACAGGGCTGTAAAAAAGAAGGAAATCTTACCTTTTGCCACAGCATGGAGGGACCTGGAGATTATTATGCTAAATGATATAAGCCAATCAGAGAAAGACAAGCACCATATGATTTCACTCATATGTGGAATCTAATGAACAAAATAAAGTGACAAACAAAATAGGACCAGAGGCACGGATGCATGGAGCAGACTGACAGAGCTCAGAGGGAAGGGGGGAGACAGAAAGAGATCAACCGAAGAATATATATGCAGCCTTGGCTGATGTGGCTCAGTGAATAGAGTGTTGTCAGCCTGTGGACTGAACGATTGTGGGTGCAATTCCCAGTCAAGGGCACATACCTGGGTTGTAGGTTTGATCCCTGGCCCTGGTCGGGGTCATGCAGGAGGCAACCAATCAATGTGTCTCTCTTACATCAATACTGATTTCTCTCCCCCTCTTTCCCTTCCCTTCTATCTAAAAATCAATGGGAAAATATCCTCAGGTAAAAATTAATAGCAACAAAAAAGAATGTATATGCATTCTGTCCATATGCATATGGACACATACAATAAGGTGGTGAAGGCCTAAGGAGGCAGGGGCAGGGTGGAGGGGGACAAAGGGAGGGAATGGGGACAGAAAGAGACTTTGCTCGGGGTGATGAGCACACGATGCAGTGTGCAGATGATGCCTTATTGAATTGTACACTTGAAACCTGTATAGTTTTGCGAACCAATGTCACCTCAATAAATTCTTTAAATTTTTTAAAATTAGCAATCTTAAACCAGAATTGACTCGGCAATCTCAAACACCTCAGTCAAGCAGTCTTTATCCTAAGAAAACAGCTCACTATTCATTAACTTATAGTTCTTATCCATACACTGCGTTACGACCATCTCAGTCAGCACAACGAAAAGTATTCACAAAAGCCATTCATGATAGCAACTACCCTGATTTTAAAATAGCCCTGGCCGGTTTGGCTCAGCGGTTAGAGCGCCCGCCTGCGGTCCGGAGAGACCCGGGTTCGGTTCCGCTAAGGGCATGTACCTTGGTTGCAGTTTGTCCCCGGCCCTGGTTGGTCGTGCGGGTGGCAGCCACTCGATGTGTCCCTTTCACATCGATGTTTCTCACTCTCTCTCTTCCTCTCTCCCTCCCACTCTGTCTGTACAAAAAATGGAAAAATATCCTCGGGTGAGGATAAAAAAAATAAAATAGAAGAAAAAAACTTTACAATAGCCATTTCTTAGTTCTAAAATTAGGAATGTGTTTTTCATGTCTCTATTCTCCCATGAAATTTAGTGTTCCTTTTTGAAATGGCTTTGTATTTTCCTTCTACCTCTTCCCTCCCGTTCCCACTCATGCCTTCCTGTTGCCTCTTCTCTGAGTACTTTCCTTTCTGAACGTGGCCTTCCTTCCCTACTGCTCAAAGGCTACACAAAGTTTTGTTTTCCAATTCATGATGGGATTTTGACTACGATTTCCATCTGCTTTTGGCAATATATTCCTAGTGTGTTGTCATCTGTCTATAAATTGTGTCGCTCTTTTTTCACCTTTTTTCTCATAGAACAGAAGCTTTGGTCATTTCTTTTTGTTGCTCATACTGAACTGAACTAGATTTTTCTGAACTTTTAGCAGAAGGACCTTGTGGTGGTAGGGAGAAGGCCCAGAATAGCTTTCCAGACTTACAAATTCAAGGGTTCCTCCTCTTTTGCCATAACAATGGATTATTTCCTTTAGATTTGGCACCTCTGTGTAGCCACTGCCTCCTTTCCTCTGAGAACCTCTCCCAGGTAAGCAAATGTCCAGCACCACCCTTAGGCAGTCTTATTCCACAGGAGGCCCCACAGACAGCCATCTCCCCAGTGCACCTGACTGATGTACTTCACACTAGGAGAATTTTCCTGGCACCTTCTGAGACACCTGTTCCTTTGGGCGCTTTACAACATTATCACTTCACTTTTACCAGCAGTCTGCAGTCAGCCTGCCTTCCTTTCCCACTTGGTGTGAGGCCTTCCCTCCCAGGAAGGCATGTCTGCTCCTTGCACACTGTCCCGGGTCCTCCCTGAGGCACAGGACTGCCTGCTGAGCCTGGGATTTGCTCCCACAAACACAGAAGTTGGAATGTGTAGGTATTCTGTGTCTCCTAGCTTCACTGAAAATGTAATATGTGCATTTCCAATCTCTTCATTGCTCTACAATGTTTCCAGAAGAAAAGGGGAACTTTAGAAATAAACTGCTGCCATGTTCCCCTCAAAGCCCTACAAGGAGGCTTTTTAGAAAGAAAAGGCTTTTGCCCACCCACCCAGTGTGGCTGAGTGGATTAAGCATCGTCCCATGGACTGAGAAGTTCCGGTTCGATTTCCAGCCAAGGGTCAGGGCACATGCCTGGGTTTCGGGCTCAATCCCCAGTGGGGGGTGTGCAGGAAGCAGCCAATTGATGTTTCTCTCCCTAAAAATTCAATAAAATCATATTTAAAAAGAAAGAAAAAAGGCTTTTGGCCAAGGCAACATAAGTGACTAGATTAGGGCTCTACAGAGCTGTACGTTGTTGGTGGGAATCCCGGCTTGTTCACCCACCTGCCTCAGGGACAGCCTCTGGTTTACCAGGTGCACGGTCCAACTCAGACACCTGGATGCTCTTTCACTCATTTCCAGTGGGAAACAGAGCTGCAGAGGTCCATGTCTTCCCAGCCCCACACTCCATACAAACACGTGCACTGAACACATGCACACACATGTGTACGCACATGCACACTCACACACTGTACCAGTCAGAGTCCCAACGGGACGCAGCCCTCCAGTCAGGCTACTTAGCTAAAATGGTTTCTTTACAAAGGTGGGAGTGGGGTGCACAGGACCCACAGGGATGTCGCCAGCCCTGGCCCTGGGGATGAGGGGTGACAGGCTCCAGCAGGGATTCTTTTTTGTTGTTGTTCTTATTATTTTTCTTTTTTTAATTTTATTTTTCAAATACAGTTGACATTCAATATTATATTAGTTTCAGGTATGCAGCATAGTGGTTAGACATTTATATTATTTACAAAGTGATTGTCAACGTAAGAAACATTCAAATCTGTGAAGAATTGTTGTGAGTTTATTTGAGCCAAGACTGTTGACAATTTCCGGGAAGCAAAATCTCAGCTGATTGAGATAATGCTCTGGAGAATGGCAGTTTTGCTCCTTACTTTATCTTTTTTTTTTTTTTTTATCCTCACCCGAGGACATTTTTCCATTTTTTGTACAGATAGAGTGGGAAGGAGAGAGAGGAAGAGAGAGAGAGAGAAACATCGACGTGAAAGGGACACATCGAGTGGCTGCCTCCCGCAGGGCCCAACCAGGGCCGGGGACCAACTGCAACCGAGGTACGTGCCCTTAGTGGGAACCGAACCCGGGTCTCTCTGGACCGCAGGCCGACACTCTAACCGCTGAACCAAACCGGCCAGGGCTTGCTCCTTACTTTATACATTACATCGAAAGGGAAACTGTTAAATGTGTTACATGAAATCCACTGGTGACGGATCAGGGAGGTGGGAAAAAGCAAAGCGGGGAACCCTCTGGAGTTGGATGAAAAGTACGATAGACACACACATCTTTTACGTAGGTGGGTACAGGATGGTTAACAGTCAACAATTAACTGAGTATCAATGAGGAGATTTGTGATCTCCACAGACTGGTGCCTGTGCTCTGAGGGGCCAGAAAAAGGAAAATTACTTTGACATTCCAAAGATACGTTATCGTAGAGGCAAATAGACAATAGACAGGCTCAGTTAATGGAAATGTTGACCTTTGTCAGGGAAGATGCCAGCCTAGGACAGACTGCCTCCCACACTGCTTTTAGTTAAAAGGTTTTCATTCCAGACCACCTTTGTGGTGACGTTAGGTCTCTGAGTTTGCAAGGCCACCATGCAGGCCTCCCCTGAGCCTGTCAGGTTCATGTGGCCCCTTTCTTTTTTCTTTTTTTATCCTCACCCAAGGACATTTTTCCATATTTTGTTCAAATAGAGTGAGAGAGAGAGAGAGAGAGAGAGAGAGAAACATCAACATGAAAGGGACACATCGAGTGGCTGCTACCTGCACAACCAACCAGGGCTGGGAACAAACTGCAACCAAGGTACACGCCCTTAGCGGGAACCGAACCCGGGTCTCTCTGGACCACAGGCTGACGCTCTAACCACTGAGCCAAACCAACCAGGGCTCATGTGGCCCCTCTCACCCACACGTCCCCCTTTCGGTCATAAGTCACTCCAGAGGATGCGCTGATGACCACCCTTTTGGTTGGATGCCGAGGCCCCACTGCGCTGGGAAGGCTCACTCCTGGGAAGTCTCGGTGCCAGTGTTTGTCTTGCTGGACAGGGTGCACCACTGGGTACTGGGCAAAACCACAACCTTGGATGGCATTCAAAGTCAAATTATTATTATTATTCAAAAGACAAAGGCAGGTGAATGGGAGGCAGTCAGATCCTACATGTCCTTGTTAAAAGAATCCTGGATAATTTCTAATTTTTGTTTTTTGATCCTCACCTGAGGATCAAATATATATACATAGTTGCATTTATCTTCAGATAGAGCAGGAGGGAGAGAGGGAGGAAGAGAGAGAAACATCGAAGTGAGAGAGACACATCAAATGGTTGCCACCCGCACAACCCCAACCGGGGCCGGGGACAAACTGCAACCGAGGTACGTGCCCTGAGAGAGAATCACACCCAGAACTCCCAGGTCTGTGGGCCAACGCTCTAACTGCTGAGCCAAACCAGCCTGGGGCGATAATTTTTAAATTTTTTTTTTTTTTTTCCTCACCCGAGGACATTTTTCCATTTTTTGTACAGATAGAGTGGGAGGGAGAGAGAGGAAGAGAGAGAGAGGGAAACATCGATGTGGAAGGGACACATCGAGTGGCTGCCACCCGCACGACCAACCAGGGCCAGGGACAAACCGCAACCGAGGCACATGCCCCCAGCGGGAACCGAACCCGGGTCTCTCCGGACCGCAGGCAGACGCTCCAACCGCTGAGCCAAACCGGCCAGGGCGATAATTTTTAATTTTTAAGCTACCATGATCCAAGTCTTTTTGCTGCTTGTCTTAAGTTTTGTTTTCCTGCATCTAGTGTAACATTTACATACCAGGAACAAAAGCAACGGTATTAAACCAGTAACGCCGATTAGGATCTAATAAGGGAGGGGGCCTTGGGAGACAGATATTGTTTCTGCTAGGAAGCCATAAGGAGGATAATAACAATATAAAAATCATGTATGTACATTCAATCAATAACAATTAGGTGATACAAGGACAGGTTTGAGCAACACTATTAGTGAGCACATGGGCCTTGTTGACGTGTTGGGATCGCTGTCTGCCTCTCTGGTCCGCGGCTCCTTCATCCTTGAAGTCTTTGCTGTCCACTGCAGGGGAGGCGAGTGTCAGGGACGGGGCAGGTGTCCATTTGAGTTGGCAGGTGTCCATTTGAGTTAGGCACCTGCTCAGGTAAGGTCCCTTCCAATATTGTGGGAGAGACTTTTTAATCAATGCCTTTCCCAGTGGACAAAATCTAATCTAATCTAGACCCAGTGGTCTTTGAAGTCTTCGTCTCCTGGGAGCACTCTGTGAGTGAATGTCACTGATTTTCAGTCCCTGTAACCTGATTAATGAGCCACTAATGGTAGTGCAGAATGTCTCCTTTTAGTTTTTCTTATATTTCGAGAACAAAAAAATTAAAAATCAACAATATTTAAAACAGAGTCAGCCCTGGCCAGTTTGGCTCAGTGGTTGAGCGTCGGCCTGCGGACCAGAGAGTCCTGGGTTCGGTTCCCGCTAGGGGCACGTACCACAAAAAAAAAAAGTCATCAAAACAGAGTCATAAGAATAATCATTATTCTTATTTTAGTTAGTCCCATAACCATTTTTTGTTTATCCTGATTATTTGCTAGTGTTTTCATGAATTTAGTTATTCCTTAGAGTTCTATAAATTTTCATCCAGTTCAAAGACATGACCTGCTTAAATCTGTACTTTAGAGCAAGTCAGAGTCCTTTTCGTGGATTTTTCTAAAGATGTAATATATCTGTAAATGCATCCGAGTAAAACAACGTCTATAAATGACAGAACTTAAAGTGGCATGGTTATAGATTTTATTATAATATAATTTTTTAAACTTTGCTTTTCTATAAGATATAACATTCCAAGACAACAATTTCTTGGTAAATAATAATTACTGTGACATAGAGAATAATATGAAGTCCATATACATGCATATTTTTAGATTCAATACATAATTTCAATATATAAAGAACAAATAATATGCAAGATTTTAAAACATTGCACATGGCTTATCAGAAGTGTGCACTAAGCACTAGAAACAATCCATAAATGTCCGATGTGTGCACCACAGACATCGGAGTCCCACTGCCGGACGCTCCTCAGGAAACCAGCACTCTTGGCTTGTCCAGTGTCCCTGACAGGACACCTGCTGCCCCTGGGAGCCCCTGTTTAAATTTGACATTAAATCTTTGGCCCTGGCTGATTTTGCTCAGTGGTTAGAGTGTTGACCTGTGGACCAATGAGTCGCAGGTTCAAGTCCAGCCAAGGGCACGTACCTCGGTTGTGGTTTGTCCCCGGTCAGGGTCATGTGGGAGGCTGCCGGTAAAGTGTCTCTTTCATATCTATGTTTCTCTCTCTCTCTCTCTCTCTCTCTCTCTCTCTCTCTCTCTCTCCCCCCCCCCCCCCATTCTATCTGAAGATAAATGGAAAAATATCCTCGGGTGACGATTGGGAAAAAAAATCTTTGCAAGTT
Organism: Molossus molossus; assembly: GCF_014108415.1. Classification (NCBI taxonomy): domain Eukaryota; kingdom Metazoa; phylum Chordata; class Mammalia; order Chiroptera; family Molossidae; genus Molossus; species Molossus molossus. The sequence continues at coordinate 2,576,361 of NW_023425402.1, forward strand.
CCTCCCTAAGGCAGACTGAAATCTTTAGAATAGCCATTTTAATAAAAATATATGTATACAAATAGAACAGTTATTATTATTATTTTATGTGGCAAAACATTGCATGTAATTTCAAGCATATTAAATAGGTCTAATAGCTTGAAAACATTTTTTTATGAGGAGAGAGAATAAATCCTTCTAGGACCCATTGCAATAACTCAAAACCATCTCTCGGTTAAAAAGTCTCTCAAAATTTAAACTTTGGAAAAGTTGTCAAATATATTTAACCAAAATATTATATCATAAACTCTTTGTAAATCTAGGTAAAGCTAACACATATTTTATGGTAATAACTCTAAAAGACATAATCAGTCAGGCCGGTGTGGCTCAGTGGTTGAGTGTAGACTCGGGCACCAAGAGGTCACCAGTTTGATTGATGCCTGGTCAGGGCACATGCCCAGGTTGTAGGCCAAATCCTCAGTGGGGGGCATGCAGTGGCCAATCGATGTTCTATCTCTCTCTCCTTCTCCAGTCCTCTATTTCTAAAATCAATAAAGAAAAAAATTAAAAAGACATAATCAAACTTAAACCAGTTTTAATATTGAATATTTTGTTCAAACCACAGGATCCTGCTTAACCTATGTAAGTATTTAATTTCTTTAGGCCAATAAAATATCACCCCTTAGTAATGCCATCCAGAGACAGAGAACACACCACATATAATACACAGAGAAACACATAAAGACCATACACATAGTCTGAATTATTACTTTTTGTAGAGAAGATGCAAGATTTTTATCATTTGTTTTTGATGATGTTTTAGGAAGGGGGGTGGAGTTCCTAAATACCAAGCAGAAAGATCTGTTAATACTCTCCATAAAACTTCAAGGGCTGTGAGTGAGTAGTGGAAATGAAACCGGACACAATGGGTCTGAGGCCACCTGTCACTATTTGAGCCAAATTAAGCAGAGACAGGGTTGAATCATATATGAGCATTTATTCCAATAATGCCAGCAGTATGGAGAGAGCAGCAATTTATCCTATAAATTCTGCTCTAAGTAAGAAAGGGACTTCGTGCAAGGGGGGAAGGTGGGCAGGGGAAGGGCTGCAAGGTCTGTGGTCCGTGTGTCTTCTTCCAGGATCCTGAAGACCAATAACAAGGTCGTTAATTTTCTATAATGTTAAAACATTCTCCTGGGACTTGAGAATGGTCAGCATTCCTGAAGCAACCCCTGGGGTGGAGTGGGGGGAGGGGGGCGGGGTCAGGGTCCAGACATAGTAACCAAGTCAAAGTGTGTCCTGTCCTTTGTTTATTCTCAAAATGTATTTTCTTTTGAGTAATGGACCATCGGGCTCTGAGGCATCTCATCTTCTTTACAGGCTTGTTTGCCTTCTTGCAGCAATCCTCCGATTCCCAGGGTCTGTCAGAAACCTCTTATCTGCAGTCAGTAAGGGGATAATTATTAACAACTGTGGTCCTATTATTATTATTACGTGCCCTTCCCCCTGTCAGAAACAAAGAAAGTCTTGGCTCCAATCTAAGGAATTAAGGAACAGGAGAGAGCCAGCCTAGTTTTTTATTTATAAACATAAACCTTTCACAAACTTTTACAGCCTTCGCAACATTTTATAAACCTTTCTACAACTCTCACAACCTTCTTATCCATTCAGAAATAACTATCCTTAGAACAACTCACTTTCTTCCTTTCCCTCGAAAATGAATCTCCATACCTCATGCCTTCTATTACCAAAACCGTATAATTTCTTTCCAACTTAATTAGAATTTCTAATTTTTAGAAACCTCAATTTTCAGTGATAACCAAAAAAAAGTAAGCAACCAGTGTTAACATTTTGTTTGGGCCGCTGACATGAGCTTGTGAAAGAATTCACCACAAAGAGAGAAAGAAAGGGATTTTATTTTCTTTCCCCATAGCCAGGGAAGGACCCACGCACTGACTGGCAATACAAAGGCAGGAAGAAAAGGAGTGAGTTGCTCTTCTATTGGGGACTTTAGGGAGAGGGTCATATTGAAGTTGCACAAATGCTGGGGGTTGGGGCGGGGCTTGAGGAGTTGTAGTTTGTTCTTCAGGAGAAAGACCACTGATGTGCCAGGGGTGTTCTTATCATATCTTCTTTAGCTTGTAAAATATGCTTTGGAATAAAGAGAATTACCTAGAGTGTAAAAAGGGCTACAAAGAATTTGGGGTTTGCTTGAAGGGAGAAGGGAAGTTTCTATTCATTAGAGGCTCTTTGGTGTGAATTACTTTTGAGATGCTAAAAACAGCTGGAGAGAGCCCTGCCCTTATCTATTTTACTGTTTGGGTAGAAAGGCATTTGCGATCTCTGCATTTATTTATTTATTTATTTATTTATTTATTTATTTATTTATTCCTTCATTCATTTATTCATTTATTTTGGTACGTGCCCCTAGCGGGAACCGAACCTGGGACTCTCCGGTCCACAGGCCGACGCTCCAGCCGCTGAGCCAAACCAGCCAGGGCCGATCTCTGCATTTAATTACTAGGTGCTTCTCATAAATCGTGGGAAAATCATAACAAAAAGAAAGGCCGCCCTGGCCGGTTTGGCTCAGCGGTCAGAGCATCGGCCCACAGACCAGAGAGTTCAGGGTTCGGTTCCCGCTAAGGGCACGTACCTCGGTTGCTGTTTGTCCCCCACCCTGGTTGGGGTCGTGTGGGTGGCAACCACCCGATGTGTCTCTCTCACATTGATGTTTCTCTCTCTCTCTTCCTTCCTCTCTCTCTCCTGCTCTATCTAAAGATAAATGCAAGAATAAATAAAAAATAAAAATAAATAAAATTCCTTTACCTTTCTAAAAAAAAGAAAGAAAGAAAGGCCTGTTTTCTTGCAACCAGTATTCCCTAGATTGACTTCTATGAACACATCTCATAACCTTGGGAACAGTTTCCTCTTGGCAAACACACCTTTAAAAAACACACCTCGAACAAAGCTCTAGACATTCACTCACAGCCCCACAGGAACTCCACAGCCTCTGCAACAGAAGCCAAAAGCAGGGGAACCCAAGACCGGTCTAGCAATCAGTGTTTCCGTATTTCATGTTATTTCAAGATATATAGACATTTAATAACTTTTATTAAATTTACTAACTTAGAAAGAAATAGCTGAAATAAGTTAAATTGATTTGCTTAGAAAGCTAAGGTTTTTTCCTTTCAATAAGGATTACCTCCCAGAAACTTGCATTTTAAAAGATAAGATTTGGTGGCTTTGAATTGTAAAGACTGCATTGTAAAAGGAGGACAGTACTTTATTGTTTGTTTGTATACCTCAACAAAGACCTGACAGATCCATGCACCCATTTTTGGACTGTTTCTCCCCATTTGGGCAGTTTCCCAGTGTGCAGACAGCACACAGCTCAGGGTCGCCTCTGAGAGCACAAAGGCTTGGGTCCGGGGAAGCTCTGCCCATTTCCCTGGGGAATGGTAAACCAGGTCTAGCTGTAGCATTAGCTGAATAATTTCCTTTTGCTTCCATGGTGGCAGCTGTAGAATGTCCTGGAATTTTGATAATTGCCAATTATTTACATTTTGTGTGTGACATCTAATAATTCTGCAACTTATGTTCCATTATTTATGGGTTGCCTTAGAAAACTACTGCCTTCGAAAATTAAGAAGACTTGCTGCTTCTACAACATTCTAAAGCTGTGAGCTGCACCAAGGCACAGCTCCTGTCAGTGTAAACACTGGCTAGTTGATCTTTGGCCAACTGACAAGCCCAAATTAGAATAATTAGGATTGTTGGGCAGAATTTTTTTTTTATCCTCACCTGAGAACATTTTTTCGTTTTTTGTTCAGATAGAGTGGGAGGGAGAGAGAGAGAGAGGAGAGAGAGAAAGAAAGAGAAAAAGAGAGAAACATCGACCTGAAAGGGACACATCGAGTGGCTGCCACCCGCACGACCCAACCAGGGCCAGGGACATGCCCCTAGCGGGAACCGAACCCGGGTCTCTCTGGACCACAGGTCGACGTTCTAACCGCTGAGCCAAACCAGCCAGAGCTTGTTGGGCAGATTTTAATCAGGTAAATAAGAACCTTGAATTATGTCTCTTTGTAATAGGTATGTTGTGTCCTTTTGGTATTTTTCTAGAGCATAAAACTAAATCACCTACATGTACGATTAGAATGGAATATCTAAAAAGTTAACATTATTTAAATTAGCTTTTAGTATCTAATAGGTGGGACTCCTCCTATATCCCTGGAGCATTACTGTCCAAGTAAACTTGTAGTCTTCCCAGGTGAAGCGAAGAGGTATAGACTGTCTTTTTCTACTGGAATGCTGAAAAAGACACTACATAGCTGTTACTGAGAAATCCTGGCGGTCACAGGGTTTGGAGGTGTGAGGGTTCTGAGCCACAGGCTGTCTGGGAATAACTAGCTTATTTATAACTTCAATATTTTGTACAAATCTTCATCCCCCCCCCCCCCATTTGGCTTCTTTACTGGAAGGATAGAATTACAGGGGCTTGTATATGGAATTATAATTTATGGTAATTTTAACTCCTCCTAAACTACTACTAAGGAGAAGGGGAAACATCTCATCGTCCTTGGAGCAGCCCTGTGCTTATTTCTGTTTTGTTTGTTTTCTAAATCCCGTTTCAGTTTCCTATAGTCCTTAACGTGGACAGACTTCTCTGCAGGAGTTTTCTTGAGAACCTTATTTAGTAATCCTGTTGCTTTTGCTCCCAGAAACCAGTAGGTCCATTGATTGGAATAGGTTAGAGGAGCCAGGGCTACATGTTCTAACAGTTAAATTTCTTGGTGAACCATCAGGGTCCCGGATAAAATCGGGAGGATTGCTGGTTCCTCTCTGGCTGAGCCGAGCTTTTCTCCAAAGGGAGCTGTCAGATTCCCAGTCTCCTCCCCCAGGTCAGCAGGAGTGGTCGTGGAGGAGACAGCAGGGGAAGGAAGGAGGGAGGGGCCGGCCGGCTGGGCAAGGAGGCTCAGAGACAAAGGATGTGGTGGAGGAGGGACTGAAGGGGAGGAATGGGGTGTGGGCGCTTATTAGCTTCAGAATGGTTCAGAGACAGTCTCTAAACTTTCTTATTAATTTCTTTAAAAATTTATCTGTGCTTCTCCTTAGAAGCTTCTAATTTCCAAATCAAGATACTCTTCCTGCCCTGGCCGGTTTGGCTCAGCGGTTAGAGCGTCGGTCTGCGGTCCAGAGAGACCTGGGTTCGGTTCGCGCTAAGGGCATGTACCTCGGTTGCAGTTTGTCCCCGGCCCTGGTTGGTCGTGCGGGTGGCAGCCAATCGATGTGTCCCTTCACATCGATGTTTCTCTCTCTCCCTTCCTCTCTCTCCCTCCACTCTATCTGTACAAAAAATGGAAAAATATCCTCGGGTGAGGATAAAAAAAAATAAAAATAAAACAATTGGAAGGGCTCGGGGTGCTGGTTGACCAAACCTTGCATGCATTCCCCTGGACAAGCCAGTCAGTTACAGTTCAGTTGGAATTCCCTGTGGTGCTCCTTGAGGAACTGTTGTAAGGTGTCAGTGAAATAACCAGAGACACACAGTCAAATTGTAAAGGAGCACTTCATTACACCTGCGGGCTGAAGGGGTACAGCTTCCCCAGATCCTCAGCCCTGATTGTTCTTACTCTTCCGGTTTTAAAGACAGAAGCCCCATCCCCCCTTTTGCCCGCCCCCTCAGGGGACCGGTACAATAGTGGGCGTGACAGCGATTACAGAAATCAGAATTAGCATTATTCACCGGGCTCAGGAGTACCTGCAAATGCCTGCAAATACTGTAAATGCCTCCCAACACGGGGGGGGGGGGGGGGGGGGGGGGGGGGGGGGGGGCAACTATAATCTTAGGCAAAATTCCTTTACTACTAGGGGTAATTAACCTACTATTGGAAAAATATCGAGGAAGGTCCACTGATGATAAAAATGGAGTCATTTAGTCGCCTCAGCCAGGAGGCCGACATAAGAATGGAATCCAGTCGCCTCAGCCTCGGGCCCAGGTCAGAATGACCTCAGACACCTCCACAAAGATTCTTAGTCACCCAAGCAAATCTAAGATTGGGACTAGAGGGAGGGCTTGCCCCTTTACCTGCAGAATTGAAAGAGTTCAGCTCTCATTTATCCAGCGAAGGTTTTGCTCAGACTCCCAGAAAGCAGTTCCAGTCGAAAAGCCAAAGTTAAAAACCAGCCACCCATTTGTCCTATCTCGCCCCAGCCTGGGTTCTGTCAACCCTTAACCTTGAGGGTTTAAAATACAGTTCAAATAAAGTCAGACCTTCTACCACAAGGAAGGGGAGGTCCTGGATCCAAGAGACAACTCCCCCAAGCCACCCGATGGGTGGGGAGCAGGTGGGCTCAATAGGCCCTTTGCTGGATCCCAGCACCAGGCTGGGTGCACAGGGTGGTCCTGGGTGAGCTCTTTGGAATCCTGCTGACTACACCTAGGAAATGTCAACGTAAGAAACATTCAAACCTGCGAAGAATTTCTGTGAGCTTATTTGAGCCAAAACTGACAACTGCCAGGAAGCAAAATCAACAGATGGAGATAATGCTCTGGAGAATAGCAGTTTTTACCATTTTTATACATTATATCGAAAGAGAAGATACAAGTAAGTTACATGAAATCCACCGGTGATAGATCAGGGAGGTGGGAGAAAGCAAAGCAGGGAAACGCCTGGGATTGGATGGAAAGTACAATGATAGATGTACATCTTTTACGTGGGTGGGTACAGATAGTTAACAATTAACTCAATAACAATGCGGGGATCTGTGGTCTCTGCAGAGTGGTGCCTCTGCTCTGAGGGTCTGGGAAAGGAAAATTACCCTGACCTTCCAGATATGTTATCGTAGATGCAAAAAGACAATAGACAGGCTCAGTTAAGGTAAAGATTGACCTTCGTCAGGGAAAATGCCAGCCTAGGACATGACTAGCTGCCATAAACTGCTTCTAGTTTAAAAGTTTTAATTCCAGACCACCCTTTGTGGTGACTTTAGGTCTTTGACTTTTCTTTTTTTTTTTATCCTCACCTGAGGACATTTTTCTATTTTTTGTTCAGGTAGAGTAGGAGGGGGAGAGAGGAAGAGAGAGAGAAACATCGATGTGAAAGGGACACATCGAGTGGCTGCCACCCGCACGACCAACCAGGGCCGGGGACAAACTGCAACCGAGGTACGTGCCCTTAGCGGGAACCGAACCCGGGTCTCTCCGGACCGCAGGCCGACGCTCTAACCGCTGAGCCAAACCGGCCAGGGCAGGTCTTTGACTTTTCAAAGCCACCATGCAGGCCTCCCCTGAGCTTGTCAGATTAGCATGTGGCCCCTTTCATCCACATGATCCCCCAACTAATTCTAGTACCCACCTGGCACCATACGTATTATTACATTATTGACTATGTTCCCTGTGCTGTACTTTATATCCCATGACTATTGGTTCCAGTAGGGATTCTTACTCATTTGTGCCATAGATCTCTTAGACATTCTAGAAAAGCATAAAATAAAAACATAATAACAAAGTAAACCAATTATATTGAATTCTAGTTATCAAAATATTAATAAAAAGCTGAGATAGCATGGCCCTGGTCAGTTTGGCACAGCAGTTAGAGTGTTGGCCTGGAGACTGAAGGGTCTCAGGTTCAATTCCCGGTCAAGGGCATGTGCCTGGGTTGTAGGTTTGATCCCTGGCCCTGGTAGGGGTCCTGTAGGAGGCAACTAATCGATTTGTCTCTCTCACATCGATGTTGATCTCTCTCTCCCCCTTTCTTCCTTCTACTCTATCTAAAAACCAATGGAAAATAATCCTCAGGTGAGGATTCATTTAAAAAAAAGTTGAGATAGCATAAACCACGTACTTCTTTATTACCACATTAAATAACAGGCAAGACATTTGAAATACAGGACAGTTGCCTTGGTCAATGTTGCTCAGTGGTTAGAGCATTGGCCCTAACACCAAAGGGTCTTGGGTTCGATTCCCAATGAAGACCACATACCTGGGTTGCAGGTTCAATCCCCAGCGCTTGTCGGGGCATGTGCAGGAGGCAACCAATCAATGTGTCTCTCTCACATTAATGTTTCTTTCTCTTCCTCTCTCTCCCTCTCCCGCTCTCTCTTAAACGTTCTAAAATCAATGGAAAAAATATCCTTGGGTGAGGATTTTTTTTTTAAGTTTTTTTTTTTTTTTTAATCCTCACCCGAGGACATTTTTGCATTTATCTTCATATAGAGCAGGAGGAAGAGAGGAAAGAAGAGAGAGAGAGAATATCGATGTGAGAGAGACACGTCGAGTGGCTGCCACCCACACAACCCCAACCAGGGCTGGAGACAAACCGCAACCAAAGTACGTGCCCTTAGTGGGAACCGAACCCGGGACTCTCGGGTCCGTGGGCCGATGCTCTAACCGCTGAGCCAAACCATCCAGGGCAGGATTTTTTTTTTAATTACTATACTAAAATACAGGAGAATTGAAGTTAGATTTTAATAAATAAAGACATCAATGCAAACAATGTTATTGCTTGGCTTAAATAAAAACTTTAAACTGGCCCTGGCCAGTTTGGCTCAGCGGTTAGAGCATTGGCCTGCGGTCCGGAGACCCTGGTTCGGTTCCCGCTAAGGGCACGTACCTCGGTTGCAGTTTGTCCCCGGCCCTGGTTGGTCGTGCGGGTGGCAGCCACTCGATGTGTCCCTTTCACATCGATGTTTCTCTCTCTCTCTCTCTTCCTCTCTCTCCCTCCCACTCTATCTGTACAAAAAATAGAAAAATGTCCTCAGGTGAGGATTAAAAAAAAACAAACTTTAAACTGTGAAGTGGTCTTTGACAAGGTAAGATATGTAATGTTAGATGTGAGAGAAGGAGGTATATTTTTCCTTTCCAACTTCACAGATCACCTGAAATCTTTTCCCTGGGATACTGACACCTGGAAGAGGATAGTCCTGGAGAGGAGCATTGCCCAGAGGTGGAGGTTTGGCCAGCTTGACGTGACCTTGTGGGCAGGTAGCCAGAGGAATGAATACCCTCAACCTAATGTCCTTCCTCCTGCTGTTTTCCTGCCAGGCTCTCCATCAGCGAAAACTATCTAGAAGCCAGTGATGCCCCTGATGTGGTCTGCACAGGTTAGTCTCCTGGGCAGAGTGGAGAGGGAGGGGGCAAATGGAGGGGCAAACAGAAGACATTCAGGGCGCACACAGGGACATGATATCTGGCCAGTGTACTCTCTTCCTGTAGGCACACTCTAAGGCAGCGGTTCTCAACCTGTGGATCACGACCCCTTTGGGGGTCAAACCCTTTCACAGAGGTTGCCTAAGACCATCGGAAAACACATATTTCCGATGGTCTTAGGAACCGAGACACCGCTCCTCTGTCCGTCTCCAAGCGGGCCCGCCCACATGCGGATATGCCCATATACAGATACACCCACATACAAGTACCCAGTGTGATGACATCATCGTGTCAACCCCATCACATAAACCTCAAACAAATACAGGCATATGTGACAGGGTTGGCACCATAATGTACTTATGTGGACCAGTCACACATGTGTAGAGAGCAGCTGCTGTGTAGAAAGCAGCAGTATTGGAGATAAAATGACACTTCATGAATTATAATTACTGAGTAAATGTAAAATCATGTACTGTAAAATCATCAACTACTGCAAAAAATATATATGTCTGTACCATGGGAACTTAAACTGGATGCTGATTGGTCTTTTTATATTCAGTTATGGTTGATATGAATATTGGCCCCTTGTGATAGTAACAGGTATGTAAAAAACAACAACACAGAATGGTAAATCATAGGAAACTTTAATGAACTGTATTGACTAAACTATGCCATGTATCATGTTTTGTATTATTAAAGCTATTGTTATATATTATTTTCATTAGCAAACCATCCCATGACAATGGATCATGTAGAGAAGAACATTAAGAAAATGTAGTGAGGATTTTTTCCAGTATGGTTTTTACCTCAATAATTACAGCAGGAATTGAGAAACTGCAATGTGTTATTTGTTATGAAGTTCTATCAGCCAAATCTATGAAGCTGAACAAACTAAAATGCCATTTTGACAGCAAGTATCTGAGCTTTGCTGGCAAGTATACCAACTATTTTAGAAGCAAAGCTGATAGACTCAAGAAAGCCAGACTTGACACTGGTGGCAAGTACCACAAACAAAACACAGCAGCTGTTGAAGCTTCATATGTGGTGGCACTCAGAATCACCAGAGCTATGAAACCTCACACCATTGCTGAGGATTTACTGTTGCCAGCGGCCAAAGACACTGTTCCAGTTATGATCAGAGACAAATTTGTTACAAAATTGAGTGCAATTTCCTTATCTAACGACACTGTCCACAGAAGAATAGATGATGTGTCTGCTGATATTCTTTTAGTTGTTGTTGGTATGTGCCCCTAACGGGAACTGAACTCAGGACTCTCTGGTCCGCAGGCCAACGCTCCAACTGCTGAGCCAAACCAGCCAGTGCTCTGCTGATATTCTTGATCAGGTAATCCAGGAAATTAAATCTGCTCCACTTTCTTTTTTTTTCAGATCTTTATTGTTGGATGTAAAATGTATTACAGATGTTCCACATTTTTCCCCCATTGACCCCCTCCTCCCCACTCCCGCCCCCCTCCCACCTTTTCCCACACTATTGTCTGTGTCCATTGGTTATGCAGATAAGTTCTTTGGTTTATTTCTTCCCACCCCCCCAACCCCTTTCCCTTTGAGGTTTGTCAGTCTAGCAATGAATTTGTGTTTCTTAATCCCTTCACCTTTTTCACCCATTCCCCCAACCCCCTTCCCAACTGGCAACCAACAAAATGTTCTCTGTATCTATGAGAATGTTTCTGTTCTTCCTGTTCATTTTGTTTGTAGATTCCATTGTTGATAGATATGTATTCATTGCCATTTTGTTTGTTCATACATTTTACCTTTTTCTTCAAAAAGACCCTTCATCATTTCATATAATAACGGTTTGGTAGTGATGAACTCCTTTAACTTTTTCTTGTCTGGGAAAGGTTTTATATGTCCATCAATTCTAAATGACAGCTTTGCAGGATAGAGTAATTTTGGTTGTAGGTTCTTGGTTTTCATCACTCTGAATATTTCTTGCCATTCCGTTCTGGCCTGCAAAGTTTCTTTTGAGAAATCAGCTGACAGCCTAATGGGTACTCCCTTGTAGGTAACTAGCTGCCTTTCTCTTGCTGCTTTTAAGATTCTCTCTTTGTCTTGAACCTTTTGCATTTTTATGATGATGTGTCTTGGTGTGGGCCTCTTGGGGTTCATCTTGTTTGGGACTCTCTGTGCTTCCTGGACTTGTATGTCTGTTTCCTTCACCAAGTTAGGAAAGTTTTCTGCCATTATTGTTTCAAACAGGTTTTCGATTTCTTGTTCTCTCTCTTCTCCTTTGGGCACCCCCAAGATGCGAATGTTGGCACGCTTGAAGCTGTCCCAGAGGCTCCTTACACTATCCTCATTTTTTTGGATTCTTTTTTCTTTTTGCTGTTCTGATTGGGCATTTTTTGCTCCCTTATATTCCAAATCGATGGTTTGCTCCTTGGATTTACATACTCTATTATTGAATCTGTGTAAATTATTCTTTATTTCAGTTAATGCCTCCTTTAATTCTAACTGTGTATCCATGATTTCCAACTGGTCCTTTTTTATGCTCTTGAGGCCCTCCCTAAGTTCACTGAGGTTCTCACTAAGTTCATTGAGCATCCTTATAAGCAGTATTTTGAACTCAGTATCTGTTAGGTTGCTTATCTCCCTTTCGCTTAGTTCTTTTATTGGGGTTTTGTTCTGTTCTTTCATTTGGGACCTGTTTCTTTGTATCCTCATTTTGGCTGCCTCCCTGTGTTTGTTTCAGTGTATTACTTAATGAGAGGTATGGGGCTCACTGAGACCCGATGCTGCTCGTTTGAAAGAATTTAGGAAAAACCTGAAGCAGGATCCAAGACCGGCCAATCCTATGGTTAAGCAAGTGGCAACAGCTTGGGTGGGCTTGAAAGTTGTGTGGGGCGGGGCGGGGCCTCAGGGAGTCACCAGGGCGGGGCTACCAGTGTGAGCCAGGTTGCTGGAGTCCCAGGTATGGCTTCTGTCTGCCGCCCCCGGGAAGGGCTCACCAAAGGAACAAAGACCTCTGACAGCACGTTTGTCCCCAAGGAAGCCCCCTCTCCAGCCCTCGCTCCAGTGCCAAACAGCTCAGTTCTTCCCTGTGTGTCTCTGGCGCCCCTCGAGCTGCCTCCCCTCCGAGCTTAGAGGGAGAGAGTCCGATAAGTCTGTGCGCGGGCCCTTTAAGAGGAGCTGCCTGGGGCTCCAGCCGCCTCAGCCTCCCTGAGCCTCAGTTCCCGCTGGTTTTTCCAGCCAGAAGTTATGGGGACTTCTCTTCCTGGCAATGGAACCCTGAACGGGGCACCTGGTGTGGGACGAGGACCCCTCAGTCCTCAGGAAGGACCTTCCCAGCCGCGGGAGCCTCCTGATTTTTATCCGCCACGCTTGGGTGTGGGACCAGCCTGTCTCACCGCCGCGCGCCGCCGCCACCACTCGCGCCGCCGCTTCTCCTACCAGTCTGGATGTAGCTGCTTTTTTTTTTTTTAATTCCGTTGTTGTACGACTTCCATTCAGCTTGATTTCAGGCGGTTTTGAATGATGGTTGTTCTGTAGTTTAGTTGTAACTTTGATGTGGTTGTGGGAGGACGCGACACCGCGTTTACCTACGCCGCCATCTTGACCGGAAGTCTCCACTTTCAATATTTAGCATCCAGCTTGATGAATCTACAGACGTTGCAAACTGTTCACAGTTACTGGTTTACGTGAGGTATATTAATGATGGCGACTTTAAAGATGAGTTTCTTTTTTGCAAACCTCTTGAAACGACAACTACTGCATGTGATGTATTTGACACAGTTGGTTCATTTCTGAAAGAGCATAAGATCTCTTGGGAAAAGGTTTGTGATGTTTGCACAGATGGTGCTCCAGCTATGCTAGGATGTCGATCTGGATTTCAACGTTTGGTACTGAATGAGTCACCAAAAGTCGTCAGAACTCACTGTATGATTCAGCAGCAAATATTAGCAGCAAAACTGCTGCCACAAGAGTTACAAGATGTAGCCCTGGCCGGTTTGGCTCAGCGGTTAGAGCGTCGGCCTGCGGTCCTGAGAGACCCGGGTTCGGTTCCCGCTAAGGGCGCGTACTTCGGTTGCAGTTTGTCCCCGGCCCTGGTCGGTTGTGCGGGTGGCAGCCACTCGATGTGTTCCTTTCACATCGATGTTTCCCTCTCTCTCTCTCTGTTCCTCTCTCTCCCTCCCACTCTGTCTGTATAAAAAATGGAAAAATGTCCTCGGGTGAGGATTAAAAATAATAATAATAAGAGTTACAAGATGTAATGAAAAGCGTGGTAAGTTCTGTCAATTTTTTTTTTTTTTTGGTACGTGCCCCTAGCGGAAACTGAACCCAGAACTCTCTGGTCCACAGGCTGATGTGCCAACCACTGAGCCAAATCAGCCAGGCTTTGTTTTTTCAGTTCTGTCAATTTTGTAAAAGCAAGCACTTTAAACAATCAACTATTTTCACAACTGTGCAATGAGTTGGATGTGCCAAACAATGCTCTGCTATTTCACAGTGAAGTGAGATGGTTGTTGACAGGAAAAGTTTTAAAATGTGTTTATGATCTTTGTGATGAACTCAAAACATTTTTAAATCAGAAAGCAAGACTGCAGTTCAAAGCACTTTTCAGCGATAAAAGTGAACTGCAGAAAATAGCTTACTTGGTTGACATCTTTGCCATCTTGAATGAGTTAAATTTATCACTGCAAGGACCAAATGCAACATGCTTCTATTTGTCTGAAAAGGTCCAATAACTATAAATAATACTTCAGCTTTGGCAAAAAAAAATTGGAGGAAAATAAAATTTACATGTTACCTACCTTATCTGCTTTCTTTGAGAAACATGACATTGAACCAGACAAAAGGGTTATGATGATAATGTCTGTGAAAGAACACTTGCACATGCTTGCAGACGAAATTTCATCGTACTTTCCAAATTTACCTGACACCCCATTTGCACTTGCCAGAAGCCCATTCACAGTCAAAGTTGAAGATGTTCCTGAGACAGCACAAGAGGAGTTCATCGAACTTATTAACAGTGATGCAGCGAGGACTGATTTTTCTACAATGCCAGTTACAAAATTCTGGATCAAGTGTTTGCAGTCATATCCTGTTCTGTCTGAGACTGTGTTGCATCTTCTTCTTCCATTTCCAGCAACATATCTTTGTGAAATAGGGTTTTCCAGCTGGTTGGTTATCAAGTCTAAAAACAGAAGTAGACTTGTTGTGGAAGATGGTCTTCACTGTGCTCTTGCAAAGACTGCCCTGAGAATTTCTGATCAGGTGAGAAAGAAGCAATCTCAACTTTCGCACTGATGTTGGCTTTTTACGCATACTGTCGCAAAATGCAGCAATGTAATTTACTGTTGTTACAGTAAGACTGTTACCCATGCTACACCATGCTTCAAAACAAAATTTCATTTATTTGTAATTAGAAATAAATATTTCACAATATATAATTACATATTGTTTTTGTGATTAATTACTATGCTTTAATTCTGTTCAATTTGTAACAATAAAAATACCTCCTGCATATCAAATATTTACATTATGATTCATAACAGTAGCAAAATTACAGTAATGAAATAACAACAAAAATAATTTTATGGTCGGGGGTCACCACAACATGAGGAACTGTATTAAAAGATCGCAGCATTAGGCCCTGGCCGGTTTGGCTCAGCGGTTGGAGCGTCGGCCTGCGGTCCTGAGAGACCCGGGTTCGGTTCCCGCTAAGGGCACGTGCCTCGGTTGCAGTTTGTCCCCGGCCCTGGTCGGTTGTGCGGGTGGCAACCACTCGATGTGTCCCTTCACATCGATGTTTCTCTCTCTCTCTCTCTGTTCCTCTCTCCCTCCCACTCTACCTGAACAAAAAATGGAAAAATGTCCTCGGGTAAGGATAAAAAAAAAAAAAGATTGCAGCATTAGGATGGTTGAGAACCACTGCTCTAGGGGGTCTGATTCCTTTTTTTTTTTTTAACTTTTTTTCTTTATTGATTTTTAGAGAGAAAGAAAGGGAGAGGGAAAGAGAGATAGAAACATCAATGAGAGAGAACATCAATTGGCCCCCACCAGGGATTGGGCCCACAATGTGGGCATGGGCCCTGACCGGGAATCGAACTGGTGACCACTTGGTACATGGGTCAATGCTCAACCACTAAGCCACACCCGCTGGGCGGGGGATCTGATTCTAACCAGCAGTTCCCCTGAGAGCACTGCATCATAACACAGGCCCTTGGCAACACGGGTCCAGTTCCATAGGGACTCTCATCTCACCGTGTTCCAGCAGGTCATTTCTTTTTTTATTTTTTTATCCTCACCTGAGGACATTTTTCCACTTTTTGTTCAGATAGAGTGGGAGGGAGAGAGAGGAAGACAGAGAGAGAGAGAGAAAAACATCGACGTGAAAGGGACACATCGAGTGGCTGCCACCCGCATGACCAACCACTGGGGACAAACTGCAACCGAGGTACATGCCCTTAGCGGGAACTGAACCCGGGTCTCTCTGGACTGCAGGTGGACGCTCCAACCACTGAGCCAAACTGGCCAGGGCTCCAGCAGGTGATTTCTTAAGCCAGCTCCGCATTCTTTCTGTAACTGCTTGGCTGGCCACTAACAGCCCTTGCCTTACTGACTTCTTTTGTCTGCCTCCCAGGCTGACCAGCCCCACTATCCACTGACCCTTTCTTCAGCTGCGCTGACACCTGCAGCCAGGGCTCAGCAGCCTGCTGCTTTAGGGCAGTGGCTCTTAAAGTTGAGTATCAGAATCATCAGAAGCAACTGTTTCAAAAGCTACTGTTGCCCTGGCCGGTTTGCTCAGCGGTTACACTATCAGTCCCAGACTAAGGGGTTGCAGGTTTGATTGTCGGTCAAGGGCATATACCTAGGTTGGAGGTTCAATCCCTGGCCCCAGTCGGGGTCATGTGGGAGGCAACCAGTTGATGTGTCTCGCTCAAATCAATGTTTCCCCCCGCCTTCCACTTTATCTAAAAATCAATTGAAAAATATCCTCAGCTGAGGATTAACAAAAAACATAAAAATAAAAATAGCCCTGGCTGGTTTTGCTCAGTGGTTAGAGCATTGGCCCTCGGAACAATGAGTCACAGGTTCAATTCTGGTCAAGGGCACATACCTTGGTTGCAGTCCGTCCCTGGCCCTGGTCGGGGTCATGCAGGGGACAGCCAATTGATGTGCCCCTCTCATATCAACATTCCCCCCCCCCACTCTATCAGAAGATAAATGGGAAAATATCCTTGAGTGAGGATAAAAAAATAAAAATAAAACTTCAGCCCAGCTGGTGTGGCTCAGTGGCTGAGCATCGACCCATGCACCAAGAGGTCACCGGTTTGATTCCCGGTCAGGGCACATGCCCAGGTTGTGGGCCAAATCCCCAGTGGGGGGCATGCAGGAGTCATCCAATCAATGTTTTTTCTCATCGATATTTCTCTCTCTCTCTCTCTCTCTTTCTCTCTCTCTTCCTCACTCTCTCTAAAATCAATAAAGAAAATAAATAAGTAAATAATAATAAAACTGTGGTCCAGGCTGGCTGGTGTGTCTCAGTGGATTGAGCATCGTCCTGTGGACTGAGAAGTCCTGGTTCAATTCCCAATCAGGGCACATGCCTGGGTTGTGGGCTCAATCCCCAGTAGGAGGCGTGCAGGAGGCAGCCGATCAATGTTTGTATCTCACATCGATGCTTCTCTCTCTCTCTCTCTCTCCCCTTTCCTCTCTAAGTAAAATAAATTTTAAAAAAACATATTTTAAAAAGTAAAGAATGGCCCTGGCCAGTTTGCTCAGTGGTTAGAGCACCGGCCTGTGGTCAGAGAGACCCAGGTTTGGTTCCCGCTAAGGGCATGTACCTCAGTTGCAGTTTGTCCCCAGCCCTGGTTGGGTCATGCGGGTGGCAACCACTCGATGTGTCCCTTTTACATCGATGTTTCTCTCTTTCTCTCTCTCCCTCCCACTCTATCTCAACAACAAAAAAATGGAAAAATGTCCTTTGGTGAGGATTTAAAAAAATAATAATAAAGAAAGAATAAAACCACAGTCCAGGCAGGGGAACGAGACTCAGAGAGGACAAAGAGGGTAAAAGAGGTCAAATACATGGTGACAGAAGGAGACTAGACATTGGGTGGTGAGCACACAATTTTGTATTAAAAAGTTGTATACCTGAAACTTATATAATGTTACTAACCAATGTTACCCCAATAAATAAAATTAAAATTAAAACAAAACACTTCAGTCCACCACCGCCCTTCCTGCCTCCCTCCTTTACTTTTTCTCCATGGAAACCTACTGCCTTTAACATACTTGTTTATTTTTATTGTCTCTTATTCCCAATTAGACTACCCTGAGAATAAGACTTTACATTTGTTTGATTCACTGGGCTTAGAAGCATGCCTGGCATATTGTAAATAGTCAATAAATATTTGTGAATGAATGTATAGATAAAGAAATCAAGTCCCCCAGCAGGCAACGAGACCACGGGAGAGCAGGGCTGCAGCCTTCTTTCCAAGGAGAGCGGCAGCTGCGATACAGGGAAGTCAGGAAGCCCAAGTCCCCTCCGGCATCTCCCCCACCTGCAGGAGTGAGGGCGAGGGCAGTAAGAAGTGAAAACTCCCAACAGTTTGAGGGGAGAGGAGAAGGAAAGGAGTCTCCATCAGTGCTGGAGCAGGACGAGGGAGTCTGGGCAGGTAATTTGGACAAAAGGGTCTCAGTGAGGGGGACACACTATCCTCACCTCCCCTAGCAGTGACCAGCCAAACAGAGCAGCAAGAGAGATGAAGGGTTTGCCTAGGGAGGTCATTCATTAGGGCTACTCACCCTCCTCACCCTCTCTGTTAAACCCACAGTGACCAGCACCCCCACCACACACACACCCCCTAGCGCCAGCCTTGTGCCTTGGCTGCTGTGTCCATAACTGCTGTCCCTCTGAGCACCACTTTCAGTTCCCCCAAAGAACCTACTTCAATTCTCAAATCCTGAGCATTATACATTTTACTAAAAAATTCAAAAGGGCCCTGGCCAGTTTGGCTCAGCGGTAGAGCATTGGCCTGCAGTCCAGAGAGGCCCGGGTTCGGTTCCTGCTCAGGGCACGTACCTCGGCTGCAGTTTGTCCCTGGCCCTGGTTGGGTCATGCGAGTGGCAACCACTCAATGTGTCCCTTTTACATCGATGTTTCTCTCTCTCTCTCTCTCTCTCTCTCTCTCTCTCTCTCTCTCTCTCCCCCTCCCACTCTATTTGAACAAAAAATGGAAAAATGTCCTCGGGTGAGGATAAATTAAAAAAAAAAAAAAAAAAGAATTCAAAAGGGCCCTGGCCAGTTTGGCTCAGCAGTTAGAGCATTGGCCCCTAGATCAAAGAGTCAAGGATTCGATTTCAGGTAAGGGCATGTACCTCAGTTGTGGTTTGTCCCTGGCCCTGGCTGGGGTCAGGCGGAAGGCAACCAATTGATGTTTCTCTCTCTCTCTCCCTCCTTCCCACTCTATCTGAAAATCAATGGAAAAATATCCTCTGGTGAGGATTAAAAAATAAATAAAATGGTTAGTTAAAAAAGAATTCAAAGGGGATAAGATGGTGGGGTCACACTGTACATCCTAAAGCAAATAATTAAAATGGCTTTGTTAGATATTTCCATATTTCCAAGTGCCTCTCTGGAGCTGCTGAGCGAGGAATGAAGTTTCTCCCCCTTTCCAGATCCGGCACCCATCTTGCCACCCTCCTGACCTTCAGATTCTTCTCCCACAGCACAGAAAAGTCCAGTCAGCCCTTCCTCAGTCCCCTGTCCCAACCTGTGTGCCCAGATTCATGAAACCCAGTGAACTCCGGGACCTGCTCAAAGACCACCAGTTCCTGGTTCCTGAGAACAAGTGCCCCTGGGTCTTACTGCCCTTCCCCCACATCCTAGTGGTTATCAAGATATTACTTTCATGCACACACAGGGCTCTTCTTGGGAGGAATTTGAGAGAATGTCATTTTCTCATCTCCAATCTACACTCAGCTCCCCCTTCTTCCTGGGGTGCCAGTGTCAGCAGAAGCTGGTGGGGGAAGTGAGACCTGGACACAGAGGAGGAGGAAATAAGAGGAAAGGGGAAGTTTGGGAGGGAGGCCAGGCCGCTGAGGGAGAGGAGACTGCCCCAGAGACAGCAGCTTGCCCGTCTGCACCCGCACCTGCTGAGCCATGAGCCAAACCCAGGACCTACAGGGTAGGAAGGTGGGATAGGCAGAAGCCGTCACGCGAGCGGGAGCCGACGATGTGGGCAACGGGCTAGGAGGGCAGTTCGCTGGCCTAAGAAGGCAGAACTGTGATGGTCCTGGGCTGGTGTGGAGGTGGGAGGGTGGGGAGTGAGGGTACATTAACCTCCCTGTCGCCTCAGGAGGGAAGGCTTTTGGGCTGCTGAAGGCCCAGCAGGAGGAGAGACTGGATGGAATCAACAAGGTAAAAGGAAGAACTAAGGGGGTGGGGCCTGGGGACAGGAGTCCTGAACCTGGGCCCACCCTGGCTCTGGCTTCCCCACAGCAATTCCTGGATGATCCCAAATACTGCAGCGATGAGGGTCTGCCCTCCAAACTGGACACCTTCAAGAGTGAGGGGAGCCTCTAGGGGTGGATGGGAGGTGAGGGGGAGGATTTCCCCAAAAACAGAGCAGGGAGAGCACAGACACAGTCTACTTTTGCAGTGGGGAGAAGGAAGGCTGCCTCTATTGTCCCCCTGGTTGCAGTCCCCTTCCCTGGCCAGCCCCTCTCAGCAGCTCCTCTAAGTTCAGGATAGGGTAACAGGGCCCCTCAATCCCAACCCCTACTTCCTCTGCCTGCCCCACCTCCTTCTCCCTCAGCAAACCCTTTCTCAGTTCTCTGTCCTGCCCCTGCCCTTCCAGCCAGAGCTTACCCTCTACTTTCTCCCCTCACCCAGAGAAATACATGGAATTTGACCTGAATGGAAATGGAGATATCGGTGAGAACAGGGTGACGCGGGGGAGTGTGCAGGCAAGGGGAAGGTCTCTCCTCCAGTGCTCCAGTACCAATGGCTGGGAAAGAGCCCAGCTACCAGGATAACAGGAAGGGAATGGGAATGTGGAGGTGCAGGGGAGAGAGAGACTCCTCTTCTCACCTCTTACCTCCATCTCCAGATATTATGTCCCTGAAGCGAATGCTGGAGAAACTTGGGGTACCCAAGACCCACCTGGAGCTAAAGAAGTTAATCAAGGAGGTTTCCGGTGGCTCTGGGGAGACTTTCAACTACTCTGACTTTCTCAGGATGATGTTGGGCAAGAGATCTGCCATCCTAAAAATGTGAGGGAATTACTGTAGGGGCAAAGCCAGAGCCAGGGTAGGCCCTCTGGGTCCAACCTCCCTAAACTTACCTGTTTTCTCCCACCCTACCCCAGTCCCCAGGCTCACCTTCTACACATTACTCTGCACCCATTTCTCCCATTCTTTGAGGAACCCTTCCAAGGTCCTATCCCCATCCATGGTCTGGTTCCCACTGCCCCCTACACTCCCACCCCTGCTGCTCCCCTTCCTCCCACCCTTCAAACCCTCCTCCTCTTCTGGGTTTTCATAGCAACCTAAGATTTATTCTCTTGAGAGGGCTGTTTCCTGATCCCTGTGTCTCTTCCCATCTCAACCAGGATCCTGATGTATGAAGAGAAAGCAAGGGAACAGGAGAAGCCAACAGGTCCTCCAGCCAAGAAAGCTATCTCTGAGTTGCCCTGATTTGTGGTGGGATGGAAGGGGCTTCTAATGACCCCAACATGAAAAAAGAAGACACAATTGTGAGCCAGAGTGAAACTAAAATAAAATTTTCTCCTTCTCTAGATCAAATCAGCTTGGTCTTTGTTTGGGGGCTCTTTTTCCTGGATTTGGAAAGTAGTGAAGTATCTTTGAGGGAAGGGCAGCGAGGATTTGCCGAAATGGGCAATGTGTGTATTACAGCAGATGTGTGTGTGTGTGTGTGTGTGTGTGTGTGTGTGTGTGTGTGTGTGTGTAATCCCCACCAGATGATGTTTATTGATTTTCTTTGTTACAAGAGAGAAACATCATTCGGTTGCCTCTCCTACACACCCTGACCAGTGATCAAACCCACAACTTTTTGGTGCATGAGACAATGCTCCAACTGAGCCACCCATCCAGGGCTACAGCAGATGGCTTTGTAGGCAAGGGGTATTCCAGATGCATACGATAGCCTTAACCTCAAGGAAGTTAGAGGAGATAAAAAGACATGTACAGCCCTGGCCAGTTTGGCTCATTGGTTAGAGCATCAGCATGTGAACCAAAGAGTCATGGGTTCGATTCCAGCCAAGGGCAATTACTTCGGTTACGGTTTGGTCCCCGGCCCTGGTCGGGGTCACTCGGGAGGCAACCAATCGGTATCTCTCTCACATCGGTGTTTTTCTTTCTGTCCCTCCCACTCTATCTGAAAAATCAATGGAAAAATATCCTCAGGTGAGGATTAAAAATAATAATAATAAGCCCAAAGTATTTGTTTCCCTCTCTGAAAAAAAATATGTACAGCCCTGGCCGGTTTGGCTCAGCGGTTGGAGCGTCAACCTGCGGTACAGAGAGACCCATGTTCGGTTCCCGCTAAGGGCACGTACCTCGGTTGCAGTTTGTCCCCAGCCCTGGTTGGTTGTGTGGGTGGCAGCCACTCGATGTGTCCCTTCACATCGATGTTTCTCTCTCTGTCTCTTCCTCTCTCTCCCTCCCGCTCTATCTGAACAAAAAATGGAAAAATGTCCTCGGGTGAGGATTAAAATATATATATATATATATATATATGTACAGTAAAAAAAAAACAGAAATTGACCCTAGACATTATGTTCAATTAATATTTGACAAAGGTTGGCTGGCTGGTGTGGCTCAGAGGTTGAGCTTCGATCCATGCACCAAGAGGTCACCAGTTTGATTCCCAGTCAGGGCACATGCCCAGGTTGTGGGCCAAATCCCCAGTGGGGGGCCTGCAGGAGGAAGCCAATCGATGTTCTCTCTCATTGATGTTTCTATCTCTGTCCCACTCTCCCTTCCCCTCTCTCTCTAAAATCAATAAAGAAAAAACAATTAAAAAAAATATTTGAGGACCCTCTCTATGGAGCACACTGTACCTTTCCCCACCGCCTCCTCTCCCCAGGGACCATCCCAGCGTGCCCAGACCTCTCTTTCTCCTTTGTCTCTCAAGGCTCGTCTCTCTCCTCTCTCTTCTCTCTCCCCCACCCCCCTCCCCTCATCTCCCCCACCCTCTCCTAAGCTCCAAGGGACCTCCTTTTGCTGTAACTTGTTTTCTGAGCTCATTTCTTCTTCCTCTGTGACTTTCTAAGTAAACTTTCTCTTATAATTTGAGTCTTGGCTCTGAATTCTTCTCTTACCTGACCTCAAGTACCATGGTTGCTGAGCCAAGGTCCCATCTGACTCCACCCGTCTAATACCTGCTGCTGTTTTTCTGCCACTAACAGTTGGGTCTTCCCCAGCCCCCAGGGCTGCAGCCCCGTCCCAGTGACGCTGGGGCCCTCACGGCTTCTCAGAACCTCTAAAAACTAAAAACTAAAACTAAAAAAAAAAAAAAAAAAATTTGAGAAAGGTGGCAAGAGCATACAATGGAGTAAAGACAGCCTCTTTAATAAATGGTGTTAGGACAACTGGACAGCTACATGCAAAAAAATAAAACTAGACCATCAACTTACACCCTACACAAGAATAAACTCAAAATGGTTAAAAGACTTAAATGTGACTCATGAATCCATAAAAATCCTAGAAGAAACTGTAGGCAACAAAATTTCAGACATTATACGCAGCAGAATTTTCACCGATACATCACCTAAGGCAACAGAAACAAAGGAAAAAACAAACACATGGGACTACATCAAACTAAAAAGCTTCTGCACAGCAAAAGAAACAACCACTAAAATGGAAAGGGAGCACTGGCCAGTTTGGCTCAGCGGTTAGAGCATCAGCCTGCAGTCCAGAGAGACCCAGGTTTGGTTCCCGCTAAGGGCACGTACCTCGGTTGCAGTTTGTCCCTGGCCCTGGTTGGGTCGTGTGGGAGGCAGCCACTCGATGTGTCCCTCTCACATCGATGTTTCTCTCTCTCTCCCTCCCACTCTATCTGAACAACAACAAAAAAAATGTCCTCAGGTGAGGTTAAAAAAAAAAAAGGGGCCCTGGCCAGTTTGGCTCAGTGGTTGAGCATTGGCCTGTGGACCAGAGAGTCCCGGGTTCGGTTCCCGCTAGGGGCACATACCACAAAAAAATAAATAAATAAAAAATTAAAAAAAAAAAAAAAAAAAAAAAAAAAAAAAAGGGAACCCACTGTACGGGAGAGCATAATTGCCAATAATACATCAGATAAGGGGTAATTTCCAAAATATCTAGAGTACTCATGCAACTCAACAAAAGGAAGACAAAGAACCCAATTTAAAAATGGGCAGACCTGACTTCCAGTCAGGATGGCAGGTAGGTAAACATGGTATCGAGTCCTCCCACAATCACATTAAAGTTACAACTAAACTACAGAACAACCATCATTCAAAACCGCCTGAAATGAAGCTGAATGGAAGTCCTACAACTACGGAATTAAAGAAGCAGCCACATTGAGACTGGTAGGAGGGTGGAGGCGGACGGGCTGGTCCCACAACCATGTGTGGCGGATAAAAATCAGGAGGACATCTCAGCTGGGAAGGTCCTCCCTGAGGACTGAGGGGTCCCTGTCCCACACCAGGCACCCGCTCAGGGTTCCAGTGCCAGGAAGAGAATCCCCATCACCTCTGGCTGTAAAACTAGCAGGAACTGAGGCTCAGGGAGGCTGAGGCGGCAGGAGCCCCAGGCAGCTCCTCTTAAAGGGCCTGCGCGCCGACTTATTGGACTCTCTCCCTCTAAGCTTGGAGGGGAGGCACTCGAGGGGCGCCAGAGACACACAGGGAAGAACTGAGCTGTGTGGCACTGGAGCGAGGGCTGGAGAGGGGGCTTTCTCCGGGACAGACGTGCTGTCAGAGGCCTTTGTTCCTTTGGTGAGCCCTTCCCTGGGGCAGCAGACAGCCGCCATATCTGGGACTCCAGCGACCTGGCTCACACTGGTAGCCCTGCCCTGGTGATTCCTTGAGGCCCCGCCACACCCAACTTTCAGGCCCACCCAGGCTGTTGCCAGTTGCTTAACGATAAGATTGGCCTGTCTTGGATCCTGCTTCAGGTTTTCCTAAATTCTTTCAAATGAGCAGCATCTGGTCTCAGCTAGCCCCATACCTCTCATTAAGTAATACACAGAAACAAACACAGGGAGGCAGCCAAAATGAGGAGACAAAGAAACAGGTCCCAAATGAAAGAACAGAAAAAATCTCCAGGAAAAGAACTAAGCAAAATGGAGATAAGCAACCTAACAGGTGCTGAGTTCAAAATACTGCTTATAAGGTTGCTCAATGAACTTAGTGAGAGCATCAGCGAACTTAATGAGGGCCTCAAGAGTATAAAAAAGGACCAGTCAGAAATGAAGGATGCACAGTCAGAATTGAAGGAGGCACTAACTGAAATAAAGTATAATTTACACAGATTCAATAGTAGAGTAGGTAAAGTCAAGAAGCAAACCATCGATTTGGAATATAAGGAAGCAAAAAACACCCACTCAGAACAGCAAAAAGAAGAAAGAATACCAAAAAAAATAAAATAAAATAAATAAGGATAGCATAAGAAGCCCCTGGGACAACTTCAAGCGTGCCAACATTCGTATCTTGGGGGTGCCAGAAGGAGAAGAGAGAGAACAAGAAATCGAAACCTATTTGAAGCAATAATGGCAGACAACTTCCCTAACTTGGTGAAGGAAACAGACATACAAGTCCAGGAAGCACCGAGAGTCCCAGACAAGATGAACCCCAAGAGGCCCACACCGCCCTGGCCAGTTTGGCTCAGCGGTTAGAGCGTCGGCCTGCGGTCCGGAGAGACCCGGGTTCGGTTCCCGCTAAGGGCACGTACTTCGGTTGCAGTTTGTCCCCGGCCCTGGTTGGTCGTGAGGGTGGCAGCCACTCGATGTGTCCCTTCACGTCGATGTTTCTCTCTCTCTCTCTCCCTCCCACTCTATCTGTACAAAAAATGGAAAAATATCCTCGGGTGAGGATAAAAAAAAAAAAAAAAAAAAAAAAAAAAAAAAAAAAGAGGCCCACACCAAGACACATCATCATCAAAATGTAAAAGGTTCAAGACAAAGAGAGAGTCTTAAAAGCAGCAAGAGAAAAGCAGTTAGTTACCTACAAAGGAGTTCCCTTAAGACTGTCAGCTCGCCTGGCTGATGTGGCTCAGTGGTTGATTGTCGACCCATGCACCAAGAGGTTGCTGGTTTGATTCCCAGTCAGGGCACATGCCCAGGTTGTGGGCCAAATCCCCAGTGGGGGGCATGCAGGAGGCGGCAATCAATGTTCTCTCTCATCGATGTTTCTATCTCTCTCTCCTCTCCTTACCTCTCTCTCCAAAATCAATAAAGAAAAAAAATTAAAAAGTAAATAAATAAAATATACTTGTTTTCATAAATAACCCATGCATATGGGGCAAAATTCGAAAGATATAAGAGTATGTGTTAAAATTTTTAATAAAAAAAAAAAAGACTGTCAGCAGATTTCTCAAAAGAAACTTTGCAGGCCAGAAGGGAGTGGCAAGAAATATTTAGAGTGATGAAAAGCAGGAACCTACAACCAAGATTACTCTGTCCTGCAAAGCTGTCATATAAAGAGTTTCCCAGACAAGGAAAAGCTAAACGAGTTCATCACCACCAATCCGTTATTATATGAAATGTTGAAGGGTCTTTTTGAAGAAAATGATAAAATATATGAACAAACAAAATGGCAATGAATACATATCTATCGACAATGGGATCTACAAAAAAAATGAACAGGCAGAACAGAAACATTCTCACAGATACAGAGAACATTTTGTTGGTTGCCAGATGGGAGGGGGATTGGGAGAATGGGTGAAAAAGGTGAAGGGATTAAGAAGAACAAATGGGTTGCTAGACTGACAAACCTCAAAGAGAAGGGGGTTGGGGAGTGGGAAGAAATAAACCAAAGAACTTATATGCATAACCAATGAACACAGACAACAGTATGGGAAAAAGCAGGAGGGGGATGGGAGTGGGGAGGAGAGAGTCAATGGGGAAAAATGAGGAACATCTGTAATACATTCAACAATAAAGATAAAAAAAAAAAAAAAAAAAAAAAAAAAGGGCAGACCTGGCTGGTTTGGCTCAGCGGTTGGAGCATCGGCCCACGGTCCAGAGAAACGTTGGTTCGATTCCGATAAGGGCATGTACCTCGGTTGCAGTTTGTCCCCAGCCCTGGTTGGGGTTGCCTGGGAGGCGGCCAGTAGATGTGTTGCTTTCACGTCGATGTTTCTCTCTGTCTCTCTTCCTCTCTCTCCTTCCCACCCTATCTAAAAGAAAAACGGAAAAATGTTCTCGAGTGAGGATAAAAATAAAAATTAAATTAAATAAAAAATGGGCAGAGGCCCCTGGCCGGTTTGGATCAGCAGTTAGAGCGTCGGCCTGCGGTCTAGAGAGACCCGGGTTCGGTTCCCACTAAGGGCATGTACCTTGGTTGCAGTTTGTCCCCGGCCCTGGTTGGGTCGTGCGGGTGGCAACCACTCGATGTGTCCTTTTCACATCGATGTTTCTCTCTCTCTCCCCCTCTTACTCTATCTGAACAAAAAAATGGAAAAATGTCCTCGGGTGAGGATAAAAAACTAAAATAATAAATAAAAATGGGCAGAGGACCTAAATAGACACCTCTCCAGAAAGGAATACAAATGGCCAAGAGACATATGAAACAATGGTCAACGTCACTAATCATCAGAGAGATGCAAATTCCTCCTTCCTTCCTTCCTTCCTCCCTTCCTTCCTTCCTTCCTTCCTTCCTTCCTTCCTTCCCCTCACACCTGCCAGAATGGCTGCCATCAACAGATCATCCAACAACAAGTGCTGGCGAGGGTGTGGAGAAAAGGGGACTCTAGTACACTGTTGGTGGGAATGCAGACTGGTGCAGCCACTATGGAAAATAATATGGTGTTTCCTCAAAAAATTCAAAATTGAACTGCCATTTGACCCAGTGATCCCACTTCTAGGAATATATCCTAAGAAGCCTGAAACACCAATCAGAAAGAATATATGTACCCCTATGTTCATAGCAGCACTATTTATAGTCGCTAAGATCTAGAAACAGCCCAAGTGTCCATCAATAGATGAATGGATAAAAAGGCCGTGGTACATATATACAATGGAGTACTACGCAGTTGTAAAAAAGAAAGATCTCTTATCCTTTGAGACCACATGGAGGGACCTCGAGAGTATTATGCTAAGATAAATAAGCCAATCAGAGAAAGACAAATATCACACGATCTCACTTATTTGTGGAATATAATGAACAAGGTGGGCTGCTGATGAACGAAATAGACCGAAACATAGAAAGGAGTATGGTTCAGACTGACAAACCTCAGAAGGGGGGGGGTGGGGGAGATGGATGAGATGAACCAAAGAACGTATATGCATGTATGCATAACCAATGGACATAGACAACAATGCTGGGGGGGAGATGGGGAGGAGGGTGTCGGCTGGGGGGGAGGAGAAACATCTGTAACAAAAATAAATTAATAAAAATTGAGAAAAAAATTAAAAATTAGAAAGAAAGGAAGGAAGGAGGAAGGAAGGAAGGAAGGGAGGGAGGGAGGGAGGGAGGGAGGGAAAATCACCCAGGCCCATGCTGAAGAGCAAGGATTATCTTTAACCAACATTCTCCATCACTGTAAGCTTTATGACCTTGACAAATCATTCAGCCTTAGTCTTTCATCTGAAAATAAGGTTAATGTGATCCGCCCTGCAGTGACTGACATATCATAAGCCCTCAGTAACGTTTAAAATTGAATGGATGAACAGATAGATGGATGAAAGAACGGGTGTAATTGAATGGAGTAAAGTATTCATAACACTATAAAGCCTGACAATTTAAGTGTCAAATGAGTCTTTGAGGTCCTTTTGGGGACAAACTACAAAACTGAGGCTATCTAATAAAGAGAAAGGGGGCTTGGCTTAGGAGGATGCTAAGGGCAAATGCTAGGGATACAAAATCCCTGGATGGCAGAAACAGTTAAACAGCCAACCCCAGGGAAGGCAGAAGCCAAAGAGTTCAGTGAGACTATTCCTGGACCTTTCCTCCAAGGGGTCCCTATGAGTTAACTAGCAACCCTCAAGTCACTGGCCACAATTTCAGATTTCCCAACTCCCTGGAAAGAGAGAATCCAATTGGCCCAGCTTGTTTTATGTACTGAGGACAGACTGGGCCACTGAGGTTGTCCATGTTGGCCCTTCCCAGTGGTGAAGGAAGGCTGGCATCGTAAAGAATGTTGCAGTGATGCCCTGGCCAGTTTGGCTCAGAGGTTAGAGCGTCGGTTTGTGGTCCAGAGAGACCCCGGTTCGGTTCCCGCTAAGGGCACGTACCTCGGTTGCAGTTTGTCTCCGGCCCTGGTCGGTCGTGCGGGTGGCAGCCACTCGATGTGTCCCTTTCACATCGATGTTTTTCTCTCTCTCTCTCTGTTCCTCTCTCTCCCACCCACTCTACCTGAACAAAAAATGGAAAAATGTCCTCGGCTGAGGATAAAAAAAAAAAAAGAATGCTGCAGTGACTATATAGCACTTCAGATAAGGATGAGATGATCAAGTTGAATAAAATATCTGAATATAACAAATTAATAGATAACTTCTATTGAGCACCTACTATATACTGGATACCATTATAAATGCTTTCTCTGTATAGGTTTATTTTACCTTCACAACAACACTGGTGACAACAAGAAAAAGAAAAGATCTGGGGATCTTAAATAGTTTGTTCATTCAGGATAAATAAATTGGGTTATATTCATATGATAGACTATTATTATACAACAATGAGAATGAACAAACTATAACTACATGCAACAATGTGGATGAAATTCGTTAATGTGTTGAGCAGAAGACAGAAGCAAAAGATCCCTTACTGTACAATTCCATTTGTCCAAAGTACAAAAACAGTCCGGCCGGTGTGGCTCAGTGGTTGAGCATCAACACATGCACCAAGAGGTCATTGGTTTGATTCCTGGTCAGAACACATGCCCAGGTTGTGGGCCCAATCCCCAGTGGGGAGCATGCCGGGGTGGCCAATCAATGTTCTCTCTCATAGATGTTTCTATCTCTCTCTCCCTCTCAATTCCTCTCTCTCTAAAAAAATCAATAAAGAAAAAAAAGTATTTTAAGTACAAAAACAAGTAAAACTAATATATGTTGTTAGAAGTGAGGATAGTAGTTAGCCTTGGAGAATGCTCAGAAGAAACCAACTGGGCAGAGGGAAAGGAGCAGAAGGGCCCCAAGGGGAGACATGCCTGGTGTAGGTAAAGAGAGTAATAAAATCAGAGTTATAAAAGGGGCCAACTCTTCTAGGATCTCAATTCACTGTAAAAACTCTGGCTTTGCCCTGGCCAGTTTGGCTCAGTGGTTAGAGCATCGGCCTGTGGTCCAGAGAGATCTGGGTTCAGTTCCCGCTAAGGGCATGTACCTTAGTTGCAGTTCATCCCTGGCCCTGGTTGGTCGTGCGGGTGGCAGCCACTCGATGTGTCCCTTTCACGTCGATGTTTCTCTCTCTCTCTCTCTCTTCCTCTCTCTCCCTCCCACTCTATCTGAACAAAAAATGGAAAAATGTCCTCGGGTGAGGATTAAAAAACAAACAAGCAAAAAAAAAACCTCTGGCTTTTATTTTGAGAGAAACAGAGAAGTATTGCAGGGCTTTGAGTAAAGGAGTCTTTCAGGGCCTCCTCTGAAAAAAGGCTGCAATGCCAGCTGGTGTGGCTTAGTAGACTGAGCGTTGTCCCGTGGACTGAGAGGTCCCTGTTGGATTCCCAGTCAGAGCACATACCTGGGTTTTTGGGCTCAATTGCCAGTAGGGGGCGTGCAGGAGACAGCCAACTGACGTTTCTCTCTCACATCAATGTTTTTATCTCTCCCTTCCTCTCTCTCTCTTTAAAAAAAAAAAAAAAAAGGCTGCAGCATAGAGAATACAGTAGACTGTAGGAGTAGACCCAGGAAGACCATTAGTAGTCTGTTGCTGTAAACCAGGTGAGAGATGACAATGGTTCAGACTAAGGTAAAAGAAGTGGAAGTGAAGAGGTTGGATTCTGGATATTTTCTCAAGATAGGATTTCCTGTCTTGAGAAAAGTGGGGAGTGAGACAAAAGGAATTGATGAGGATTCCAAGGTTTTTTATTTTACCAGAATTTTAAAATTGCCATCAGCTGAGATAGTGAAGGCTGTGAATAAAGCAAGTTTTGAGAGGCTGAAGATCAAATATTTGGTTTTGGACATACTGAATTTGAAATGATCTATTAGATAACCAGGAGGAGATGTCAAGTACATAGTTGTGTATACAAGTCTGGAGTTTGAAAGCACGGTCTCTGATGAAGCTATATATTTGGAATTCATCAGCACATAAATGCTATTTCAAACCATGAGACAGGTCTTTGACACACCCAGTTTGGGTAGAGGGTAGAGGTGAATGCTTGACTGGAGTGGGTTTAAGAAAGAATGAATGTTTCTCTCTCTCTGTTTCTCTCTCTCTCTCCCCCTCCTCCTACTCACTCTTTCTAAAAATAAAAAATAATCAGTGGAAAAAATATCCTTGGGTGAGGATTAACAAAAGAAAGAAAAAAAGAGGAAAGAAATAGGAGAGTGAAGTGAGTATGAATGGTTCTTCCAAGAAATTTTGCTGTTGTAGCTGACCAGGGAGAGGGGACAGGAAAATCACTCAGAACGTTTGAGAACTGAATTAATCTCAACTATTTTAATGAGACTCGGGATAATATTATTGGATTCTTGCTAATTTTTCTGCTCTCATTTTTCAGTGTCAGTCCCTTAATTTAGCCACACCAGTTTAGGCACAGGTCCCCATACCCATGCCTCCACTCATCAGTTCACTGGGCCTGAGATGCGCACCCTCTTCTCAAACCTGGTTAAATCCTCATTAGTTCTTCATATCTCTTAGTAAGAGTCACATTTTCCTAGAAGCATTTCATAACCTTCCCAGGCACAGTCTGATTTTATTCCCTACTTCTGTAATCTGTGCATATCTCCAGCGCCTTCAAAACCTAGTTGTTGAATAATTTGCTGATCAGGTGATAGGTCTGATTGGAGCACAGTAATAAGTAGGACAGTAAAACGATACAAAGGAGGGGAAAGTACTGCATTTTGTAGAATGAAACCCATTGTGAAGAGAACGCAAATTACCAACAATATCAGATATACAAATATCTTCTTGAAAATTATGTTAGGTCCAGCCAGTGTGGTTCAGTGGTTGAGCATGGAACCATGCACCAAGAAGATGCCTAAGATGCCTATTGGATTCCTGATCAGGACACATGCCCAGGTTGTGGGCGGATCCCCAGTGGGGGGCATGCCAGAGGTGGCCCATCCATGATGTTTCTCTCTCTCTCCCCCTCACTTCCTCCCACTCTAAAATCAATAAAGGAAAAAATTTTTTTTAAGAAAATTATGTTATAAAATTAAATGTCCGTCTTGTCATTGGTTGCCAACATTTTGATGAATAGGTCATTCCTAGTCTATCTTTGTTCAAATTATTTGCGTATATTATGCAAATAAGTAGAACTGTGAGTTCCCCCAGCGACTTGCGCGGATGATACACTGCTCTGGACCCTTCGATTGGCTTGTTTATCCACCTTATTTGCATGACGTGATTTAATAAAGGCCCCGCCCCTCTGGTGCTTTCACCTCTCGCGAAAGGATGCGTGAGTTGAGACTCTATCCTGGTTACGTATGCTCCGCCCTCTGGCCTCTAATTCCTTCCGCCCCGTCCTCCCGCTCCGTCTCCTCCGCGGAAAGTACCACCGACACCGCATCATTCCTTTCCACTCTTGGCGTCTGTACGTGTCTCCGCTCCTATCTTCCCACGAACGCACGACGCACGGGCTCCGCCTCTTCCCCCATCCCCCGTGCAAATTCTGAGCCTCAACTGCCCAGCCGACTGGCGCCACATTCCCGCCCTATCAACACGTCTCAACGGCCGACAAGGGGGCCCGCCACTTCAGCCAATCGGCGCCCTAGCGCCTGTAAGTCCCTCCTTTTTATGCAAATACCTTACGCCTGCTCCTCACGCCCTGCTTTTTTTTTCAAATAAGAACAGCCCTGGAAAAAAAGAGGGATAGGGTAGAGAGCGTTCCGCCCTTTATGCAAATCAAGAGGCGTGTCTAGGCGCGGAGGGAGGCGGGAGTGGGGAGACGCTCCCGGGGGCGGCGGTTGCCCGGATGGGCCGTTAGTCGGAGCCCTACCGCGGAGGGAGCGAGGGAGACGGGAGGAGCCGAACCCGGCGCCATCCGCCGCCATCCGCCCCCGCCCCACCGCCATCCCACCCCGGGGAGCCCCTGGGCCCCGGTCTCGGATCCCCGCGCACCCGGCCAGGTGAGTCTGGGCGAGCCGAGTGCTTACGCCTTTTTTCAGCGCGGGAGCGGTGGTGGCAGTAGCAGCGGCGGTGGTGGCGGGCCCGGGGGGGGGGGGGGAGGACAAGCTGCCATTAGCCGCCGCCATTTTGTCCTCCTACAGCCGGGGCCTGCCTTGCCCCTCCCCCTCCGATACCACCTCCTTGGGACCAGCACTTCCAGCCCCTTGCCCAGAGTCTATATCCTGCCCTTACCCACTCCACCTTCGTGACTTAATGGGGCGACCCCCCTCTCCTGGACCGGTAACTCCCCATCCTCCGCTGTGCTGCTGACATCTCACCCCTCTCTGTGGGCCCCCTTCGCCGCCGCTGTGGGGTGGGCCGCGCCCGAAGGTCCTCTTGGAGAGTCTCCTTCCCACTTCCATCACCCAGCGCAAGGGCCCTCTTCTTGACGCCCCTTTTTGCGTCGAGTCACTCCCACTCTGGAATCTTGCTTTTATCCCGTGTATTTGCTCTCTACGTACCTCCATCTCTCTTCCTTTTTCCTTTTTCTTATTCCTTCTTTTCTTTAGTACCCTAACACCCCACTTCTTGCTGGTCTCTTGACACTAACCCCTTAACTTTGCTCTGCATCCTTTTCCTATCATTTCTGCTTACGTGTATTATTTCCCACCTGCTTTCGTCTTCATTCTTTTATTAGTCTTAGTCTCTTGAGACTCTTTTATCCCCTTTTCCTTCATATATTTTTCAAAGATTGGCCTCCTTAAACACTTACAAAGCAGTCCCCATCCTCTCATCTAATCTGTTCTAAAGTTCTCCCCAATTTTAGTTTTCATCCTGACCCTGTCTGGATTTCCCACCCCCTCCCATCTCTTTCCTTTACACCATTCCCCTTGTAAACCATTGCCTGGTTAGTCCCAAAGCGACTGACGTGCAGAGTTTTGCCTGCTTGGGGAGCAGGGGGTATTAGAAGGAGAAATGACTACAGTTGGACTTTCTTACTGAGGATAGGAAAATGAAGTTGGCTTTGGCCTTGGGCTCATGGTTACAGGGTACTCTTGAAGTGTGGCTCCATAATGCTTTGTTTTTCTCACATCTACATAGGGTAAGCCAGAACCTGCCAGCATTGCACCTGCAGACAAGATATTTTCCCCAAGAGCTGGGATGGGGGCAAGTGTAGTAAAGGGTGGGGTATTCTAAATACTTGGGGTTCAGTACCTTGGGAGTGTTTAAAATCCTATCTTCATGAGGAATTCTCTGGCACCATCCCCCAGTCTGGCTGAGCAAGCTCATAAAATTCTTAAACTCCGGCATACCTTCCTGCAAACCTCCCTCAGATGGAGTGAGGTACTGGGAATGGAACCTGGGCACAGTTAGGGTATCTAATAAATCGGGGATCTAAAGCTTTGTTCCTTGCATGATAGAGCTGTATGACTCTTTCTGGTTTTGGGGGGGCTTGAATTTGCCCTGTTTTATTGTGGGTTTTTAAAATGATTTTGGTGAAGAGATTATTATTTGTAGGGATAATGAAGAGGTGGTTATCCTTTACAGACTGGCACAGAAAGGAGAGTCTTCGTATTAGGAGGAAACTAGATTTTTATTTGTATTTCCTTGGCAAGAGGTGTCTGGGTGAGAGGGAACATGGTATTTGGGCACTGTGGGAAGTGATTAAATCATGGTTGCTTAAAGGGATTGAAGAGTTTGAATAGGCTGAAGGAAAAGATACCAGAGGGCCACATATCTGGGCTCCTAATAAGAACAAAAGGGATCGTCTATTGGAGTCTAAAGGGAGCAGAAACTGAAACACGTGGTGTTTGGCTCACAGGCTCCGGCACGTTTCGGGGGAAGTGCCTGTAGGACCCAACGTACTCAATGAGCTTCCAGCGCAATGTCCGATCGCTCGGGGCCGACTGCCAAGGGGAAGGATGGAAAGAAGTATTCCTCGCTCAACCTGTTTGATACGTATAAGGGCAAGTCCTTAGAGATCCAGAAACCCACTGGTGAGAGTCCTGCAAAGATGCTCCTAATTATTGGAGGCTGGGTATCAATGGGGCATGTGTTTTAGAGCTCTTTGAAGGGAAATGGCTACAGTACAGTTTATTAAAAAAAAAAAAAATACTAGAGGAACACCAGAGACTCCACAGCTATATCTTGGATTCTGTAGAAGACATTGGGCTTTGGGTAAACACCAATTACCCTCCTACAAAGGCGTGTCTGTGGTTCCCTGTCTTTGGACACGTAAGAATTGGAGGCAAAGAAATGTGGACTTGGAGAAGTCTGGAGCCAGCTTGTTCCTTGCGGGCTCAAGATCAACCATCCCACATAGGCGTCTTGGATGTAATGCCTGTCAGCCTTCCTGATAGGGTTTCAGAGATTGCTGAGGACAAAGGAAGGGGTGGTTTCTAAGAGAAGTTTGATAGTAGGACACTGAGGATGCCTAAGTGATACATAGGCTAGGATACTGTCAGATCTACCATGTGAGGCATTTTTTCACCTTCTCTCCACCTTTTCTCCAGTTGCCCCTCGCCATGGCCTGCAGAGTCTTGGGAAAGTTGCCATTGCCCGGCGTATGCCACCCCCAGCCAACCTTCCAAGCCTGAAAGCCGAGAACAAAGGCAATGACCCCAACGTCTCACTAGTGCCGAAAGACGGAACAGGATGGGCAAGCAAACAGGAGCAGTCCGACCCCAAGAGGTAGAGAGAGGCTTGGGGGACCTAGAGTGATACGTATTTTTACATTGAACTTCAGGATGAACTGACTTAGTCTAGCCTAGGCACATAGTCTAGCCTAGGCACATAGCCAGAGTCAAAGAGGGAAGCCCCTCCCCTGCCTAGTCCAGGACTCTTGTTCCATGACTAAGGAATGGTACCTTTAGCTTTTTGTTAGACAGAAACAGCATGAAGAGACGGGTGGCAGGTTATGCAGGGTGATATGGTTACGATATTTGTAAGTAGTAGCAAATATATCTGGATTCATTTCCTACTCTCCAGTTGGAGAAGTAGAGGAGGCACCTCAGGCTCTGTATAAGCTTCCTACCCTTCCATCCCCTCAGTTCCGATGCCTCAATCGCTCAGCCGCCGGAATCGCAGCCACTGCCGGCTTCACAGACGCCTGCCTCGAACCAGCTGAAACGACCCCCAGCAGCCCCCGAGGTATCTGTTATTGAGGAGATGGGAGCAAGAATGGCTGGTAGCTCCCCACCTATATCACCATTTATTATCTCTGCTTCCCCAGAACACTCCTTCGGTTCCAAGCGGGGTAAAGTCCTGGGCACAAACCAGCGTCACCCATGGAGCACATGGAGATGGTGAGTGCAGGGCTATTTGGGGAGCTCACTCTGGGCACCATGGAGCCCTACACTGTACCTCCAGTGAAGTGTCCTCAGTCGTCTTGGGCTAAATTTCTGGGGTCTTAATCAGTATCATGGAGCACATGAGCAAGTTTGTCTCGGTCTTATATGAGCGTGAGGAGGGTATCCCAGAACTGCCCGTGCTTCTTGGGGAATGAGCACTTAAGGCATACGGACGGGGTGGGTTTGAAGGCAAGAACCTGATAATTTGGTACCTGTCAGAACCTTCCTCTTTCACAGTGCATCCTCAGTAAATATACTCTGTCTCCTGCTCCACTCCTCAACCACAACAGGTGGAAGGGCATCAAGCCTACTGTCACGATTCTCTCGAGAGGAATTTCCGACCCTGCAGGCGGCTGGCGACCAGGACAAGGCTGCCAAGGAAAGGGAGTCTGCCGAACAGTCGTCTGGGCCCGGACCAAGCCTCCGCCCCCAAAGTAAGTGGTTGCCATTTGGGAAGGGAGGGTGTGGGTAGGTGGTTGAGGGTTTACCTTCTGGCTGGGATATTACCCTGTTCCATCTCAGAGCTAAGTGCTCATCATCATTTTCAGCTCTGTTCACTGTCTGCCTTTTCCAAAATACAGATTCTACAACTTGGAGGGACGGAGGTGGGCGTGGCCCTGATGAGCTGGAGGGCCCAGACTCCAAACTTCATCATGGCCATGATCCCCGGGGGGGACTGCAGCCTTCTGGCCCACCCCAGTTCCCTCCCTACCGAGGAATGATGCCGCCCTTCGTAAGTTCAGATATCTTGTTGGATTGGTTGCACTGGAAGCTAGAGTTAGAAATTAGGACTTAGTCTTTGGAGGGGACAACTGGAAAGCAGGGGCCTGTGACATAGAGTGAGAACAGAGAGAATGATAGTTCTGGGAAGCTGGCAGGCTAGCAGGCTCTTTGACCATCCCTCTGAGCAGCTGCTCTTGGGCCCTTTTGCAGATGTATCCCCCATATCTCCCATTCCCTCCGCCCTATGGACCCCAGGGGCCTTACCGATACCCCACCCCTGATGGGCCCAGGTGAGTAATGCCAGGTCTGGGTTTGTGATTGGGGATGGGGGAATGCCTATTGGTGGAGGGAGGTTTTCTAACCAGGGCGTTCAGTCTTTTATGTGGTTGTACACCCTGCTATCTTTTACCTTCCCTCCTATTTGCTTTTTCATACACAGCCGTTTTCCCCGCGTGGTAGGCCCCCGGGGCTCAGGGCCACCAATGCGCCTTATAGAGCCTATGGGTCGGCCTTCCATTCTTAAAGAGGATAACCTCAAAGAGTTTGACCAGTTGGACCAAGAGAATGATGATGGTTGGGCAGGTAAGTGAGTATTAAGGATCAAGCATTTTGGTCTTAAAAGGCCCCTGGCTACCCCAGTCCCCCATCTCCCAAAAGAAAAAGAAAACTTTTTGAGAATCAAGAAAAAGAAGAAATGCAAAGAAAACACACACACGCACATGCGCGCGTGGCAGGCCCAGCTGGTGTGGCTCAGTGGTTGAGTATTGACCCATGCACCAAGAGGTCACTGGTTTGATTCCCAGTCAGGGCACATGCCCAGGTTGTGGGCCTGATCCCCAGTGAGGGGCATGCAGGAGGTGGCCAATCCATGCTCTTTGTCATCAATGTTTCTCCCTTTTTGGCTCTTGCTCTCTGTTTAAAATCAATAAAGAAAAACGTTTTTTAAAAGGGCAGGATCTGGTAAGGAAAAAACAGAGGGTTGTGTGGGAGAAAAGCAGACATTGGTGGGTAGTGAAGATACATGGAGGAAAGCCAAGTCCTGGTAATGAACTACAAGGGCTGAGAATGACAAGACCAGTGGATCCAAACTTCAGAGGGAGTAGCTGGCCATGGTGGTGCATTTCATCA
This sequence comes from Molossus molossus, assembly GCF_014108415.1. Taxonomy (NCBI): domain Eukaryota; kingdom Metazoa; phylum Chordata; class Mammalia; order Chiroptera; family Molossidae; genus Molossus; species Molossus molossus. Next base: position 2,614,073 of record NW_023425402.1, read on the forward strand.
CATAGTTCCAGAACACTTACTGTGTCCCAGAAGATTCTTGAGGTCACAAGCAGAATGATTGGGTTACTACTCTTCACATTTTCCCCCAGGGGCCCATGAGGAGGTCGACTACACTGAAAAACTCAAGTTCAGTGATGAGGAGGACGGACGAGACTCCGATGAGGACGGAGCTGAGGGCCAGTGAGTTAGGGCCCTCTAGGGAGGGGCTGGGCTCAGTTTCTCTCGTGCTAATTACACTCTTAAAGGAGCTGGGTTGCCACTGATTTTAAATCCACTGTTGGTCTGCTCACAGCAAGGAGTCCCAGTCAGCTGCTGGTGAGGAACAGCCCCCTGAAGCAGATGGCAAAAAGGGCAACCACACCGGCAGTGACCCGCCTCCTCCCAAGACAGCCTGGGTAGAGACTTCTCGGCCTCCAGAGACAGAGTCGGGGCCTTCTGCCCCAAAGCCTCCTCCACCCCCACCTCACCGGGGCCCCACTGGGAACTGGGGCCCCCCTGGCGATTACCCAGTGAGTGTCTACAATGAGGGTTTGAGGGGGTCAGTTGTGACTGATACTATCAGCTGTGATTGAAGGAGCAGTAATAGAGGAAGCTGGAAAGTGGGTTGAAAATGGGCTGTAGGAAGTGTAGAGCTTTAGAGAATCTCTGACAAGGTTTGGAACATCCTTGGTGCTAGGGGTGTTGGGGTGAAATTGGGGTGCTAGAGGCCCGGGTGTTTGGACTTCTGAAAGAAGAAAGGAAATGAAGATTAAGATGATGAGCCCTGACCAGTTTGGCTCAGCAGTTGAGCGTCAGCCTGCAGATCAGAGAGTCCTGGGTTCGGTTCCTGCTAGGGGCACGTACCACCAAAAATAAAAAATGATGGGTTTGTTCCAACCTAGAGAGGCCATCAACCCAAGGCCTGGTCCTTGCACCTATAGCTAGAGACAGCTGATCAGTCTATAAGAGAGATCGTAAATATAATGACTGACACCTCTGGCCCCGCTGGGTCTGCCCATTGACAGGATCGTGGGGGTCCACCCTGCAAGCCCCCAGCTCCTGAAGACGAGGATGAAGCGTGGCGGCAGCGGCGAAAGCAGTCTTCATCTGAGATCTCCCTGGCCGTGGAGCGGGCCCGGCGACGACGAGAAGAGGAAGAACGCCGTATGCAGGAGGAGCGTCGGGCAGCCTGTGCTGAGAAGCTCAAGCGACTTGATGAGAAGTTTGGGGCACCAGACAAGCGGCTCAAAGCAGAGCCTGCTGCCCCACCTGCTGCCCTTCCTGCCCCAGTGCCACCACCTGCTGTCCCCAAAGAACTCCCCACACCTCCAGCTCCTTCACCAGCACCAGCCCCAACACCAGAAAAAGAACCGGAAGAGCCAGCACAGGCTCCTCCTGCCCAGTCCACCCCCACTCCAGGTGTGGCTCCATCTCCCATCCTGGTGAGTGGTGTTGGCAGTACCAGTAGCACCAGCAGTGGCAGCTTCGAAGCCAGCCCAGGTATGGAGATGGGGATAGGTGCTACCAGGTGGCAGGTTGCTCTCTGCTTGGGTCAAGGCTGTGTGTAGGAAGGATGGGAGGAAGTGAAATAGAAGGCAAATTGTTTGGGCTTGTTGGATTGTAAGTGTGAGGGAGAGGTTTTTTTACCTGAATTCCTTAATAGCAGTGACCTGAAACCACTATCCACAGCCTCATGTGGAGCAAGACTCTAAAGTGTTTTGTTGGTTTCGTGGGATGTTAATTCCACCATACCATTGGCTCTTGAGAGGCTGTGAAGTGTTTTATGTGTTGTAAGTGGGAAAGATCCTTAGCGAAGTAGAGGTGAGAGCTGAAATTGTGGGGGTGTTCATGGAATGTCTGTGGTGGGCTGGGCCACTCTGATAGTTGTCTTTTCATCAATGCAGTGGATCCCCAACTGCCCTCAAAAGAGTGTCCTGAACCACCAGAAGAGGTTCCTTCTCCTACCACACCCCCAGCCCCAAAGGTGGAATCTAAGGGTGATGGGGTTGGTCCCATCCGACAGCCCCCAGGCCAGGGCTTGGGCTACCCCAAATATCAGAAGTCATTGCCTCCTCGATTCCAGCGACAGCAGCAGGTAAGGTCAAGTTACTTCATCTCTTAAGGGCTGCTTCTCTCCCTAGCTCCAACCTTTATAGTGTTCATTAGTTCCCTTTTGGGCCCTTCTACCAGTTCTTTCTCCATCTGGTTTGGGTATATGCCACGTGTGTTGACTGGTTTCTGTGCTAGTTCTTCTGTCTGGGGGTGGGAGCCTTGACACCTCTCTTACCTCCTCAGGAGCAGCTCTTGAAGCAGCAACAGCAGCAGTGGCAGCAGCATCAACAGGGCTCTACCCCACCTGCCCCAGTGCCCCCGTCACCACCACAGCCTGTGACCATGGGGGCTGTGCCAGCTCCACAGGCTCCACCCCCCAAGGCCCTGTACCCAGGTGCTCTGGGCCGGCCCCCACCCATGCCCCCAATGAACTTTGATCCCCGTTGGATGATGATTCCTCCTTATGTGGACCCCCGGCTACTCCAGGGCCGACCCCCTCTGGACTTCTATCCTCCTGGTGTGCACCCCTCTGGTAAGGGGCCTTTAGTCCTGGAACGTGGGGCCCACATCTTGCTGTTGGGTAAAGGGCCCCCAGTGAAGGAGGCATGGGCACATGCTTAGCACTGCTGAGGTAGCTTTGTGACAGGGATGGGCTTGGGGAAGAAAGAAACAGTGGTCCTTTTTTGGCCAGGATTTACTTGGAGAGGATTGATTGATTGTTTGATTGATTGATTGATTGATTGATTTACTGGGAAGCTGCATGGCTGACCCTGTTTGGGAGGCCCAGACTTCTGGGATTAAGAGGTAGAGGAGCCCTGGCCGGTTTGGCTCAGCGGTTGGAGCATCGGCCTGCGGACCAGAGAGTCCTGGGTTCAGTTCCCGCTAGGGGCACGTACCAAAAAAAAAAAGGTAGCCCTGGCCGGTTTGGCTCAGCGGTTAGAGCGTCGGCCTGCGGTCCGGAGAGACCCGGGTTCGGTTCCCGCTAAGGGCACGTACTTCGGTTGCAGTTTGTCCCCGGCCCTGGTTGGTCGTGCGGGTGGCAGCCACTCGATGTGTCCCTTCACGTCAATGTTTCTCTTTCTCTCTCCCTTCCTCTCTCTCTCCTTCCCACTCTAAAAAAAAAGAGGAGCCGATGTTGACTTAACTGACTGGGAGGATTAGACTGGGGAGATGCTTATTGGCCTATCGTGTGAGAAAAGGTTATTGTTTCCTCAGGCCTCGTTCCCCGGGAGCGCTCAGACAGTGGAGGCTCAAGCTCAGAGCCATTTGAGCGCCATGCAGCCCCCCTCTTACGGGATCGGGGCACCCCACCAGTGGATCCAAAGTTGGCCTGGGTAGGAGATGTCTTCACCACCACATCCACTGACCCTCGCCCACTTACCTCACCACTGCGACAGGCTGCCGATGTGGATGACAAGGGATTGAGGTGAGTGAGAGAGAAACTGGTGAGTTCCTAGTGGAAGTATCAAGGCTAGGAGGAGAGACGCTGGGCTATTGATGAGGTGATAGAGGTAAACATGAAAGGAGTGTTGAGGTCATAATGAAGTGTTCTGTTTCCCCATCTAGTTTCAGTTTTTCTCGTCCTGAGATGTTCATTTCCATTCTTTGTCTCTCTCTTCAGGAGTGAGACCCCTCCAGTACCTCCCCCACCAACCTATCTGGCCAGTTATCCCGGCTTTCCTGAAAATGGAGCCCCTGGGCCTCCCATCCCTCGCTTCCCTCTGGAGGAGCCAGCTGCCCCAGGGCCCCGTCCACTCCCCTGGTCCCCAGGCAATGACGAGGCAGCCAAAACACAAGCTTCACCGCCCAAGAAGGAGACCCCCAAGGAGGAAACGCCACAGCTAACAGGGCCAGAAGCCAACCGAAAACCCACCCGTGGAGTTGGAAGCCAAGGCCCCCAAGCAGCTCGCAGAGAGAGCCGCACTGAGACCCGCTGGGGCCCGCGCCCAGGCAGTAGTCGTCGTGGGGTTCCTCCAGAGGAGCCAGGGGCGCCTCCCCGCCGGGCTGGGCCTATAAAGAAACCCCCACCACCTACAAAAGTCGAAGAGCTGCCTCCCAAGCCCCTGGAACAGGGGGATGAAACCCTCAAGGTCTCAAAGCCAGACCCACTCAAGATAGCAAAAGGGAAGATGGGGGGCCCCAAGGAGACTGCACCTAGTGGGAACCTTTCACCGGCCCCAAGGCTTCGGAGGGACTATTCATATGAGAGAGTGGGTCCTACCTCCTGCCGGGGTCGGGGTCGAGGCGAGTATTTTGCCAGAGGGAGAGGTTTCCGGGGGACCTATGGGGGACGAGGGCGTGGAGCCCGAAGCCGAGAGTTCCGCAGTTACCGAGAGTTTCGTGGAGATGATGGGCGTGGAGGTGCGGCAGGGGGACCCAGCCACCCCCCTGCTCCCCGAGGTCGCACTGCCAGCGAGACACGAAGTGAGGGGTCCGAGTATGAAGAAATCCCCAAGCGACGCCGGCAACGGGGCTCGGAAACAGGCAGCGAGACCCATGAGAGCGATCTGGCCCCCTCAGACAAGGAGGCCCCCCCACCCAAGGAAGGTGTTCTCTCCCAGGTCCCTCTTGCTCCCCCACCATCAGCAGCTCCTTCACCAGCCCCAGCTCGTTTTTCTACTGCCCGTGGTGGACGAGTCTTCACTCCTAGAGGGGTGCCATCCCGCCGGGGCCGGGGTGGAGGGCGGCTCCCTCCACCCATTTGCCCTGGCTGGAGCACTCCAGCCAAGTCTCTGGCCCCCAAGAAGCCTCCAGCTGGTCCTTTGCCAAGTAAGGAGCCTTTGAAAGAGAAGCTGATCCCAGGGCCTCTGTCCCCCATGGCCCGCGGAGGCAGCAGTGCAGGCAGCAACCTGGGCGTGGGTGTGGAAGACGGAGAGCGGCCTCGAAGGAGGCGACATGGGAGGGCTCAGCAGCAGGACAAACCACCTAGGTTTCGGAGGCTGAAGCAGGAACGGGAATGTGCTGCCAGAGGGACCGAGGGCAAGCGCTCTTCCCCAGCCCTTCCAGCCTGCAGCCCAGGACCAGAGGAGGCCCTCACAGCAGGGGCAGTGCCTCCGCCACCCCGCCGGGCAGCTGCCAAGTCTCCTGATCTGTCAAACCAGAACTCAGACCAGGCCAATGAGGAGTGGGAGACTGCATCTGAGAGCAGCGACTTTGCCAGCGAGCGCCGCGGGGACAAGGAGGCTCCCCCACCAGCACAGCTGACCCCCAAGATTGTGGGAACTGGGGGTGGGGGCGGTGGCGCTGGACCGGGCATTTCAAACATGTCTCGTGGCGATCTGAGCCAGAGAGCCAAGGATCTGAGCAAGCGGAGCTTCTCAAGCCAGCGGCCCAGCATGGACAGGCAGAGCCGGCGCCCAGGCCCCAGCAGCAAGGCTGGCAGCAGTGGAGGAGGTGGGGGTCCTGGAGGGAGGACCGGCCCAGGGCGAGGGGACAAGCGGAGCTGGCCCTCTCCCAAGAACCGAAGGTGGGTAGGCACAGGCTAAATTTGTTCTTAAGTTTAAGAAATTGGGGGAGGGGAGACATGTGCGAAAGGGAAGGTTGGGTGGTGGTGTTTGGAGACCCGAGGGCTGTTAGGCCCTAGGATATCCATGTCTGCCTGAAGGAGCTGGGAAGCAGTTGATAGAGTCAGGAACACCCACCTATCCCTCATTCACTCTACTCTTAGAATTCCTTAGAAAAGCTTGGAGACACCTGGATTTGCACAGGGAAGAACAGAGGTTGAAAGAGTTTTGTAGGGAAAGGGTAACAATTTGGCGAATTCTGAAGCTGATCTATTTTCTTTCAGCCGCCCTCCGGAGGAGCGTCCCGCAGGGCTTCCTTTGCCTCCCCCGCCCCCCAGCAGTTCTGCTGTCTTCCGCCTGGACCAAGTGATCCACAGCAACCCTGCTGGCATCCAACAGGCTCTGGCCCAGCTCAGCAGCCGCCAGGGGAGTGCAGCTGCACCAGGAGGGCACCCAAGGCCCAAGCCTGGGCCTCCACAAACCCCTCAAGGCCCCTCCCCTCAGCCCCCAACCCGCTATGACCCTCAGAGGGCCAACAACAGCAGCATTAGCATCAGTTCTGGTAAGCTGGAGGAGCTAAGGGTGGGACTGTGTCCCCACAGGTCAGGTGTTGAAGGGGGAAGAGTCTGGCTTGGGGACCCTGTTGCTGGATGTCTGCATCTAGTGGGGATGGAGGGATTGGGGTGTGGGGCAAGGAGGAAATGCTGGGGTCAGTAATAGAGCGAGGCTGGTGCTGACGGATTTCCCCTTTTCCCCAGACCTCCACTTCGAGGAGCCAGGGCCGATGGTGAGGGGGGTGGGCGGGACTCCCCAGGATTGTGCCGGGGTTAATCCCTTCCCCCCCAAACGGCGGGAGCGGCCTCCCAGAAAACCGGAGCTGCTGCAGGAGGTGAGGGATGGGGCTTGAGATTGTGCTTCATTGCCCACTCCAAGGGCTCTCACACCTTTCTCCACCCTGCCTGTTCCCACCCCGAAGTCTCAGCGTGCGGCGCTGCATGCTCCTACCTGCCCCGCATTGCCCCTCACTGCGCTGTCCTGGTTCTTGAAGTTCCCCAGTTCCCAGCTCATTCATGTTTTGCCTCTGATCTTTCTCACCTTTAGGAATCTTTGCCACCTTCTCATAGCTCTGGATTCTTGGGCCCTAAACCTGAGGGCCCAGGCCCTCAGAGAGAGTCCAGAGATGCAGGAACAGAAGCCCTGACCCCTCACATCTGGAATCGTTTACATACTGGTGAGTAAAGCTGAGCAGGACCGGCGGAGAGCTAGATGGGCCTCACAAGTGTCGTCCTTACATCCTCTGTCCATTGGTGCTCTTCCCAGCCACTAGTCGGAAGAGTTACCGGCCTGGCCCCATGGAGCCTTGGATGGAACCCCTGAGTCCTTTTGAGGACGTGGCTGGCACAGAGGTGAGTGAGGACAGGAGGGAGTGTCTGAGGTGGGGTTTTATCGAGCACTGGCCACTTCCTCATCTGTTCTGGGTTGGGTCTGGGTTCCCTCATATAGTTGTTTCCTGTCTACAGTTTGTCTATGTATACCAGTCAGGTATTAGGGTGTTTTTTACCCTAGTTAACTAACTCCTTCTCCACTCCCCTCAGATGAGTCAGTCTGACAGTGGGGTGGACCTGAGTGGGGATTCTCAGGTATCGTCAGGTCCCTGCAGCCAGCGAAGTTCCCCTGATGGAGGACTCAAGGGGGCAGCAGAGGGGCCCCCCAAGCGGCCTGGAGGCCCCTCACCCCTGAATGCTGTTCCTGGTGAGGGTCTACCTGGCTCTGAACCCTCTGAACCTCCTAGGAGACGGCCACTTGCCCCCCCTGATGGGGACAGAAAGGTAAAAGGCCAAGAAAGGGTAAGCGGAGTGTTTCTGGGACTCCGGCTATAGCCCTACCTTCGTTTCCCCTTCTATGTGTTCTGGGATACCCTTATTTTGGGCTTCAGTTTTCTTCCCCCAACCCCAGTTTACTGTGTTCCCCAACCCAGGAGCTGCCCCGGGAGCAGCCTCTGCCCCCCGGTCCCATTGGCACAGAACGATTGCAGCGTATAGACCGAGGGCCTGAGCCTGGTTCCCTGCGGCCATCCCATCGACCCAGCCCCCCAGTCCAGTTTGGCACCAGTGAGAAGGTGTGTGTGGGCTGTATCTGGGTATCTTGGGTTGGGTGGAGAGAAGGGAAGAACTGGAGGGGGACTGGAGGACACATCTGAATCGGGACAATCTTCCCTTGCTCATGATCACAGGATTCAGACATGCACCTAGTGGCAGGAGACAGTGTAACAGCAGAGAAGGCGCTAACAGCATCGGTCACTGAGGTACATAGGAGAGGGAGCCTTTGGTGGAAAGGTCTCAGATTTCTGGAGAGGATGGCCCAGAGAGCCCTCTTGACAAGGCTTCTCCTTTCCAGGCCATACCTATATCCCGAGAGTGGGAGCTGCTCCCTAGTGCTTCTGCCTCCACCGAGCCACAACCACAATCCAAGAACCTAGGTTCTGGGCACTGTGCCCCAGAGCCCAGCTCCTCAGGCCCGCGCTTGTACCCTGAGATCTTCTATGGCAGCCCTGGGCCTCCCAGCTCTCAGGTAGGTCTTCCTGTCCCATGACCCCTTTCTGCCTGCTATCCCTTACAACAAAGCCTTTCCAGTATCTGTATAGTTTTAAAATATTTTTTGTCATTTAATTTTTCTTCCTTTTACTGTAGGTGGTGGGGTGGGTGAGCTTTTCTTGACCAGAGAAACTGGAGCTAGTCCAGCTTTGCTCTTCTGTAGGTCTCAGGGGGAGCCATAGACTCTCAGTTACATCCCAACAATGGAGGCTTCCGCTCTGGGACACCCTCAGTACACTCTTACAGGTAAGACCAGATGCCGGTGGGTGGGTGTCACAAGGAAATGGAGCCATGCTTCTGGGGAGAGTGGGGAGGGGCATTTCTAAGTACCAGAAGCTAGTAGACTTAAAGCAGTACTCAGACTGAAGGGATAAATGACTGGCCGACTCCGACACCTTTCCTCCCCCTTGCCCCAATGTCTTTCCAGGTCACAGCCCCTGTACCTCCCCCCAGGCCCAGCACCCCCCTCAGCACTGCTTTCGGGGGTGGCTGTCAAGGGCCAGTTTCTGGATTTCTCAGCACTGCAAGCAACAGAGCTGGGGAAGTTGCCGGCTGGAGTTCTCTACCCTCCACCTTCCTTTCTGTACTCTCCAGCCTTCTGCCCCAGCCCTCTTCCTGACCCACCCTTGCTTCAGGTAAGAGGTGGGCAGGGCTTAGGGAGCTAGTGGGTGGAGGAGAATGCTTTTGGAGGAGTTGACATAATTTCCCCAATGCCCAACAGGTGCGCCAGGATCTGCCGTCCCCCTCAGATTTTTATTCAACTGCTCTGCAACCTGGCAGCCAGAGTGGCTTCCTCCCCTCAGGGGCACCTGCCCAGCAGGTACTTTTTATCTTTCCACTTCCCCTTCAGTTTCTTTCTGTCCAACCTCTGGTTTTTTTAATTTGTTTTGACTCTATCTACGGTTTTCTGACATTTCTCTCTGCCCCCAACACAGACCCATATTTCTTGTTACAGATGCTTCTACCCATGGTGGACTCACAGCTGCCTATGGTGAACTTTGGCTCCCTGCCACCAGCGCCGCCTCCTGCCCCACCTCCCCTTTCTCTGTTACCTGTGGGCCCTGCTCTGCAGCCCCCCAGTTTGGCTGTGCGGCCCCCACCTGCTCCTCGGGTGCTGCCTTCACCTGCCAGGCCCTTCCCCCCTAGCTTGGGGCGAGCAGAGGTAAGGTACAGGAACTGTAGTGCTAAGCAACTCCAAGAGTTAGGGGAAGGGGAGGGTGGCGTTCGTTCTCTCAAGATGAATGGGTTGAGAGACGGGAGGCTCATGGGTTGTTTTTCCTTTAGCTTCACCCAGTAGAACTAAAGCCGTTCCAGGATTATCGAAAACTGAGCAACCTTGGGGGACCCGGGTCATCACGAACTCCCCCAGCTGGAAGGCAAGAGAAGGGACTGGGGATGCAGACTGCGCACCTCTAAGGCCTTTCTTACTTTGGGGATGTGGGGGCAGGTCTTAAGTTTGCCCTAAACACTTTTTCTCCTTTAGGTCTTTCTCTGGCCTCAGTTCCCGTCTCAAAGCCCCACCCTCTACCTATAGTGGTGTCTTCCGCACCCAGCACATTGACCTTCACCAGCAGGTGAGGGAGAAATCCCCATGTCCCCCAGTCTGAATTCTCAAGTTACTACCCAAGTCTGTCCTTCCATTCCTGACCTCCCAGTGTGAATGGAGCCCTACTTCCTCTTCCACATGTACCTGCCCCCCAGGCCTCCCCACCTGACGCCCTACGCTGGATGCCGAAGCCTTGGGAGCGGACAGGGCCACCTTCCCGAGAAGGGTCTTCCCGACAGGCAGAAGAGCCTGGGTCCCGAGGGGACAAGGAGCCTAGGTTGCCTCCACCCCGCTGAGGGAGTTCCCCTTGCCCCTACCCCCCAGGCCTTGTATATAGATTATAAATATATAAGGGGGAAAAGGGGTGGGTGGGAGGGTTTGTGGGGCTGGGGCCTCGCTTCCCCTCCTCCCTGCTCCCCTGGTCCCCTATCCCTGGGGCCATTTGTTAAAAAAATAATAATAATAAAAGAATTTAAAAAATATTTCCAAAATGATTGGGGGGTGGTAGGTTGGTTGTTTACAATCTCTTGTAGCATACATAACAGTGCCAAGTAATCTGTAGAGTAGGTTCAGTCAGAGAACTAATTGTTACTTAACCCCAGTGATCTTTTCTAACAAACTCCCTCACAACTTAATCATTTTTATTGTATCTTGTTTTTGTATTTTTGTTAAGTTTTCTTGTTTTGGTATTTTTTTTCATCCTCACCGGAGGATATTTTTCCATTCATTTTTAGACTAGAAGGGGAGGGAGGGAGAGAAACATCAACGTGCGAGAGAGACCCCAATTGGTTGCATCTTCAATGGGGATCAAACCTACACCCAGGTACATGTCCTTGACTGGGAATTGAACCTGAGACCCTTCAGTCCACCGGCTGACACTCTGACCACTGACTCCAACTGGCCAGGGCTGTATCTTAGTTTTGTGGGGCAGGAATTGGAGCTGGTCTGTTAGGCAAATTATCTTGGGCCAGCCAGTGAAGTCAGTCGGTTACCAGTCTGCAGCTGACAGCTGGACTGGTCCCACTGAACTTCTCTCGTGTGTCTGGGGCCTTGGTGGGGCATTTGGACTTGTCAACCAGTGAGAATGTGGCTCCTCTAAGATGTTCTGAGTCATCAGCTCTCATGCCCATGAGCTATTGTTCCAGTAGATCCTAGTGGAATCTGCAAAGCTTATGGCTTGGTTTTTGAGTGTCTGTCACTTTATGTTGGCCCAGCACTAAGTTAAAGTGGGGGAAGGGACAGCAACTGCATCTCAAAGGGAAAAACAATTTGTAGCCATGTGTCTGTCACTCAGGTACCATCTACAAACGGGGTGCCTCTATAGCTGTCATGGACTCAAGGTTAAACCCTGTAAACAGAGGGGGGCTCCTTGACCAGGGTAGACAAGTTCTAGTTTTAGCACTGGTCAATCTTGGCTGAGCTATATGTGGTACCACTGCATGCTAGTCACAATCAGACTATCTAGGGCTGCTCCTGCTTAGGAATTAAATGGCTTTCTACTGGGTAGTTTGAGAGTCCTATCCTAGCATAGGTTTCTCCCGTCTCAGAACTCAGGTATTACTTACCTACAAACTGCTTTTGCATAAAAAATTAGTTGAAAATGGTCAACTGTTCAACATAGAATTGTACGTTTTAGTGTGCTGCGTGAACAGTGAAACAATAGTGCACATCTGTTCACCGGGATATATTCAAACCTGTCTGGTATAGCTGGCCTCCTAGGGATTATTCGATTGTAATAGTTCAATAGTTCAAATGTCAAGTTCAGAGATTTTAAGGGGCTCAGACTACCTTAATGAACAATTTACAGACAAAAGGGCCAGGAAAATCTGACTTTTATTTCTTAAATACTGTGGAGGAAGGGGAGAGTGGTCCCCTGATGAGGAAGGGGCAAAGACCTACGGATCCTCAGCAAAGGCCCGGTGGGCATTAGGGAAGCGCTGGGGGCTATAGTTGGGGTCTTCCTGCAGTCGCTTCTGTATATCAGCCCGGAGCTAGAAAGAGAACAAGCAGGTTGGAGAGGCACTGGCCAAGCCCCTAGGATCCCAGCAAGCACGCAAGGCCATCCCTCAGGAGCTAACACTTCCCCACCAGTTCCACTTCTAGCCCAATAAGGCATCACTGAGCCTGCCCAGATGCCACTAGGGAAAAACACCTTAAAAATACCAAGTGGTCGCCACAGACTAACCAGTTCACCTCTGAAGGAATCTGGGGGAAAGGGACCCTGGCCCAACCCCTCCCACTAGACCATCCCTATTCTGCTTCAAGGTGGGGGCACCTGCTGCCTGTAGCTCTCCTGAACCTCTGGTGCCTCCAGGTCCCGGCTCAGGCTCTCGGAGCTCGTCAGGGGCCGAGCTCCGGCTGCCTTAGCTGCCCGGCTCACGGCCTCTGAGAGAAGCAGCTGGGGGCCCTCACCCTGCATCGTCTGGGGGGCGGGATTGGGAGGGAAAAGAGGATCAACGTCAGATCCAGTGCCATCACCCAGCTCACCCTTTCCATGAGTCAACCAGTCTCCATGATAGGGGAGAGAAGGAACAAAGTAGTCCATGTGGTTTTAACAGCAGAAATGCCTTCCTAATAATTGTTTGGCTCTGGCCAAAAACAGCATTTGAATGTGCTGGACCTGCTCTTCAAAACAAGAGGGGCAGGGTGGGTGCAAGCCATCCAGCATTCAGAGCTAGCTGGTCCACAAGAGGAAGCCCACCATAACGAAACTGGGCCCTCGTCAGTGGGGATTAGGCAGCTGCAGAATGACAAAGCTGCTGGCAAACAAACTGATGGAGCAACCAGAGCAAGTGAGTCTCAGAAAGGTTACCTCGCCAATTAAATGGGGCTAAACTAGGAAAAACTTCCAGCTCAGTTTGCTTGACTCTAAGCATGACAGGAATATGGATAAAGAGGAATCCTCAGGGAAGAGGTAAACCCACCTTGCGTCTCTTGGCAGGCATACCACTGAGGTAGGCGTCGCTCAGGGGAGGCTGCGGTTTCACCTTCCGCTGGCTCTGAATGTCCTGCTGGATAATAGGGACCCATTCCTGGGGAAAAAGATGATTAGTAACTAACTGCCACAACTTCCAGCTGCCCTGGCCCACTGATCACCTGACACTTACTGGGGGGACTGCAGCTGCCCAAGGTTCTGTCTCAGCTGAAGCTCCATCCTGTTCATCTCGGGAGCCCCCTTCAGGGGCAGGAGGTGGACCTCGGGACATAGCCTCTTCTGCTGTTGTTCCAGGGGCTGGGGAAGCATTCTCCCGCTGGGAGTCAGACAGCAGGAAGATTCAGAATCCTCAGCCACCACCTCCCCCACCCCCAGCCCTCCACTCTGAGTTATCTGGCCCCTCAACTTCTCCCTGGTACCTGAGGCTCAGGAGAAGTTCTCTCTGATCCCTGAACTTCCATTGGCTCCTCAGAAAGTGGCTGTGAAATTGGACAGAAGAGAATACAAAAGGCCCTCTCAAATCTCTCCAGTTCTCTCAGGCCCCAATCCCACAGCCCATCATCAGGGCCTTTACCTGCGGGGGATCACCAACCCTGCGAACATATCTGAGGATGGCATCCGGGCCTACGGGCATGTGCTCCAGTACCACCTGAAGCCTCAGTCCCATCATAGTGGTCAGCCAGCTCACCAACGATGGATTTACCCCACGAGACATGCGACGCTGAGGAACAGAAAATAGGCTCGAACACAAAACCCTCAACCACCTTTTGAAAGATGTCAAAGAGTCAAGGATGGCAGTTTGGAGACAAAAAATGAAATTCAGGATACTACAGAGAATGGAAACCTAAGGAAACAAAAGGCTGGGGATCTGGGGCTGGTTGGTGCTTACAATTCGGCCATTGATGACAGCAGCTAGCTCCATCTGCTGTCCCCCCAAGCAATGCAGGTTCAGAGCCAGGCATTCAAACAGGCCCTGGTTACACAACTCCAGCAAACGTGCCCCAAATCCGCTGTCTGTGGGTAAATAAGGAGGGAGTGCTGGCATCGGCAGCCCTGCACACCACCATACCCCCTCTCCCTTGGACCTGGGTGGCCTGACCTGTGCAGTGCAGAACATGAGCAGCAATACTATTGAACTGCTCCTGCAAAAATTCCAGATTTGTCCGGATGATATCAACACCTGGCTGAACTTGCACCAAAGACTGAGAGAAAACACACAGAGAACCAAAAATCAGGAACCTCCAAGACACAGAAGCTATCCTACCAGACCCAGGAGAGGTTTGGATAGGAAAGGATTACTCACAAAACTCTCCCGAACGTATTCTTCTAGCCCAGTGATCAATGTGTGGGTTGCCATCTATGGGGGGGGGAGGGCAGCACAGATTTAGATTCAAGTCCCAACCCTCAAGACATTTCCTCCTCCACCCCCAACAAGTCCAGGACTGGGCTGGGCCAGTCACAGATTTAGGTGATAGATACACTGAGTCATGAATAAGGAACAGAAGGCCAGGAGGAAGAAAGCGCTGGGACCCAGGTCTTCATTTACCCGGATGTTACCAGGTGTGGGCTCCTGGCCACCCAGGTAGTGCTGGTGGAAGAAGGATCGCAGCTGGGGCTGGAGCCGCTGCAGTGGCTGAAAATGCCCATGCAGAAGCATCACCACATCCACCATGGAAAAGTTTTGGCACAGAAGAGAGAGCAGGGCCCCAAAGAATCCTGTGGACAGGGGCAAAAGTTAGCAGTGGTCTTCACCACCTGACCTGCCTACCCACTCCAGCCCATCACCCTCATCCCACCTTGCCAATACCCCTAAGCACAGGTCATCTACCTTCCCCTGGCTGCCCTTCCCTGGAGAAGGCCAAAGCTCCCCATGCTCACCAAGAGCCCCATCAGCCCCAGGCTCAAAGAGGTTGCTGGATCCACTGAGGCGCTGTATGAAAGCGGCGATGCTTTCACTGCTGCCGGCCCGAGCCCCCAGGGAGCCCAACAGGGAGCTCAGCACACCCTGCACCACCGAGGTGAAAAACTCCGGTGACAGGCTTTCAGGACCCAGGCCTCCAGGACTCCCTGCACCACCAGAAGGGGACCCTGGTGGGGGCGGTGTTTGCTGCTCCGGAGCCAGAGGTGGGGGTGGGGGTGGTGGAGGGGGCGGAGGGGCCGTCTGTGTTGCCTGGCAAACAGAAGAAAGAACAGAATGAAGTGAGAATAGGGACAAGGACATAACATGGCATGAGGACGGTGCAAACCAGAAGGGGTTTGGAAGACGGGGCTCCATTCTGGTCCAGACCCCTTACAGCAGAATGCGCACAGGCAGCCAGTGAACAGCAGTCAGGCCAAGCAGCCGCCTCTTTCCCTCTGAATGAGTTAGGTCAGAAAGTAGTGACACAAATGCTCTCTCTAACCCCATTTTCCTCATCTCCAAAACAGGGGATTCAAAGTCAGTGGACTCCCAGGGTTTCTTCCTGGTTGTGAGACAATGGCAACAAGGCACCAGTGCCTGGCTGAGCAAGGAGAGGAGCAAGCCAGCCACTCACCTGCAAGAAGTCAGTCATGCCCTGGAGAAAGGCAGGGACACCAGGCATAGCCACAGTGATGGTGGGTGAAGCCATGCCAGGCCCTCCAGCACCTGGCCCCGCAGGCCCCAGCAGGTTCCCCAGGAGCTGAGAGAACTGCAGATCAGCAGAGGAGGGTTGAGGAGGTGGAGGCTGGGAGGGCCCCCCGGGGGCAGGGCCAGCTGTGGTGGCTGTGTTGGTGGTGCCAGCACTAGCTGATGCAGTCGCAGGGGCTGGAGGTGGAGCCATTCCTGGGGTCCCCTGAGCTGTAGGAACCAAAAGAAGCAAGTTGGATTCTAAAAGAGAAGCAAAATACCACAGTATCTCTAGTCTTCCAGCAAAAAGGCACGAACAAAGGGACTGTAGCGAGAACCGGGAATCACCAGTGAGGTCAGGGAGGGAGGGCTGGTCTTCAGAGCCACGGAAATCTCTTAAGTTTGAGGTGAGGAAGAACAGGGACTCACCCACAAGGACAGGCTGCATGAGAAGCTGCCCCACAAGGCCGCTCACCATCTGGGCCAAAGAAGCGTTGGTACCCAGACCGGCACCCTGCTGAGAAAGTGGGAAGCTTCCAGCCCTGCCCTTTCCATGCCCCGCCACAGGACTCCCTCCTCAGATACCTCCACACCAAAACTCTCCCTCCCTTACTAACCAGAGTCCCCGAGACTGGGGGGCCCCCAGGATGGGAAGGCCGAGCCTGTGGAGGTGTGGGCCGGGCAATCACCACCCGGGTTGGAGCTGCCGGGAATCCTGGCACCTGCTGTCCTGTATGTGGCACAGGGGAGAAACCAAAGAGGGCTGAGGGCCAGGGCCAGGCCCGTGCCCTCCAGCCAACAACACCCGCCACCATGGACCATGGCCCCCCTCCCAGGCCTCCCTTTTCCAGGTCATTACCTGCGGCCGCGGAGGCAACAGCTGCCACCATGGCCTGATGAGTGATCTGGTGGGCGACGGCGTGCATGAACTCAGGGGGCAGGGAGGGCAGCTGGATGAGGGTGGAGCCTGGGGGGCGGGTCTGATGTAACCTTGAACCTGGACCCCTTCAACCCACCCAATCGGCCCTACCCCTTTTCTACTCAGAGCTCAGTCTGCTCTCATGCTCTCACTCTTACCCAGGGTCTGGCCATGACCGGGGGGTCCTAGGGGGCCAGTAGGAGCACTTGGAACTCCACCAGGCTGTGTGCCAGAATCTGGACAGGAAGACAAAGAGAGAGACCCTGAGATAGGCAGAGCCAATGCCTGACTGTATCCTCCTAAGTTGGGAGTCCTTCAGACCCCCTTTCCCCACCTAGAACACCTGCCTGCCTTTCCCTCCATCCAGACAGGGAGGAGGTGCTTCCTTCCCCGTGTAAATAAATCTTCAAGGACAAGCAATCCCTGCTGTTCTCCATGACACGCGCACGCGCGCTAACTAAAATTCCTGCTACCACCAGCTGCCCTAGCCCCCCCACTCCCTCACACCTGAGTACCAACCCTCCCTCACCATGCTGCTCTTCTCTGCTAACCCTAACTCACCTTGAATGTTCATGTGCATCATGACCACAGGTTCCACGCTCTGGTGGGAAATCCGGATGACCCTCGGGTGGCTGGTGGTCGGGGGAGGAGCTGGCCCTGGGGGAGGCACCCCCTCAGTCGACTCAACGGTGGCAGAAGAGGGAGCCAGGGACGAGGCCTGCCCAGAACCAGGGGGCGATGCCTCCGCACTAGGAGTCGGAGCGGGCCGAGTCCCATTCCCAGTCATGGTCACAGTGGTCCCCACGTTGATCTGGAGAAGACAGACAAGTAGAACAGAAGTGAGAAAGACGTGAGCCTAACCCAGAGCACCACCCCATGACTTATTTCTAAGGTCTCCCTTACCATTCACCACTAAGTGTTTCCAGAGCCTCCTCCCCTTCTAACCTCCTTCAAGCCCAATAGCTACCCTGGATCATTCCACAAGCAGCCCTTCGTTCTTCCTCAGGCCAGGTTCCCCCCACCCCCACCCCAGCCCACCTGGATGGGGATGGCTGCTTGCTGAAGCACCATGGGAGTGGTGTAGTGAGACACAGGCCGGACCACGTGCAGGTGTCGTGGGGGTGCACAGGCCAGGTTGCAGCGCAAATCCGACAGCGCCACAAAAGTGTTGCCCAGCAGCCTCAGGCTCTCCCCCACCAGGTTGATCAAGCGCTGGTCCTCTTCTCGGCCCTCTTGCTGTAGCCCCAAGCCAAACACAGAAAAGCAGATGGGAAAAAGAAAAACACAAAAGGCAGAAAACATCACGCTGAAATCCACCTCACTAACCAAAACAACATCTGAGAATATCACATCCTCTAAACCTTCAGGTGTACCCCTGGAAGCTTCTGCAAAGACCAAGTCTTTGCAAAATTCTACTGTATACATGTAGTTTCCTATTAAAACAGACCTTACTACCCTGGCTAGTTTGACTCACTGGTTAGAGCAGCAGCCCGTGGACTGAAGGGTTGCAGGTTCAATTCGTGGAGGGCACGTACCTCGGTTGCAAATACAATCCCCAACCCATCAGCCCGTTGGGGCACATGTGGAAGGCAACCAACCAATGTGTCTCTCTCACATCGATGTTTCTTTCTCTCTCTTCCCACCTCCTCCCTTGCACTCTATCTGGAAAAATATCCTCAGGTGAAAATTAACAAAAACAGACTTTACAGTGAATCAACATCATCATCTACTAATCTCCCTTACTTTACAAAGTTGCTAAATAAAAAACTCAGGGGCCCGAGTTACTGGCTCAGCAGTTAGAGCGTTGGTCCGCGGACCAAATGAGTTGAGGGTTCGATTCAGGTCAAAGGCATGTACCTCGCCTTCATCCCTGGCCCTGGTTGGTGTCGTGTGGGAGGCAGCCACTCGATGTGTCCCTTTCACATCGATATCTCTCTCTCTCTGTTCCTCTCTCTCCCTCCCACTCTGTCTGAATAAAAATGGAAAAATGTCCTTGGGTGAGAATAAAATTTTTTTTAAAACCCTTTTAAAAAATAAGTAAATAACTCAGGGGACTGAGAGGTACAAAGAGTGGGTACTGCAAAGATTATCACCTATCCTGAAAGGGAGGAAAATATCACTTACTTACAAGTTTAGGGAAAAATCATCATCTTGCAAACAATGTCTTTTTGGGGAAAGAGTGATGTGTATGTCAGCCTGCTCCATTTGGGGAGAACTGGGGTGAGGGGAGGGGCAGGCTCACATTGTTGTTGTAGTCCGTGCTGGCAGCGGCGCCCAGAACCTCATAGTAGCGCTGCAGGAAGGGTTGAAGGCGGCTCTCAAGCCGCTGGAGCTCCTGGAGCACCTCGACGTACTCCACAGGGGAAGGATGGCTGTGGGCAACCCCAGGAGGCAGTGAGCCAAGGCTTTCCTCAGCTTCCCAACCTCAAAGTTGACAGGGACCACACCTGCTGTCTCTTTCCATGGCCCCCCAGAACCCTGGGAGGACTAGCAGAGCCTGTTCTTTACCCCCACCCATGGGAAGATAGGGAGAGGAAGATAAATCGCTTCCACCCTCCCCATCACATAACCCTGCATCTACAAAGGCAGGACCCTAACTCTAATAAAAGAGATGGGGGCTTTGTGAACTCAAAGGAGAGGATCTGGATCAGGAAGCAGCATTTGGTTTTCCTTGCCCCAGGGATAGTAGTGCAGCTCAGCTGCCCAATCCTAACCTCCTTTACTTACTCCCGAGCCCCTCTGTGACCCCTACCAACCCTCTACATCAAACCTCCAAGCAATCCTTCCTTCCCCATCACACCTCTCCTAGTCCTCATCCTTCACTCAGGACCCCAAAACCCCTCCCAAAGGTGCCCTCCATCTCTCACTTGGGTGCATGTGTCTCTGGCGCAGGTGTTGGGCCCACTGGGGCTGGGCCAGAAGGGGTGAGTTCCGGGCTCTGGGCTGGGGCACGCTCCTCCACTTCTTCTGCCTCCATGGGCTCCCGAGGAGGCGCTTCACTTTCAACTGGATCTGATGTCTGAGAGCTCAAGGCTACTGGCTCCGGGGCCACAGTTGGTGTTGGTGCAGATGACTGATTGTGCTGTGCTTGGGGCCCGCCTCGACACTGAAGGTAGGGGAGAATCAGGTACCAAAGGCAGGATGAGACTGATGCAGGGGCCTACTCAGGTCAAAGGAGATTCAGTGGACAAAGTGCTCTGACAGAAAGGCTTTGCATCTATCTTTAATTTCCTAGCAACCACTTTAAGACTTAGACAAATAAATGCATAAGAAATATTTGAAATTCTTGCAAATGAATTACTAACAAAAAGGAGGGATTGTGGTTTCCTAACCCCCCAAAAAGAAAAGAAAAAGCTATAGGTTCCAGACATAGGACAAACTAATGAAATTAAGACATACCAGTATCAAATATCATAATTAAGAAATTAAAGGCCCTGCCCTGGCCCGTGTGGCCCAGTGGGTTGAGCATCACCCCATGCACCCAGAGGCTGCTGGTCAGGATACATGCCCAGGTTGCAGGCTCAATCCCCAGTAGGGGATGTGCAAGAGGCAGCCGATTAATGGTTCTCTCTCTTTGAAGTTTCTCTCTCCCTCTCCCATCCTCTCGCTAAAATCAATAAAAACATCGTTTATTTTTTCTTTACTGATTTTTAGAGAGAGAAGAAGGGAAAGAAAGAGAGAGATAGAAGCGTCGATGAGAGAGAACACTGATTGGCCACTTCCCATGTACACCCAACTGGGGCATGTGCCCTGAACAGGAATTGAACCAGTGACCTCTTCGTGCATGGGTCGACGCTGAACCACTGAGCCACACAGACCGGGCAATAAAAACATATTAAAAAACAGAGGAAGAGCCTTGGCCAATTTGGCTCAGTAGTTAGAGCATCAGCCAGAGGACTAATGAGTCTCGGGTTTGATTCCAGTCAAAGGCACGTACCTCAGTTGCGATTAGTCCCCAGCCCTGGTCGGGGTTGTGTAGGAGGCAACCAGTCGATGTGTCCCTCTCACATCAATGTCTCTCTCTCCCTCCCTCCCTCCCTCCGACTCTATCTGAAGATAAATAGAAAAATATCCTCGGGTGAGGATTAAAAAAAAAAAAGAAACAAACAAAGAAATTAAACGCTCTGACCAGGTATCTTATTGGTTAGCGCATCCTCCCGCTATACCAGGGTTGCGGGCTCCATCCCCAGTCAGGACACATACAAGAATCAACCGATGAATGCATAAGTGAGTAGAACAACAATTTAACATTTTCCTCTCTCCCTTCTCTCTCTAAAATCAATCAATAAAATTTTTTTTTAAAAATCAAAAAGCGCAGAAACATTCTTTAATTAAAAAGGGATGCCATGCCCTGGCTGGTTTGGCTAAGTGGTTAGAGCATTGGCCCGTGGACCAGAGAGACCCAGGTTCGTTTCCAATTAAGGGCGCATACCTTGGTTGCAGTTTGTCCCTGGCCCTGGTTGGGGTCATGTGAGTGGCAACCAGTAGATGTCTCTCTCTCACATCGATGTTTCTCTCTCTCTTCCTCCCTCTCTCCCTCCCACTCTATCTGAAGATGAATGCAAAAATGTCCTTGGGTGAGGATAAAAAAAGAGGGCGGGTGTCATGATGCCCTGGCCGGTTTGGCTCAGCGGTTAGAGTATTGGCCCATAGACCAAAGAATTACAGGTTCAATTCTAGTCAAGGACACATACCTTGATTTTGGTTCGGTCCCCTGCCCTAGTCGGGATTGTGCGGGAGGCAACCAACTGATGTGTCTCTCTCACACTGATGTTTCTCTCTCTCTGTCTCTCCCTCCTACTCTGAAAATAAATGGAAAAATATCCTCAGATGAGGATTAAAAAAAGGGGGATGCCACGAGAGTTATCTGACAAGTCTGAAACAAACTTCCTAGATATCAGCCACCAAGAGGACTGGCAGGAACATGATAGCCTCACATAGATACTTTTTCTGTCCAAAGAATGAAGACTGCAGAGAAGAGACCAGATTAGAAAGGAAGCGGCCAATCATGCCTTCACTCCCAGCTGAGACAAGGGGTAGGGAGGATGCAGAGAGTGATAGACCACTTACCTCCATCCGGGATAGTAAGGTCTGTATATCCCTGATCATATGCTGAGCCATCACCAGCCGCACTCGGGGTTCACTCTACAGTAAGAAAAGAAAGATCAGGGCAAATCTGAAATAAAGCCACGAGCCCAGCTAGCGTGGCTCAGTGGTTGGGCATCGACCCATGCACCAAGAGGTTGCCAGTTCGATTTCCAGTCAGGGCATATGCCCTGGTTGTGGGCCAAATCCCCAGTGGGGGCCATGGAGGAGGAGGCCAATCGATGTTCTCTCTCATAGATGTTTCTCTCTCTCTCCCCCACTCCCTTCCTCTCTCTCTAAAATCAATAAAGAAAAAAAAGAAAAATAAAGCCACAAGCTCCAGAGCCTACTGAACCAGGTCCCAGCATCTCCTCAGCCAAGTCTAATCCCACCTCATGGCCTCCTTCTCCCAGATCCCCTTCCCTGACCCTCCCAGGCCCCGTGATACCTGAATTGGGGCCTGTTCCATGTTGATGTGAACATCCACAGCAGAGCCGTCACTCTGGGGAAAGGGTAAGGGAAGTTGCTCTGGGAGAAGCCAAATACTAAGGCCCCCACATTTCCCACTCATTCTCTGGAAACACACCCCATTTCTCAAGACTGAGGCCATTAGTAGACCACAGGGCCCTTCATACCCAATCTAAACACCAAGACAACTGGCTGCTACAATAAAAACTACCTTTCCCCACAAAAACCGCCCCATGTGGAACACAGGCTTACAGGAAGATTGAAGGTTCCAACCATGACATAGCTGTTGGCATTCCGGTCATGAACAGAGGTCCCAGGCCCCCGAGTACCAAGTGCAGGTCCCCCACCATGGGTGGCTGAGGCAGACCCTGTCCCAGAAGATGCCCCAGAAGGGAGCTGAGTCTGAGGAGGAGCACGTTCCACCAGGTGGATAACCTTGCCCCCAACATCTGCAAAAAAAAGACACACCAAAACATTACATAATCAGGTAAACCCATGGTCTCAGTTCATCCCTCTGGACAGCTACCTCAAACTCTAAACTGCCTCCCCCACCCCCTTACTGTATTCCTGGAGCTTCTTATCATCCTGCAGAACTCGTCCCTGATAGATGAGCCGTTGTTTCTCAGAGGGGATGCTGACAGAGGCAGCAATGTGCTCCTTAAATTCCTTTACATTCATCTGCAAAGAAGGGATATAAACAGGTATCTAGCAATGGAAGAAAGAAGAAAGACAGAAAAGAACAACTAACTTGTGGGGGTGAGGGGTAAAAACCATCTCATCATAAAATCACTACCCACTTGCTTGATTGTGAGGTAATTATTGTGCAAGGCCCCAAACTAAGACAACTTCTGTCAAAATATTGGCAATAAACATAACTAAGTTCAGCTCCAGGCCTAGGAGAAACAGAAAAGCCAACTGACATTCCGTTCACTGCTCCCAAGGGAATGTGTGTCTAAAGATACCAGTGACCACTCCCCAAACACAAAATGATACAACTCTTCTCAGAGATAAAAGCAGTAACAAGGAAGATGGGGTGGACAATCAGGTTAAGGAAGGAAGAATCAACCAAGAAGAAACATAGAAGAGAGCAAAAAGGTTTTTCCTAACTAGACAACTTTACTCTTGGGAAAATTCGGGCTGTTTATATACAAAAGCTTATATGGTTTTCTGAAATTCATGTTTTAAAAACCATAGGCCAACCCCTCACAATTTTGTCTCCCAATATTACAGAAGGGATGACATAGATAACCGTGCCCATGCTGTTGAGTTCAAAAGATTCAAATTATGCCACTAACATTAGTAACTCCACTCAACAGGCCTCTACCTACATTACGGGCTCTGATTTCTCACCTTTAAGATCAGAGTATTGACCTGACCAATTTTTGTTTTTAAGGCACACTTGCATTTGGGGTCTGTGTGTTCTCTTTCCCAAAGGCAGGAACCATGTCTAATCCTTCGAGCTGGGGTTTACTAACGATGATGGCATACAGATTCCTCCTTCCTCCATATTTCCCTCTACACTGAGTTCTACTGAGGTGAAAGAAGGCATAACAAAATCTAGCTCATTCGATAGAAACCATACCTTCTTACTCAACAAGAAATACCAAAAAATATTCTATCTAGAATGTAAACAAAGAAATTAATGAAGGAAAAGTTGAGGACCAGAAAATCAGGTTGTTCTCTCAGGCTAAAGGGTTTACAGAAGGAAAAGTTAATGGGTATCTTCCAGAAGTACTGGGGTCTCACCTGGGCCCCCACAATAAAGGTCCGAGTCTGAGAGTCCAGGGTCTTCACCAGCACCTCCAGGCTGTCAGGCTCCTCCATAGTGGTACTGGTACTATTATTGGACTCCATAGCCTACTGCTGTCTAAGGAAGAATGGAGAGAGGCCCGCTGTTGCCAAAAGCAGATTTTATATACCCAGAAACCTCCCCGGCCTGAGTCTCCGCCCCAATGCCTAAAGAGTTTCTCCCACACAAGCACACACACTCACACCTGCCCCCATTCTCCTTCTGATTCCGGGGCACAGGGAAAGAAACGCAAAGGGCAGGAGACGGACAGCAAAGGAAGCTGGGGGACAGGAGGTGGGAGGGGCCCCACGATGCCTATCACAAGAGCGGGCCACTCGGACTAGGAAATAGGGAAGAAAGGAATTACGATTCCAGTGTCATCACCTGTCGCGACAGAAGGGTCCCAGAAACCCTGGGACAACGCGGGCAAGGGGGGGGTGTCGCATTACACTCTGCGGAAAAAGTGGTTTCGCGCACGCGCGCCACACCCACTGAGCCCGCTGAAGTCACGACAGACCCAAAATGACGGACACTCACGGGGGGCCAGACCGGCTAGCTGACTGCCCCCCTCTTCTGCCTTCTTTCGGTGCTCCAGCAGAGCGTCGCAACCAACACACATCAAATACACACACCACCAACCCGCAGCTCCTCCCCCGACTTCCCCACGGTGCCGTCATTTCCGGTCACCTCCAACCTGCCACGGACGTCCACTTCCGTTTCCCCGATAGTACTTGGAGATCGCGAGGCGGAACTTCCGGCTCCCCCCCTCAGGTCCCCAAGCTTCACTTTCGTGGAGCACGACGAGAAAGTCCACGGCCCCAAACAGTGAGCTCCTGAGGGCGAGACGGGCCGGGGCCGGCCTAGATGGGAGGAAGCCGAGCACCCAGAGGAGCCGCCGCCGCCGCCGTCGCCCGGGGGACCGTACTGCGTCTGCGTGTATCGCATTACGCATGCGTACACACTTGGGTACCGCCCCACCCCGCTGGCGCTGTTCATGTCTCCCGTGCGCGCGCCAGAGCAGCAGGAGATTGAGGTAGCCACTATAAGTGCCTGAAAAAAATTACCGGATAAGACTCTGCCTCAGGAAGCTTTGGGCGGTTGTATGGATTTTACAGTTTGAGAACTGGGGATTGTGCCTCGTTAATCTAGGTTAAAGTCTTGGCCCGCCGGCAGAGACTTTGAGGCGGCACTGCCCTGGCCACCTAAAATGCCGTCTTCCTTTCACTGTCGTCCTCGCTGCGCCACTTTTTCGGCGCCTCCGGAAGTCGCTCTTGGGCGGTTGGGACTGGTTCGCGAGCATGGTTCGCGAGCAGTGTTGCGTGCGGTCGCGTAGTAAGGCCTAATTTCGGTTCTGTCCGGTGGGCGTTTTGCGGAGTGTGGCGCCATGTTTCTCACCAGCGGCTAGCGGCCGAGGGGACATGCCTTGTTTTTGAGAAGCTAAGGATTTACTACCTTTCAGGACTTTTGTCCAAAAAAAAAAAAAAGGCGCCTCCGAGTTTGGAAATTGGGAGCAAATGAGGTCCGACTGGACAACACAAGACTTTGACAGTGGGGAATTGAAGAGACCGCCAAAGGCCTTCTGCAGGCCGCGGCCCAGGGTTTCCTGCCTCTGCAGCCTCCCAGCCTCATCCCCGCCGGCTCCCGCAGCGCTGCCCCTGCGCTATCCAAACCCGCCGCTGCCCTGGTGCCCAGCCCTTCTGGGATTCTTTGTTTATACCCAGGCCCGAATACTGTTTGAGTTAAGAGTGCTAATATACACCTGTTCAGTTGTAATATGTCCGCAAGATGAGATGCACAGCGGAATTGTAAAGGGGAACTTTTATTCTCGCTGGCGGGTTGCGGGGGCGCGGGGGGTGGGACATGGTCTCCCCTCAGATCAGCAGCCCGGATTCTTCTTGCTGCTTAGCTTTTAAAAAGAAGCCCCATCCCCCATTTACCACCATCCCCACCCCCCAGCGACCAGTACAACAGTGGGTGTGACAGCCATTACAGTAGTCAAAATTAGCATTAATCAGTGGGCTCATGATTTTCGGAAACATACCTCCCAATGTGTGGGATAACTATAACCTTAGGCAAAATTCCTTTACTTCTAGGAGTCATTAACCTGGAAAAATATAGAGGAAAGTCCATTTATGATGATAAAAATGGAGTCATTTAGTGGCCTTAGCCTCAGGGGCCCGGTAACAGTGAGCACTTCGTTTGTGCCAGCCAGTTTTCTAAGGGTTCTACGTACTGTCACATGTAAAAGCCTTTCAACGTCTGATACAGTTATTTCTTCCATTTTATGTAGTGAGTGCACCTAGCAAACTGACAAATCCAGGCCTACCAAACAATTCTAGGACTCCCCCACCCCCTCACCTGAGGACATTTTTGCATTTATCTTCAGACAGAGCGGGAGGGAGAGGGAGGAAGAGAGAGAGAAACATCCATGAGTGGTTGCCACCCACACAACCCCAACAGTGCTGGGGACAAACTGCAACAGAGGTATGTGCCCTTAGCAGGAACCAAACCCAGGTCTCCGGTCCACGGGCTGATGCTCTAACCGCTGAGCCAAACTGGCCAGGGCCAGACAATTCTACTTTACTGCCCCTATACATTTTTTAGTTTTTTTATTATAAAAAATGTCACACATTACCCCAAAATAGAATAGTATAATGAACCCTCGTATACCCAGTTAAACCTCAGGACCAAAAAAAAAATTGGGGGGGCACTCTGAATTATGATTAAGGAAGCCCCACTTTTCATTGCATTAATTGCCCCACCCACTTGGCACAATCCAAGGGCTGTCTCTTGACAATTCTTTCCTTCTATTATTTGAGAATGTATTACCCGTTGGAAACTGTAATAATCACTTTACAAACATTAATTTCAGCAAATATTTACTTTGGACTTCTTATGTGCAGGCCTTTGCAAAGTGCTTTATATGGATTATCTTAATCCTATGAGATTGATGATTTGCTCATTTTATAGATTTAAAAAACAGGTATAGAGATTGTCTAGTAAGTAGTAGAGTAGAACCCACTCTGCCCGACACCAATGTCTGTCCTCTTTAACCACTAGATTAGGTACTCTCTTAACAGTAATAAACGTTGAGAGAATGAACTGTGTGTCAGCTTTTCTGGATGGTCTGCATACTGTTTCCCCAATTATAAACCAGAGAAAAAGCCATCCATCAGCCATGCCCCAGCACCTAGTTCATGCCTGTTCTAAAGCACTTATCATGTTGTATTGCAATGATTTGTTTACACAGCTAGTTTTCCTTAGACTGACTTCTTCAAGGCCAGGGACTGTGTCTCATTCATTTTTATGTCCCCAGGGCTTAGCCAGTTCCTGGCAAACAGCTGGGACTCAAAACAGTTTGCTAAATGAATAGATGAGTCAGTCCACCTCTCTGCAGTGCTGCACAACACAGCAGATACCAGCTCAAATCAAGACCACAGGCTCTACCTGGAGGGCTTAGCTCTCCTGAAAATTCCCAAAAGACTATGAACAGGCCAGGCAGGGTGTATAGCAGAGTGGCTGCATCTAGAAGAGGGGGAGGAAGGGCCAAACACTGTAAGTAATCCATGTTTGGAAATCAAGGTTGAAGTTACTTATTAGCAGGTGAAAGGGTCAAGGGTCAAGGCAAGGGGGCTGGAAGCAGAGTGGACTGAGCAGCCAGTGGGGGAGAGAATAGTTAAGGCACCAGCCAGTCCACGAAGAGCACCAGCTCCCTGTTGCCTGAAGATGTTCCACCAAATTTGGGCAGCTCTGCTTTACCTCTATGGCATTCTCCTTAATTCCTTCTACCAGTGCCCTGAGCACTGTCAACTGACAACTCAGGGAGTGGATGGGAAAGAGGTATGGACTGAGAATGGGGGAAGCTTACAGTGGGGGCTCTCAGGGACTTGACTGGGTGGGCTAAAATGACCAAAACCCACATTGTGAAAGTAAGGGAGGAAGGTGTGAGTATTGTGATGATCAAAGCAAGGACAAGTAAAAAATATAGTACTGTGGCCATCAATGTGGAGATATGGTAGAATTTGGGGGGTGGGTGGGTGGGTTACTCAGGTTATTGAGGACAGGCAAAGAGGAAAAGTCATGTAATGACTCCCTGTCATGAATCCAAGCCCTGGTTGGAAAAAGGCAACCTTTACCCACCTCTAAGTCTCGCTGTCCTGACAAAGAGGTTGGATGGATCCTGTAGTGGAACCCACCCTCTTCTACTCCCCTTGTCTCTCCAGTTCCCAGAGCCCCACCTGGGCCAGTGGTACTTTATCGCAGGGGCAGCTCCCACCAAGGAGGATTTGGCGACTTTTGACCCTGTGGACAACATTGTCTTCAACATGGCTACGGGCTCTGCCCCCATGCAGCTCCAGCTTCATGCTACCATCCGCACGTGAGTGGTGGTGAGGCAGAGGCATAAGTAGGTACAGTCTCTGCCCAAAGTGTGAGCACCTACCCACAAAGCATTGGGCTCTTTGGCATATCCACTGTTCTTGGCCCACTGAGTTCAATGGCTCTATTTGTTTTCCTCTGGAGAGATGGGCCTAACCATCCCTAAGTAGCTTGAAACCCAAGGTGCAGGCTTCAAGAAGAAATAAGAGGGAAGAAATAAAATTGGTAGTGTTGTCGGGGTGTCATCATTTTTTCTCCTTGCCACTACCACTTCTGCAGGAAAACTGGGTCTTGTGTGCCACGGGAATGGATCTACCACCTGACTGAGGGGAGCACAGATCTCAGAACTGAAGGTTGGTCCTCTCCAGCCCTCCCTCTCCCCAAGTCCTCTGGCTTGCTTGGTTTTGCAACTCTGTCTTCACACTTCCCCCTCAACCCTTCCTGACAGGCCGCCCCGATATGAAGACCAAGCTCTTCTCCAGCTCATGCCCAGGTGGAATTATGCTGAAGGAGACGGGCCAGGGCTACCAGCGTTTTCTCCTCTACAGTGAGTGAGGAGGCAAGGCAGGATGGGTTGGAAGGAAACACAGGAGTAGGAGAGCCCCTCACTCTGGGCCCTATGACACCATCCCAGGAAGGGCTGGGTACCTCCAGGAGGTCCTCACCAGGGACAGTGCTAAACAGAACTTTGATGGGCCTGGCCCTGCTGTGCCCTTCCAGATCGTTCACCACACCCTCCTGAGAAGTGCGTGGAGGAATTCCAGTCCCTGACCTCCTGCCTGGACTCCAAGGCCTTCTTACTGATTCCCAGGAAACAAGGTAAGGGGGTAAAGTACCACAGAAGAGATCGAGGACTCTCCAAGTCTTCTGCAGGTGCAAGTGATGTCACCAGAGGGCAGGACCAAAGACTGACATTATTAGAGTGGCTGTGTTCACACTTCCATTTGTTATAAGTTGTGATTGCACCAGAGGGAGCCAGGATGGGCCGTGGGCTACTCAAGAGAGGTTTCCGAGTTTGCAGTGGATAAAGGGGGCAGAGAGTCAGACACGGAAGGAAATAGGCTTCAGAGACCCTTTCTTTGACATGGGAAGAATGAGGGAATGCATTCTCCCCTACCCATTTCCAACAACCTTGCTTCTCTCCCTGGATTTCCTTCCTTTCCATCGTCTTTTCTCCCTCCTCCCACCAGAGGCCTGCAAGCAGTCCAGTAACTGACCTGTGGTTTCATCTGTGCCCCCAGATGGATTTGGTGGGAGCTAAGATTGTGGTGGGGGAAAAGAGAAGCTGGAGATGCCCTTTCAAGAGTAATAAAGATGATTTTTCAATCCTCATCTCATGTTGGGGCTTGAATGTGTCCAGACATCAATCCCACTCCCCCTAAACCTTCTATCACCTAAACCCCTAGCTGGACGGCATCACGAAGGACACTGAGTAGCAGTAACTCACTTTGTAGTGGTATATTGAAGATTTGACGTGACACAGTGATTTATTGCTGAGCGAGCAACCCCTAACCCCTGCACCAGAACTGCAAGGCCCCAGTGCTTCCCCACATGGCTTGTCTAGGCTGCCAGCCCATGAACCCACCCTCCTGCCAATACCACCTGCACCATCCCCACTCCCTCTGGCTCCCAGAACACCCACATCGTCCCCACAGGCTCCCTGTTGCTTATGCACCCCATCCAGACCCTAAATCCACCCACCTAGCCAGCCCCTCTCTTCCCTAGAAGCCCAAGATCCAAAGGACCCCTTGGG
This sequence comes from Molossus molossus, assembly GCF_014108415.1. Taxonomy (NCBI): domain Eukaryota; kingdom Metazoa; phylum Chordata; class Mammalia; order Chiroptera; family Molossidae; genus Molossus; species Molossus molossus. The sequence continues at coordinate 2,643,660 of NW_023425402.1, forward strand.
TTTCCCAACCACTCTCTTACCCCAGCCAGAGTTCTATTTGTCCCTGGAGAGACTAGAAAGGTAGAGTACCCTTTAGTCTTTATTCTCCACCACCACAAATTTGGTGGTGGTGGGGGGGGCTTTTAAAAAGTGAAGGTGAAAAAAAAAACCAAAACACTGAAGGTGGGAGAGAAATGTAAAATAAAAAAGTAACAACAGCTGGTGAATTCAAGGGCCATGCCCCCGCTGTCCATAAACCCAGACACCCTGAAATAGCTGTTCTCTCCTGTGGAGGGACAGGGGGCTATGCCCTCATACTCTGGGGTTTCTTCCCCATCCCTGAGGTCCCTGTGCTTACAATCTGGGCCATGCCCCCTACTCTCCTCCTAAAGGCCACACTGTCTTCACTCTTGCTTCTTTCTACCCCACTGAGGTGTGTGTGTGGGGGGGGGCTGGGTCACACCCCACCCTGAGGTCACAGCCCCTTTCCTGGGTCTCGACTCTGTTCCTCTCCCTCCCTCCCAAACTTCTCACCCTCCAAGTCAGAGGCCTCCTCATCCCCACTGGGCTCCCGGAGGCTGACAGCCAGCACCAGGGCCTGTAGGAGACCAAAGAGGCAGGCAAAGTGCAGGGGGTGAGCAGTAAGTAGGCTCAACACGGCATGGAGCCCATGCAGGGCAGCCAGGAAGGACAGCAGCCCGTGCAGCCAGAGGCCCAGAGGCCCGCTCAGGCCCAGCGTGTCCAAGGCTGCCCGAAGTGGCCGTGAACACAGCCCCAGCAAGGCTGAAGCCAGCAGCTCCAGTAAGTGCAGGGTCAGATTGGTAGAGATCTGCAGACACTCCTCTGGGCCTCCCAGGTACTGTGCAGGAGCCCCTGCTCCTCCACCTGGTTCCCCCCGGAGCCAGCCCAGCAGCTTCTGACGTGGGCCAGGCTTCTCCACTGATGCTTCAGGCCCAGAGGAGCTCAGTCCCTCTTCAGGAGACACTCCAGGTCTCCTGGTGCCACCTGAGTCCACAGGATCCCTTCCCATTTTGGGAATGGCCTCTGCAGCCTCCAGTCTCCCAGACTCTTGAGTGCTGGCCCCAGTCCCCTTGAGGGAATCCATTCTTTTGCTCCTCAGTTGCTCAACTTGGGATTCCCTGCTTGGTTGTGGAGCAGCCCCAGAACTCCTCTGGGCCCCTGAGTCTTTCATTTGGGAAGGCCCCACATCTCCCATGGTTTCTGGAGCACTGTCCCATTCACTCCCTGAATTCTCGGAGGAGCTGTCCACCTGTCTGGGTTCTGGGGTGGACAAGTCAGGCCTGGGTTTCCGGCGGCTCCAGGGTCGAGGAAGCCAGCCACCAAGCCGTCGCAAGAACATGGTTGGAGTGCGTAATGAGCCCCCAAATTTTGAGGCCGCTTCCTGGCAATGCTCAGGTGGGGGCTGAGGGTCTCCTCAGAAGCCAGAGTCTGAGAAAAGCAGGTATCTGCTTGGTGAGTCCTGAATTCAGAAATTCAAATTCATTCACCGCCCCACCCCCCACAAGATTCCAAAAGTCTCAGGATCTGACAAGGTCTGAGTCACCCCGACAGTGTCTTTCCTGTTTCCAGGTTTCCTTCCCAGCAAGCAGCACACCAAGTTTCACTCACCAAGGCCACGCCCCAAGGTGCCCCCAAAACTGGAGGTGGTGCTCCATCCAAGAACGAAGGAAGGAAGGTCGCCCCAGGGCCGAGGTGTTCCCGATGTGTGTGGAGGGGATCTTGAATTGCTGGCCTAAGGGAAGTTCAGGAATAGAAAGTCTACTAGAGGGTGGGGGGAGGTGTCCAGCGAACTCCAGCCGGCAGGTTCATCCCCTGAATTAGAAGGCTATGAATCCTACAAAGCGGCCGCACAGACCCCAAGCACGCAGCTGAGACGCGGCCTCGGGAAGGTCACGCCAAAGACGTCCTCGGAGATCACAGTCACGAGGCAAAGTGCGAGCCTGTCTGGGGACCTAGGCGTTCGGGTGCTGTGGACTGTGGCCCCTCCCAGGCCTAGCATTGGGGCCGCAGCCTCACCGAGCCGCCTGGAGCCGCTGAGCCCGGAAGCAGCTGCACCAGGGCTGCAGGGCCAGGCGGGGCGGAGCCCGCACCTCGAGGGGTGGGCCCTGCGGATGGCCCGCCCCCCCTCCCGCGTCATTAGTGCGCAGCCGCCGACCTCAGCGGCCCCCAGCCTCCCATTTTCGTCGCCCGAGATGCCCCGGCCGCCAGTGCTCCCCTGAACTCGCCCCCTGCCTTGGGTTCTCCCCTCTACCCTCCACCACCGTCTTCCTATCCATGACTTCATGAAAGGCTTTTCCGAAAAAGCTATGAGAGGAGTCTTGGGACTTGAAAAGTTGTTCCCTGCGGACTACTTCCTGGGTTTGACAACAGGGAGCTCTTCATTTGCCTGGCACCTGGTATGGGCAGCAAAAGGGAGAGTTTTCAAGTAGTGAGATGTAAGAACCTTGGCTTCAAGTTGAGATTTGAGAGGCCGGAGCTCTGGTGCCAATTCAGCTAACAGAGTACTGGCTGGATTAACTTAGGCCTTCCCACCACATGGGACTCTTCCTACAAGACCGTACCCATTCCCATCATCCCTGTGAGCCTGCCCTGCCTTCCCTGCCCCTGTGCACCGTTTGACCACATGGCTGTCTCCTCCTGCAGCTGGAAGGAACTCCAATGTTGGAAATGTCTTAGTACTATTCTTAGCATTGTACACAGCTAGGCTGAAGTGGTGGGGGAGGTGAGATTTGCATAGAGCTGGGCAGTTCCTGGCTGGGGCTTGAAAGAATAGGTGTAGTTCTCTTAGGCAAGGGCTAGGACCAGGCAGTAAACCAGACTGGCAGGAAGGTGACCTTATCATGCCACCTGGAGGGGCTGCCCCCTTCTGGCTCAGATGGGACATGCCTGTGACCCCCAGACTTGTTTGGCCTCCCTGTAACAGCTTCCAAAAAAGTAGATAAAACACAAAAAAATGAGATGGTTGATTTATTTTTCAACTCTCAGCCCCTCTTCCCAAAGGTAGGGCCTACTACTGACCAAAATCTGAGTGTCTGGGACCTGAGCAGACCCCAGAAAGTATAAGTCAAAGTGCCCAGGTTGAGGCCCAAGTTCAGACTTCAGCAACAGACCAGGGTCAGACCTTGCCATGGTTAGAACTCAAGGTTCATGTATATCCTCAGATCCCGCTCCCAGGCCTTATCCTTCTCCTTCTGCCTTCTCTCCACCCTCCTGCTCAGTGTCATCACCTGAGGGGCTCTCTCTCTTCCAGTCACTGCCCGAGTATCCTGAGCCAGGAAGTGTGTGACTCGGGGTTGGGGTGCTGATCTGTACCCTAGTCCTTCCTGGTCCCTCTTGAGGACAGTGGGGATGGGGTTGATGCGGCCCTTGCCCCGGGGTCCCAGCCCCATTCCAGGCTCCCAGCCCCCCCTCAACAGCAGCTTGAAGCCTGGGCTGGAGGTGGGCATCCTGAAGTGCAGTTGGGGAGTCCGGAGATCCTGGGGCAGTGACAGCAGGTGAGCAGTAGATGTGTAGTGGTTAGAGTCTTGGAAGTAGGCATCACAGGTGTCACAGTACTGGGTGGAGGGGGACTGGGACCTGAGGAGGAAGAGAAAGAAAGAAATGAGGGCAGGGGAAGGGTTGAGGTGGATGGGTCAAGGGGGGACAGGGTCCTTCTAGTCTTTCTAAGAAACAAATTACCTTCCTCCCCACTTAGTAATGAAAGACCTGAGGAGAGTAGTTGAGAGAAGAGATGGTAACCAGGCCTCACAAGGCTCTTGGGCAAAGGAGAAATACAATGGCTATAGCTAATACTGATGTAGTGCTTACTATGTAAAAAGCACTGTTCTAACACTTGACATATACTAACCCATTTAATCCTAACAACCCTATGAGAAAGGTACTCGTATTATAACCATTTCTCAAATAAGGAAACTGAGGCACATAGACATTAGGCTCTTGCCCAAGTAAGTTGAGCTGCATTTAAAACCACAGAACTATGCCCTGGCCAATTTGGCTCAGTGGTTAGAGTGTTGGCCCACGGACCAATGAGTCGTGGGTTTGATTCTGATCAAGGGCACGTACCTCGGTTGCGGTTCGTCCCCAGCCCTGGTCAAGGTTGTGCGGGAGGCAGCCAGTCGATGTGCCTCTCTCACATCGATGTTTCTCCCTCTCCCCCCACTCTGTCTGGAGATAAATGGAAAAATATCCTTGGGTGAGGATAAAAAGAACTATTAGAAAAATAAAATAAAATAAGATAAAACCAGAGTTCATGTTCACAGCCACTCTAGTATACTTCCTTACCTATCTACACTGGGAGATGAGGAAGAGAACCCTTCAGTTCTTTGCTAGTGTACAGTGGCTAGGAAGGGCAGGACACACTGAAAGATGGGCATGGGCGAAGACTTCCCCTCACCGGTTCTCTGGACTCCTCGTCTCTCCATGGCTCTCTCTGATCATGCGGGCCACCTCTGGGAAGCCTGCTTCTTCAGCCAACTGAGCAGCATCCCTGCCACCCAGTTCGCAGACCCCGACCCAGGCAGCCCCCCGGCCCAGGAGATAGTGCACAGCAGCCCCCTGGCCTGCTTGGGCAGCACACATTAGAGGGGTCCACCAGAAAGCATCCCGAACATTGATATTCCCCCCAGCTCCCCCTGCTTCTTGGGGATCCAACAGCCTTCTTAGCTCTGCCAAGTCCCCCTCCTGAGCTGCCCTCAGTATCCAATGAGTCATCTTGTCCTCAGCCTCAAGGGATCTCCTTTGTCCATGTCCTCCTGATGGTCCTGTTGTAGCCTCTCTCATCATTCTTCTCTTCTTCCTCTTTCTCTCACTGACGGGCTCAGGTTGCCTCTGAGGTTCAGGGGTGCTGCTCTCGTCTCCAATCAAGGCCTCATAGAAAGCCCGGGCTGCAGCCCCATCCAGGTTAGGCTCCAGCTCTTCAGCCTGTGACTGCTGCTGCCCATCTTTCCAGAGGTCGCTGTGTTCAGTGGCTGGGGTGAAGGTGATGAGGGAGGGCCTGGACATGGCTTTGGGGGTGCTGCAAAAATGAGAGTAAGCAAGGGGAAGATGAGACCAGCAAACTAACTCCCTGGTGGCTCTGGTCACTCCAGAGACCTGCTGGGATGAGAGAAAGTAGCCTTAGAATCAAAAACCTTCTCTCACCCCAAAAGTGACACCACAACCTAAATCTCTACAGGGTCTAAGGACAATAGAGCACATGAAAAACAGGGTATAACAGACCATGCCCATTAGTAAAGGTGAACAAATACTCTATGAGGCAGTTGCCCAAAGGTCCTCACTCCCAGCCTCATCAACAATAAATATGAAGAGCCTCTCTATGAAACTAGTTTATCACTCTGTAAGACACAAAATAAGAAAAGCAATCAGCCTGGCCCTTTTGATCTTCCTCAATCCTATTTCCGGTGTTGTCTTCCCAAACAAAAAACACTTGGCACTTCTCCGGGAAGCGGGAAGCAAATTTGGGGAGAGGCCGCAGTCTGCGTTACCTTGTTGCTTCCGTACTGCAAAATGGCACCACTCTAAGCAAAGGAGTTCATATAAGTAGCCAGACTATTCGAAGATGCATGCGTGGCTAGGGGGAAAAAAAAAAAACACAAAGATTGAGGGCGCAGGCGTGCAGAAAGCGCCTGGTTGTTTCCCGCCCTGGAGCCTTTCCAACAGTATTCTGCGCAAACCGCCACGTGCCTAGGCAGCGCGAGGACAGAAAAGAATCTGTCAGTTGGGGGTTCTGCATTTACATAACGCCCACAATGCCCTTCGCCTACCTCAACGTGGCCCCCCACTCTGAGCTCATTTTCAGGAGCTGGGAAACCACTCTCTGGGTTAAGAAAGGCCCTGGGAAGGCGGAGGGTAACCTATGGAATGCCCAGAGCTGTGAAATGAAATAACGTCACGCTGCCCCTCACCATTACTCCAAGCAGGATTCGAAGGTCGCACTTAGCGCCTGCAGAAGAAGACCCCACTCAAGCCCTAAGAGGAAATGGAGAAATGCAAAGGGACGAGCAGCAGAATGGCTGGTACCACCTCAGGTTAGCGCAATGGGTCGCCCTGGTTCTCACACCACCCAGCTCAGTCCTCACACCACCCACCTCAGTCCTCACATCGCCCAGTTCAGTCCAATACATCCTATCCAGGTCCCTCAACACGGAGGCCGGCCTCCGGGGTGAAGCAGGGGCCCCGTCAGGGGTCTCCAGTGAGCGCCTGACTCGGGCAAGGGGTTGGACAGGAGACAGAACCCGGCGGGTTGGCGGGGAATGAGGTCAGTCCCCTAGGCCGGGGCGAGCCGGGACCGGAGGCTCCCTGTGTAAGGAGAGCGGCAAGAAACAACCCAACTGACCTCGCCCCTTACCCGACTTCCTCTCGGTCCCCGGATCCCGGGATCACGTAACTATATTTCCCATGCTCCCCAGCCCAGGACGCGGTCCTGGGCTTCCGCTTCCGGTGGCGCCTCGCTGCATGCCGCCCCTAGCGTAGTCCTCAGGGGCCTCGCGACACCAAGGTCGTGCGCGGGTCACCCTGGAATTCGTAGTTCTCCTTCCCCGGGTTTCGCCGGTTTCTCCCCGTCGGGAACTCTATGTCCCGGCGGCCACCGCGGCGCCCGACCCCTGGCGCTTGCGCATTGAGCTTTTCCCCACCCTCCCGTTTCCACTCCCCCCTCCCACTTCTGCCGCGATCGGGTCCGCGGCCTGCGCTGAAGCCGTCGCCGTAGTTCCTTGGAAGTAGCAACTCCCTTCCCCCACCCTGGTCCCGGCCCCCGTCCTGACGGTGAGTCTTAGGGCGTTGTCGCCGCGCCGAGTGCCCTGTGCTTGGACGCGGCACATGGGAGTCTGCGCGCCTCGATGTGCGGGTGGGAAGAAGTGATCCGGTCCGGCACCGAGGGAGGAAGGAAAGGGTGGCTTGAGGGGCGGAGGCGGGATGTGAGGACTCCGGCGAAAGGGACCTTAGGGACACCCCCAGGCCACGAGAAAAGGAGGGGCCCAGCTCTTGCTTGGAAAGGATAAACTTGAAACCCTTGGAGAAGGCGCTAGGTTAGGGAGCCTAGCCAGGACTGGCCTTCGGGAGCGTCAGGGATGCGGTTCGGACTGGTAGGTCAAGACTTGTCGGTTTCTCGCTTATGGTGGGATCCCAAAGAATTCCTAATCTCAGAGAAAAGGGGCCGAGGTGTAAGTAAGAGGAGCTGTAGAGAAGTGCTCCAGAGTCTGGGGTCCTTTCAGAAAAGGTGGCCCCAATTTCTTCCGTGGTTGGAGAGCAAGGTGCGGGAGGAGGGGGATACCAGCGGCAGGGAGGGAGAGCTGGGGTTACACTGCCACTCTCTCTCCAGCTGACGTGAAGATGAGCAGCTCAGAGGAGGTGTCCTGGATTTCCTGGTTCTGTGGGCTGCGTGGCAATGAATTCTTCTGTGAAGTGAGTTCTCCTCAACCTCTCTTCTTATTTCTGCATATAGTCTGGCTAGATATTCTCTCACATATTCAGTTTCTGCTTCTATAAAAACTTGTTTCTGTCAAGGAAGAGTCCCTTCAGTAACTCACCATTAACTTGTGGTGAGCTGGCAAGACAGGGACCCAACTCCCAACCCTGCCACCCTCCAGCAATATAACATTGGACAAGTCAACCTGTGTCTTTTTTGTTAGTGCAGTGGTAGTGGTAGTGCCCGTCTCCTGCGAAAAGCCTTGGTTAGTGTGGCTCAGTTGAGTGTAGTCCTGGTTGAGCTTAGACCGGGGCACTGAAAGGTTGCCGGTTGGATTTCTGGTCAGGGCACATGCCCAGGTTGCTGGGCTCGATCCCTCCGGGTGTGTGCAGGAGTCCCTGATCGATGTTATTTCTCTCTCTCTCTCTCTCTCTCTCTCTCTCTCCTTCTCTTTCTCTCTCCCTCTCCCACTCTCCCTAAAATCAATAAAAACATTTAGGCCCTGGTCAGGTAGTTTAGTTGGTTAGAGTATTGTCCCAATATGACAAGGTTGCAGGTTCGATCCCTGGTCAGGGCACATACAAGAAGCAATCAATGAATGCATAAATAAGTGGAACACAGATTGATGTTTCTCTCTCTTTCTCTTCCTCTTGCTGTCTAAAATCAATAAATAAAAACTTTTTAAAAAGTCTTTTAAACATATTTAATATTTACTAAATAAACTAAACTACGTAGTATTTTTAAAAATAAAGTCAAAGCTTTTATGGGAGGGTGGTGTATGTGAACTGGGGAGAGAGACTCAAGTACTTGTGCTGACTTGGGAGTGGGGAATAGAAGCAGTTGTGCTGAGGAAAAGGCATCAGTTGGAGCAACTTGCTCCGGTCAAGGCCAAGAATTCTGCTATGAGTTCCCTCTTCACCTCCGCATCCTGACAGGTAGATGAAGACTACATCCAGGACAAATTCAATCTCACTGGGCTCAATGAGCAGGTGCCTCACTATCGACAAGCTCTAGACATGATCTTGGACCTGGAGCCTGGTGAGGCATCCTCAGGATTGGTGTGTGTGTGTGTGTGTGTGTGTGTGTGTACGCACGCTTATTTTATTTTTATTTTTAAATCCCTGTTCACCTGCTTCTTGAATTTCTCAATTTCCTTTTGGTTTCTGACTCCTTTAACCCAAAATCCCCTGCTTCATTTTCATTGCCCCACCTGACTCTTGCCTAGTTTAGTGACTTATATACCACTTGTGCTCATCCTCTTATTCTATAATTTAGCTCAATTTCATAATGCCAGTTTCCTCAGGGGTCTCGTTTTTTTTTGCCTCTTTCTCCAGTCTGCCCCTTCCAAGATAAGAATTCCATCGTCTGCATTGATATCTTTGCATTTATGTTTTGAGGAGGGAGTTGGGAGGGAGAGAATAGGACAGAGGCTGGAGAGGTGTGGAGAGAAGATAGAGCTGCCTTGGGTTGGTGGAAGGGTCAGAGGCCCACCTGATGGGTGGGGTAAGGTTCAAAGGTGGGTGCTGAGTATCTAGCATCCCTGGGGATGGGCAAGGTACCCAAGAAAGCTGTAAGACAAGTGGTTGCATTCGGCCGGGGCCATGTTTCAGATGAAGAGCTGGAAGACAACCCCAACCAGAGTGACCTGATTGAGCAGGCAGCTGAGATGCTTTATGGATTGATCCACGCCCGCTATATCCTCACCAACCGTGGCATCGCCCAGATGGTGAGGCCTCTCTGCTTCCACTTGACTCCTTCTGAGGCAGTAAGGGAAACAGAGGTTCCTGCAGCAAGAAGTCACATATTTCAATCCTGTCAAGGAGTCTAGCTAAGAAGAGAACCTCAGAACCTGGGCCTAGGAACTCGGTCCTGATTGGGGATTGTGCCAGAGGGGGTGTTTTTAGGAAAGGAGACGTGACCTTGGACAGGAAGTTGTTGGAGAGACTCTTCCTCAGGGAATAAACAGTGAGGGGCTCTAATGGTCTGCAGCCTCCCTCACTGGAGGAAAGGAAGCAGGGGAGTTTGAGGGCCCATTTGAGCCAGAGAGACAGGAGGAATGGGGGACAGAGTGATACGGGTTGAGCAGAGGAAGGGATTGCTTCTTGTCTTCACACCTAGCTTCCAACACTTTCCATTTTATTCACCTCAGTTGGAAAAATACCAGCAGGGAGACTTTGGCTACTGCCCGCGTGTGTATTGTGAGAACCAGCCAATGCTTCCTATCGGTGAGTGTTGGAGAAGGAGAACAACATATGGCAGGTCCTCTGGGAAGGAGTTGGGCTCAGCAAGTTGGGGCCATGTTTGGGAATGAGTTTGGGTAGTATTAGGCATGCTGAGTCTGGCTGTCTCCCAGGCCTTTCGGACATCCCAGGAGAGGCCATGGTGAAGCTCTACTGTCCCAAGTGCATGGACGTGTACACACCCAAGTCATCAAGGCACCACCACACGGACGGCGCCTACTTCGGCACTGGTTTTCCTCACATGCTCTTCATGGTGCACCCCGAGTACCGGCCTAAGCGGCCCGCCAACCAGTTTGTGCCCAGGTGGGGAGTAGGGTCTGAGTCACCAGGGGTCAAAGGAAAGGCCCTGGACCCCTGGAGAGAAGGGAGGGTTGGGTGTAGTCCTCTTTTGAGGTCTGCTTCTCCCAGAGCTGGGGCTGTCCTTGCTGAGGGACCTTGGGAAAGTTCTTTGATTGCCTGTGTCTCAGTGCCCTTATCCATAAAATGAGGACGATGATAGTACCTGCCTCACAGGCTATTAAATATATGAGGTGCTTAGGATAATGTTTGGCACTTGGCGCACCATTTAAACAACAGCTGTTCTTGCCATCACCTTGGGTGTTCAGCCTTTGCCAGGGGACCCTCAGAGCCATGGTTCAGGTGTGGTGTATCTTCCTAGAGCATCGTCTACTGTGGTGTAGGGGGAAAGTTTTATGTCAAAACAATTAGTGACACAGACATCTATATACAGACATATCCCAGAATTTGAGTTTTGATGGATATTTGAGATATGTTCCCAGATATTCTTGAGGGGAAGAGGTTGGGAACCACTGTCCTGAAGCACTGAGCTGGCCCATGGAGGAGCTGGGGTAGAGGTGGGAATGTAGGCGGATGGCAGGGCTGCATGGGGCTTACCCGCTGCCTCTCTGACCTCTGCCCCTGCCCAGGCTCTACGGTTTCAAGATCCATCCGATGGCCTACCAGCTGCAGCTCCAAGCCGCCAGCAACTTTAAGAGCCCAGTCAAGACGATTCGCTAATTCCCCACCCCCGTCCCTCAGTCTTTGACACCTCTATTTCTTTGCTGCCACCCTGTCGGCAACCCTCTGTGGTTTTTAGTTTAAATTAAAGGAGTCATTATTGTGGTGGGAATATGAAATAAAGTGGAAGAAAAGGCCGTGAGCTGGTCTGCTGGTGCTTGGGGTTAGGGAAGGGAGGGTAGTAGTGTGCTGGACATCAGGGGCCCTCATGGCCCAGCCTCCCCTCCCCAAGTTGAAAACCAGCACAGATTTGTGTCCGGTGGGTTTGGGTGATGTTTTTAGTAGCAGAGCAGAATTCCTAGGACTGGGTATTGGGGGCGGGGTATGCAAAGTCCCAGGGAAAAGACCTAGAGAAAAGTCATATTTCAAAGACAAGAGGAGTGCCTTGGCTGGTTTGGCTCAGCAGTTGGAGCATCGGCCTGTGAACCAGAGTCCTGCATTCAGTTCCCACTAAGGGCACGTACCTCGTTTGCAGTTTATCCCCAGCCCCCGGTTGGTGTTGGTTGGTGTTGGTTGGTGTTGTGTGGGTGGCAGCCAGTGGATATGTCTCTCTCACGTTGATGTTTCTCTCTCTCCCTCTCTATCTGAAGATAAATGCAAAAATGTCCTCGGGTGAGGATTAAAAAAAAAAAAAGATGAGAGGGGTGTTTGTTTTGGGGAGGCCACCTATGGCTGGTTGTTTATACTTATACTTTATGTAAGAGACATAACATTATCAGTTTCGGTTTTACAGGGAAAGTGATTCGAAAATAAACAACTATAAGGGGTGGAGAGAAAAGAGACAAGGCCCAGACTTGCTGCTGGGTGGTGCCTGGGTGCCCCCTGCTGGAGAAGCTAAGACATGCTCATCTCAGAAGGTTGGGGACCCTGAGTTCCTGGCCAGAGTCCCAGCACAATAGGGACTGGCTGTGTTGTAAGGGAAGACAGCATGTGGTGCCAGAGACAGGCTAATTCATGGACCCTTGAGGGGCGGGAATAGATCTTTGGGTGACACACTGGATAAAAGCCCAGGTAGTTCCCCTGTCTTGGCCACTGCTCTCACATCAGGAACCAGACCTCGTGGGTGAGGACACGTCGTTCTTCTTGCCAAGTTAATAACTTCCTTACCCAGCCCAGGTCCTGCCCCGGACAGGAATATAGCTCTGTACCAACAGCAGCTCCTGATCAGACTTTGCCTGTCAAAACCAGCCTGCCGCTCAGGATCGAGGAGCATGGTCACAGGAAGGTGGGGTTGCAGGACACCCCTCAGGGACTTCCCCTCTCCCCAGAATTCTATAATGAAGGCCCATATGCTTGTAGGTGTGCTGGTTGTGGTGGGCTTCGCACTGGGAAAAGGTAAGTGGAACCCAGAGGCAAAAAGGAAGGGATGACTGAGTCCAGGAAGGGGTGGGGCTGTGACCCTAGATGCATAGACTCCCTACAGGGCAGGGACCTTGGGGTGAGCTAGTGCTCCCCTCCCTTCTGCTTTCTTCCTCAGCTCCTGTTCCTGAAGTCCGGACCTGTCACCTCTGCCTCTTTGAAGACCCTTCTATAGGATGCATTTCAGGCTCGGAGAAGTGCACCATCAGTAGCTCATCTCCATGCATGGTGATCACTATCTATTATGGTGGGTTCAAGACCCAGGAAGGGTCTGCTGATGGGACAGCCCATTGCTGTCTCCTCTCTTCTCATAGATGAGGGCTGCTTGGGGCCTGGGGCACAAGAAGGAGTAAGAGGGTCCTGGGAGGTGGGGACAGGAGTTCTGAGGGGTCAGCTAGGCTAATTTTCTGACCCCTTCTGAAGGCGTCTTGGATGGAAGTTGGGTCTGGTGAGGAATGGGGAGAGTTCGTGGTAGGGGTACCAAGTTTGGGGACTCTAGGAGGCAACGGGTTATTAGCTGTCCTCTCCTCCAGATACCAAGATTCGCTTCTTCATACGAGGCTGTGGACAGTACAATTCTTACCGCTGCCAAGAAAAACGCAACACCTACTTCTCAGAATACTGGTACCAGGCCCAGTGCTGCCAGTACGATTACTGCAACTCCTGGTCTAGCCCTCAGCTCCAGAGCTCCCAGCCTACGGCCCCCGATGGGGCTCTGGGCCTGCCCCTGCTCCAGTCCCAGATCCAGTGGTTCTACCAGGCCCTGAACCTCTCCCTGCCCTTCCCCAGCTTTCATGCTGGGAAGGAGCCTGAAGGCTTGGACCCCCTGGCTGCCCTGCCCTTGAACCTGGGCTTGTCCATTGCTGACCTGCGCCACATATATTTGTTCCTCAATAATTCAGGGCTTTTGGTTCTTCCCCGGGCTGGGCCCTGACCCCTTACCCTTCCCAGATTGCAGTCTTCCAGCAGCTCTTCCCACACCCAGCACCCAGCACCACCCTCTCGTAACACCCACATTCTCTGGTCTGTGCTTTGTCAGGCCTCTCCTTTGTACCTCGTGTCTATGTGGCTTTGGTCTCATTTCTTCCTCAGAAACCCAGTGTGCCCAGTGCTCTTATCTTCCTAGAAAATAATTCCAAGTGCAGATTCTGCCCCAGTTGACCTTGAAAAGGCGGTGGTTCCCTCATCCCTTTCCGATCTGAGTGTTCCATCACCCCATCCTCCCAGGCCCCTCTGGTCTGGTCATCTGCTAACTCCACTTAGTTCCGGCTGTATCTCCCACCCTGTGCCTGTCTCCAAGACCCAGTCCAGACTGGACTTGCAGCAAGGAAGATGAAGGGTAGACTTCTGTGCAGATTTTCTGACTTGGCATCCTGGTATCCCTGCCTCGCTGTCTCCACCACCCCACTCCCGCCCTGGTCTTCTGCTGCCTTTTCTCATCTCTTGTCCCAGTCTCTGGCCTCCTCAGCCCCACTTCCGTAGGTGGCCAGGGAAAGGAGAAGGTCTGTCCTGCTGGGCTCCACGTCCCCTGATTTCCCTCCGCAATAAATGGACGGGTCTAAGTCTGTGTCATGTTGTTTATGGGGTCAGGCTCAAGTGTGGGCAGATGTGTAGACAGGTTGAAGTTAATGAGGCATAGGGTTCAAATGGTTGTGGAGCCCTACCCACTCCACCTGGCCTTTGTGGCTTCCTCATGGCCTGCCTCGACGGCCTACATCCATTCCACCTTCTGCTCAGCTACACATCAAAGCAACATTACGATGCCTTAAGCCAGCGGTTCTCATCTTTGCGACCCTTTCACAGGAGTCGCCTAAGACATTACAGTTAAGAAGTAGCAATGAAAATAATTTTATGGTTGGGGGTCACCATGACATGAGGAACTATATGAAAGGGTCGCGGCATCAGGAAGGTTGAGAACCACAGCTTAACATACCCTATAAAACCTAGAAAGTTGAACCCAGGTGACATCAGGTTTTCCACCCGAGAGAGGAGGGAAAACTTGAAACCAGGATCACTCAGAGCAAACCGAGGGCCAGGTCTGCATCGCGGTCACCTGCTTGTTTCCTGCCTGTCCGTTTTTTAGGTCTCTGGTACCTAGGAACCGCTAGGTGGGGGCCTTTCATTTTATATTTTACTTTTGAAAACAAAGTATCCTGAGAGCAATAATTAACAGTCATAACTCCCTTTCCCATATATTCAAGCAACCCTAGACACAGTCTCTGCACCAGGCCCAGTGTTCAGCATCAGTGCAGCCAGGTGTCCACCCTTCCAAATCGCAACCCAGTGCTGGCTTTATGAAGCCTTTCCTGAGAAGTGCGCACGTGGTCAGCTCCTCCACCACTTGGAGGACGTGGTCTTTCTGCCTCACTTTGGTCACCTGTGAAGTCGGCTCTGCCTCAGGGTTGAGAGGATGCATGTGGACCTGTGCACACAGTGGAAGTCAGGGCCTCAAATGGGTATGCCTTCGAGACAAACTGATTTTGGCCTATTTATTTTTAAACCTTTTTGGCAAAATACACAGGAGATGGGTTTTTGTAAGCCACCCACCTGTGTTAGCAGTCCCCACCAAGTCAGGATAAAACCCTCTGGTACCCAGAGCCGCGTCTACGCACCTCCCGGGCACTCCCTCCAGACCAGGAGTAGCCACTGTCCACACAGCATTTGTAAGGGGCACCATACAGCGTATGTTCTCATCTGCACAACGTTTGGCACGTGTTAACGTCTCCATGACCCCTTTAATAGCCTGTGTTCTTGTAGGAGACACCAATGTTAATTTTTAGGTCAGAAGGCAGTTGGAGGTACAAAAAGGTATAAACCTGTGTGTCCCCCTCTTGCTGGGCCCACTATTCCCCGTGACCTCCAATTTCAGTATAAGACAGAAAGGTCCAAACTGGAAGACAGCCTCAGAGGCTGGGGAACCCAAGCCCAAAATTGAAGAGTGACATGACATGGTCCTTGAAGAGGGAAGCTGAGCCTGGGGTCAAAGAGTCAGGGTTCCACTGGGCCCAGCGTCTCTTCACAGAGTGTCCCTTCTCCCTGGGCCTGGGCCTTACACAGCCACTCCCACCGACGCCTCCCCCACAAACTCCCCTGCAGTTCCCACAGCTCTGGATCCCACAGCACTAACAAGGATGCCCACTGCCTTTCTGGCCTTCAGTCTGTCCTCTTCACCTTTTTTAAAAGGCTTTTTGTTGTTTTTCTTTATTGATTTTAGAGAGAGAGGAAGGGAGAGGGAGAGAGAGAGAGAGACATTGATGAGCGAGAACATCAACTGGCCGCCTCCTGCATGCCCCCCACTGGGGATCGGGCCCACAACCTGGGCATGTGTCCTGAACCCTGACTTGGAATCAAACCAGCGACCTCTTGGTGCAGGGTCGACGCTCAACCACTGAGCCGCACCAGCTGGGCACTCTTCACCTTTCTGTGACTAGAGCTGAATCACGCCAAGGCAGGGCAGGAGCAGAGCTCAGCAGAGCTGGAGCCCTTACCTGTCCCCACAATGGGGCGGGCGGGCAGGACCCTCTCCCTCAACCCTCACCAGAAGAGAGAGACAAACCATACAGTTTTCACACCAATTTATTATGGAGGAACACCTTGTGAGAGAGGCCTGTGGTGGGGAAAGGGAGAAGGCTAGAGCAGAGCAGAGGCAACCTAGAGGGGAGGGAGGAGTCAGACTGTGAGGACTTAAAGGGAAAACTCCAGAAATGTCTGAAGAGGGAGCCTGGGGAGGGGCAGAGTGGGAATAGGGTGTTGAGGGATATAAAGCAAGAGCAGCTAGGGCTGGGGTCAGGTAACCTGAGGGAGGTAGGAGGGCTGGTGAGAGGGACTGGACGTTGTCCCGGCTGTGCCCAGGTGGGAATCGGGGCTGGTTGGAAACTGGCACGTTTCCCTGCAAAGATCTCTGCAGAAGTTCTATGGTATGTAGAACTCTCTGTTCTGTGGGTTATTGCAGAAATTCTGGAAACAGCATCGAGAGAACATCCAGAAGCCAAACACCGGAGAAGCACGGGTACGTGAGCAATCACTCATCTGGTCCTTGCGACGACAGTCACTCACCATGATGTCAGAGCCACTGCCTGCAAGCAGTAATATGGAGGTCCCAGCAAAGCCCCACACCCACTCAGCCCTCACTCCATATGGACTTACCACACTGCCCCCCACCCTTCCCTACACCTAAGAACAAAAAGACTTCTGGAACTGGGCAGGGGCAGGAAGTGCCAAGGAGCCGTGAGCTCGGCAGAAGTTCCCTATAGAAGGTTGGTGGGAAAAAGCCATCTGAATATAGTGATAGTTGGAGGGTGCTGAGCTGGGACTTGTGGAGCAAAGTAGGGAGAGTCAACACATGGGGTGGGACCATGTAAGAAAAAGCTGGGAGATTTATTGGAGGTGGGGTTGCAGAAACGAGGTGTTTAGTTTTTTGTTTGTTTTTTTTTTGGTACGTGCCCCTAACGGGAACCGAACCCGGGACTCTCTGGTCCGCAGGCCGATGCTCCAACTGCTGAGCCAAACCTGCCAGGGCTGTTTGTTGTTTATTTTATGAATTAACAGTAAAAGAAGAGATGTCTGCTGCTGTTATATACAGGGTGGGCAAAAGTAGGTTTGCAGTTGTGAGTACACAAAACAGAGTTCATTCTTGTTTATTTATTTATTTATTTATTTATTTATTTATTTATTTATTATTAACCTACTTTTGCCCACCCCGTATATTGGAGGGTGAAAAATCTTTGTGCCTAGGTTCAGGGAGGTTCACTGAGCAGAAGTAAGCACCAGTCCATCCGCAGTGGACAGCAGGTGGGCTCTGAGAGCCCACGTGTCGAGCGCTGCACCGCAGGTCAGTGGAATAAGGAAGCCATTCACAGACTGATAGGGGAATGTTACATTCCCACAGCTGTTAAGTTCAAAAAGCAAGTGCAGAACAGTGTTTACAGGGGTATGCTGTTTGTGGGGGAAAGAGGTAAAGATAGGGTAAATGTGTAGGGTGGGATGTCCACTAAAGATCACAGAAAGGGTAACCAAGACAGTAAAAAGAGTAATTTGTGCCCTGGCCGGTTTAGCTCAGCAGTTAGAGCGTCAGCCTGCAGTCCAGAGAGACCTGGGTTCGGTTCCCGCTAAGGGCATGTACCTCGGTTGCAGTTTGTCCCCGGCCCTGGTTGGGTTGTGTGGGTGGCAGCCACTCGATGTGTCCCTTTCATGTTGATGTTTCTCCCCCCACCCCTATCTGAACAAAGAATGGAGAAATGTCCTCGGGTGAGGACAAAAAAAAAGAGTAATTTGTGTTTTCTTGCATGGTAGCTGAGGGCATTGGGCCAGGAATGGGAGGGAGACTTTTCTTTGACGCTCTTGAATACTGCAATAGTGAACCATGTCTATGTAGCTATTTGAAAAGTGTAATGAAATGATTTGAAGAAAGGAAGCTTCGTGCAGTGGTTGTTAAGAGTGCTATCCTGGAGCCCACAAATTGTGGCTCAGCCTCTAGGAAATGTGGGCAGGTATTGACATTTCTGTGCCTCTGTTTCCTAGTATGTAAAATACCTCAGAGGGGTATAAGTGCTTAGAACAGTGCCTGGCACATAGGGTGTTTTAGTGTTTGTTAACTTGACGAAGGTGAGGAGCTGGGTAGAAGAACAAGCTTGAAGAACAGTGAGATGGAGTCAATTTTTGGTAAGTTGACAGTGAGGTGGACGTGTCCGGAGGGCAATGTGACTGGACAGTGTGGCCAAACACTGAGATCTGGGAGGAAGCAGCATGTGGTTGGAAGCCAGGAAGCAGGAGATTCCTCTGGCAGAGTGGAGCGGGAAGATAGCTGCGGCCACATTCAGTGGACGTGAGCCGTGAAGGGTCAAGGAGAAGGAGGCAAGACTCAGTAAAGAAGACTGGGAAGAGGTAGGAGAAGGAACTACTGCTGACAGATGGGGAGAAGACACCCTGAGGGAAGGCCAGTGGAGCTGGGGATCTCAAGGTTTCCTACAGGGCTGGCACCTGCGGAAGGTGGAAACATGCCAGCTGTGGGCTGAGAGCCAGGCGGTGGTGGAGACGGGCGGCTCTGAAGGAAGAGAGACAGTGCTGGGGCAGTGTCTGAGAGTCTGCTTAGGAAATGTGCAGACGCAGTTCCGGGCCCAGACAGACAGAAGGCGCCTTACTGTTCTTGATGAAGAGAGTCATACAGCTGCTGCCAGGGGAGGCCAGGCAAATGTCGGATCCCAGCAGGCACCCCAGCTCCTTGGTCTCCAAGAGGCACCGATAGCAGCGCAGGTATTTGGGGAGTTGATCTGGATAAGGGGGCTCTTGATTGACTCGATCGAATTTACCTAGAACACAGATAAGCACTCAACCCACATTTCTACCTGCCTGTTTTCCAGGTCGACCCCACTGTCCCCTCCTCATCTCAGAAAACCATAAAGTCACCGGTTCTTTAAAACCATCTGGCTTGCCCTGGCCAGTTTGGCTCCGCAGTTAGAGCATTGGCCTGCGGTCCAGAGACCCGGGTTCGGTTCCCACTAAGGGCACGTACCTCGGTTGCAGTTTGTCCCTGGCCCTGGTTGGGTTGTGCGGGAGGCAGCCACTTGATGTGTCCCTTTCACGTTGATATCTCTCTCTCTCTCTCTCTCTCTCTCTCTCTCTCTCTCTCTCTCTCCCCCTCCTGCTCTATCTGAACAAAAAAATGGAAAAATGTCCTCAGGTGAGGATAAAAAAATAAAAAATTAAAAATAAATAAATAAATAAAACCATCTGGCTTAATCTTCCACCAGAAGCTTCAGTCCTCATTAAAAATCTCTACTCACAGGTCTCATATTTCCTGAAATGAGGAATTCATTCATTCATTCACTCATTTAACATGTTTTTGTATATGCCTAGCACTGTGCAAGTCTCTTAAGTTCAAAGGTTAGGTGAAGGCAGCCCCTTTCAACTTTGGGCAGCCCTGTTATTTCCTAAGACTTGGTTTCATAGTCCCCACACCTGCCCCCCAAACTCTTTTAAATATGCATTTTTGTTGTTGTTAATCCTCACCCGAGGATATTTTTCCATTGATTTTTAGATAGAATGGAAGGGAGAAAGAGAGGAAGAGAAACATCCATGTGAGAAAGACACATCAATTGGTTGCCTTCTACACGAACCCGCAACCCAGGTACGTGTTCTTGACCAGGAATCGAACCCAGGATCCTTCAGTCCGCGGGTTGATGCTCTAACAGCTGAGCAAAACTGGCCAGGGCTAAATATGCTTTCTTAATCTACAGAAGTAAAAACAAGCCCTGGCTGGTGTTGTTCAGTTGGTTGAGCATCGTCCTGTGTACCAAAGGGTTGCTGGTTCAATTCCCAGCTGGGGCACATGCCTGGGTTTTGGGCTTGATCCCCCCAGTGGGGGGTGTGCAGGAAGCAGCCGATCCATGTTTCTCTCTCACATTGATGTTTCTCTCTCTCTCTCTGTCCCTTTCCCTTTCTCTCTAAAATCAATAAAAACATATTTAAAAAATAAAAAACAGCCCAGCCGGTGTGGCTCAGTGGTTGAGCATCGACCCATGCACCAAGAGGTCACCAGCCAATTTGATTCCTGGTCAGGGCACATGCCCAGGTTGTAGGCCTGATTCCCAGTGGGGGGCATGCAGGAGGCGGCCAATCGATATTCTCTCTCATCGATGTTTCTATCTTTCTCTCCCTCTCCCTTCCTCTCTCTCTAAAATAAATAAAGGAAAAACAAACAAACAAGCAACAACAACAACAACAAAATAGAAGTAAAAACAAGAATGCAGCATCACAGGACAGGAAGAATCTCTGCTTCATGTACACAGGAGACTTCAAGCAGCCCAGGGCCACATGCTTTGTTTGGAGGTCCTAGTACAGGCCAGACTCATATTAACCTGTGTCCACCAAGCCCTCCTAACTACATGCATATATAGTTGTCCCTCAGTATCCATAGGGGATTGGTTCCAAGTAGATACCCAAATCTGAGAATGCTCAAGTCCCTTATATAAAATGATGTAGTGTTTGCATATAACCTACACACATCCTCCTGTATACTTTAAATCATCTATAGATTACTTGTGAAACCTAATACAATGTAAATGCTATATATGTGGTTATTATACTATATTGTTTAGGGGATAATAACATTGAAAAAAAGTCTGCACATGTTCAGTACAGACACAACCACCATGGGCCTAATTACACAATACACATCAGCAACAATATCACTTCCACTATTTTCCAATGCTCGGTTGGTTGGATGCAGGGACATGGAACCTGCACATATGGAGGGCCGATTGCACATCTCCTTCCTCTGGCTCCTAGCCAAGACCACAGGTTAGCGAGCCCCCAGACCCAGCAGAGCACTCAGTGTGAGGCGGGTGCTAAACAAACATTTGAATCCTAATTCTATGGAGATGGTGCTTTGCAGCCAAGTGAGGTTTCAGGCTGCATCCAGCCTCTTTCTACTCTGAATCCTGGTGCTGTCATCTAACATGTTCCCCAAAAACTCCCTATTTTGTGTTACCCTCAGATTTGAATGGGTTCCCTTCAGTACCTCCATTCAGGTCATTGCTGTTGAGTGAGACAAACCTGAGGTGTCACTAGACATCTCCCTCAGAGTGAACATCAGCCCATTATCAGTGCCCAGGCATTATCCCACCAAGTCCATTCATCCCACCTTTCCTTCTGCCTGGGCAGATGTACCCAGACACCTGGCGTCTGTGGGTTTCTCGATCCAGCAGGCCAGGAGACCCTTCTGATGATCCCTTTGAGCCACTTACCAAACACCAAGCTCATCATGACCAGCGCTATTAAGAGGACCATGTACAGAGCTTGGGGGTTGCTGTGGAGGCCCAGGGGCCCCAGACTCCGACTACATGCAGGGCCTGCCATAAAATGCATGTCTGCCCACCAGCCTCTAGTATGGGCTTATATTGGTGGAAGAGAAGTTGGCCAAGAGGAAGGACAGGGGTAACACCCATTTGGGGTAGAAATTAGTGCCAAACAGCCAGAGGGACAGAGTGTTCTCACCTATGTCCACTCTGGAACCTAACATCCTGGCTTGGGGGCAGGAGGACAGCAACAGGGGAATGAGAAGGAAACATTCTTTAATATTTATCCAACAACATTTGAATCACTGCATCAGGTGTTGGAGATACAACATTGCACTAAGTTCCTGCTGCCAACCTAAAAATAAGCCTTTCAATGAGAAAACAAGCATTTACTTGAGATCTGTAAGAAGAGCTATGCCAGAATCACTGATTCAGGCCGAAGCCCAGATAGTGTTCCAGTGAGGAGACAACGGTGATGGGTATTTATGAAAAAGGCAAGGGGAGTAATTACATTCATAGAAGGAAGGCATTCCTATTGGTCTATTGGTGCAGGAAACATAGTGATGTTAATTCTAATTATTTTTATCCTCACCTGAGGACATTTTTTGATATTTTATTCAGATAGAGTGGGAGGGAGAGAGAGAGAGAGAAACATCAACGTGAAAGGGACACATGGAGTGGCTGCCACCCACACGACCCAACCAGAGCCAGGGACAAACTGCAACCGAGGTACAAGCCCCTAGCTGGAACCCAGCCCAGGACTCTCTGGACCGCAGGCTGACGCTCTAACTGCTTTGCCAAACCGGCCAGGGCAATTCTAATATTTTTTATTAGTTAATCCTCACCCGAAAATATATCTTTTTTCCATTGATTTTAGATAGAGTAGAAGGGAGGGGGAGAGAGAGAGAAAGAGAGAAACATAGATATGAGAGAGACATATTGATTGGTTGCCTCCAGCACAAGGCCGACCAGGGCTAGAGATCGAACTTGCAACCCAGGTACGTTCCCTTGACCAGAATTGAACCCACAACCTTTCAGTCGGCTCTATCCACTGAGCCAGTGCAATTCTAATATTTTAAAAAATATTTGTATTGATTTTTTTAGAGAGATAGAAACATTGATGTGAGAGAGAAACATTGATCAGCCACCCCCTGCATGCCTCCCACTAGGGATCTAGCAGGCAACCCCGGGCATGTGCCCTGACCAGGAATTGAACCAGAACCTCTCAGTCCATGGGACCAAGCTTAATCCACTGAGCCATAGAGGCAGGGTAGTGATGTTAATTCTAAACAAAGCTTTTAAAATTTTTTCAGTCTAGTAATCATAGTAACTGCTTTCTTATTATCTTTACAAACATTTCTTTGGGAAACAAGGTTGCTTAGGCGCAGTGCAAAAGTTATTTTGCCGTTTTAACATTCCAAGGTTTGAGGCATAAGACGTGCAAGGCAGCTCCTCTGACATGGCAGCTCCAGCTGCATTTTAAAGGGACTCCGTTGATATTGTTTACACTACCTTCCTAGAGCACACAGTCTTAATGGGGGAGGCAAATCAACAAGCAGTGATGGGGGTTGGGGGGCAGAGTGCTTCCCGGGAGCACCCGAGGAGTGGAAACCACTGACAAAGGGATTTCAGCAGAGGAATAGTATGATCAGATTTCTGTTTATAAGATTACTAAAGCGGGAACCAATTAGGCAGCTATTCCTGAGTCCAGCCACTAGATGGCGGCCTGATCTAGCAGAGGAGCAGCTGGGAAACCAAGAAGTGAGTGAATCTGAGATGTGTTTAGAAGGAAGACCCGACAGATTTGAAGGTAGACTGAATGTAAGGTGAGGGAAGGGGGGATGGGCTTGCACAAGGGGGTGATTGGTGATACCATTTTCCAAGATAAGAAAGATGTGGCACTGAAGTCCAAGAGCGAGGACTCCTGGGTCCTGGGTGCCCTTGTGGGTTCCGGGAAGCCAAAATGTTTCCCTATGCCCCTTTCTTCCCGCCCTGCAGAGCTCGGCTGCAGATCAGTGGGTCTGATCTCCGGCGCCCACAGGCTCCGGCGCCGTGCGCTCGCTCTCCGCGCCTGGCTGCACCTCAGCGCTCCGGAGAGGATGCGAGGGCGGCCCCGGCCCACAGCCCACGTTCAGCTTTCCGCCCGGCCGCTGGGGGGAAACTGGGAAGAGCATGCCGGGCGTCGGGACCCAGGCGTCCGGCTCCAGAGGACGCCCGGAGCACTGCGCGGCTGCCCGGGGAGGTGGCGCCCCTCGGGCCTGCTGGGCTCTGCACACCTGCATGGTCTGCAGCCCGGCCCGCTCAGTCTGCGTGAGAGACCCAGGGTTTCTCCGTTCAGTGTGGATGGGCTGTGGGAAGTCCTCGGGTCGTTTCCTGCCTGGAGGTTTGGGGCGGGGCCCTGCAGAAGGGCTCCCTCTTCGGCCCCAGCTCTTCCCAGCTCCTGTGGCTTCGGGGTGTTGATGGGAAGGATAGGAAGAAACCGACCGAGGCATGCACCACGAAAGATGGACGAGAAAGAACAGGAGAGGAAAACGCACGCCGCTGCGCGCCCGCCCAGAACCTTGGGATGAATGAAATAAGAAAGCTGTATTGAAATTATTTCATTCATCTCAAGGTGCCAGGGGTGGGGCTCCTGGCATCTACATAAATGTCTGTTGAATGGGTGACAGAGTGGTAGACGAAAATAATCAGAAAGCGAAGCGAAGAGGGCAGAGGGAGGCCGACGGACACTCCACAGCGACCTCCGAGCGCTCCTAGACTGTAGCCGTGCTCAAGGCCAAGGGCTAGGGGTTACGGCGGCCTCCCTCTGACAGTTCCAGGAGAACTTGCTGTGGAGCTTCCGCGACCGTGGGCACAGAGGGTAACAGGCGGGAAGACTCGGGTGGATTTGGGGGGCTGGGCTGGGCGGGCCTTCTCCGGATGGGGCATGGCCTCACGATCATTAATCCCGCTCTGGTTCCGCTTCGCTCCGGTCCGCGCGGCAAGGCGAGGCCAGTGCGCGGGAAGAGCCCGGAGTGCGTTGCCATGGTAACGGGCTCCGTGCGCCCTGGGCTGAAGAGGTGGCGCTGCAATCTCGCCTTGTGACAGCGGTGGCTGACATCCACGCTCAGCGCCGCTCCCCTAGGGATGCTCAAGGGTCAACCGCAGAGTGACCAAACAAGAGGTCAGCCTGAGGACCGATGGACGTTAGGGAATGGGGCGGGAGCCAAGTTCTGTTCCGGCGGGTCCAACACCGCGGTATGAAGAGGAACTGGAAAGGGGATCTTTAAGCTGAATATAAATGAATGACTGGGTTCCTGAGGGAGCTGGGATGGCTTGTTGATTGGGTGGATGGATGGACGGACGGATGGACCAATGGATGGATGGATGGATGGATGGATGGATGGATGGATGGATGGATGGATAGGGACTTGATTATACCCGACGCCTTGGGCTCCCCCACCTCTCGGGCTTTCCCACTCACTTGTGACGGCTGTGAGGGAAATACATGCCTCTCCCCGGGGCCTGGAGCAAACCCTCAACCCAAACACGCAGCAGAGAGCGGTGTCCAACACCTCACATTGGGAGCCGGCGAGATGGAGCCTGGGCCCATAGATCGGGTCGCATAAAGGAATGGCCCAGCCTAAGACCCACCTCTTCTTCCCAGGTTTCCTGCTCAGGTGCTACCTCTCCTTTCTCCCAGCTTCCATCTTCTCTACCAGTTTGCCCAGCGCCTCAGAGACACCTGGGTGTCCAGGCATCACTCGATGCCCAGTAATAGCAACAGCTAGAGAGAGCCCAGCAGACATGATGTCTGTATCTCCGCTGGTCTTCTGCCGAGACTGCTGGAACCCTGCTATACAGGATGAGGGAGCTAGTTCCACCCAGGGGTGGAGGTGAGTGCTGGATGGTTCTGAAAACAAACACAGCGGCTATGAGCCTTAGCAGGTGGGGAGCACTTTGAGGGGGAAGACTGAGGCCCATGGATAGGGTGGTCCAGATTTCAAATGGTGAGCCCTCTCACCACCCACTTCAGGTATCCGGGGCGCTCATAGCATCCACTGTTCTCTATAATGCATGAAGAAGAGGAAGAGGAAGCAGTGGGAGAGGCAGGTCAGTAGGGCTCCTAATGGCGTTGGCGAGGAAGGGGCAGTCCTTTGTCTCCAGGGTGTGGGAGGTGGGGCTGAGTGACCCCTGTTTGCATTTAAGGAGGTTCTTTTTGCTGAACAAAGACTTGGTTTCCAGGGGATTAACTCCTGGTGGATAGGGGAGGGCAAGGTTCAGAACCATGCAACTGGTCCCAGAGCCCATG
Source organism: Molossus molossus (assembly GCF_014108415.1). Lineage (NCBI taxonomy): Eukaryota > Metazoa > Chordata > Mammalia > Chiroptera > Molossidae > Molossus > Molossus molossus. Next base: position 2,668,767 of record NW_023425402.1, read on the forward strand.
GCTTCATGCTCTGCACTTCCTACCTGGTTTGTCCCCTGGGACAGGACAGACGAAAGGGTGCCACTATCAGCTTTCCCATATTTACTTAAGGTGAAGCATTTTGGAGCTATGGCCACCTCCCCTTTGTTAACTCCAAATATCAGGCATCATCACCTGACAAGTCTCAGGTCACCTCTTCCAGTGGAGATACAATATGCCCTCCCTTATGGAGGTGCTGAGCTGGTGGGAGCAGACACTCTGCCTGAGACTTCACGCATGAGGGCTGGAAGAGACACTGAAATTAACTAGAGACTGTCTAGGATTTCAGAACACTGTTGCCCACATTCGGTATCTTGTTCAACACAGTGGACCCAGGGTGCTCTAGGGGTATCTTATCTGGAAAGGATTCCAAGGGAAGAAGGTGGCCAGGCAACAAACTGATGGGTGAAGAAGGACTCATTCTGTTCCATGAGGTGCAAAGACTGGAAATAGGAGGGCAGTTACAGGGAACCAATTTCCTCAGCGTTGACCTAAGAATATTCTTTTAACAGCTGCCCAAAAAGGCCAAGTGTAGCTCTGGGAGTCCTTGCACCCAGCCCCTGTGGAGAGACTTGATGGCAGGGGGAGGGGGTGTGCTGGGTTTGCTGCGCAAGGCATGGAGAGCAGGCCTTTCCTCACTCCCCATGGAAGTAGTGGGAGCTGAGCAAGGAAAATCGGGGATACTTATGGTGAAATCATACCAGCTGGACCTGGAAATCGGTAGAAGAACTGAATAGGTAAAAAATCAGGTACTGGAAAGCACTTTGTAAACAACAAAGCTGTAAGTTGAAGCAGTAGGAGGCAACCTGGGCTCCTGGGGTGGTTGTATGTGGGAAGGACTATGTCAGGGCCAGGAGGCTGCACAGTGCTGATAACATGAGACACACCAGGGAAGGGTGAGGCTTGGGTGCCCATTGCATGAGGACAGTTCAAGTTGGGGACCTAAGGCCTGGGGGAACAGCAGAGATGGAGGGGTTAAACTGGCCGTATGGAGTTGGGGTTTCCCAAAGCCCAGACCTTTAAGGCTTCAGCCCCTTGCTCCCTGGATACTTGGGAAGTCACACAATTAGCCAGCCAGTAGAAAAAATACCCTTTTATTATTAGGAAAAATCCATTCATTTAATGCAGGGTGTGTGCCGGGGAGGTTAGGTACTGCGAGATGGATAAGGGAAACATGCAAGAAGAACAGTGAAAAGAACTTTCCTCGAACTATGAACAGCAACATGAACACAGAATCACAAATAAGGTCCTTCCTCATGTCTCCTCCTGCCCCATTCTTTCAGAATGAGTCCCGGTGTGGTCCCTAGAGGTGCCAAGGCATCTGGAAGTACTGGACTGGGAGCGGGGTACAATGTGTGGCCTCAAAATTGTGCAGATGTTTCTGAGCCTAAGGAGAGGGCGGGAAAGTGGGACGCACAGCGCTGCAGTGAGTGGCAGCCACCAGACATCCCCCAACCCTCTACCTTCCAAACCACCACCCACTCTAGAAAAGCTACCACTTCCAAGGGTCTCCAAGTCCCACACGAGCCCCTGGCCACTCAGACACCCTCCTCTGCCCCTCCACCCCCAGCTCACCAGAAATAGAGCCAGCTGCTGTCTTCCATGTACGCTCACGTCCTCCCCTGCAGAGAGGGGGTGCTCAAAGCATGGCCCACAGATCGGGCATCCCCTTCCTGGGCTCTTCCCACCCCTCTCCTGCCCCAGGGCCTCCTTACCCACACTCCAGGGGAAGTCCGGCCCGTGTTCTGCCTGGTAGGAGCGGAGGACAGACAGACACCAGTCTTCCTCTACCTCCCATCGGCTGTAAATCGAGGCTGGTCAGGGAGAGACATGAGGGCCCATCAGCAACCTGGCCTTGCCAGGCCCCACACCCAAAGGCCTCACCAGATCCCTTCTCACCTTCCTCCAGCTGTGAGGAGGCCTCCAACCATTGCTTCACCACTCGCAGACCCTCTTCTGCCATCACACGGGGATACCTGGCGAGGTAGTGCCGGGATGAGGGTCAGAACCCATTTGCTTCACTCCTCATCCCTGAAGCTTCTTCCCTTTGTCCCAGTACTGGTGTGTACACACACACACACACACACACACACACACCCGGCTCTCACCGATGCTGCAAGAGCTTCAGCAGGAGGTCATTGCCTCGGTTGGACATGATGTCCTCAGGAACACTGGGGGTGAGAAGAATGTACACTGGAGGGGAGGGAGGTTTTGGATACCGAGGTTTCTAGTGGTTAGAAGTGGGCAGGGCAACTGAGAAGTTCTCTCTGGGACCCAGGAGGGTAGAGGTCCCCAGGCACTCACGTGGTGGTGATGATCTCATCCTTGGTTCTTCGGATCAGCAGTACAGGACCCTGGTACCTTCAAGGGACAGAGTATTGGGAAGGGAGAGCTCAGAGGAAGGCGGGTAAGAGACAACTGGCCACCTCAGTCCTATACTGGCTGTATTCTTAGCCCCTGCTACAGCAGGGCCTCATGGGCTAGCCCTTCATCCAGGGGTGAGAGAATATTTAAGAAGGGTCTACTGAAAGTCTGGCCTTGCTGAAAGATTTCTGCTGTGCCAGGCATCAACCCTTTCCTGGCCAGATCATAAGAGGTTGAGCTCTGGCCAATGTGGCTCAGTTGGTTGGCGCATCATCCTGCACACCAAAAGATCTCAGGCTTGATTCCTGGTTAGGGTACATACTATCCAGGATGTCAGTTCGATCCCTGATGGGGTGTGTATGGGAGGCAACTGATCAATGTTTTTCTCTCTCTCTCTCAAATCAATAAACATATCCACAGGTGAGGATTAAAAAAAAAGTCTGTCCTGGCCAGTCTGGTTCAGAGGTTAGAGCGTCAGCCCTTGGACCAAAGAGTCGCGGGTTCGATTCCGGCCAAGGGCACGTACTTCGGTTGCAGTTTGGTCCCCAGCCCTAATTGGGGTCATGTGGGAGGCAGCCAATTGATGTGTCTTTCTCACATGGATGTTTCTCTCTCTTTCTCCCTCCCTCCCACTCTATCTGAAGATAAATGGCAAAATATCCTCAGGTGAGGATTAAAAAAAAAAGGTCACCTGGCCGGTGAGGCTCAGTGATTGAGCATCGACCCATGCATCAAGAGGTCACTGGTTCAATTCCTGGTCAGGGCACATGCCCAGATTGTGGGCCTGATCCCCAGTGGGGGGCATGCAGGAGGCAGCCAGTCGATGCTCTCCCTCTCAAAATCAATGAAGAAGAAAAATTCTGGGGAAAAAATTAAAAAGGTCAAGGGTCCCAGGGGACCGGGGGAGTTAGACCACCTGGGAGGGGGGCACTCAAGGGATCCGGGGCAGTGGTCATTTACCAACTCATACTTTAGCACTAGCTTCAACATTTGCACACCCAGCAGAGCTGTGGGGCGAGGTGGGGCAGGCGCTACCTGCACAGCTGCTCCGAGTTGTTTAGATTGAGGTGCTGTCTCACAGTCCTGGTCACTAGGCCCCCTAGAGTGGGACAAAAGGGAAGGGATAGCAGAGACAAAGCCCTTGCCCAACACAAAAGTCCTCACTCTTCATGGAGAAAACTAAGGCCCCCAGAAAGGGAGTCCTCCCGCTTCTCAGCCAAGGGGCAACCCACTCCCACCTATGGAAAAGGGTACCATCGCCCGTTAGAACAGCTCCCAGTGCCAGCCCACACTTCCCTGCAAAGGCAGGCCTGGGGGCTGTACTCACTCCAACTTTCTGGCATGACTTTCAAGGCCAAGGGCACCAGGTCATCAAAGGAGGCATCCAGGATCACGGCACTAATGTCGGGGTAGGACATGGCTGCCCATGTGGCTGGTATCAGGATGGAGAAGAAGGGTAAGAACTGAGGGGCTCCTGCTCACCACCCAGCCTCGCCCCACTGACCCTATAGGCTGACCCCATCCTCCCTACTGGGTCAGCCCTCATCGCTCAGCCAGGACACTATCTGGAGAGGACGAAGAGAGAACACGGACGTGCACTAAAGACAATCCACAGAGGAAACCTCGCCTTCCCGATCTTCTCGGCCCAGGACCTGGTCTACTTTTGCTAACCAGGCAGAAGTGTGGAAGAAAGCGTGAAGTGTGTATGTATAGGGTACCTTCTCCCAGACCACTCAGATCCTCTGCTTCCTTAAGCCTCCACCCCACTCCTGGGCCCAGTGCGCTTCCCACCTCCCCTTGGGGAAGGGCGTGTGGACTGCGCCTACAGAGTGGGGCGGAGCGGGGCTGGTACCAGTGAAGCCGCCAATGGACCAGGCATAGAGGATGATGTCCTGGGGCTGGAAGCCCAGGCGGTGGATGGCAAACTGGACCACCACATCCATGGCATTGGCCTCATTCTGTGGGAATGGCACCCCCTGCAGAAGGAAGGGCAAAGGCAGGAGTGGGTCAGCACCACTGGCAAGCTGTGGACACCCCCACCCCCACCCAGAGTGGACCCTTCCTATAGCTACTCTGCAACAGAGAAGGGTGAAAGGAAAGGGGTGGCTCCCCAGAAACCAGTGTTCAGAGACCCACTGCACCCCCTCCTGCTGGCCCACTGCGAGAAGGGCTCCCATGGCTTGCAGCCCCTGCCCTGCACCCAGGTCAGATGAGTGGGAGCCCCACAGAAACACAGAGGGTCTCACCGTGCTCCCAGCAAAGCCTGGATGATTCCAGCCCAGGACAGAATATCCAGCTGCAACACAGGGCGGGGAGGGGCTGGGACCTCAGGCCTATACCCCCAGACCCAGAAGGAACAGCAGGACACCACAGCTCTAACCCCCCTCCAACTAGAGGCAAGTATCACTGAGCCTTCCCAGGACAGGGAGATGATACCGAAGGCTCTGAGGCAGCAGAGGGAGATGTGTGGCCGAGAGGAAGGTGGTTAAGGTTAGGGACAGCCCCAGGGAGAGATGTAAGATTAGCAAAGCAAATGGGGCGTGGACTTTTCCCCCACAGGTGAGGGTTTCAGACTTTACCCACAGAAAGTGGTCAGGCCTGGGGAAGTCATATCCGTGTGGGAAGGTGGGGACGTTCCATTCCAAGAGGCAGAGACAAGAGGGCTGAGCCATTGGCCTACCTTCCAGAGGCGTGGAGACGCAGCCCACCTCATAGAAGCCCGCGTTCCCCTCACAGCAGATCACCTGCAGGAGGCAGGAAAGGGCTGGGAAAGAGCCAACAGGACTAAAAATCCCCACTGTGGCAGGGAGGGCAGCCCGGGAGTTCACAGGGAAGAGGGAAGGACGCATTCCAGTTCTATCCACAGGGAATAGAAACAACTCATTTCACAAGGTCCCGAAGTTGATGCAAATGCTGAGCAAACATTCAGAAGAAGAATGTTTCAAGTTGAATTGCTCAACCACCCAGCACAGTGTCCATTTGTCCTTGGAAGACCACGAGGTGGACATCTCTCAGGAATGGAATTTGGGATATTTTTTTTCTTGCTAGCTTTTGAGTCCATTTTTTCTGTTTATTTTACGTGGTATGCTTTTCCTCTTCTCTCTGGGCTCAGGTCTTGTGACCAGATAAACTAATTCCATGGTGCTCCAAGACAAAGCCCAGAAATGATGGGACTTGCATGGACTCTCATAGCAGCCAGGCAGAGCTGGGAGTAGAACCCAGCTCCCTAGCCTGCTGGCTTAGTGCTCTTTCCAGGGCTGCTTCATGGAGGCAGGAGACTTTGGAGCCTAGGTTCAAATCCCAGCTCTCCCAGTAACTAATTGTGTGATCTGGGAAAGTTATTCTGTGCCTCAGTTTCATCATTTGTAATGGCCTAATATAACAGTACCTCTCTTACAGGGTTGTTGTGGGGACTAAATATATGTATTGCACATGGTAAGGGCTTTCTAAGAGGTGACTATTATGATTACTTTTTTGTCTTTGAATGTCAACTCCTACTTCATCTATCTCCCTATAGTAGGGTTTTCCTACACCAAGAGGTCTTTAGGGTGGAGCGAGGAGATGGAATTATCCACAGCTGCAGCACCTCCTGAGGGCGTACAGCTGAGATCCTCAGAACCTTCGCTGCCCTCCCCCCACTCTACCTCTGGGCTCCCTGATCCCTCTCACCAGCTTTTGTCCCTGGGGCTCAGCTGTCCCCCGCCGGTCCACAAACATGGTGTCAATCTCATTGCCATCACAGGCCAGCAGCTTTGCCCGGCGCCCATTACACTGAATGAGGGAGATGCAAGGTCAAGTTAAGGGCAGGAGGCCACATTCCTCAGGGGGAGAAGAGCTGTCAGGGAGGGGCAGGGGCAGGGGAGCCTCACCTCTTCCACCAGCCTGGCCTGGCCCTGCAGGAGCACAGGCATAAGGGCCTTCTGGAGCAAGTACACAGAGCCCGGGTACAGCATCCGGCGCCCCAAGGTATGGGCCACCAAGTAGCTGTGGAGAGCATGAAGTTAAGGAACCCCATTCCCGGGGGGGCCAGGGACTGCCCCAGACTTAGCACTCAGACTCCGAGGCCTGCTTCCCTGCGACTGGCACAGCTTGTTTGCCTCTTCTGGGACTTAATGAGATATTATATGTAGGAGGCTGGTGTTTCTCAAACTTTTTTTTACTGCAACCTTTGTAAGATACACATTTCATATTGTAGCCCAGTATATATAATTCTGAAAGCTTTATAAGATAATACATAATACTTTCTATATATAATAAGGAAAAGCAAAGTTATTATCAAATATGAATCTGTTAATGCATAAATACAACTTAATAAAAGTCCCAAAATAAATAATACTTGAAAAAAAATGATGACTGTTAATTCACTAAACTGATTTCAAGATTCACTAATGCGTCAAGATAGGTAGTTTGAAAGACACCAACTACCCTGGTTAGTTTGGCTCAGTGGTTGGAGTGTTGGGCTGTGGACCAGTGAGTTGCGGGTTTGATTCCGGTCAAGGGCACATACCTTGGTTGCGGTTCGGTCCCTAGCCCTGGTCAGGGTCATGCAGGAGGCAACCAGTTGATGTGTGTGTGTCTCTCTCTCTGTCTGTCTCTGTCCCTGTCTCTCTCTCTCTCCCTCTCCCTCTCTCCCACTCTATCTGAAGATAAATGGAAAAATATCCTCAGGTAATGATTTAAAAAAAAAAAAAAAGACACCAACTAGACTGCAAACTCCATCAGGGCAGGGACCTGGCTGTTCTGTTCACTTTGGTATGTCTGATATCTGCCACGTAGGAGGTGCCCAGAGCCTGGTACAGAGTAGGGGCTTAATAAACACTTACTGAATGAAAATACAAATCTAGACAGGTAAGATGTGGTAGGTGCTGCTCCTGACAAGGACGACTAGCTACTTCCAGTTCATCCTGAAGTAAGATTTGTCCCCAGAACCCTTCATGGCCCCTTCCAGAAAGCCCTCAGAACTCTGCCTTTGGCTTGCCCCTCTGACCAGTCAGCATGCTGTCAGTAACAAACCACCAAGGCACCCCGGCCTTGGTCTAGAACCCGCCTCCTAGGGCCAGCAACAGAAAGCTCCCCTTGTTACCTCCAACATCATCAGTGCCCACCACCATTTCCTTGGGCTCCACCTCGTGCTCTCAGGTGCCCAGGCAGGCTTGATGCCCTTCGACACACATCACCCTATGTGGCATCACCAACCCGCGAGGCGCGTTCCTCACAGGTGCACAGACTAGAAGCCAGGGACGGTCACCGCGGCCACCAGACCCTGCCCCTGCACCTGCCCCAAGCTCTGCGTCCCCTCCCCTTCCCTCTAGTCCTCATCCAAGAGCTTTCATGTCAGGACTGTTACTACCCCAGTTCTTCCTTCACTGCCGGAGAGACTCAGGACCTCTCTGAGCTCCTTTTCTTCTCATGTGAACATGGATAAACACTTTGCCACAAATAATACAAAGTATGTGGCACTAGGCCCAACAGATGACAGCTGTCTTACAATGGAGCACCCAGTCCCAGAGCCCCACCCCACGTCCGCACCACCCTGATAGCCTCTCCTTGCTGCTTCCTACCTGGTGATCTGACAAGGCAGCTTCTTGACCCGGTTGAGGAGGGTGTCTGCTGTCCCCCGGTGCAGGGGCTCCGGGCGGAGGAGGGCCACACCCCGGCGGGAAGGGCCCCCTCGGGACTCCTTTCTGAGGATGGAAAGATGCAGGGGGAGATGGGGTCAGGAGCAGCAAGCTGGACGTCTGAGGTCCGGAGGATGGTGAGGTCTAGAACGAGGAGAGTGTGCTGGAAGCAGGCACTGGGACCCCAGCAGGGATGGAGGAGGCGATGGGAGAGCAGGGATGTGGTAAAAGAACTGAGGCTCACCGGGTGCTGGGCTCTTCCCAGTGGAAGTCAACTGGCCAGCTCCTGAAGTCAAAGTTGTAGCTGGCGAGCTGCCTCTGCAGTGGGCAGGGAGAGGAGTTGAGGATTAAAAGGGGAACTGAGAAGTGGAGGAGGTCCACCTACCCACCCTCAGCACCCTCATCATGCTGGGGACTGGCCCTCACACAGCATGGGAGACAGAGGTCAGCACCCTGCTGGTTTTCAAATGGCCAGGAAAACCCAGCAAGAGAAGGTGTCCTGTTAGGTACCGACTGGCCTGCCTGCCCTCTTCCAGAAGAACCCACCTGTTTGTTTTACTAAAAACCTAAGACTACCCCACCCCCAGAAGGGGTGGCTGGCTGTAGGTGCTGGTGTTTCTGAGGGAGAAGTGGGGACTGCAGGCTGGTCCTGCTCCTTCCCCACCTGGGTCCTTCACATGATGCTGTCTTGGAGGCTCAGAAATCCCCAGTGGATCAAACTGACTGTCCCACATGCTCGGGTGAGAGAGGAGGAGGGAAGTCATGTCCAGAGTGGCTCCTTTGCTCTGAGCCACCTCTTGGATGAAGCCCTCTCTGACTGTTCCAGCCTCAGGGCCACCTTCCCTCCTCAGCACCTGCAGCCGTGGCGGGCGCTGCCACCCAGCCCGCGGTGCCTCCAGGCACCCACTGCTCAGTCCACATGCTGTCTGGGGCAGCAGGAGCTGTCTCACACTCAACTGTATTCCCTCCCCCGCCCCCGAGCTCCCAGCACTCTGTTTTATTTTGGGAGTTGTTTTTTATTTTCTGTCAGAAAATTTCTTTTGACATCTTCAAAATTAACTTGACTCAGAGAGAGCAACAGAAAATCTGTACAAAAATATAGAGGGCAAAACAAAACAAAATGAAGAAAAGCATATGGCAGACTTTGCTCAGTCCTGGACTCAAATTCAGACTCAGCCACTCCCTAGCTCTGGGGCTCTGCCTGGGTCACCTGTCCTCTTTTGCCTGTTTCCTCAGATGTATAAATGAGGGTAACAAGGCCACCCCACCCCCCGGCTGCAGTGAGGGTTAGAAAGGCGCCTGCAAACATGTGACTCCAGAGCTCCGCCAACAACGGTGTGGTGACCGACGGCAGTCTCAGCCTTTGATCCCAGAAAGCCCTTGTAGCAGGAGAGCTTTACAGGGTCCCCAAGCCCCTTCTCATTTTTTTTTATTTTTTATTTTTTCCTTTATTGATTTTAGAGAAAGAGGAAGTGAGAGGGAAAGAGAGAGAGAAACATCGATGAGAGAGAACATCAATTGGCCGCCTCCTGCATGCCCCCTACTGGGGACCTGGCCCACATCCTGGGTACATGTCCTGACTGGGAATTGAACCTGCGACCTCTTGTTGCATGGGTCGACGCTCAACCACTGAGCCACACCAGCCGGACCCCAAGCCCCTTCTCAATGATAATTACACTCCAGTACTGGCTGGACGGGCACAACTCCCAAGACTGTGCTCTGGTTTTTCTCCCTCCTGGTGCCACACTGTGCTCCAGGCACAAGAGTGGACATACCTGTCCACCTTGTTCCAGGCCTGAACAGAACTAGCACGATGTTCAGTGCACCCAGCAACAAGAAACATTCAGACCTGAGCTCTGTGACAGAGAGAAAACCCCGTCTAAGAAACACTGTAGAGCCCTGGTCGGTTTTGCTCAGTGGTTAGAGCATCAGCCTGCAGTCCAGAGAGACCCAGGTTCGGTTCCCACTAAGGGCGCGTACCTGGGTTGCGGTTTGTCCCCGGCCCTGGTTGGTCGTGTGGGTGGCAGCCACTCGATGTGTCCCTTCACGTCGATGTTTCTCTCTCTCTCCCTTCCTCTCTCTCCCTCCCACGGTATCTGTACAAAAAATGGAAAAAATGTCCTTGGGTGAGGATAAAAAAATAAATAAGAAACACTAGAATGTTTCTTTTCTTTTTTTTTTTTTTTTAACCTCACCCGAGGACATTTTCGCATTTTTTGTTCAGACAGAGTGGGAGGGAGAGAGAGGAAGAGAGAGAGAGAGAAACATCGACGTGAAGGAACACATCGAGTGGTTGCCACCCACACGACCAACCAGGGCCGGGGACAAACCGCAACCCAGGTACGCGCCCTTAGCGGGAACCGAACCCGGGTCTCTCCGGACCGCAAGCCGACGCTCTAACCGCTGAGCCAAATTGGCCAGGGCAAGAATGTTTCTGCATCTAGACAATTCTTGTGGATGGAGGGAGGAGGGGTGGAAGACTGTTCCAGCAGAATACTCCATTAGAAATGGCAGGAAGGGAAAGTTTGCGGTGGACGTTCACGTGGAGAGGGAGAAGTGACAGAGCACTGTGCAGTGAACACCCGTTTGGTGGGCAGCGAACACACCTCCCCTGGCAGAAGCAGTGCCAGTACCCTGGAGAGGCACCTGTTCGGCACCTGTCCTGGAACCTCTCACCTTGTTCTCTGCAGACTGGTTCCTATGTGTGGCCTCCAAGATAGTGATGAACTGCCGGTACTGGGGGTTGGTCCAGCGGCCGAGGCCTGGTAGAGGGGACGGGAAACTGTTAGAGAAGCTGTAAAACATGTTCTTTTTTTTTTTTTTTTAATTTGTTTTTCCTTATTGATTTTAGAGAGAAAGGAAAGGAGAGGGAGAGAGATAGAAATATCAATGAGCCCTGGCCAGTTTGGCTCAGTGGTTAGAGAGTCAGCCTGCAGTCCAGAGAGACCAGGGTTCGGTTCCCACTAAGGGCATGTACCTCGGTTGCAGTTTGTCCCCAGCCCTGGTTGGGTCGTGCGGGTGGCAGCCACTCGATGTGTCCCTTTCACGTCGATGTTTCTCTCTCTCTCTATTCCTCTCTCTCCCTCCTGCTCTATCTGAACAAAAAATGAAAAGAAAAAAAAAATGTCCGTGATAAGGATAAAAAATAAAAGAAACATCAATGAGAGAGAACAATGATTGGCTGCCTCCTGCATGCCCCCCACTGGGGATTTGGTCCACAACCTGGGCACTTACCCTGACAAGAAACGAACTAGCAACCTCTGAGCACATGGGTCGACACTCAACCACTGAGCCACATCAGCCGGGCCACACTGAGCCACACCAGCCAGGCCATTCTCCCCAGTCTTAAGACACTGTCATGCACCCTCACTCTTGGCCCTGCTAACACTGGATTTCTCCTCTTTCCACTGCCACATTCTCCAATGCTTGCTACCACATTTTCTGTGCAGTCTCATTCCCTGCCATCTGCCTCATGGCTCTTGATCCATAATTACTACCTCATTGGACCCAAGCCCCTTCCTCAGTCCTCCAGCTCTTCCACTGGGCCCTCAGCACTCTCCCTGTCTTTTCTCTGCTCCCTGCATCCACCCTTGCCTCCTTCCAATTCCTGGACTGCTCCTCCCCTGTCGCCGTGCTACATCCCTCTCTGAACCGAGAGTCATTCTCAATGCTGAGCTCCCTTCACTCGTCACTCAGCCCCTCAGTGATCACATCAGCTCTCCCTTCACTGTCAAGGAGACTCAAATCCTGACATCTCTCCTTCCAATGACCCAACAGGTGTCATGTGCCAGGCACTGTCCTGACATGGAAAAACGTAGTAAATGAGATGCAAGGTCCTGGACCTCAGAGAGCTGCCACTTTGGGTGGGGATGGGGTGGGGCTAGAGAAAACAAGAAATAGTCAACAAAAAATTTCAAAGAGGGATAAGTGCTACATGGAAAATAAAACCATGCCTTGGCCGGTTTGGCTGAGCAGTTAGAGCATCGACCTTTAGTCCTGAGAGACCGGGGTTCGGTTCCCTCTAAGGGCATGTACCTCAGTTGCAGTTTGTCCCCGGCCACTCGATGTGCCCCTTTCACGTCAATGTTTCTCTCTCTCTCTCTCTCTCTCCCTCCCACTCTATCTGAACAAAATATCAAAAAGTGTCCTCGGGTGAGGATAAAAAAAAGAAAAAGAAAAGAAAAGAAAACCAGAATGAACTAGAATGCCATGAGTCATCAGGGTAGAACCCACAGCAATACTGAGAATGAAGCAAGCTGCAGAAGGGTTGTGTAGAGTGAGGCCATGTGTCAAAATGTCAGTGCAGCCCGGCGGGTGTGGCTCAGTGGCTGAGCGTCAACTCACGCACCAAGAGGTCACCGGTTCGATTTCCAGTCAGGCACATGCCCAGGTTGTGGGCCCAATCACCAGTGGGGGGCGTGCAGGAGGCAGCCAATTAGTGTTCTCTCTCATCCATGTTTCTATCTCTCTCTCCCTCTCCCTTCCTCTCTCTCTAAAAAACAAAAATCAATAAAGATAAAAATGTCAATGCAGGCCCTGACTGAGTAGCTCAGTTGGTTAGAGTGTCATCCCAATACACCAAGGTTTCGGGTTTGATTCCCAATCAGACACACAGAAGAATCAACCAACAAATGCATAAATAAGTGGAACAACAAATCAATGTTTCTCTCTCTCCCTCTCTCTCTCCCCTTTCTCTCTCTCTCAAATCAATAAAAACATATCCTCAGGTAAGGATAAAATTAAGAAAGCAAGGGGAAAAACTCACCAGATGACAGTAGTTGCTTTGGGGAAAGAAGAACATGGGATGGGGAGAGTCCCATGGGGTCTTCAACACTAACTGTAATGCTTTAGGGTTTTACTGAAAAGGTATCTGAAGCAATATCACAAAATATAAGCATTTTACTTATTTTTGATATTTTCTTCTCTGAGCTTTTCTGTATTTAATCCCACCCCTGCAACTGCAAAGAAATAAAATTAAAACTTAAGACAGTGTGGAGGTGGACGAGGGTATGGGGGGATAAACAGTGATGGAAAAAAATTAAACTATATTAAATTTTAAAAAAAACACTTTAAGGCAAAACCAAGGGGTGGGAGCTACTTTTAGATGGGGTGGTCATGGAAGGCCTCTCTGAGGAGGGAGTCCAGCACTGTGGAGACCAGGAGGCAGATGACCACAGGCAGAGGGGTCTCTACCCTGGACTGAACACAACTGCAGCCTTCCTGCTCCAGACCGACACTCCCTCTCCAAGCACCCCCCCACTCAGTTTCTACCATGTGCACCCACCAGAAGATATAATTTGGTTTTTCTTTTCATTTTTTATTTGTAAGATATGACATAGATACATAAAGCATACAGTCAGATTAAAAAATACAAAGCAGCCCTGGCCAGTTTTGCTCAGTGGTTAGAGCGTCGGCCTGCGGTCCAGGGAGACCCGGGTTCGGTTCCCACTAAGGGCACATACCTCGGTTTCAATTTGTCCCTGGCCCTGATTGGTCGTGCAGGTGGCAGCCACTTGATGTGTCCCTTTCATGTCAATGTTTCTCTCTCTCTCTCTCTTCCTCTCTCCCTCTCACTCTATCTGAACAAAAAAATGAAAAGATGTCCTCGGGTGAGGATAAAAAAAAAAATACAAAGCAGCCCTGACTAGTTTTGCTCAGTGGTTAGAGCATCAGCTCTCAGATCAATGAGTCAGGGGTTCGATTCTGGTCAAGGGCACATACCTTGGTTGCAGTTCGTTCCGGCCCTGGTTGGGTCGTGTGAGAGACAACCAGTTGATGTGGCTCTATCACATCGATGTTTCTCTCTGTCTCTCTCTCCCTCTCTTCCTCCCACTCTATCTAATGATAAAAAGTAAATAAATAAATATAAAGCAAACATTCATGTGACCATCATCCAGGTCAAGGAAGAGAAGACCAAAGCCACCTCCCACCAGAAGTCCTCCCTATCCTGTCCCCTCCACTTCACAGGTAATCACTCTCCTGACTTTCAAGATGTCCATGGGTTTTTTTTGTTGTTGTTGTTATTTTAAAATATGTTTTCATTGATTTTTTTAGAGAGGGAGAGACAGACAGAAATATTGATGAGAGAGAACATCAACTGGCCGCCTACTGCATGCCCTCCACTGGGAATTTGGCCCACAACCTGGGCATGTGCCCTGACCTGGAATCGAACTGGGACCTCTCAGTCCATGGGATGAAACTCAATCCATTGAGCCACACCAGCTGGGCGTAATGCCCATGGTTTGTTTTTTTCTTTCTTTATTGATTTTTAGGAAGGGAGGAAGGGAGAGGCAAAGAGAAACAAAAACATTGATGAGAGAGAACATCGAATGGCCGCCTCCTGCATGCCGCCAACTGGGGATTTGTCCCACAACCTGGGCATGTGTCCTGACTGGGAATCGAACCAGCGACCTCTTGGTGCATGGGTCAACACTTAACCACTGAGCCACACCAGCCAGGCGCCCATGGTTTTCTTTAGTGTTTGCCACTTACATATGCATCCCTTTTGAACTTTATATAAATGGAAACATACTGCATAAATTATTTGGCAGTCAGCTTCTTTCATTCAATATTATATTTATTAGCTTCATCTGCATTGCTGAGTGTAGCTGAGTCTGTTCATTTGCATTGCTTTAGTGTGTTGCTGTAGGACTATACCCCCTGATGTATTTACCCACCCTATCACTTGTGGCTATGAAGCTGTTTTCAGTTTAGCATTATTACAAACATAGACATGAATATATGTGGAATCTTTTCCAGCTAATTGCAAACTTTTCTGCTAATTATTTTTTCATATTTACAACTCAAGCCCTTTAAGGAAAAGATCATTCCTTGACCATTCTCTATCATTCTCCCTCAGGGCCCAACACAAAATTGCAGAAGCTACCTTATAAATATTTACGCAGTGATGGATAGATACAAATCAGGCTCCCTGTCCACATACCTCGGACGCAGGCCACACCTGCCAGCAGCAGGAGCAACGTTCCAGCATACTGCGAAAACGGTACCACTTTGGACAGACTCAAGTAACCTAGGAGGGGAGAGAAACTATGTGAGAAGCATTCCCCACTGCCTCTCAGACCCTCTTCCCAGTTCCACCCCAACCTCCACCCCACACTCCCTCAGTGGGACAGCCATGCCTCTGAGGAGGAAGATGCCTAATGGAAGAGGGAAGCCAAGCCATCCTTGCAGGTCCCCTTTCCTCTTTAGAAGGTGGGCTCATTTGCCAACAACCTGCCCATTTCCTGTCCCACCACCTTTGAAACCACACTGACCTTTCCTGTATAAGTAGAAGAAGGCGAAGGGAGAGGAGTAATAAGAGATGGACCAGAAGACTGAAGCCTGCAGCAGAGAGACAGGGACAAGCAATCAATACACACACACACACACACACACACACACCTGCTATTTCCAGGCCTAGGCTCTGAGCAAAGTGGATAACCTGAGGGATATCACATGAAGTACTTATTCTGTGCATGGCATTAGGCACACAATAGGTGCTCAATATCTGTTGCAAGGCAATGTGTCAGAGCATAACAGGCTGGTAAAAGTAAGCACAAGTTCTGTCTTCTTCCTATTATCATCTCCAGACATAATTCATCACATTTAAAGGCAAGTCTCTCTACTCAAGTTAATCAAGTCTTTTCAATCAGTCCTGTTCAGGACAGTCCTGGCCTGGTTCCCAAGAGATGCACAAACGTCACCATAGGAACCCTGCCAGAGAGAACAGCTGTCCCTACAGCCAAGGAGGTTAGTTGCCAGAAGGACAGGTCACTGGGGACTGCAGGACTCAGCACCTGCAGATGGTTCCAAGAGTAAACAAATTTTCCTCATGGCTCAGGCTGCCCCAGAGAAAGCAGGTCACAGCCAAAGAGGAGTGCCAAGTATGCACATGCTTGATAGTATGTCTGTGTGTGTTGGAGAGGTAAGCTGCAGAGCCTGGAGGAGCATCCCCCACCCCCAGGGGCATTGCCTTCTCCCAGGCTGGAGAGGAGAAAGTTCAGGAGGGCAGCTAGTGCTGAAAAGATACAGTAGTCCCAGGAGCCAGGGCAGACATACCAGTGCCAGGATGCTGTCAGCATGTTTCTCCAGGGCCCGGGGCTGATAGTACGTATCCTGCCAAAACAGATGCCCACATTAAGGATCCTGTTCATTAACACACATCAGGGCTCCCTTTTGGAAGCCCTGATGTGTGTCCTCTGGTTCTAGCCTCCAAAACTGTCCCTCCTAGGACATCCCTAGCTCCCAAAGAAACCCCTCTTCCCTGGGCGTGCTCAGAACCTGATTTCCCTCCTCAACCATGAGAACAAACACAGGAGTTGGATTTAGAAGCAAAAGTGAAAGCAGCATTGGACGACTTTGGCTCCTTTTTCAGGATCCAGTTTCAAATGGGCTGTGGGCATGTGCCTACAGGGAGAGTGGGGCTAGGGAAGAAAGGAAAAGACACCATGACATCTTTAAGACGGAAAGAAGGGCATCAGAAATAAGAGTAGGAAATCAAGGAAGGAAATGTGGCTGGAGGTGGGCAGTTGTAGGAGACCAGAAACATAATTTGAGACTACAGATAAAAAGGAAGAGAATTTAGGGGCAGAACCTACCACCATCCCCAGGATCATTGCTTTCATGAGTGCAATGACTCTGGGGTCTCCACAGTAGGCAGGGGGGTCAGGTGGAAGGCAGCAGATAGGGGATATGTTGAACTAGTCATGTTGAAATTCAAAACGTACTAGAGAGAAGATAAAACGGAGTAGGCAAGGCACCAAGGAGCACTAAGTTAAGAAAGAAATCGAGAGTTTGACGTCGGAACAGTCCAGCTCCCGAATCCACGCAGGGTCTCTTCCAGGATTTAGGAGTCAATTGGGACAGACATGAACCACGACAGACAGGATGGGGGGCCGCGAGAGGAAAAGGCAAGGAGGGGAGTCGGAATGAGAAAGCGGTGGCAAACAGCGATAAAGGAGGGGGCCAGTCCACAGGCGTGACTCTAACTCAGGAAGCACCAAGAGCGCAGACTGTGCGCGCCACTGACTTGACAAGTAGTCCCCCCACCCCCGATTTCCAATAATGGGCGCTTCTGCGGAGCAAAGGCCGCAAAGGGGTTTGGGCCGTACCATGATTCTGACCAGGGGAGAATTCGACTCACCCAAGAGCTGGAAGGGTGGGTAGTGACTGAAGCTGGAGTCCCAGAGACGCCGGACGGCGCCCTTTCAGAGTCCCTTTCGCGGTAGATTTTGTAGAGCCGGGGGCCGAGGACGCAGCTCAGGAGCTTCGCCATGGCCCCAGCTCGGGCCGCTGCTCTCTCAGCAGCAGTTCCCCTGCTAGCCCCGCCCTCCCCGGCCCAGGTGCTGCGTGCCCTGACGTCAGCACGTACCGGCCCCGCCTCCAGCCGAGGCGGGACGCTTTCCGCGCTCCTTGAGGAGGATGTCGTGCGCTTGGACCTACCGGTGCGGCGATGGCCTGAAATTAGCAGGAGCAGTTCGGAACGTGGAGAGTTAGCGAGTCAGCAGGCATAGTTCAATCACGTTTTCCCATCCTAGTACTGGTAGGCACTCGAGCGAAACTAGGCGGGAAGGGTAGGGTTAGGAACACTTGACAAGAGCAACAAAAACAAGTCCGGCTGGTGTGGCTCAGTGGTCGAGAGCTGACCCATGCACCAAGAGGTCGCAGGTTCGATTCCCAATGGGGGAATATGCCCAGTTTGTGGGCCTGATCCCCAGTGGGGGGCATGCTGGAGGTGGCCAGTAGATGTTCTCTCTCATCGATGTTTCTGTCTCTCTCTCCCTCTCACTTCCTCTATATCTAAAATCAATAAAGGAAAAAAAAAGGGGTTAGGTATCTAGGAATACATCTAATCAAATAAATGAAAGGTTTTATGAAGAAAATATATAAAGTTATTGAAAGAGGTAAACGAGGGCTTGGATAAATGGAGAGCTACACCATGACCATGGCTAGAAAGACTGAATATGGTTAAGATGTGTGAAATACTGGTAAAGGAAAATGGATGAATTATCTCTTAAGCATGGACAAATCTCAAAACCATAATGTTGAGTGGAAAAAGAAAGCCACATATTACATACAACATGCCACCAATGTATAAAGTTGAAAAACATAAAACTTAATGAACAAGTGAAAGATAAAGAGCAAATTTGGAAAAGTGTTACACAGCATAGAGAATCTTTAACTCAAATGGTAATATTCTGTTTCTTAACGGAACACAGGTTTTCTTTTTCTTTGTACCTTACACCTACATTATATACACACCCTTTAGCTTTTTATTGCAGTCAACACAAAAACAGAAAAGTGCACCAATTGAATATATCTATGTCTCAGCACTCGAATATATCCGTGTCTCAGCACCCAGATCAACAACACATCATTGCCACATCTAGGAAGACCCTCTGCAGATCACTATTAGTTGCTACCACCCCACTAAGAGTAACCACAAACTTAATTTTCAACCTCTTAGATTACTTTTGCCTCTTTTTGTACTTTATGTAAATGGAATCCTATAATATATGTTTTTGTTTCTGGCTTCTTTTACTCATTATGTTTGTGAGATTCAGCCTTGTTGCATGTTACAGTGGTTTGTACTTTCTCAATACTGTTGAATGGTCCATTATGTAAATATGTCACAGTTTATTTAATATACAATTGTACATTAGATATAATATTTGGTATGCATGGATTATTTTACCAAAAAAAAAAAAAAAAGTAGCCTTTGAAAATAAATAACACATTAAGAACTGTTAGAGCCATATGAAGATCTGCCCTGAGAGCTCTGCCTGAGGCCAAGGGATGAATCAGTGAATTTTTCAGGCCCTTGCTATTCTTCTTCTTAAGTAATAACATATCCAACAGAAATTGGTGCCAGACAGTCCCCTAGGAAAGCCATTTTAAATAATTTCTGAAGTATTGCGCCCTGGCTGGTTTGGCTCAGCGGTTGGAGCGTGGGCCCTTGGACCGGAGTGTCCCGGGTTTGGTTACCGCTGGGGGCGCGTACCTCGGTTGCAGTTTGTCCCCGGCCCTGGTTGGGATCGTGTGGGTGGCAACCACTCGATGTGTCTCTCTCACATCGATGTTTCTCTCTCTCTCTTCCTCCCTCTCTCCCTTCTGCTGTATCTGAAGATAGATGCGAAAGTGTCCTCAGGTGAGAATTAAAAATAATAATAAATAAATAAATAAATAAATACATAATTTCTGAAGTATTGACTGGGTGTGCAGTCTCATGCTGGGTTCCGTGGAGACCAACATGAAGACTCAGTTTCTTCCCTCGTGTCTAGCACCTCTTAGGGTGGAGGAGAGAACGCTTCCAACCTGGTGGGAGGTGGACAGCTGCGACCCCTTCTATGCAGGCTTCTCAGAATGGAAAGATTTCTATCTAAGTCCCTCCACCAGTATGGAGTCAGGAGTCAGAAGGGTGAGGAGGCTGTCTTAGGAGCAGCCTGGACTGGGTCTTTTTCCCAACAGGACAGAAAGGCGGTGGTCATTTTTTCCCCAGTAGACTTGCAGCTGGGCTTTATCTCCCCAGCTTTCCCATCCCGTCCGGAGGCCTGTGGGCCTTTATCTGGGCTCTGTTTCCTCCCTAGGAACACTAGTTCCCAAGCAAGAGAACTTGAAAGGCTCTCCCCATGGCCTTATTCCTTCTCCTTCTGCTCCTCTGTGGACCCCTCCAGGCTGCTGAAGGTAAGGAGCAGGAGGTGGAGGATTCTGCAAGGCTGTGAGGGACTGCCGCTGTTTCTCTTTAGGGCAGGCACAGGTATTTGATTCAAGAAGATAGACTTACTCCAATTGATCTCCTGATCTCTAATACTGGGGTAGGCCCAGAGACCCTTAGGATCCAAATCATGTACAGTTTCCTTTAGAAAATAAGAACAGGTGAATAAGTGCTTCCAGAAAAGGAGAAATGAGAGGAAAAGATATGGGTATTTGCCAACTATTCCAACCTTTTCTCTCTTGCCTTCAGATTCCCTCACTCACTGGGGGAGAGGGGAAGAAAGCCCCTACCCTCCTCTCCACCTCACATTTTTTGTAGCTGTCCCTCAGAAGGAAAGGAAGCCAGGGGTTGGAGGTTGAGTTGGGAGGTTGTTGATCTCATGGAGGTCTCTGGCCTCATACAAGCCCCTCCCTACAGATAACATCCAGGCCATCTATGTGACCTTGGGGGAAGCAATGGAGTTACCATGTCCCTCACCACCTACCCTACATGGGGATGAACTGCTGTCCTGGTTCCACAGCCCTGCAGCAGGCTCCTCCACTGCCCTGGTGACCCAAGTTCAAGTGGCCAGGCCAGCCCCAGACCCTGGGAAGTCTGGAAGGGAATCCAGGCTCAAATTGCTGGGGAACTACTCTTTGTGGCTAGAAGGGTCCAAGGAGGGAGATGCCGGGCGATACTGGTGTGCCGTGCTGGGTCAGCGCCACAAATACCAGAACTGGAGGGTGTATGATGTCTCTGTGCTCAGAGGTGAGTGGAAGCATGCAGGCCAGAGGCCACTGGGGGAGGGGGAAGCCCAAGCAAGGAACTGAGGGGTCTCTCTCTCCCCACAGGATCCCAGTTATCTGCAAGGGCTGCAGATGGATCCCCCTGCTCTGTCCTTCTGTGCTCTGTGGTCCCTACCAGACGCCTGGATTCTGTGACATGGATGGAGGGAAAGGGTCCTGTGAGGGGCCATGTGCAGTCCTTCTGGGGCGAAGGGGCTGCCCTGCTTTTGGTGTGTCCTGGGGAGGGGCTTTCTGAGCACCGGGGCCATAGACCAAGGATCATCCGCTGCCTCATACCTCAGAACAAGGGGGTCAGCTTCAGCCTGGCAGGTAAACTGAGGGGGGATATGGAAAGGGATGTTCCCCCTGGCACATCCACACCTGCTGACTAGGGGAGGAGGTACCGAAGGAGGCAAATTTGTTATTGGCCAGGTCAGGAGGGGTGATTTCTGGTGAAGCTGACCATCACCTATAAGAGGAGGACTTTCTTACTTATTGACTGAATCCATAACAGAGAAGGGGGTTGGTTAAGCTAACTTTCTGGTGGAATAGACCATAGCCAAGAGGGAGAAGAAGAATTCTGGTGGAATATATCATTGTTTAGAAATAGGCCAACTTATGATTTGTGTGGAACATCACATAGCAGAGAGGAACAAAATAAGAATTATTGCTGAGGGAGTTGTTTTTTAAAAAATAATTTTCTTTTTATTGATTTTAGAGAGAGAGGATGGGAGGAGAGAGAGAGATACATCAGTGAGAGAGAACATCGATTGGCCGCCTCCTGCATGCCCCCTTATCAGGGATCAAACCGGTGACCTCTTGGTACATAGGTCAGTGCTCAACCACTGAGCCACACCTGCTGGGCTCGGGGAGTTGTCTTTTGAAGAAAGGATATATATACGCCCTGGCTGGTTTGGCTCAGCAGTTGGAGTGTTGGCCCGCAGACCAGAGAGGCCCAGGTTCGGTTCCCACTAAGAGCACGTACCTCAGTTGCAGTTTGTCCCCAGCCCCAGTTGGGGTCGTGTGGGTGGCAACCACTCGATGTGTCTCTCTCACATCGATGTTTCTCTCTCTCTCTCTTCCTCCCTCTCTCCCTCCAGCTCTATCTCAAGATAAATGCAAAAATGTCCTCGGGTGAGGATAAAAAAAAAAAGAAAGGAAATATATGCACTGAGGTTATAATGGCCCATTGATAGTAAAGGCAGAGGGAGAAAAAAATATAATTGTTTTATCAGAAAAAAGTCCATTATACAGAGAAAGAATGCTGTTGGGTGTGGAATAACTCATTTTACAAGGCAGGAGGGAGGAGCAAGTGGCCATTATTTCAATAAGCAAAGGTCAGTAACGCAGCGGCTGGGCTTGACTTCCCTCTGCACCCTCAGCACCTGCGCGGGTGCTCGGCATGTGGCGGGCGCTCCGTGAACGCTTGCGGAGTGAGTGACTGGAAGAAGGAATACATGGAAGGCACTTCGTTTTTTCTTGAAAAGGTGGATGTATGAGGAGAAATGAGTTATGGCTGGTGGTCTGTTCTGGAGTTAGCTGTCCGTGTATGTGTTGGGTGTGAGGAGGCATTGCCATTCTCCATCCATGTTGGCTCATGGGGTCAGGGTGAGAGAATGGAAAAGGGGCAAAGTGGGGGGGTAGACAATGGGGGCAAGGAAACTTATGAGGTCTTCTTTTGGAAGAGCCCACCAGACTATGTGGGAAGTCTCTCTTTGGGGCACAGGGCCAGACTCCCTCACTGCCTCCCTCCTTATCCTTTTGTCTTGCCCTTACTGCAGCCTCAACCGATGCTTCCCCTGCCCTCTGTGCCCCTTCCGTGGGCTGGAATGTGCCCTGGATCCTGATGCTGTTGTTCGCAGCAGGCCAGGGGCTCACCACCCTGGTCCTCGGTGTCATGCTCTGCAAGCGGAGGGTCCAGTGTGCTCAGTGCAAAAGTGAGTCCCTCCTTCCCAGAAGGAAGACGAGAACATGTGGGTAGGAGGCAGAGGGTTGGGCTCACATTTTCCTTTGTACCCCATCTTCTCCAGGGGAGGAGGAGGTAGGGAATACAGCTCTGGGTTATCTGGTGACTTCTCTGTCACACTCCATATGACTCCTTCTCCCCAGATACCTCAACTCCTCAGTTCAAACCTGAAATCCAGGTCTATGAGAACATCCACTTGGCCCGTCTTAGGTGAGGAACAACTGTGGGACAGAGACTTAAATCCCAGAGGTGACTGGGGTTAGGGAGGATGTGAGTCCTGGTTCCTGAGGGGGTGGAGAATGGAAGTATCCTTAATCCTTTATGTTTCACAAAACCCACAGCCCACCTGCCCCCAAGACCAGATGATCTTGGTGACATCTGCTGGAAAGGACCTGCGGTCTCCCTGGCCACGTGGCACCTGAAGGACTCCCTGAAAATCTTGGCAAGGGGGGAGGGGCTAAGAATGCTACTTTTACCGTTCAGCTGTGTGTGGAGGGAGTTGTGCTGAAGGAAAGGAGAAGAATTATCTCGTGATGTCACCTTCGAAAAAGTGTGGTCTCCTGTCTGTAGCAGCCAGTGGAGGGTGTCCCTGAACCCGCAACCATCGGATTGAGGGGAGCTTGGTGTAGCTGGCAGGGGGTAAGGAGGGGTGGGGATGGGCAGAGAGGAGACAGAGGAATTCAGGGATTTGAACAATGGTGGAGAACCAGGCATAACGGAACCAGAGGAGAAATGGGGGAAACTGAAGTAGAGAGAAGGGAAGAGACTCAAATCAGAGTAAGAGATGAGATATTCGGAGAGATAGAGAAAAACAGAAGGAGGACAAAGTGGGAAGATTGAGGGACAGAGAGAATGGAATTTAGTTCCATTATGTGAGAGATACACTTGGATTGGTTGCCTCCTGCAGGACCCTGACAAGGGCCAGGGACCAAACCTCACCTGAGGTACATGCCCTTGACCAGAACTGAACCCATGACTCTGTGGTCCGCGGGCTGACGCTCTAACCACTGAGCAAACTGGCCAGGGCAGAACAAACACCTTTGATTAGACCCCACACTTTCTCTGATGGAAGGGGAAGGAACTGGGTAATATGGGGATGCCAAAGCTCGGTTCCCACCCCGTCACCCTCCTTCTAGGCGCTCCATTGTGGCATCCCCAGCAGCCAGTCGCTTATGCCACATTGACATTCTGGGATCCCAGAGTCACAAGCTATCTCCCTTAGCGGAAGTATCCATAGGGGTGGGAGGGTACATTCCCTGGTGGCTGTGTAATTGGGCCCTGTATTGGGCTGTCTGTGAACCACGGACAGGTCTGGGCTGGTGAAGCAGGGTGAGCACGGTGACGCTCCCAACTCGACCATACCCCAGGCTCAGGCAGAAATGACATGGACTCCCAGCCACACCTTCACAAACACCTCCACCAAGTGCCCTTTTGTGTATCTGCTCAAGCTTGGGCCTCGCTGAAGAAAAGCTTTCTCGGAAGTCTCACCGAAAGCCTTTCTGCAGTGGCTTCAGCTAAGCTATTGGTGAGGAGGAAGACGCGAATGACACCAATGGAGAACGAGGTGCAAGTTATGGCTCAGGTTCCAGCACCACCCACCAAGCAGCTAGTTTGCTTCTAGAGAACACCCACACACACAGCAGTGTTACCAGACCCCCAGATAGCACTTTATTAATTTAAATTTACTCTTTTTTTTTTTAATCTTTACCCGAGGATAATTTTCTATTTATCTTCAGATAGAGTGGGAGGGAGGGGGAGAGCGAGAGGGAGAAACACTGATGTGAGGATACATCAATTGGTTGCCTCCTGCATGACCCGACCAGGGAGGGGAATGAACAGCAACCCAGGTATGTGCCCTTGACCGGAATTGAACCTGTGACTCTCTGGTCTGGGCCGACACTCTAACTGCAAAGCCAAACAGGCCAGAGCAAATTTACTCTTTATAGTTGCCCGAGCCCTCCTTCCTGAGTTCCTGACCTACCAAATTAACCTTCCCCAGCAAGACTCCCCTCCTCTCCGTACATGATGCCCCTGCCATCCCCTTTCCTAGGACCCACAGCTCCATCAAACACCTGCCTTGCCAGAGACCTGGGACTGGGAAAGGACATCAGCATCTAGAAAAGACAAAAGACACAGAGCAGGTGGTTTTTATGAGGCTGGGCTCTGGGGAGGTTGCTGTCGGGGCTGGAGCCAGGTCCACGGGAGTCGGGTCTTGGAAGGGGTCTCCAAAGGTATTGGGCCAGGGATCTGAGGCCTCTGTACAAAATCAGGTTCTTGGCCATATCTCAAAAGTGTCTGGGCAGGTGTTTCCAGGGCCGTAGTGAAAGTGGAGGAGTCCTGGGTTGAGGGCTGCAGATTCAAGTGAGGCTAGTGAAGGAGGTGGCCTCCCCAGGTGAAGCTGGCCATGAGGAGCAGCGTGGGGAGGAGGGAGCTGCGGGGCTGCTGCAGTGAGGTGGCCATGTTGCACAGGTCCTGGTCACAGCAGTGGTGCTGCAGAGCGTAGGAGCGTGACCAGTAGGTGGCATGGCCAGGCAGAAGGCACTGGGCTCTTGGGAGGCAGCCTTTCCGCTGGATGAGCTCACTCTGCTCTGTGAGACAAAGGCGGAAAGCTGGGGCAGGGGCAGGGGCAGGAAGGAGGTAAGGGCCAGGGGCAGCAGGAGAGGCAGGACAGATGGAGGTGGGGAACAACCTGGAGTAGAGCCATTGGACCAGAGTCCTACCTGAGGTGCCAATACTGATGCCACAAGCTTCATCATCCTGACACTCGGTGGGGACAGGGTAGCAGGGTTTGGCAAAGCTGCAGTAGTAGCAGTGGAGTCGCCCCTGGGCAGGGGAAGTGGTGAGACCTGTGGGGTTGGTGGACAGCAGGAAGGCAGGAGGAGAGGGAAACAGGCCAGGTGAGAGTTGGAGCCAAGATCTGGGACAGGGATGCACAGAGAAGTAACACCCGAAGTGGGGAGAGGGCAGCACTGAAATGGAGTGAGAAGGCAGACAGAAGTAGAAAAAGACACAGAGGAGGGAGGGGAGACAGGAAAAGAGAAAGACACAGAGGCAAGAAGGATACAGAGACTGTGAGGGACACCAACATGAACAGAAGCTGAGAGAGTGTCAGAGATGAACTCAGAGAAGGACAGAAGCCGTGGTGGGAGGCGGCAGTGAAGAAGTTAAGCAGATAGTGCCAGAAACAGATGCGAAGATGGGAACTGACATTTACTAAGGGGCCAAGCAAAGAAGCAAGAGGTAAGATAAAGACCTTGGCCGGTTTGGCTCAGTGGTTAGAGCATTGACCTACGCACCAGAGAGACCCGGGTTCGGTTCCCGCTAAGGGCATGTACCTCCATTGCAGTTTGTCCCCAGCCCGGTTGGGGTCATGTGGGTGGCAACCAGTCGATGTGTCTCTCTCACATTGATGTTTCTCTCTCTCTCTCTCTCTCTCTCTCTCTCTTTCTCCCTCTCTCCCTCCTTCTCTATCTGAAGATAAATGCAAAAATGTTCACGAATGTTCACGAGTGAGGATAAAAAAATAGAGGTGAGATAAGGGCCAAGGAAGATAGAGGCTGCTCAAAGATGGCAGAGAAAGCGCTGTTCTTCAGCGCCTTCGGAAGGGGCTTTATCAGGGTGGCCTGAGACCATTCCCCGCCAGCTCCTCTTTCTAAAGCTCCCACAACTCTCTTCTTGGGTCTCTCAGACCCCTCCGCCCCCCAGTCTCAAGCTTTTCCATGAACCCTTGCCCCAACTGCACCCCCCAGCCCGCTGCCCCAGAGGATCCCCAACCCACCCTTACCCACTGCCCCGCAGAAGAACAGGGTGCAGAGGAAGGTGCTGGTGGTGCCCATGGCTGAATCCAGGGCTCAGGAGTCTGGGAGAATGTGACCTGCACCTGAATTGCCCAGGCTGAAGAGTAGGAGCATCTGAATAAGACAGGGAGGAACCAATAAACAAACACACCTAGGGAGTGAACCGAGAGAGGAGGTGGAACTGGCCAGATTCACCAGCCTGACCAGCAGGCCCTGCCCCCACATCTCCCTGCCACCTCCCGAAGTCTGCTCTTGCCTTCAGGGTCTTCTCTGTACTCTCAGCTGCGTCGGGTTCCAGATGGTGTCTGTCACCTTCCCTCCTACTCCTCTCCCCTCCCCACCCTTGTCTCAAGCTGTTTTCTGCTCTCTCAGCTTTTCTCCTCCTCTCGGCTTTCTCCGTTCCCCTTCTGTGCATGTAAGTCTCTCAGGGTCACCCTCCAAACAGCCCTGGCCCAGATCTGTCTGAATGCAGAACCAACAACGTCTCCTCCCATCCCCCAGCACGAAAGACAGCTGCCTAAGGAAGGGCTCCCTGCCCTCTCAGATCCCTTTGATCCCCAGTCGGCCCCACCCCTAGTGATCTCTCCCAGCTTTACTACCTGGGAGGAAAGAGTTATCACCCTTGGGGTCAGAGGGTCGGATGCATTTCCACTGGGATAAGTCAGTGGGTTGGGGGGGGTCATAAAGAGTAGGAAAAAATGCAGGGATAAGATTTGGGGGGCGGTTGCAGGGTCTGGAAGACAGGGGTTAAAGAGATTGGGAGGAGGATAGCACACCTGGAGAATCAGGGCGGGAATAACTCAGGATAGGACTGGGTGGGTGGGGTGGGTGGAGGAGGCTTGTCTCTCCACAGAGCAGCAGAGTTCTAGAACCTTTTATGTCAGGACCTCTTTACACACTGAAAAGTTACTGAAGACCCCAAAAGCTTTCCTTAGTGAGTTATATATATATATTTTTTTTTTTTTAAATTTTTTTCTTTGTTGATTTTAGAGAGAGAGGAAGAGAGAGGGAGAGATAGAAACGTTGATGAGAGAGAACATCGATTGGCTGCCTCTGCACCCCCCACTGGGAATCGGGCCCACAAGCTGGCATGTGCCTTGACCAGGAATTGAACTGGCGACACGTTCAGCCACTGAGCCACACAGGCCAGGCATCAGTGAGCTATATTAACAGTCTATTAGAAATCAAAACAGAAAATTTAAATAGATTCATGTAAAAATTAAAATAATATGCCCTGGTCAGTTTGCTCAGTGGTTAGAGCGTTGGCCTGTGGACCAATGAGATGTGGGTTCGATTCTGGTCAAGGGCACATACCTTGGTTGCCCTGGTCAGGGTCATGCAGGAGGCAACCTGTCAATGTGTTCCTCTTAGTGGATACTTCTCTCTCTCTCCCACTCTATCTGAAGATAAATAGAAAAATATCCTCAGGTGAGAATTAAAAGAAAATTAAAATAATAAACCTACGTGTAAACAAAACATATTTTTGTGAAAAAGACCTTCTTTCCCAATGAAGATGGCTGGGTTTTCATATCTACTTCTGCATTCAATCTGTTGGGATATGTTGGTTTGGTTGATGTGTATGAAGAAAATCCCACCTCACACAGATATATAGTTGGAAAAGGAAGACCGTTAAGGACCCTCTGAAAGGGCCTTAGAACTGCTGCTAAGGATGGAGGAGTTTGGGGACTCCAGAGGATGCTGAGAGCATTCTCCTGAGGGGCCCCTCCCTGTCTCCAGTGGGGCCCCCAGTGCCTGCTGAGGGAGAGTTTTGCCTCTCTTTTTATTGTCCTATAAAACCCGGGGGGATATAAGGCTGGCAGAGCCAGGGCAGGGAGGGGCATGGAAGGGAGAGGCCACTGATCCAGGCAGACACAATGAACCCTCTCCTTGTGGGGCTGATGCTCAGCACCCTGCCTGGGTGCCTTGGGTAAGAAGACAGGCAAGGCCCCTATCATACAGGCTGGCCCCTCTCTGCCAGCCGGCTTCCCTGAGAGCCCAGGTCCAGCGCCTCCTCTCTCCTTCCAGGACACCGCATGCTGTGCTGGGACTGCAGTGGCGGAGGCGCCTGTGACCATCTGTGGTGAGGGCAAACCCCAACCAGGCCTGCAGCAGAGCAAGCTGTCTGGTAACAGTGAGTCCTCAGTTTCTCCCTCTTCCCCCAGCCCTTTCCTACCTCCAGAACCTTCCAGGATCAGGCTAGGTCTGGGTAGATGGTGCTGCTGGCAGAGAGCTGTCTGCAGCCCCTTCTGTGCTCCCAGCACGGTGCCCCTCAGTCTGCCATCCATGTGGTCCCACCTCCCTCCTCTGCTTTCCAGAATCTCAGAGGTCCACTCACTCACATGTGGTTGAAAAAGCTCAGTCCCTTGAAAGTAGGAACCAAAATGTTAAACCAAACTTCAATTTTCTGGCATCAGCTAAGGACCAGGGAGGTATGTGTGTGTTTAAGATTGACAGAAATGTTGTAAAAATAGTACAGAGAATTCCTGTATATCCTTCACCCAGCTTCCTTCTAATGTTAACATCTTATATAACCATAATACAGTTGACCCTTGAACACGTGGGGATTAGAGTTGCTGACCCCGCCTGGCTGGTGTGGCTCAGCGGTTGAGCATCCACCCAGGCACCAAGAGGTCGCCGGTTCGATTCCCGGTCAGGGCACATGCCCGGGTTGTGGGCCCGATCTCCAGTGGGGACATGCAGGAGGCAGCCAATTGATGTTCTCTCTCATCAATGTTTCTATCTCACTCTCCCTCTAAAAATCAATAAAGGAGCCCTAGCCGGTTTGGCTCAGCGGTTAGAGCATCGGCCTGCGGTGCGGAGAGACCCGGGTTCGGTTCCCGCTAAGGGCATGTACCTCGGTTGCAGTTTATTCCCGGCCCTGGTTGGTTGTGCGGGTGGCGACCACTCGATGTGTCCCTTTCACATCGATGTTTCTCTCTCTCTCTGTTCCTCTCTCTCCCTCCCACTCTATCTGAACAAAGAATGGAAAAATGTCCTCGGGTGAGGATGATTAAAAAAAAAAAAATCAATAAAGGAAAAAAAAAAGAGTTGCTGACCCCTGGCTCAGTTGAAAATCCGCATATAGCCCTGGCCAGTTTGGCTCAGCAGTTAGAGCGTTGGCCTGCGGTCCAAAGAGATCTGGGTTCAGTTCCCGCTAAGGGCACGTACCCCGGTTGCAGTTTGTCCCTAGCCCTGGTTGGGTCATGCGGGAGGCAGCCACTTGATATGTCCCTTTCATGTCAATGTTTTTCTCTCTCTCTCTCTTCCTCTCTCTCCTTCCTACTCTATCTGAATAATAATAAAAAAAAAACATTAAAAAAGAAAATGCGCATATAACTTTTGACTCCACAAAAACTTAACAACAGCCCTGGCCAGTTTGGTTCAGCAGTAGAGCGTCGGCTCGTGGACCAATGAGTATCAGGTTCAATTCTGACCAAGGGCACGTACCTTGGTTGCAGTTCGACCTCGGCCCTCTTTGGGGGTCATGTGAGAGGCAACCAGTCGATATGTCCCTCTCACATTGATATTTCTCTCTCTCTCCCTTTGTCTCCCTCTTTCCCCCTCCCACTCTATTTGAAGATAAATAGAAAAATATCCTCGAGTGAGGATTAAATTAAAAAAAAACTTAACTACAGTTGTCCCTTGGTATCTGAGGGGGATTGGTTCCACGACACCCCACCCCCACCCTCTTGTAGATACCAAAATCCCCCATACTCAAACTCCTTCTATAAAATGGCATAGACAGAAGGAGAAGAGAACAAGAAATCGAAAACCTATTTGAAACAATAATGGCAGAAAAATTCCCTAACTTGGTGAAGGAAACAGATATACAGGTCCAGGAAGCACAGAGAGTCCCAAACAAGATGAACCCCAAGAGGCCCACACCAAGACACATCATCATCAAAATGCAAAAGGTTCAAGACAAAGAGAGACTCTTAAAAGCAGCAAGAGAGAGACCTGGGTTCAGTTCCTGCTAAGGGCGCGTACCTTAGTTGCAGTTTGTCCCTGGCCCTGGTTGGGTCGTGTGGGTGGCAGCCACTCAATGTGTCCCTTTCACATTGATGTTTCTCTCTCTCTCCCTCCCTCCCACTCTATCTGAACAGAAAGTGGAGAAGTGTCCTCAGGTGAGGATAAAAAAAAAAAAAAAAAGCAGCAAGAGAAAAGCAGTTAGTTACCTACAAGGGAGTTCCCGTAAGACTGTCAGTCGATTTCTCAAAAGAAACTTTGCAGGCCAGAAGGGAGTGGCAAGAAATATTCAGAGTGATGAAAAGCAAGAACCTACAACCAAGATTACTCTATCCTGCAAAGCTGTCATATAGAGAGTTTCCCAGACAAGAAAAAGTTAAAGGAGTTCATCACCACCAAACTATTATTATATGAAATGTTGAAGGGTCTTTTTGAAGAAAATGATAAAATATATGAACAAACAAAATGGCAATGAATACATATCTATTGACAATGGAATCTACAAACAAAATGAACAGGCACAACAGAAACATTCTCATAGATACAGAGAACATTTTGTTGGTTGCCAGATGGGAGGGGGGGTTGGGGGAATGGGTGAAAAGGTGAAGGGATTAAGAAGAACAAATTGGTTGCTAGACTGACAAACCTCAAAGAGAAGGGGGTTGAAGGGTGGGAAGAAATAAACCAAAGAACTTATATGCATAACCAATGGACACAGACAATGTGGGAAAAGGTGGGAGGGGGGTGGGAGTGGGGAGGAGGTGGTCAATGGGGGAAAAATGAGGAACATTTGTAATACATTCAACAACAAAGATTAAAAATAAAATAAAATGGCCCTGGCCAGTTTGGCTCAGCGGTTGAGCGTCATCCTATGGACCAGAGAGTCCTGGGTTCAGTTCCCGCAAGGGGCATGTACCACCAAAAAAACAAACAAACAAACAAACAAATAAAATAAAATAAAATGGCATAGAACAACACATACAGTCAGCCCTCTGCATCCACCGATTCCCAACTGCAGACTGAAAATATTTTCGGTCTGCAGTTGGATGAATCTCCAGGATAAGAAGAGCCAACTGTATATTTGGGGGGGGGGGGGGGGGAGATCTTTGTAAAAGTGGACCTGCACAGTTTAAACCTATGTTGTTCAAAGGCCAACTGTACAGTGATCAATATCAGAAAGTGACATTGATACACTACTACGAACTGATTTGTAGACCTTATTCAATTTAGCCAGATATTCCAGAGCCCAAACCAGAAGCCCCCATAGCATTTGGCTCTCATGTCTTTCTAGCTGTTCCCAATCCGTGGCAGTTCTGAGTCTTTGTCTTCCATGACTTTGACACTTTTGAAGAGTCCTGGTAATTATTGTATAGAATGTCCTTCAATTTGGATTTATCTGATATTTTCTCATGATCAGACTGAGGTCATGAGCTCTTGGCAAGAGTAGCATAGATGAGATGTTGATCCTTTGCAGTGCATCACATCAGGGGATTCACAATGTCAGTGTGATAACTGTGATTATCTGGTTTTAGGGAGGTGTTTTTTGAGGGGGCAGAGAATCCCTTTGGGCTCCTTGAAATCACATCTGCTCAGCTCCAGAAGGCAAGTCCTCTAGCCAGGAGGCCAACACTGCTGTCTCAGTCTCTCAACCTCAGTGATCTTGCCTCATCACCATCCAGCCTGTGCGGCAGCCCATCACTACAGGCAAGTAGAAACAGAATTGGTGGGAGATGTGACCTACACAGCTCACAGGGACTGCTGCGTCAGAGACCCATGCAGCAGTGCTGTGGTGGGAACTGTGACCCCAGCCCGCATCTTGGCTGCAGCAGGCAGCGCCCTGGCCTGGGTCTTTCCAGGACTGTGGAGAGGGTAGTGGGAGCACAGGATGAGAAGGGAGCAAAGGAATGAAGGAGATCTGAGATGAGAAGACACACACTCCTCTGTGAGCCATTAACATCTATCAACCACTCTAGAACCGACTGGAAAATCCCATGTCGCCTTTGTTGACCAGTGCTGAAGGGGTAATATGGGGGCGTATTACTCTAGTTTATGGCTCTAGTTTCAGGATCACCACACCTCAGTGAACTTAATTGTGGTGATGCTCTCCTTAACCGACCCATCCCCAAAGGACAGTGGAGAATCTACTCTAAGTTACACCTGGACCCTGTTGCTCGGGAGAACCTTCCTCAGCAAGGAGGATCACGCAGGGAGCAAGCTCTGGGCTGAGTGGGGCTCACCAGAAGCAACGAGCCTGGTGGTCTGGGTTGGCTCTCCTTTCCCCTTTGTAGCTTGGCTCTGAAAAGGACTCTTTTAAATTGAGAAAGGAAGTAAAAGTGAGACTGTGATAGGAGGCTCACTCACTGCCCCACTTAGTGACCTCAGGTGAGGCCTCTGACTCTAACCTGAGGGCCTGACACCCGGAAAGAGAGTCCTGAGTCCCATCCCCAAGCAACTCTCCCACCCATTTGTGGGAGCCCTCAAGCCAGGCCGCACCTCCCTCTTGGCAATACCTCAGAGATGTGACCTACATTTGAGATAAGGATTGTCTCCAAACACTGGGACCTGTGTGCCACCCCCAGATACTGGGAGGGAGGATGGAGGCCAGAAAAACCTGTTTCTCCATTTGCCCCAGCCCAGCCTTCCAGATAAACTCCCTGAAGGATGCTTGGGTTAGGGCAGGGAAGCAGGGGCCTCTGACAATAGGTCTTCTGACAATAAATGTACAACTTATCAGACACAGACATTTATTACTTAAAATGGAAAGAGGTGAGCAGGAGAACGGGTCGTACGGCAGCCAGGGTTTGGGAAATCAGCCTCATACAGTGAGGTCATCAGGTCTTTCCTCGGACCTTCACCGGGGACAGGACAGAAGCCCCATCTCAGGCCCAGACTCCAATCCCTCCCTGAGCAGGGCATGGTAGAGTGCAGGAGACAAAGTGGGAAGCCCTTCTAGGGGCCAGTGGAGGATCTGGAGTGGTCCAGAGGGAAAGGGGAAGGGAAAAGCAGAGAGGAGGGTATGCGGTTTGGAATGATGGAGATGGAGACCACTGTATGATTAAAGAAATGTGAAGGTCTGAAGAAATGTTTTTCTGAGCAAAGGGAACTAGGAAGAGACCATTGTGGGAAGCCAGGGGATACAGACACACAGGGAGAGAGGCTTAGGCGAAGGCCGGGTGGGGGGCAGGGACACCATGGAAGGGGTATCATTGCAGCAACCAGAGGCCAAGGCCAGCCAAGGAGGTGAGGAGGACCAGGGCCAGGCCCGGGGTGGGCCGAGGGGCTGGGCTATTGCAGTTGTCCTCACTGCAGCAGGTGGTGTTATAGGTCAGGCCCAGCTTGTGGATGGTTTGGTTGGAGGACTCCTCACAGGGCTGTGCACGTGTGCCACAGCGAAGGTTGGAGAAAACCCACATCTTGCCTGGGGGTAGGAGTGGACAGTGGCGTCAACTGGGATGGGCACCTAGAATGCCTGTGTTCACCTCCCAGACCCAGGAACCCACCCAAGCTTCCTTCCTTCCCAACTCTGCCCCAACTTCCCCCATTTATCTCTTTTCAGTCTAATCTTTCTCCTGCACTTCCAGACCCTGCCCCCTCACCCTAATCCTGGTCCTATCACTTACTGGCCATGATGCCTTGGACCTGTTACTTTCTCTTTCTGAGGCTGTTTCTTCAGTATAATAGTAGCCACACCATAGGGTGATCAGAACATTAGTTGAAACAATCCATGTAGAGACAGAATGGGGCCTGGCATGTCATCATTTTTGGCCAAATGTTCTCATTGCCGTCATTCTTAGTTCCACCTGAGCCTTAGCTCCAGTTGGGCCTCAGGCCCAGCCATAGTCCCCCAATGACCCCCTCCCCCATCCCCACTAAAGAAGGAGATATTACCAAGGTACACATTTGTTGTCAGGCATCTGTGTCCTGATTCCAGTCGGCAGGACTTCCGGTCCACACAGCCCAGCACAGGGACCTTGTAGCAGGAGTGACAGTGAATGTCACCTGGGAAGACACAAGTCAGGCTGAGGTGATGGGATGTCTGACTCACCTGGGACTGAGCCAAGCAGGGAGGTGGGGTGGAGAAGAGCCCATGCAGTAGGTGTTCCGACCTGTTTGGTCTGTCAGGGACGGAGCAGGTGAGTGATAGAGAAAAAGTGGAAGTGGGTGAGGGTGGAGTTGTTCTGTGAATGACCTGCACTCTGAATACCTTTCTCCACTCCATTCCATCTGGGGATGAGTCAGGAGGGACAGAGCTACCAGCAACAATATGGGGCTGGGGACAGATGAAAAGAGAACTCCATGGGATGGAGGAGGTGGGGAAGAAGATGAAAGGATTTAGAAGAGGTCACAGATAGAGATTTGAAATAAGAAGAAATATTAAAGATGAGAATCACGGAGGATACGACACATGCAGAAATGGTTTGGAACTTCATGCTGGCAAGAGAGCCACGTGCGGTCGGCTTTAGCAATTTACACCTCCTGTGCCCACCAGAGCATGATAAGAGGAGCCAGACCTGAGTTGATTCTCCTGCCTCAAGAACTCTCTGACAGAAAGAAGTACTATCTAGGTGACAGATCATCAGATTCCACCTGGGTACAGAAGGTGGTACCCCTAAAGTTCCTGCCTCAGCTAATTCAAAGTTTGGGCATGCAAGGTTTGGTGAAGGAGGGATTTGGTCCAAGGGTGGAGAAGGCTGTGAATGCATCTCACCCTGGGGGGTGAGCAGTCCTGGCATTTCCTCCCTAGAAGGCCAGGGAAATCTCCCTTGTTCCCTGGGAGGTTCTAAGAGGTCACTAGCACCCTCCAGAGCTTGTGTCCCTAGAGGTATGCACCCCAGGGAGGAGCAGTGGGGAACTAGGAAAGACCACTGCTTGAGGGACTGAGAATGAAGTCCCTGATGGAGTAGATGACAGGTGGGGTGCAAAAGAAGCTCTAGGCTGGATGCCTAGGTTTCTGGGAGGACACCCTGCTGAGTACAGGTGGAGAAAGAAAAAAGCAGGTACTGGAGTGGGGCTGTCAGGGTAACTGGATAACAGGGTTTCCAAGAAGGGGGTGCCTTGGAGTAGGGAAAAGGGGACCTAGAACCCTGGCTGGTTAAAAGAGTGGGTCTTGGAGGTAGGAAGGAGTCTGAAAGATGGAATCATGGATCCTTGAGAAATGGAGCAAGGTCTCTGTTACAGGGAGGCTTGGTTCTGGAGGCACAGGAGAGCTCAGCCAACTGGGGCCAGGGGTACTTGGGATCCTCAGTAGTGGGTAGTGTAGGGTGGTGGGTGGGGTAGGGTATAAAAGTCCTGACTGGGTGAATCAGGTCCTTGGAGCCCCAGGAGCTCACCTGAGATCCAGCAGAACAAAGACGACAAGGTGAGCAGCAGAAGGCCTTTCATGGTGAGGGTCCTAAGAATGGTAGCAACTGCAGCAGCTGACAGAGTGGATTTCTGGGGATCCAGCTCCGGGAGTTGAGTAGTCTTTTTGGAATTTATACTCCCAAAAGTCCCTCCCTCTCCTGCCTCTGGTGGTTCCTCCTTCCCCATTCATGCACAGCTGACCAAGGGGTGGGGTGGGGCTAAACAGGACTGGGTGGGGGAGTAGAGATGGGAGAGAGAGGTGAGGTGGTAGGGATTGGGGTGGGTGTGTAGGTGAGCCATTTTGGTTCTTGGTTTCCGATCAAGGTACCCCTCCTGGCTCCCAGCCGACAGCCCTGCCTGCCCAGTCCTCTGAAGAAGCATCACCAAAGGCCCCTGTGATGTTACAGTGGCCGTGGAGGTAGCAGCTGTTGGTTCCTGGAAAATGGACAGTGGGTGTGACCCAAGATGACTGCCAATTTTGGGTCCCTGGAGGGCATTGGTAGAAGATGTGAGCAGAGATTTTGGCTGGAAAGAGCCAAATTATTCTCAATTCGGCTCCCATTTGGTCTTCCCAACCACAGCTCAGCCACAGGATTAAGGAGTAGGGTTTGTGATGTCGCCAAGAGTGTCTGTGATATCATAGCAGCACAAGCATGGGCTGGGGCTGCCTGCAAGGAGGAGTTGCCTCAGGTTCCCCAGAGGTTCTCAGGGTCCACTTTGGGCTTGGCCTGGCCTCGGTTGCCCCAGTCCAGTGAAGGCCAATGAAGTTCTGGGTGTGGGGCAAGTGCCCCTGCACCAAGGTGCCTCCCCAGTCAAAACCTGCCGGTTCAGGAGGCACCGTGGCTGAGAGGGACAGCGTGTGCACAGAGACATGAGGTACAGCTAAAATAGGAATAGATAGTAATGATAATAGCCAGTACTTCGTGTTCCTATGTGTCAGCCATTGTTCTAGGCGTTTTAGATGTATGTATTTAGTTCTCACAATCCTCTATAACGTAGGTGCTTTTATTTTTTATTAACTAATTTATTTTTGTTACAGATGTTTCTCCCCCCCCACACACACCCTTCTCCCTATCCCCCACCTCAAGCCAAGCATTGTTGTCTATGTCCATTGGTTATGCATCCTAGGTGCTTTTTTTTATCCTTACCCGAGGACATTTTTTCTTTTATCCTCAGATAGAGTGGGAGGAAGAGAGAGAGAAACATGGATGTGAGAGAGACAGACACATCGAGTGGTTGCCACCCACACAACCCCAACCTGGCCAGGGACAAACTGCAACCGAGGTACGTGCCCTTAGCGGGAACTGAACCCAGGACTCTCTGGTCCAAGGGCCAACGCTCTAACCGCTGAGCCAAACCGGCCAGGGCCTTTTATAGGTGCTTTTATAGATGAGCCAACGGGCCCAGAAAAGTTAAGCGACTTGCTTACAGCAGGCAGCTAGTAGATGTCAAGTCAGGATTTGAAGGCAGCCGGGATCCAAATTCGTGATGTTTCCACCTGCTCCGCTGCAGGAGTTAAAATATTCGAAAATGCTTGTGTAAACGGCCTGAGCACGAATTTTAAGTGAGCATTGTTTGAGGACCTGTGAGTATTCCTAGAGGAATCCAGGCAGCCGGTGGCCCCGCCTCCTTCTTATCGGAGCCCCCAGACCTGCCGACACGCCCCTACCCCCACCCCGTTTCCCTCCGGTCTCCTCTGCTGATTCACTCGCCTTCTCTCCTCACCACATCCCAGCCATGGCCCTGGTTCTGTCGCTACTGCCGCTGCTGCTGTCGAGGGCTCAGGGGGACCCCGGGGGTAAGCCATCCCTGGGAAAGTCGGGATGAACCAGGAAAGTCTGAGGCACGCGACGGGGCCGACTGGGCAGTGGGATGTGTGTGGGAAGATCCAGGATGGTGGGAGGGCAGAGGAGAGGGGAGAGATGTGAGGCGGGGGAAGTCTTCTCACCCGGTGGACTTGCCCTAATCACCGCCCCCCTCCCCACCCCCGGCCTCCCCTAGTTTTCCTGGACGGCCGCCCAGGAGACCGAGTGAATCTCTCCTGCGTAGGGGTCTCACATCCCACCCGCTGGGCCTGGGCACCTAGCTTCCCAACCTGCAAGGGCCTGTCCAAAGGACGCCGCCCGATCCTGTGGGCCTCTTCGAGCGGGACCCCCACCGTGCCTCCTGTCCAACCCTTTGCTGGCCGCCTGCGAGCCCTGGACCCTGGCATCCGTCGGCTAGAGCTGCTCCTGAGCGCGGGGGACTCGGGCACCTTTATCTGCAAGGGCCACCACGGGAACGAGAGCCGAATGGTGCTTCACGTGTTGGGGGACAGGGCCTACTGCAGGGCCCCGGGGCCTAGCCGGGGTAAGTAGAAGCCTTCGCGCACAGGGCACTTAATTCGGGCACACAACCCCGACCGGGAGAGGGGCCTTGGCTGGGGATTCCTGAGCTGAGAGCTAGCTGTTTGTCCCCTGACCCAGGCGTCCACCACCCACTTCCATCCTTCCTCCAGAGTCCGTGTATCCCCCGCTCCTGATCCCTCTGCTGGGCGCTGGGCTGCTGCTGGGACTCGGAGTGTTGGGCGTGGTCTGGTGGCAGCGCAGGTGAACTCTCGGGGCTTGACAAGAGGTGGGAGGGGCAGGACCAGAGTTTTCGCAGACTAAAGCTAGATCTGGAGCCCTGGGGTGTGGTTTGGAGAAGGGGTGATCAGAACTTGGAGACCGGGCCACAGGCTAGTGGGTGGAGCCCTGACTTGGGAAGCTAGGCTAGAGGTAGCAGCTCTCTGTGGGGGTGGAGCCTAAGTTGGTTTGCTGGTCAGGGGCTACAAGTTGCAGGGTTTAGAGCCAAGAACCTGGGAGACAACACTGGACGTTCTCAGACTATTATACATCCCCGACAGGCGCTCGTCCCCGCACCCGCACCCGCTTCGACCACTCCCCAGATTTGGTGAGCTTACCTCCACCCCATTTTTCTTCTTCTACCTGCACATCCCCCACCCCTCAATTCCTGAGTCTGAGCCCTTGCTGGGAGCAGACAAGTTGGTCACCTTCTCTCAATCCTTCAGCTCTGTTCCCCCTACATAGCTCCACTAGTGAAAGCCGAGCCCCAGAGACCAGTAAAGGAGGAGGAGCCCCATATAGCAGAAGACCTGGACCAGGAGTCGGTAAGGGCTTAGGGATGGGAAGGGGACTGGCCAGAATTCCTGAGAAAAGTGGACCAGGAGAGACAGGCCTGGATTGCCAAGGAGTCACACTTCTGCCTTCCTCCTCACCTTTCAGAGCCTGCTCTATGCAGACCTGGATCATATGGCCCTCAGAAGATCCTGCCGGTTGTCTCCAGTGGCCTCTGGTGATTCCTCCACCATCTATGCGGTTGTAGTTTGAAGGAAAGCCCTTACTCCACACATCAAAAGCTGGGAGCTCCCAGCTCTCCATAACCGCCCTCTCCAGCTCTCCCCAGGAAATGAAGGCACCATGGGATAGAAATGAGCACTAGACTGGGAGTCAGGAGACCTGGCTTCCAGGCTGTGTCTGCCACTGATCTTGCTCCTTCGGTTATCCCATCTCCTATAACCTCCGTGTCTCCTTTACCACTGGTGTCCTCTCTAAACCTCATCAAACCCTGTCTCCCCATCTTAAGACATCAGTCACTCCAAGATAGTTGTCCCATCTCTTCCCTCCCTTCCAGTCAAGCTCTTTGAACCAGGGACCTACATCTGTCTCCTCCATTTTATTCTCCTTCACTCTACTCCCATGAGATTGCCAGTGATTTCCAAATGGCCATACCTAGTAGACATTCTTTAGCATTCATCTGGCTTGGCTTTTTGTTGTTGTTGTTGTTAATCCTCACCTGAGGATATTTTTCCATTGATTTTTTTTTTTTTTTTTAATAGAGTGGAAGGGAGGGAGGGAGGGAGAGAAACATGATGTGAGAGAGACATATCAATTGGTTACCTCCCACATGACCCTCACCAGGGGAACCTGCAACCCAGGTACATGCCCTTGACTGGTAATTGAACTAGTGATCCTTTGGTCTGTGGGCCAACACTCTAATCACTGGCTTAACCACTGGCTGGCTTGGCTTTTTTTTTTTTTAATCTTCACCCGAGGACATTTTTTCACTTTTTGTTCAGATAGAGTGGGAGGGAGAGAGAGGAAGAGAGAGAGAAAACATCGATGTGAAAGGGACACATCGAGTGGCTGCTACCCACACGACCCAACCAGGGCCGGGGACAAACTGTAACCAAGGTATGTGCCCTTAGCGGGAACTGAACCTGGGTCTCTTTGGACCGCAGGCCGATGCTCTAACCGTTGAGTCAAACTGGCCAGGGTTGGTTTGGCTTTTTATTACTCCCTTCTTTAAGCTGTTTTTCTTCAATGCTGATATCTTCCTTCTGTACTCCTCTTCCTTTCTCCCTACCCCCATGGTATTCCCCACCATTCTAGGCTTGTCCCTTTATCTGCCTTCTTCCTTTTCTGGGAAGCTGTCATCCACAGTGGCCTCAGTCCTCACCTTGGCAAACGACACCCAGAACTCTCTCCAGCTCTGATCTCGGTTACGGGATTTCCAAGCTGTCCCTCAGACATCCCTGCCTATCTGGCCCTAACCATTTTGTGCACAGCATGTCCAAAACATTGTCATCTCCCAAACCTCTCACTTAATCCTCCTCTGTATTCCCTCTTCATCAATCCTGTCGCCCAAGCCAGAAAGTGAGAGTCATGCAGACCTCCTTCCTCTCCCACACCATGAACCAAGTCCTGCTGTTCTATTTTTTTCCCCTTTATTGATTTTTAGAGGGAGAGAGAACAAAACATCAGTGAGAGAGAACATCAATCGGCCACCTCCTGCATGCCCCGTACTGGAAATTTAGCCCACAACCTGGGCATGTGTGCTGACCAGGAACTGATCTGGTGACCTTTTGGTGCATGGGTCAACGCTCAACCACTGAGCCACACCGTCTGGGCCTGCTGTTCTATTCTATTTTATTTTATTTTATTTTAATTAATTAATTTTTTTTGTTCAGATAGAGTGGGAGGGAGAAAGAGAGAGAGAGAGAGAGAAACATCGACGTGAAAGGGACACATTAAGTGGTTGCCGCTGCATGACCCAACCAGGGCCGGGGACAAACTGCAACCAAGGTACATGCCCTTAGTGGGAACCAAAACTGGATCTCTCTGGACCGCAGGCTGACGCTCTAACCGCAGGCTGAGCAAAACCGGCCAGGGCTGCTGTTCTATTTTAATATCACTGTCAAATCCACACCCTCTTCATGTCCAGCACTGCCTCCTGAATGTACTCTCCTCATTTCCCTGGATTACCCATAACCCCATCTTATCCTTCTTGCCCTTCTCCCCGAAGGCAGAGATCCTTTCCAAATACTAACCTGCTTCTAACAGCCTGTATTTCAGATCTGTAGTATTTCTTTCCTTAACCTTCAGCTCTGGGCCCATGGGGCCTTGGCTTTGGGTACAAAGTACTACAGCACTCTGCCTGCTCTTTAGGCTTATCTCTGTCACATCACATGTATACAACACACCAGCCTTAGAGAAATTCTCCCTGGGCCCCAAATGCCATGTGCTTTTGTACAGCACAATTCCTTCTTCATGGATTACCCTTTTCCCTCCTCTCCAGTACTTGACTGGCTAGTTCATATTAATCCTCAGGACTCAGTTCAAGTCTAGCCTTCTGGGAAGCCATTCCTGACCCTCTTTGCCACCCTGCATACATTTTGATAGCCTAGGAGTCCCCTTATTTGTCTCCTAACAGCTTCCTGCGAATTGTTCCATCATGACCTATATTTCAGTTTGTAAGAAATGTTCAAGAATTGTGAGTTCCCTGATATCAGGAGACTGACCCTTTTCATATCATTGCTAAGCCTCAGTAAATGAGTGAATAAAAATTAATATCCCTGTCCTGCCAGTGTGGCTCAGTGGTTGAGCGTCGACCCATGCACCAAGAGGTCGCCAATTTGATTTCCCGGTCAGGACATATGCCCAGGTTGTGGGCCCAATCCCCAATGGGGAGCATGCAGGAGGTGGCAATCAATGTTGTCTGTCATCAGTGTTTTTATCTGTCTCTCCCTCTCACTTCCTCTCTCTCTAAAATCAATAAAGGAAAAAAAATTAATATCCCTGCAAGCATCATTTCTTCCTATCAACTAGGGGTGGGCTAGTAATCTACGAATCTCTGAATCATTTAAGATTTAGATAAATCCAGCAGGTGATCCACCCATACTCTTTCTTCTCTGTCCTGTACATGCTTTTGCTCAAGTACCTACGACACAGGGCTGGGCAATGAGTAAGTGCCTAATGAAGGTTTGATGAATGAAAGAGGCCTCTTTCCCGGCACTGTTCCTAACCTCAGGTTTCAGCCCTGCCCCTGTCCCTCTGCCCCAATAAGACAGCAGCCACAGCCCAGTCTGAAAGGTCAGTTCTATTTTATTAGTTCTGGGAGAGAAGACTCACATAATGGCCTCTATCTTTTTTCCCACACTATGCCCTCCCCATTTCTTGGGGCCCTCTCCCCACTTCTAACTATTCACCATCCTCTATCTAACCCTCTTTCCTCTTCTACTCCCTATATGGCCCTACCCCTGAAAAGCCAGGACCCCAAGACCAGGCCCTCAGCTGTGGGGGCGTGTGCTGAGCACCAGGCAGAGGGAGCTGAGCCCAGCACCTGCCTTCCCCAGTTCTGAGCAGGACACAGGTACCAGGGTGACATCAGAGAGCTTTTGCAGTGCCTGCAGGGAGGACACAAAGTGGGGAGATGGGAGTGAGACCTTGAGGCCACAGTCATGCCCCCCCACCCCCTTGCACCCACCTCAGAGTGGCCCATTCAGGTTTCTAGAGAAGGTATCCCTCCCTCCTCTTCCTACGAAGGCCTGAGACTCCTTCTCTGGTTGTTAGTGGTGGTGGAGCTCCTGCCTTTCCTCACCTCCTGGCTGTTGGGCAGATCCCCTGCTCCACGGTGCAGGAGGAAAGGGGGCACACCAGGCAACCCAGGACGCAGAAAGAGACAGTCAGCGGCTGCATCATCTGGGAGGGTCAGGGAGGCATAGGGGTGGTCTGTCAACACCGCCATTGCCTGGGTGTAGAGGAAAAAGGCAGCATTCAAGTCTCAGAGCCTCTCCACACCTGACACTAGCTGCCCTACCATGGCTAAGGGCTGGGACAGTTACACTGGTGGAATAATAATGACACAGCACTTAGTATGTGTCAGGCACTGTTCTAAGTGCTTTAGTTACCTTTGCTATTTCAACCTCAAACTCACATGCAGTTCTTTCCACCTGCAACCCTTTTCTCCCCATCTCCCCTTCTCCAGCCTCCATCTGTCGACCCCAACCGTCCTTGAAATCACAGCTTAGATGCCACCTTTGGGGATTTTTGGAAGACCCTGTAAATGTAAATCGACCCTGTTCCCTGATCTCCCATCTCCCTGTCCAGCTATACCTGTTTTCTCGCGTGTTTTCACAGTAGACAAACAGCTCAGTGAGGGCAGGGGCCATAGCTAATTTTCTGAGCCTCCCAGCCCCTCCTCCCTGGCCAGTAGCCACGCCCGCTTTCAGGGGCCGTGCCCCACCCTAGCCCCGCCCCCACTCACCCTGACCGCCTTCTGGGCGGCGTCACTGCTCCCCGCCACCACAGTGCGGGGTCCCCCCATGCCGCAGAAACTGCGCAGGTGGGAGGGGCTCGAGACCGGCACTGTGGAGACGGCGAAGTCCTAGGGCGAACAAGGAAGAGCACTAAGGGATGCGGGAGGGGTGAGGAAATAACCCCCAAACTTCCCTCAAACACAGGCTGCTCTCAGCCGCTCGCTCCTCAGCGCCCTGCGCCCCCTCCAGGGCTGTCCCGCTCCTACCCGGAACGTGTCAGCCACGATCTCGGCTCCTCGGTGATTGGTCCACTTGGAGAGGCCTACGAAAAACTCCCGGCCTGAGTGCAGGCGGCCGAAGAGGTGTAAGGGCGGGAGAGAACGCCTTGGAAACCAGATCCGCGATGGCCGGGTCTCCCAAACCCTGCCTCCCTGTGCCAAGCTCCAGGGATGGGCACCCCAGCCTCACCGGTGAAGAGAACGTCAGTGCCATCCAGCGTCGCGTTCTCGTCCCCCATCTCCACAATTCGGAGCCCCAGGTCCTGAAGGGCTTTGCGAATTCCATCCACCTTAGGAAAGAGAAAAGAGAGCGGGGCTGAGACATTCCCACCCCCAATTCTTCCCTAAAGCCCGGATGTCCAGTTCCTCCCTTCCTCCGACCTCACCGACCCTGGCACTCACCTCCGGCCTTCTGGCAGGACTCCAGGGCCGCGTGATTAGGGCCGTGTCCCCTTGGATCACAGCGGTGTCACCAAGCAGCGGTCCCAGCGGCAGCGACTCTTCAGGAGGCAGTTCTAGCAGCTGCAGCCCCAATCGCTGCCTCAGTTTACCCCCCAGCACCCCGTGCTCCCTCTGTGCTTTAGCCAGGTCCAGGGCCGGAAGGCCGGCACCCGCACCCTCCCCTGACGCCAGGCTCTCCGGGACCCCGCGAATCAGGGCATGGGTACAGCGGCCCAGCCCCTCCCCCGGCGTCCCCATCCCATCCACACAGACGCCCCCTCAGGCAGCGCTGATTTCTTAGTTTTCTCTTTTTACTTCACCTGTCTGGAGAAGAGATAGAATGGGGGAGACAGAGAAAGACATGCAGAGAAGGGTGTAGGAAGGTGGTTAAGAACGGGGGTCCTCCTTTAGCCATCTCTGGGTGCCCCTCCCACTCCTCTCCACCTCCTCCAGACCTTGCCTACCCCACTCCACCCGCACCTTCGCGGGTCTGCTTCTTTAAGGGGAGTCCAAGGAGCAAGACCAGATCCCCTAATTTCCAAAACACCTGTTGTCCCTGCTCTGGGGCTTCTTGAGATTCCTGCCCAGCGCCCCTCTTGGCAGCCGCTAGGATGCGCTCACTCCCCAAAAATGCAGCGCCCCGCCCCCTTAACCCTCAGCTGCTCTACACCAAACGGACCCGAAGTGCGGCGAGGGACCCATAGGGGTTATGGGACAGGAGACAGCTGGGGAGAGAGGGCTTGGGGGATGGAAGTCTTGGATCCAAACGAGAAAAGGAGAGGTGGGGAAGGAGAGAGGAATTAGAGTCTAAGGAGTTAAACAATCCTCATCTTCCCAGCTG
The DNA here is from genome assembly GCF_014108415.1 of Molossus molossus. Lineage (NCBI taxonomy): Eukaryota > Metazoa > Chordata > Mammalia > Chiroptera > Molossidae > Molossus > Molossus molossus. Next base: position 2,713,452 of record NW_023425402.1, read on the forward strand.
GTCACTCAGCTCTTAGCGCGACCCAGTATAAACCAGACCGAGTCCCGGAGGACTGGGAGAGGTCTAAAACGAAATCTGAGGGGCGGGGAAACTGGGGGCGTGGTTCCGGAGAGCGGGCGCCACTCCAGGCTCCAGGACACGGTCCCTTCTCTCCTGGTCATCTTCCCCAAAGTCCACCCCATTCAGCTCCGCACCCAAATGTCGGCCCCCCGCAGTCTGTCCGGGACAGGTACAGGCCCGGCACCTGCAGATTCCGGCCCCAATACGGTACAGGGGACACCTCCCACTCCAGACTCACCTCCAGTGCCCACCCCCACTCCTGCCGCTCGGTGATCTTGGCTCGGGTCCCAACCCCGGTGAGGACAGAGTTGGTGGATAAGAGTCCTAGTCTTCAAGGCTGGGGTACTGGAGCTTTGGCTCTGGGGAGTGTCTGAGTAGGCGAGGGCAAGTACTACGGTGGGGTAGGGGCGCGACTGTCTGGCGGCTCCGGGGCATTGTCTAAACGGGACGGGGCGGGGCTCCACAGACCACGCCCATTCCGCCCTGCCATGCCGCGCCCACTCCACCAGGATTGCGCCCCCCTTCTCTGAACTTGGCCCCGCCTGACGAGCAATGCCCGGGCCCACCCAGAAATGGCCGCCCCTTAAGTCTGGGCTGCAAAAGTGACGTGGACCTACAAGACAGCGCGACGATGGATTGGCAATAAAAATGGCAAAATCCCTGCAAGCACCCTTCTAATTCCTGGCTTCTGCCTGAGCTCAAGGTCATTTCATTCCTTGTTACCCACATTCCAAGCCCCCTTTGTACAAATACAACACTAGATTTTCATTCTGTATTTTATTACTGAAACACATTATCCCACCAATCCCATCCCATCCCACAATATAAATCTCACCCAGCTCCCCCATTCCTTCTCTTCATCCCCTAGGAAGTCCTGCACAAGTGCTCCAGAATTCACTTCCCACTGGACATTATGGAGTGTGTCCATTGGGTAGCCAAGTGGAAACTACCCTGGGGCCTTTGTGGAGAAAAATGGAAGGGGAGGGGTTGAGGAAGCCCAAAGAGGAGCTTATTTGAGGGCTTTGGCCACTTGCTCATAGGCCAGCTCGATCTCCTCATCATCTGGACAGGTGGAAGCAAACTCTTCCCGCGCATATGCATTGCGCAAGTACCGATGCACCCCCCGGAACACCTCAGGGATGGAGAATCCTCGGTACTTCTTACACACCACCTGGGGGTGTGGAGAGGAGAGGGACAAATATATTAGCCTCAAGGAAGCCATAGTGAGCTGTCCTGCTGTGGTCTTTCTTATTCCAAGACTTATCTGATAAAATCCAGCCTTCTTGTTCAGGCATTTGAAAGTCTCCACTATCTAGCTTCTCTTCCTATGATTCTTATCTCCCAAATGAATCTACTTCTCCAATTGACTTTCTTTTTTTATTTTTTTAATTTATTTTTATTTTCCAATTGGCTTTTTTTTTTTAATCCTCACCCAAGGATATTTTTCCGATATTTTGTTCAGATAGAGTGGGAGGGAGAGAGAAACGTCGACGTTAAAGGGACACATCGAGTGGTTTCACCCACACGACCGAACCAGGCCCGGGGACAAACTGCAACTGAAGTACGCACCCCTAGTGGGAACCGAACCCGGGTCCCTCTGGACCGCAGGCCAACACTCTAACCACTGAGCAAAACTGGCCAGGGCCAATTGGCTTTCTTAACTCATCACTGCCATATACTCTTTTCACCTTTCCTCCCCACTTTCTGATAACCAGCCCCTTTTCAGATCACCTCATTCCGGTGGTACTACTTTTCTCCTCTTGATTTATTGGGATATAAGTCACAAACCATTAAACTTTTCTCTGGAATTCCCACAGCAACTTTCTCTTTATATTTTATTTGGGGTGAGGACTATTCATCATGCAACTTTGTCTTTCAGTGTTCGATACACAGTTCTGTGGCAAACTAACATTGGGCCCATATTTCACAAACTAAAACCATAGCTTTAAGCCTATGACAAAAACATAGGAACCAACAATTTCCATCTTCCACAAGAGGAAGTGGAAACTGAAGCTATGAAGATTTAAAACTTTGATTTTAGGAAAAGCCTGCTCTGTCTGATGTGGGGATTTGGCAGTGATAGAGACAGGAAGAGCATTCCTGAAAGTAATACTGGGATGTGTTACTTTCAGCCAGCCGGCTTGCACCCATAACTTGTATATTGGAATGTAATTTTCACAAGCAATGGTCTTGCTAGCAATGACTACTGAGAAGGAATGGGGTGGCATCCGCTATTGGTGGCAATCTATAGAAACCATCCTAAGAAAAAAATCACCTTTGGAGTGGTTGTCATGGGAAGCTATTCCAGTGGCCATCCTACCACCCACCTGTACTATGTGGAGCTTTGGCAACAGGTTACAGTCAGCCAGAGTGAGCTCATTTCCATCCAGAAACTTCCTCTGAGAGATGCCCTCATCTTCAGCACTGGTCTCATCCACTTCTTCTGGGAGGGGGGATGTCAAGTAATTGTCTAAAACTTTCAGAGCTTTCAGGAGCCCCTTCTCCAGATCTGTCCAAGAGAGGGGCATTGGCAAGAACATCAGATGATTGACAGTCCAAGTCCAAGACGGTCCATGGGGCAGGGTGGGAGTGAGAGGGTGAATACTAATGGTGAGGCCAGTCCAAAATAATAATAGCTAATGTAGTCAGCTTTCTGTGCTATTGTAAGCACTTTGCATAAAAAATAAAAACTCATTTAATTCTCACATCAGTCCACAAAATAGGTATTGTTAGCCTCATTTTACAGATCTGAAAATAGATTTATAGAGTTTAAATGAATTGCCCAAAGTCACATGGCTAGAAGAGTCTGTCCTCAGGTAGTCTGGATCTAGAGTCACTGTTCTTTTTTTTTTTTTTTTTTTTATTGTTTTTTTGTTGTTGTTGTTCAGATAGAGTGGGAGGGGGGGAGAGAGAGAGAGAGAGAGAAACATCGACGTGAAAGGGACACATCGAGTGGCTGCCACCCGCACGACCAACCAGGGCCGGGGACAAACTGCAACCGAGGTACGTGCCCTTAGCGGGAACCGAACCCGGGTCTCTCTGTACCGCAGGCCGACGCTCCAACCGCTGAGCCAAACCGGCCAGGGCTAGAGTCACTGTTCTTAAGCACAACCCTGTTCTGCCAAACAGGTCAGCAGCCAACCTAACTAATGTCACCAGTACGGCAGAAAAGGCCAGGGAAAAAATGAGAGATGCTTAAGAGTCACAGCTAATGAGAATGCAAGGAAATATGGGGGTTAAGCAAAAATAAGGTTTGCCAATATGTGCTCCATCTCCCTGGTATCTGAATTTCCAAGTGCACCTAATGCCTCCCAACCCCTGAATCTTCTCCATTCCTCCTAGGACCCAGGCCTCTGGCCCACAAGACTCACTGTCATTGAGTGCTGGGTTTGAATTCTTGATGTAGGCAGAAAATTTAGCAAATATGTCAAGGCCAGCTGTGTTTGATTCAGGGTTCAGAGCAGCCAGCTTGGGGTATCTGAAAGTCAATGGGAGAAACAGGATAAGATATCTTCCTGGGAGGAGCCTCAGTCCCATCACTATCTGCTTTTCATTTCTTCCACCCCTCTCTTTCTCAGAGCCTCCCAGCACCCCTCCCCTTTCCAAGTGCCCTAATACCTGGGAGGGCACAGTACTGCCTCCAGAAATTCCTCAATCTTGTTGGTGTCGGTATGCACTTCGGTGCCATACAGCAGAAATGGAAGCTGTCCTCCTGGGCACAATTTCTGTACTGTCTCGGTTCGCCTGTAGGAGAGAGAGGCCAGGCATCAGGATAGGAAAAGGGGGTCAGGGAGAACCAGAAAGGGGAGATAGAGGGATGTGGGAAGAGAAAGGGGCTCTTGGTGGAAGGGGAAAACATTCAGTATGGAAGACTCGGGTGGCTGAATGTGTGTGTGCACACATGTCAGCACAAAGGGTGTTTAGAGAAACAGAAGTGGGCCCACCTCTTGGTGTCAACGGTGGTGACGTTGAAGGTGACTCCCTTGAGCCAGAGCACCATGAACAGTCTCTGGGAGAAGGGGCAGTTCCCAATCTTGGCCCCATCACTGCCAGCCTGAAAAGCAACCCACCACCTCAGGTCAGGCCTGGTGTACCCCACCCATCCCCAGGCCATTCTGGGCATTTCTTACTCCCAGACCTAGCTGTTTCCTGCCCAGTCACGAAACACACCCAGTCTCTCCACTAAAAGCTCTCCCCAGAACTGGGCTCTCCACCCTGAGTTGGGTCAAACCTAAAGCACATCAGTGGGAACATTTAGTGCAAAGGTTGGCTTCTGGTTCCCCAGAGATTTAAGGATAAGTGAGAGGTGGGCAGAGAGAATGGGTTATGAAGAAGTTAAAGGATCAGGACTCGAGGAAAGACTAAATACTTTATATACAAAAACTCATTTAATTCTCGCCCTGGCCGGTTTGGCTCAGCGGTTAGAGCGTCGGCCTGCGGTCTGGAGAGACCCGGGTTCGGTTCCCGCTAAGGGCACGTACTTCGGTTGCAGTTTGCCCCGGCCCTGGTTGGTCGTGCGGGTGGCAGCCACTCGATGTGTCCCTTTCACATCGATGTTTCTCTCTCTCTCTCCCTCCCACTCTATCTGTACAAAAATTGGAAAAATGTCCTCGGGTGAGGATAAAAAACAAAACAAAAAAAACTCATTTAATTCTCAAATCAACCCATGAAATAGCCCCCAGAGAGGGACTTTGGTGAGGCCAGAGTTGTAGGCTAGAGGCCTGGATTCCTGAATTGAGCGGAGCCTGAGGACAAAAGAGGTGGGGCAGGGCTTGAAAGCCAGAGTTCTGGTTCTCTATACCTCCACCCAAGCTGTTTCTGGGCAGCTGGCTGGGGAGTCAAGGGGTTCACTGCCTCACCCTAGAGAAGTAAAGGGCATTTGCTGAGGGGGGCTGCCCTCTAACTGGTAAGTGGTGACCTCATCCCTCAAGGGACACCTGCCCTTAGGCTAAGGATGATTCATTTCATTGGTGTTTCCAGACTCAGCAGCTTCCTTCCTGGTAAGGAGTGGAGGCAGGTATCTGTGAGGCTGAGGACCAAGTGGTGAAGGCCACCTTCCCCTTCCCCAGACATTGCCTCCAGGACAGCACAAGTTCTCTGGCTCCAGATAATCCTCCTTACACAATGCCCAGGGCCAGAATCTCTGCAGAACAGACTCACCCAGGAGTAAAAATAGTCCTTGAGGTAAGTGTGAAAGTGAGGTGGGGACCACACCTAAGGGGGCGGACCCAGGCACTTCACTGGGGGAAGGGAGAGGGAATGGGTGCCCAGAAGTCAAACATAAAAGAGAGGGAGGAACAGGCAGGAACACACAAAGACAAGATGAACAAAAGGGGGGACGTGGAGAGAAAGGAAGCAGAAAAGGGGTGGGGGGACAAGCAAACAAGAAGACAGGGAAGGCTGCCAAGGGGAAGGAGGGCACAAGGATGAGGTCCAGAGAGGTGAAAGGGAAGGGAGCAGGGCGGAAACAGTGAAGGCCATGGTGTGTGGTTTTGGTTTTGGTTTTTTTTTCTCGCTGATTTGAGAAAGGGAGGGAGAGAGAGAGAAAGAGAGAGAGAGATTGAGAGAGAGATAGAGGTCGATATGCTGTTACACTCATTTATGCATTCATTAGTTGATTCTTTTTTTTTTGGTATGTGCCCCTAGCGGGAACCGAACCTGGGACTCTCTGGTCCGCAGGCCAATGCTCCAACCACTGAGCAAACCGGCCAGGGTCATTGGTTGATTCTTGTTATGTGCCCTGACGGGATGGAACCTGCAACCTCCGTCTATCCTGACAATGCTCTAACCAAATGAGCTACCCAGCCAAGTCTGGCCTGAGTTTTGATACCCAAATGCCATGGGCCCACCTCTCGGTATCCACACCCACAGAGAAAGGAGAGTTGGGGAGACTCTCTCTCCTGCTTCTACCATCCCAAACCCGAAACGCCCTAACCCAGTCCTGATGGCTCTCATCTAGCCTTGAGGTAGTCACAGCTAAACTCTCATCTCCTCACCATCTCCCTTTCTCTCACTTCCCCCAGTCCCGGGACCACCTCTCCACCCATCACCTCTCCAGGCCTGCGTCTTGAACTCCACTCCCACTCTGTCTCCTTCCACCCCACTAATTTTTCTCAATCGATCTCCTCCCACTCCCAGGCCTCCCTACCACACCCTCTCCCTTGAAACCTCCCCCTTAGGCCCCACACACCCACACACAAACGCACACACTTCCCCAAATCTCCCCCCACTACACCTCTCACCCTCTGATGTGCTAAGGCCACACATCCAGATGTTTTCCCTTGTCCCTCCCCAACCCTGCTCCACTCCCACCCCCACTTCTCCGTCCCTCTGTCAGATCGTCCTCCCCTACCCCACCCCCAACCCCACCCCCTACCCAGAACCCTTCCTTTTCTCCACCTTGTGGTCCTTTAGGCTGTTGGAAACTTGCACTTTTACAAACTTTTCAGGGTTGAGCCTACAGTTCTCATCATCCGCACACGTCAATTGTGTTCCCCTCCGGAACCCCCCGTCCCGAAGACGGAACGAGGGGCTGGGGGTGGAGGGCAAGGAGGGAAGGGGCTGGGGAGCGAAGGGTAGAGCTGGGGAAAGGTGAGAGCTGCCTTTTAGGAATTTGGAGGGTGGCCTAGGAGGAAGAAGGTGTGCTTACCTTCACGAACAATTCGACCTGCGGCTGTTCTTCAGCCATGGTTGCGACGGGGACCAGGAAGCGGCCGTCGCTGGGGAGCTGGGAGGGGCCGGGCCGGGGAAGGCGGGTCTCACACGCAGAGATTCTCTCCCCAGAGCGAGGACTGTCCGCTCAGCACAACACTAGCCGATCAGACCCGCTCCCGGCACCACCGGCCTCCGCACCAGCCCGGCGGACCTCACACTCAGCTCCTTCAGCCCAGCGCCCTCCCGGGCCGGATCGGAGAGCGGCTGACTCACCGGCCGGCCCCGCCCGGAGCCTGGGGAGGGGCCGGCGGGGCGGGGCCGGAGGGGCGGGGAGTGGTCCCGGAGGGGACACCCTTGGTCTTCCGGAGGGTGAGGGAAGCCGCGGGTTTCCGTCTTCCTCCGCCGGTCTCCTTGAACACAGGACTTTATTTCTGCCTCAGTTTCCCTGCTTCATTAATCAGAAGATTCTCCCACTCTACCTCATGCAAGAAACTTGATACCAACAGGTTGGGCACACCGTGAGGGCCCAGAGGGAATTTTAGGACAGGAAGGTGATCCGTCGTTTATTACTTTTTCAGAGTTCTTTGAGATTTCAGGCCAAATTCTGGGATTGGGGAAAGAGAGTGGTGAAAAGTAGGGAAACCGGAAGCTGAGCCAAGGGGCCTCGTCACCGGGGAGGGCCGCTCCTTCTTGTAGCCGGCCAGCCTTCATGCTTACACCTCTGTCCCCCACCCCCAACAGGGCCCCTTCCTGTCCCCTTTGCCCTTTTCTTACTGACAGGTTGCCTAGGAGATGGTGTGAAAGGGTGGGGTAGTTTTGGCCCCAGGAATGGGGGTGGGGGGTGAGGTAGTTGGTCCTATCGTGGGTAAAAAGCAAAGATTAGACAGAGCAGAGTTAGAATGAGTAGTGTCCTAGGAGTCACAAATTTGATTTTGGAGGTCTATCAAACTGTGATCTGCTGAAAAATAGCCCAAGAATATGTACTCCAAACTGGATATATTCCAGCCTCTACATCTTGAATCTCCTATCCAACTATCCATTCTTTCTTCCTCATCGCCCTCCGTCTATCAAGAGACCTACAGTTCCAGAAAAAAGTTGATGGAGTGCAAGGACACAGGAGCAAAACAGAGCTTGGGACTTGAAAAAACAGAGGGACTTGGGGGAGGAGTGTGGTGGAGTGATAAGATGGCTGCTGGAAACCAGCAGTTGGTGGTTTCCTCTCATGCTTCCTCTTCTGTGGGTTTTTGCCTCACTGGGGTAAGGCCTATCTCTTTCCTCCCCAGAGAGGGGATGGATATATTTGGTGTTTGCTCCCTTGAATTGTAACATCCTATAAGGATGTAGAATGATTTCATAAATACAGGGAATTTCTTCCATGGTAACCCTCAAAATCTGCACATAGGACCCCTTCCATCTGAGGGAAGTCAAAGCAGCCCTACTTCCCAGGGTCCTCTTCTGCTCCAGCTTGTCAGAGTCTACCAGAGAATCTGCCCCGCAAAGATGTCCCCTCTAGGAGAAGCCTCAAGCAAGTGCGGCTTCTGAACTCAAGCAGGTTTGGCAGCCTTTCCCCTGCCTCTCTTCTTTCCTACAGCTTTATAGCTAGAGCTGCCTTCATTGTCAATATTGACTTTGGCTGGCTGGGGAGGCTACCCACAAGGTATTTTAGCCTTAATTCCCAGATGACAGGTGACAGGTGACGCTGCCCTCTCCTGGTACCATCCAGCAACGCCCTAAATCCTGTACCAGAGGTCTCCCTTCCCTTTCATCTCCTTGCCCCTGATTTTCTCCTATCTCAGTATCTCCCCTTCCCTTTTCTGGGCAGGTTTCTCTTTCCACTATCTCCCCTTCCTGGGCTTGGTAAACCAGTCCCTAATCACTTCCCACCCCAGATTGGAAGGTGTGTCCCTCCCAGACACTCCTTACCAGCCTTCTCTGGGTTTCCATAGCTCCATTGCTCAACAATTTGCTAAGGGTAACCATTAACTTTGTCCTCAACTCACTGCCCCACCACCTTTCTCCATAGGGGGGATTCTCCAATCATTGTTTAGCAGAGCCAGGTTACCCCGCCATCTTTCCTAAAGTCTTGAGTGGGGTCTCCCTATCTAAGGGTACCCCGGACAAAGCTGGGAGGAAGATGTATTTTAAGGAATCTGTTTTTTTTTAACCTCACCCGAGGACATTTTTCCATTTTTTGTACAGATAGAGCGGGAGGGAGAGAGAGGAAGAGAGACAGAGAGAAACATCGATGTGAAGGGACATATCGAGTGGCTGCCACCCACACGACCAACCAGGGCCAGGGACACACTGCAACCGAGGTACGTGCCCTTAGCGGAACCGAACCCCGGTCTCTCTGGACCGCAGGCTGACGCTCCAACCGCTGAGCCAAACCGGCCAGGGCAGGAATCTGTTTTTTTTTAAAAAGTATATATTTGTTTATTTCTGTCTCATAATCTCCTTGCTTCTACACTTACACACACTCAAAAGTTAGCTTCATGAAGCTCAGACTTAATTATGTTCATTAATTTGAGTCCACCACCTGGCCCAGAGCAGGCACTATATAGTTGCTGTAGGAATGAATGGTACCCCTGTAAAGAACAAACACATGACCCTGCCCCCTGGATTTTAAGGGAATGGCAAGAACTATCTGCTAATAGATAACCACTGCATTGTATAGATAACCACTGCTTTGTGTACACAGAAACTGATTGTTTCCTCAGGCATAACAGCTAACTGCAAATATCTGCTTCAGTACTGCTTGCTTGCTGGCATACCCTTAACCCAAATTCCTTAAGGGGGGCTAAGACAACTATATAAACAACCCACCCCCTGAGCTTGGGGCTGCTCTCTCCTCTGAGTAGAATGGGACAGTACCCGCGCCGCTAATAAAGCTCTCTTCATTTGAACCCAGTTCAGAGTCTGAATCTGGTCTGTCGCTGGTCTACAACACCCCTCTGTCCTTAAGGTGGGCTGTGTGTGCCCAGGGGTTTGGGCATGTCTCAAAAGGGGTGTAGGTGTTATTAGGTCTACTCTCTGCCAGAATTTGGTGTGATTCCAAGCTTTCACGTCCTCCTGCGGGGCTAAAATTATAAATTAGGCCCTGCAGTGCCCTTGTGGGGTGGTCATACACTGTACTCAGGAAATTGGCAAAGGAGGGCTGCGATATGAGTCTCAGTGATTTCTGCTTATTTATTTAAAACACTCGCGTAGCTCTTAGCACGTTTGCCAAGCACTGTTTTAAGCTCTTTATAAATATTAGGAGGGACAAATATTAACTTAGAGTTGTTGACACAGGTTGAATTACTGTTGCTTATCCCCACTCCAGAAAAAACAACGCGCCTCTAGCCCTTTAAGATCGGCTCCTTCCCAGATCCTCTTTCCCCTCAACCCCCCTCCTCCCCCGCCCCCAAGCCCCCAGAACAGTTCCCGGGGCTCCGACTCGAGCACCGCTTCCGGACTTTTATAGGCTCCACCTCATTTTAATCAAATCCCAGAAACCCTGAAGGCCAGAGACCTAGGTGCTAAGCAACGGCAGAGGGCGGGAAGTTTGAACGTTCTGGCGCCGCCTCATATGATATAGGCCAATCGGCATCCAGCCTTCTGACCGTCTGCGATCTCCGCCCTCTCGCCCTGTTGGCTCTCTAGGCAGGATCCTGGTCTCTCTGACCAATAGCGACTAAGCGGGCGGGGGGGCGCACGCGCACTCCGTCCTCGCACCGGAGCGCTCCTTCCGCAAGCTCGTGGCTGTTAGTGACGCGATCTCGCGCTCGCGGAGGTCCTGGTGACAGAAAAGGCGGGAAAACTCCGCAAGGAGTCTGCAAGTGGGTGGGAAAGGAGAGACCGTGGGCCTGCCTTCTTGGGGGCGTGGTTGGCAGGGGCGGGGAGAGCAGACTTGAACAGCTCGCCCCTCAGCCCTCAGAAAGTCTCCACCCCAGTACTTAGGCTTGAGGGAAATGTGGGTGGGCGAGGTTTCCACAGAAATGCCCCCACACGTTGAAGACAAAATGGGACCTCTCCCTCTCCTCAGCCCTCGCCCAGACTTCCCAGTGCACTGGCACCTGGGCGCGCCGCCCTTGCCGGCCGCCTCACGGTGAACGTCGCTCCTGAACCCCTCCATGTTCCGCAGCCGCAGAGCCTCCCTGCCCATGGCCTCTCTGGGAGCGACCGCCGCCAGTTTCCCCAGCCCGGCCCCAGCGCCGGGCCCCGGGGGCGCGGAGGAGGACGACGCGGAGGAGCCGGCGGAGGTCTCCGGGGCGGCGAGGTGGGGGGAGGGGAGCCGGGATGAATCAGCCGAGTGGGGAGCGCACTGGCACGTCGCTGCTAGAAGAAACAGGGGTGGGGAGGGCGGGCTGGTCACGCACCTCCGCCAGCCGGTTCCACATGTTCCGAAGGGGTGCTGAGCCCATCTCAGCGAGCTGGGAAAGTGAAAAGTAAGGCACGGCACGACCCTGCACTGAGGAGTGGTTCAAACGCTGGTTTCCCTCTTTCCTCGCCAAGACCCATCTGTGTGTGCTGTGGCATTTGGGCCACTTGGGCATCGCCTACTATGACACTAGTGACTCCACCGTCCACTTCATGCCCGACGCGCCAGACCACGAGAGCCTCGCGCTTCTCCAGAGAGGTGGGGACCCGCGTGTGCCCACCTGGCCCGGGTTATTGCTTGACCCTGGAGGACGGTCTGTTGTTTTTAAGAATCATTTAATTATTCAAGAGATATTTATTAGGGTTTACAGTATATCCAGAGCCGGAGATAGAGCCCTGGGCAAATCAGTCGTATCTGTCCTCTTGGGGTTTATACTCCAGTGCCAGTCTCCAGAGCACCCCTTTCCCGCCCACCACCTCACCGGTCTTGCTGCCCTTCCCTTTCCTCATTCCCGTGCCCGACTCCTAACTGTGCTCCCACTGTGTCGGGCACTCCCTCCTCTTAGAGAGGAAATACCTTTTTGAGATGGGGAGGGAGGCAGCAAGGAAAGGGCGGTGGGTTTCCCCTTAGTGAGGGATTAAGGTCATTTAACTGACTTGGTCTCCATTCTCCTTCCAAGTTCTGGATGAAATCAATCCCCGGTCTCTTGTTACTAGTGCCAAACAGGACGAGAATATGACTCGGTTCCTGGGGAAGCTTGGTAAGGACTGGGTAAGGCTGAGAGGGAAAAGGAGGAAGGACTAAAGTATGGAATATTACAAGAGATTAAAGGGTCTTGGAAGGAGGTAGAGTCAGGAAGCCAGTACCGGGTGAGAGAGAAGGTGGGACAGAGGCAGAAAGACAGATATGTACAGACTAATGGCCCTTTCTTTGCCTCCCTCACAGCCTCCCAGGAACACAGAGAGCATAACAGACCTGAAATCATATTTTTGCCAAGTGTGGATTTTGGTATCTCATTTTGCTTTGTCCATTCCCACATCCCAGTTTCCCAACCCTTTCTCCTAATTTCACCCCATCATCAGAGATCTCTTCTCAGCCTTATCTCATCCTAAACCTTTGTGTTCTCTGAGCCTCCTCCTCAGGATCTCTCCTCTCTACCTTTTAATAACCTGAAACTTATAATGAAACCTCCACTTAGTCATGCCTAGGGATATCCCCTGAGAAGAGAGCAGTGACACTTTTTGGAATTGGAACTTCCCCCCTTTAAGCCAAAGTCATTTGTTGGAAGGGTGGGGGAAAGCTACCTTCTCAGTGACCTTGATGAATCACAGGCACTCCCATAATCTTCCCAATTTTGCAAAACAGACATCTATCCTAATTAGATGTTAAGGCATTAGTGTTCTTTTTGTAAAAAATATATATTTTTTCTGCCTGGCTGGTGTGGCTCAGTGGCTGAGTGTCAACTCATGCACCAGGAGGTCACCGGTTCGGTTCCTGGTCAGGGCACATGCCCAGGTTGTGGGCCCGGTCCCCAGTGGGAGGCCTGCAGGAGGCAGCCAGTCCATGTTCTCTCTCATCGGATCAAATCTGATCTTGCTTCTATTCTTAAAATGGAGTGAAAAATTGGACTACATACAAGATCTTTGTTTCCTTCCCATACATTCTCCAAAATAGGTCTGGAGATAAGCAAACAGCGCCTCCTTTCTGGAAATTACTCTTTTATCCCGGACTCTGTGACCACCACTGAGAAAATTCTCTTCCTTTCCTCCATCATTCCCTTTGACTGCCTTCTTACGGTGAGCTGGGTCCTGGGAAGTCAGGGCTGGGATGCCACAGGTTGGAGAAAGGCAAAAGCACCCTATTCCTTGGGTTGAGTCCTGGAAGTTTCTAGCCCAGCCCTGGAAAATAGTAGTTTTCCCTGGTGTTGTCCTGCCTCCAAGACATTAGGATTTACCCCAGCTCCACTACTCATCCCCTCCCAGGTTCGAGCACTTGGAGGGCTGCTCAAGTTCCTAGGTCGAAGAAGAATCGGGGTTGAACTGGAAGACTATAACGTCAGTGTTCCCATCCTGGGCTTTAAAAAATTTGTGTTGTAAGTAAGGTGGGAGGCCTGAATAGTAACACAGGCTGGGGTGGGTGGTAAGGGTGAAGGCGTGGGCAGACAGTGACCTATCCAGGTAAAGTACCCTAGGACACACAGGAGCACCTGAGGGGATGTGGAGCTCTAGGGGAGAAGATTGAGATAGTATTCTGGGAGTTAGGGCAAATGGGATGAAACTTAGAAATGAAATTTGACTTCTCACACCCAGCACTTTTCCTTCTGCTTATTTTCTGCCCTCAGGACCCATCTGGTAAGCATAGATCAAGATACTTACAGGTAAGGAGATGGAGACAGGCTGTCTTCTCTGGGGAGGGAGAAGGATTAAATTTAATGCTCCAATAATCCTAATGAGGCTCCAGTTTCTTTAATCCTGGGGCTATTAAGATCTCTCCCTGAAGGAAAAAGAAGTGGGAGTGAGGGGAGAGAAGAAAAACACAAAGGTGTCACTCTTTTCTGAAAGGAAAAACAAGCAGAGAGAAGTGAGGGACAAACCTCACATCAGAAGGATGTTCCCAACCCATTTTCTCAATTCCCTTTAAAAATCCAAGTTACCATGCATGTATGCATGAACAATGGACATGGACAACAAAGCTGGGGACAGGGCAAGGAGGGAGAGGGAGGGGGAATCAGTGGGGGGAAAAGGAGAAACATCTGTAACAAAAATAAATAAATTAATTTAAAAAAAAAACAAGTTACCACCCTGGCTGGTTTGCTCAGTGGTTAGAGCATTGGCCCATGGACTGAAGTTTTGAGTTCGATTACTGGTCAAGGGCACATACCGGTTGTAGGTTTGATCCCCAGCCCCAGTTGGGGTGCTTGTGGAAAGCAACCAATTGATGTGTCTCTCTCCCCCGCCCCCACCCACTCTGTCTAAAAATTAATGGAGAAATAAACTCAGGTGAGAATTTTTTTAAAAATCCAAGTTACTCAGAACTCCCCCATTTCTCCCTGACAGTGTTCTGCAGATATTTAAGAGTGAGTCTCACCCCTCAGTGTACAAAGTGGCCAGTGGACTGAAGGAGGGGCTCAGCCTCTTTGGTATGTGTGCCCCATCCCTCATTCCATATTACAAAAGCCTTCCAGAAAAGCAGCTGCCTCCAAAGATGTGTCCCAGCCCCTCTCTTCCCACTTCACTCCCATTCCATTGCCTCTTGCACTTTCTTATCTTTGTATCCTCCCTGAAGTTAGGCACTTCCCCTTACCCTGTTATCCAGTGTCATTGGCATATATCTTGTTTTATCAATTTCATATTCATTCCTTGGGTTTGTATGAATGTCTCTACTAGGTGTATACCTGTCTGGGGACTTTGGGAGGTCCTATGTACAGAGGAGAGTTAGTAAATGAAACTGCCTATGTTTGATTTACATTGAGTCTTTATCAGTTGTCTCTGACTTTAGGGTGTACTGGGGACATTGCCTGAAGTATCCACCTGGTTTCACTATGCATATATCAGTGGGTTTTGCCTAATGTTTACATATATGTATTGGGCTGTTTGTGAGTCTAACTATACCTGCTCTGCATATATTTTTGGCTGAGTGTTTCAATGAGTACCCATTCCTTCCACTAAGCCCATGTAAGGTAATCCTGGCTCAGACTTGTGGCCAGCTGCTGACTTTGACTGCCTTTGTATCCTGTATCTGGGAAATGATGCGCAGGCCCGCCTGCTCAACACTGGGACCTTTGACCTGGATGCTTAGACACAGCCATACATTCCTTTCCCTGCCCCCATCCCCCCCTCCCCCCCAGGAATTCTCAACAGATGCCGCTCCAAGTGGGGAGAGAAGCTGCTCAGGTGAGTGGTCACAAACTTTTGCTATAAATTAATGCATGCAGTCTGAAGACACACATACCACCCCATGTAGTAGTAATAAAAACAACTGCCCTTTCTGTAATGCTGGCTAAATGCCTTTAATCCTTATTATGACCCCATGTGGTGGCTATTATTATCTTTATTTTACATTGTCAGCACAGATAAACATACTCGTTGATGATACTCAGACTTGCACATATACAAGCAGCAGAAACATAATCACAAAACCCTAATATACACATAGTAATATCTTTATTTTTATTTTTTAGGGTTTTTTTTTTTTTACACAGTAATATCTTTTTTTTTTTAATCCTCACCTGAGGGTATCTTCTCCATTTATCTTCAGATAGAGTGGGAGTGAGAGAGAGAGACAGAAACATCGACGTGAGAGAGATTCATCGATTGGCCACCTCCCACACAGCCACAACCAGGGTCTGGGATGAACCCCAACCAAGGCATGTGCCCCTGACCAGAAATGAACCCATGACTCATTGGTCCGAGGGCTGATGCTCCAGCCATTGAGCCAGACAGGTCAGGGCTGCATAGTAATATCTTTATAAAAACCACACTTCAGTCTGGCCAGTATGGCTCAGTGGTTGAGTGTTGACCCATGCATCAGGAGGTCGCTGGTTCCATTCATGGTCAGGGCACATGTCTGGGTTGTGGGCCCAGATCCCAGTGGGGGGCATGCAGGAGGCGGCCAGTCGATGTTCTCTCTCATCAATTTTTCTCTCTCTCTTCTCTTTAAAGTCAATAAACAACAACAACAACACCACACTTCAAATTTGAGCTATTTTCTGATAACTCTCAAATTTCTGTGTCTAGTTCAGAACTCAGTTTGTAGAATGCCAACTGCACATCATTGCTACCAGCAGTTTCCACAGGCAGCTCAACCTCAGAGCATTCAAACTGACACCCACTAGACCTGTTCCTCTTCCCACATTCCCTTTGCTGGTTAATGGCATTGCTGGCAGTACAGCTTCTCAAGCTTTGAACCTGCATTGATGCTTCTCCCTCACCCTCCATATTCAGTCATTCACTAGGGCCTGTTGAATTCTATCCAATGTCTCTTTCAGCCATTCCTTTGTCCCTCTTTCCTATGCTCTAATGCTATCATCATTTATTTATTTATTTTATCTTTTTTTTAGTTTAGAGACAGAGGAAGGGAGAGATAGAAACACCAATGAGAGAGAACATCAACTGGCCGCCTCCTGCATGTCCGCCACTGGGGATTTGGCCCACAACCTGGGCATGTGCTCTGACAGGAATCGAACCGGCGACCTCTTGGTGCATGGGTCAATGTGCAACCGCTGAGCCACACCAGACAGGCATTTTTTTTTTTAATCCTCACCCGAGGATATATTTTTTTCTTTTTATCTTCAGATAGAGTGAGAGGGAGAGAAAGGGGGAGAGAGAGAAACTTCAGTGAGAGAGGGACACATTGATGGTTGCCTCCAGCACAACCCTGACTAGGACCAGGACCAAACTGCAACTGAGGTATGAGCCCTTGGCTGGAATTGAACCTGTGACTCATTGGTCCATGGGCCGATGCTCTACCACTGAGCCAAACCGGCCAGGGCTTTTTCTTTTTTTTAAATCCTTACCAGAGGACATTCTTCAAATAGTGGGAGGGCGAGGAGGAGGAAGAGAGACAGAGAGAAACATCAATGTGAGACACACCAACTGGCTGTCACCCACACAACCCCAGCCAGGGCCGGGGACAAACTGCAACCAAGGTACACGCCCTTAGCGAGAACTGAACCTGGGATTCTGGTCCGCAGGCCGACGCTCTAACTGCTGAGCCAAACAGGTCAGGGTCAGGGCTCTTCTTTTATTTTGTTTTTATTATAACTTATCTTTCTTGTTGAATGTATTACAGATGTTCATCTTTTTTACCCCCTTTCCCCAATCCTGCCCTCCTCCTGCTTTCCCCACACTATTGTCTGTGTCTGTTGGTTATGCTTATATGTATATAAGTTCTTTGGTTTCTCTCTTCCCGCCCCACCTCCCCCCTTCCCTTTGAGGTTCATCAGTCTAACAACCAATTTGTACTTCCTAATACCTTCATCTTTTCACCCAGCTCCCCTCCCATCTGGCAACCAATGAAAAGTTCTCTGTATCTGAGTCTGTTTCTCTTCTGCTTGTTCATTTTGTTTTTAGATCCAGTTGTTGATAGATATATTTTTTTATCTTCTTCAAGAAGACCCATCAACATTTCATATAATACTGGTTTAGTGGTGATGAACTCCTTTAGCTTTATCTTGTCTGGGAAACCCTTTATATGACCATCGATTCTAAATGATAGTTTTATAGGATAGTGTAATCTTGGTTGTAGGCCATTGCTTTTCATCACTTTAAATATTTCTTGCCACTTTCTCCTGGCCTGCAAAGTTTCTTTTGAGAAATCGACTGATAGCCTTATGGGAACTCCCTTGTAGGTAACTAACTGCTTTCTCTTGCTGCTTTTAAGATTCTCTCTTTATCTTTAACCTTTTGCATTTTGATGATGATGTATCTTGGTGTGGACCTCTTTGGGTTCATCTTGTTTGGGATTCTGTGCTACCTGGACTTGTATGTCTGTTTCCTTTACCAAGTTAGGGAAGTTTTCTGTCATTATTGTTTCAAATAGGTTTTCAATTTCTTGCCCTCTCTCTACTCCTTCTGGCACTCCCATGATGTGAATGTTGGTACTCCTGAAGTTGTCCCACAGTCTCCTTATACTGTCCTCATTTTTTTTTATTCTTTTTTCTTTTTGCTATTCTCATTGGGTGTTTTTTGCTTCCTTGTATTCCAATTCAGTGGTTTGCTTCTTGGCTTCACCTACTCTGATATTGATTCCCTGTAAATTATTCTTTATTTCATTTAGTACATCCTTCACTTCTGACTGGTCCTTTATTATGCTCTTGAGGTCCTCACTAAGTTCATTGAGTGTCCTTATAAGCAGTGTTTTAAACTCTGAATCTGTTAGATTGCTTATCTTCATTTTATTTAGTTGTTTTCCTGGAGTTTTGTTCTGTTCTTTCATTTGGGACATGTTTCTTTGTCTCTTCATTTTGGCTGCCTCCCTGTGTTTGTTTCTGTGTTAGGTAGAATTGCTATGTCTCCTAGGCTTCCTAGGGTGGCCTGTTGTAGTAGGTGTCCTGTAGGGTCCAGTGGCACAGGCTGATCAGCTAGCTGCAAGGACTGGCTGTACCCACTAACCACTGACCTCTGACTACCTTGGATGATCAGCTGTGCAGGGGCTCACCACTCAGAGCAAAACTTACTTCAGCAGGGCTCTGGTACCCCCTGAGTCCACTCCTTGGGTGTGTCACTATGGAGGTGGTTGGGTGATGGTGCTTGGACATGATCTGAAGCTGTCCACTGGGTGTGCTGGCTCTGGGGCAAGGTCAGCCATTGCCTGTGTTCTACCCGGGGCCACCAGGCATAAGCTACAAAGAGATCAGTTGATGGCTGCTGCTTGTGCTGAGCTTGGAGGTGCATAGACAAAGCCAAGCTGTGAACCAAGGCTGGCTGCTTCTAGTGCCAGGCCTGGAGCCACTTAGCAAGAGATATGGGGCTCGCTGTGGCCAGATGCTGCTTGTTTGAGAGAATTTAGGAAACATTGAAGCAGGAGCCAAAACAAGCCAATGCTATGGTAAAGCCACTGGAAACAGCTTGGGTGGGCCAGAAAGTTGGGTGGGGCAGAGCCTCAAAGAATCTCCAGGGCAGGCAAACAGTGTGAGCCAGGTTGCTGGAGTCCCAGATATGGCACCCGTCTGCCAGCCCTGTGGGGAAGGGCTCACCAAAGGAATAGTAGCCTCCACTAGCACATCTGTCCTGGAGAAAGCTACCTCTCCAGTCCTCGCCCTGATGCCGAACAACTCAGTTTTCCTCGTATGTCCCTGGTGCCTTTCAAGCTGCCTCCCCTCCATGCTGGAGCTCAGAGGGAGCGGGTCTGAGTAAGTCCATGCGGGGGCCCTTTAAGAGGAGCTGCCTGGGGCTCCAGCAGCCTTAGCCTCCCTCAGCCTCAGTTCCCGATGATTTTTACAGCCAGAAGTTATGGGGACTCCTTTTCCTGGCACTGAAACCCTGAGCTGGGTGCCTGGTGTGGGACAGGGACCTCTTGCACCTCAAGGAGGACCTTCCCAGCTGAGGTGTCCCTCCTGATGTTTATCTGCCAGATGCGGGTGTGGGACCATCCGGTCCGCACCTCTGCCCCTTCTACCAGTCTAGATTCAGCTTAATTCTGTAGTTGTAGGACTTCCATTCAGTTCGATTTCAGGTGAGTCTGAATGATGTTTGTTCTGTAGTTTAGTTGTAATTTTGAAGTGGTTGTGGAGGAAGCCATACTGCATTTATCTCCCCGCCATCTTGACCTGAAGTCCACTATCATCATTTCTAACCAGAAACATTGCATACCTCTAAATTGGTCTTTCTGCCTCTACTCTCTTCTTCTTTTTTAAAATAGATTTTGCTACCTTTTATATTTATTTATTTATTTTTAAAATCCTCACCCAAGGACATTTTTCCATTTTTTTGTTCAGATAGAGTGGGAAGGAGAGAGAGAGAAACATCAATGTGAAAGGGACACATCGAGTGGCTGCCTCCCGCACGACCCAACCAATGCTGGGGACAAACTGCAACCGAGGTACGTGCCTTTAGCGGGAACCAAACCCGGGTCTCTCTGGAACCCCAGGCTGATGCTCTAACCGCTGAGCCAAACCAGCCAGGGCTACTCTCTTCTTTATTCCAGTTCATCTCATATTCTAAAATACCTGTTAATCCAAAACAGAGATCTGAACATGTCACTTCACTTTTTTAAAAACCTTAGGTAGAAATAAAGTAACATAAACCTCAGGAGGTTTCCCCATTATCTGCAGGATGAAGATTAATTAGTGTCTTTAGCAGTATGATGTTCACAACTCCTCCCATTCACCCCAATTTTAATTACCAGACTTACCTTCCCATCCGCCTTCTAAATCCTTTCTTACCAGATCCATCTTACATTTGAGTATTTTAGGGCCACTTGCCATCATGGAAATACATCATGCTTGTGTTTATGCAGTTCCCTTTGAAAAGTTCTCTGTTCTCCATCTGTCAAAATCTTACTTCAGGGTGCAACCCAACTATCACCTTTTTCTTTTTTTTGATCCTCACCCAAAGTGGATATTTTTCCACTTATTTTAGGACAGAGTGGGAGGGAGGGAGAGAGGGAGAGGGGGAGAAGGGGGGAGAGAGAGAGAGAGAGAAAGAGAAAGAGAAAGAAACATCGGTTGGTTGCCTCCCGCACGACCCCAACCAGGACCAGGGATCCAACCGCAACCAAGGTACGTGCCCTTGACCAAAATCGAACCTGTGACTCTTTGGTTTGTGGGCCTACACTCTAACTGCTGAGCCAAACTGGCCAGGGCCAACTATCACCTTTTTCACAGGCCTCTGTAAGGAGACTGACATTCACCTTCCTGTGTGCTCATGTAGTGTTTTTTTCTCTGGACCGCAGGGCGATGCTCTAACCATTGAGCAAACCAGGCCAGGGCTGCTTTTTTATATTTTCTAGTTGCACTATCACATCGATTGGAATTAGTTGTCGGTGAATTTGCTTGCCTTCATAGCTGTGAACTCTGTGCAGTGGCCATTCCTGTTACCTCAGTGCCTTCTGCATGGCCTTATACTCAGTAGCACTCTCCGCATGAGCACAATACACAGAAGCAAGCTCACTGGTGACATCATCTGTAAAAACTCAGTGGAATCCTTTGCTAGCCCACAGGTGCACAATCTTTTCCTCACCTCACCCACTCAGCAATGTGTCTTTGGAGGTTAAGATAATTTTTAGGTAATTAGTGGGTGATATAATTGCCTACACATTTTCCAGTGATTCAGGCACAGATCTCTAATCTCAACCATAGATGAGAGGAAGAAATTTTCACTGGAGAAGATAACTGAATTAAAGGTGGGGAGGAATACAGATTCCCCAGATAGGATCCCCCAGAGGATGGAATCATAACCTAAATGGTGAACTAAGGGCCCAGCCGGCCTACAGCTAGACAGAGCACCAAGAAATTAGTTGAGTGCCACAGTATGCTCTCAAGAGCACTATCCTAGTAGGGGAGAGACTTGAGTTTGAGTCCCAGCTTTACTTCTTACTAGCAGTATGGCTTTGGACAAGTTGCTTATGGTATAGGGCCTTATTTCCTCAGCTGTAAACTGGAAGTTTGGCTTGATTAAAATCTCTCCTGGCACCGGCAGTAAAAACCTAGATGTTTGCCTGGCCAGTGTGGCTCAGTGGTTGAGTATTGACCCATGCACCAAGAGGTTGCCAGTTTGATTCCCAATCAGGGCACATGCCTAGGTTATGGGCCCAATCCCCTGTGGGGGGGAGTGCAGGAGGTGGCCAACCGATGTTTTCTCTCATTGATGTTTCTATCTCTTTCCCTCTCCCTCTCTCTAAAAAAATCAATAAAGAAAAAATATTTTAAACAAAAAAACCTAGATGTTTTACATGAAAGTTAGCTTTGTGAGGTCCATGTACTCTCCCAGGTGGGGACAGACATTCACAGACTGGCCTACACTGCCCTGGGTGGAGCAGCCTTTTGTGGCCAAGGAGCAGAAGTACCTAAAACTACAGTGTGAGATACACATCCTCAGGCCCCTGTGTCTACATATTGGTTGTTATACAAAATGGATGCCTAATGGCTTGCTCTAATGTAGAAAAGAATCTGGGCTCACAGGTCCTTCCTGAATCTCACACTCTTCACAGCCATAGGGAGATAGGGACACCCAAAATTAGACAAACACAGATGAGACCTTCATTTCTGTACAGTAACTTAATTAGTAATAAATACCTCAGATACACAAAAGGTATAAATATTAATAATAATATAGCCCAGCTGGTGTGGCTTAGTGGATTGAGCATCATCCCATGGACTGAGATGTCCCGGTTCAGTTCCCAGTCAGGGTACATGCCAGGGTTGTGGGCTCGATCCCCAGTAGGGGGCAGGTGGGAGGCATCTGATTAATGTTTCTATCTCCCTTTCTAAAAAAAAATCAAAACATTAAAAAAATAATATTATAAACCTCTGTTTCCACCAGCCAATTTAAAAATCAGTGTTATTGCCCTGGCCGGTTTGGCTCAGCGGTTAGAGCGTTGGCCTGCAGTCCAGAGAGACCCGGGTTCGGTTCCCGCTAAGGGCGCGTACCTCGGTTGCAGTTTGTCCCCGGCCCTGGTCGGTCGTGCGGGTGGCAGCCACTCGATGTGCTCCTTTCACGTCAATGTTTCTCTCTCTCTCTCTTTGTTCCTCTCTCTCCCTCCCAATCTACCTGAACAAAAAATGGAAAAATGTCCTCGGGTGAGGATAAAAAAAACAAAAACAAAAAAAACACAAAAAAAAATCAATAAAAACATTAAAAAAATAATAATATTATAAACCTCTGTTTCCACCAGCCAATTTAAAAATCAGTGTTATTGCCCTGGCCGGTTTGGCTCAGCGGTTAGAGCATCAGCCTGCGGTCCAGAGAGACCCGGGTTCGGTTCCCGCTAAGGGCACGTACCTTGGTTGCAATTTGTCCCCGGCCCTGGTTGGTTGTGCAGGTGGCGGCCACTCGATGTGTCCTTTTCACGTTGATGTTTCTCTCTCTCTCTCTCTCTCTCCCCCTCCCACTCTATCCGAACAAAAAATGGAAAAATGTCCTCGGATGAGGAATAAATAAATAAATAAATAAAATAAAAATCAGTGTTATTGAAGCCCCTTAAATGTTCCTCCCCAATCCTTTTTTTGCAGAGATGACCATTATTATGAATTGAGAACAAATCATTCCATATGGGACAATTACATACTTTCACAGGAAAAGCAGGAAAGGGTGAATGTCTGTGCTATTACACCAGAGACACTTTCACAGCTAAACACATATACAAACTAATTCTGACTCACCCTCTCTTACTCAGCCACTGAGGCAGTGTTGTCATACAAATGCCTCAGCACTGCTCTTCCTCTAAAATGTTGACAAGCTCTATCACATACCCACATAGAAAGACACACAAGTTCATATCCATCAAAACCGTGATACACAGACACAGTCATGCTCATATCCAGAGAGTTTCAGTAGATACATGTAAACATCCCTGCATAGATAGGACATTGTACTTGCCAGTACAGATACATATTGCCACAATCTCCAGGGACCTGCAAACACAACATTTTCACAAATTGAGATCAAGACAATGATGAGAACAGATGTAATTTCTTGTGTCCTCACCCCAACCTTCACTTCCAGGCTGTGGTTCACACGTCCAACTCATGACCTGGGGGAACTAAATTCTCGTCTGGATGTCATCCAGTTTTTCCTGCTACCCCAGAATCTGGACATGGCTCAGATGCTCCATCGGTTGCTGGGTCACGTCAAGAATGTACCTGTGAGCCCAAGGTTGGGGGCAGGGAGGTGGGAAAGGAGGTTGAGGGCCAATCCAGGACATTGGGCTTCCTGAAGGGCATTAGGGTGGGAGCGGAAAAACAGTGGCTGTCCCCTTGTCCAACTGTCCTTATCTGACTGTAGTTGATTCTGAAACGCATGAAGTTGTCCCACACCAAGGTCAGCGACTGGCAGGTTCTCTACAAGGTAGGACCTACCTTCTTGAATTCTAGAAGTTCAAGTTAAGCCCCTCATCATGTGTTTTAGACCCTCTACTGTGGTTACCTTGTCTAACTTTATCCCAACACTTTTTTTAAGCCTATATTATAGATATTGTCCAAAATACTATTATTTGTTTCCCTAAAGAAAAACTTCCTCTTGTCTGCTCTTTGGTTACCCAGTGATATAGTTTATATCACAGAAAATTGCTTGATTTTTTGAGGGGACAGAAGGAACAGTTCTTTTTTCCCCCACTAGGGACATACAAATTACCCTGTTTTATTCACTTGGAATAGTTCTCTGTGTGATTATGCCACTATAGGGACATACATTTATGTTAATTTGTTTCATTCTTTTTTCTATTTTTAGGAATTTCTTTTAAAAATTTAATTTAATGCCTGGACGGTGTGGTTCCATGGTTGAGTGTTGATCCATGCACCAAGAGGTCAGGGTACATGCCCAGGTTGTGGGCCAAATCCCCAAAAGGGATATGCAGGAGGCAGCCAGTCGATGTTCTCTCTCATCGATGTTTCTCTTTCTCTCTCCCCTTTCTGCTCTCTAAAATCAATAAAGAAAAAAAAATTTTTTTTATCCTCACTTGAGGACATTTTTCCATTTATCTTTAGACAGATTAGGAGGGAGGGAGGGAGGGAGAAAGAGAAACATCGAAGTGAGAGAGACACATCAACTGGTTGCCCTCCGCATGACCCCAACCAGGGCCGGGGAATGAACTGCAACCAAGGTATGTGCCCTTGGTTGGAATCGAACACAGGTCTCATTGGTCCACAGGCCGACGCTCTAATCACAAGCCGTCCAGGGCAAGAAAACAAAATTTTTTAAATAAAAATTTAATTGTATAGTTATGAAAAACATTTACACAGTTCCAAAGTCAAATCTCCCAAACAAGGTATAATCAACTAATTCTAGCTTCTATCCCTGCCCCTCTTTTCACCTATAGGTAACCTTTTCTTTTTAAAAATTTGTCTTGCCCTGGCCGGGTAGTTCAGTTGGTTAGAGTGTTGTCCCAATTCGCCAAGGTTACTGGTTCAGTCCCTGGTGAAGGCACATACAAGAATCAACCAATGAATGTGTAAATAAGTGGAACAACACATCAGTGTTTCTGTCTGTCTGTCTGTCTCTCTCTCTCTCTCTCCCCTCTCCCCATTCCTCTCTCAAAAATAAATTAAAATTTTTAAAAATTATCTTCCTCCCTAGGCTGTAGGCTCATATGGACAGGGACCATATCTTGGTTGTCTTTGCAGCCTCAGTGTTTAGTGCAGTGCCTGGAGCATTTCCTCCCTCACTATTTCATTTTGTCTTTGAGATCTTCTCTGTGTCTTTGTTATTGTGTTTGTCCTGGTTAGTCTTTTTTTTTTTTAATCCTTAGCCGAGGACATTTTTCCATATTTTGTTCAGATACAGTGGGAGGGAGAGAGAGAGAGAGAAACATCGACGTGAAAGGGACACATCGAGTGGTTGCCACCCACACGACCCAACCAGGGCTGGGGACAAACTGCAACCGAGGTACGTGCCCTTAGAGGGAACCCAACCCGGGTCTCTCTGGACCGCAGGCCGACGCTCTAACTGCTGAGCCAAACCGGCCAGGGCCTGGTTAATTTTTGTTCTCAGTCCATCCCTGTCCCCTTGCCTCAGTGGGGCTGGGTGTGGGCCACTCTTCTCTGTTCATTTCTCCTACAGACTGTGTACAGTGCCCTGGGCCTGAGGGATGCCTGTCGCTCCCTGCCCCAGTCCATCCAGCTCTTTCAGGACATTGCCCAAGAGTTCTCTGATGACTTACACCACATCGCCAGCCTCATTGGGAAAGTGGTGAGTGGAAAGAAAAAGGCCAAGCCCCTGGGGAAGTGGATGCAAGAGATGTTATGTGGAAGATGGGGAAGCCTGGGAGACATTGAGGTCAGTTGAATGACTAAAGAATGGAATGGTAAGAGTAGGTGGCAGAACATCAGGGATGTGCCGGAAGGGTTAGGATTAGATCAGGGACTGCAGGGAGAATTGGGACCCAGGTAGAGGTGAGCAGTAGGACTGAGAGATGGTGCTGGCTGATAAGCAACTGGACTTCTTGCTTCCTCAGGTGGACTTTGAGGGCAGTCTTGCTGCAAATCGCTTCACAGTCCTCCCCAACATAGATCCTGAAATTGATGAGAGTGAGTGTTGAGTGTGGGGATGGCCTTTGAGCCCTGAAACACGAACCTGCATAGTGATGGGGTGTCCTGCTTGGTCGGCAGGCCCCTACAACGGGATAATGAACCAGGGCAGGAACCTTACTTCTGATATCCATGTGTCTTCTGCCATTCTAGAAAAACGAAGGCTGGTGGGACTTCCCAGTTTCCTCACTGAGGTCGCTCAGAAGGAGCTAGAAAATCTGGACTCCCGCATCCCTTCATGCAGTGTCATCTATATCCCTCTGGTGAGGGCAGGAGGCTGAGTGTAACCTCTAGGGGCCTTTGGGGGAGATAGCAGACTTATGAAGGACACATTGGTAGAAGAAAATTTCTGGAGAAGTCTGAAGAACATGAATACCTTGTGGTGGCTCTAGCCCCCTGAGGGAAGCACTGGGGATACAAGGGACTCTGGCTTCCTCTAGGGAGAGAAAGTGCCCAGGGCATCATGCTCTGTTTTATCTCCTCTTTTCTCGCCCCAGATTGGCTTCCTTCTTTCTATTCCCCGCCTGCCTTCCATGGTGGAGGCCAGTGACTTTGAGATCGAGGGACTGGACTTCATGGTAAGACCTCTGTAGGGAGATGATAAGGAAAATGAATCAGCAGCTGTCAGGGGACCTTACCCCATCAACACTGCCCAATATGTGATCTCTTCTGTAGTTGTACTTTGATCTGTATTAGCTATGAGACGAAGGAGAAAGAAATTGGGTGGAGGCCTGTAGGTGGCGTTAGAAAGGTGGGAGAGGATGAGGACCAAGAGATGAAAAGCCCACAGCTTGAACCCTCTTACCCAGTTTCTCTCAGAGGAGAAGCTGCACTATCGTAGTGCTCGAACCAAGGAGCTGGATGCATTGCTGGGGGACCTGCACTGTGACATCCGCGGTGAGAAGCAAAAGGCTGGAAGGGAGCAGGCAGCTTGGAATTGATTCCAGCAGGCTCCTTTCTTCCTGCTCTCGCTTTCACTCTGACTCTACATCTCTGAATATCTCTGGGTGTCTCAGACAATATCTACAAGCTTGTTTCCAGGTCCCTGCTGTCTTCATTTCTCAATCACATTCCCCTGGAGCTGACCCCCAGCTCTCCCCTTACCTACCCTCAGACCAGGAGACCCTGCTGATGTACCAGCTGCAGTGTCAGGTGCTGGCACGGGCGGCTGTCTTGACCCGGGTATTGGACCTTGCCTCCCGCCTGGACGTCCTGCTGGCTCTTGCCAGTGCTGCCCAGGACTATGGCTACTCAAGGCCCCGCTACTCCCCCCAACTCCTTGGGGTACGAATCCAGAATGGCAGGTGAGAATAGAAAGGGGTGGAGGCACAGACACGAGGGTCCTGAGGCCCCTATTCTGGGGACTTCACTCATCTGCATGATGTGTGAGGTATCTCTCCACCCACTGCAGACATCCTTTGATGGAACTCTGTGCCCGAACCTTTGTGCCCAACTCCGCAGAATGCAGTGGGGACCAAGGGAAGGTCAAAGTCATCACTGGACCCAACTCCTCAGGGAAAAGCATATACCTCAAACAGGTAGGAGAATCCTACACATTCGGCCTCTGGCATCTTCATCAACTCATCCCCCACCTGCCAAACAACCCAGGTCCCTGCAGCTCTTCTCCTGTTGTGTTCTGACCTTGCCTATCATGAAGACACTGTAACACACTGCTCCTCTACCTCACGTTCCATTCTCTACTTGGAGAGCCATACCCTATTAGAGCTTTCCATGCTCAATTCCCTTTCTCCACCGCTGAATAGGTCCATGCCATTCCCCAGCGTGCCTCTGACCACTCCCTGTTCCTCTCTAAAGCAAGTGGAACGGACTATGATCTTCTGTTAAACTGTGTCCATCTCTCCTTGATAACCCCTCAGTTTAGCCTCACCTTCACCTCAACCTGTGCCACAGGCCTGACTCTGTCTCCTTCCCTGCTCAGGTAGGCTTGATCACATTCATGGCCTTGGTGGGCAGCTTTGTGCCAGCAGAGGAAGCCGAAATCGGGGCAGTAGACGCCATCTTCACCCGAATTCATAGCTGCGAATCCATCTCTCTTGGCCTCTCCACTTTCATGATCGACCTCAATCAGGTCAGAAGGAACAAAGAGAGGTGGGATCTGGGGAGAGGGAAATTGGGGGAGGAACTCTACCCCTGAAAAATTATCAGAACAGGAAAATCATTCCATCTGCTGTCTTTCCTGTACACTTGGGAACATTTTTTAAAAAAATCCTCACCTGAGGTATTTTTCCATTTATTTGCAGAGTGGGAAGGAGGGAGAGAGAGAAAAACATCGATGTGAGAGAGACACATCCACTGGTTGCCTCCTGCATGACCCCAGCCAGGGCCATGGACTGAACCACAACAGGTATGGGCCCTTGACCGGAATCGAACCTGAAACTCTTTGATCTGCGGGTCAACATTTTAACTGCTGAGCCAAACTGGCCAGGGCCACTTTGGAGCCTTTTTAACCCTTGCTTTGTATGAGTCAATGTTGGCAATGAAAGGGTGAACAAAACATGCACCTCATCATTAAAGAATTTGCAGTCCAGTAGGGTGGACACATATACAAGCAGATTTATTCACAGGCAGACTGTGGTCAGTGTGTTACAGGCCTCGAATGCTAATGAAACTCTCCTTTGTCCACCTGGTACCCAACAGGTGGCAAAAGCAGTGAACAATGCCACTGAGCAGTCTCTGGTCCTTATTGATGAATTCGGAAAGGGAACCAACACGGTGAGAGGAGAAACTGATGAGGAACTAAGGAGAAAATGGAGGAGGGCAAAGGAGCATGAGGGGGAGGCTGGGCCTCTGGAAAAGGAGTGTGTGGGTGGAAAAGAAACAGAACAGTGCAAGAAGGGAAAGGCCAGCAGGTGGAGGGGTACACATGGGGCACCCATGGTTCTACACCCTTACCCTGTCCTTTGCTCAGGTAGACGGGCTTGCACTTCTGGCTGCTGTGCTCCGATACTGGCTGGCACTTGGACCCACGTGCCCCCACATATTTGTGGCCACCAACTTTCTGAGCCTCATTCAGCTACAGTTGCTGCCACAGGGGCCCCTTGTGCAGTATTTGGTGAGGAAAATAATCTAGCCACCTAGGGGTCCCTAAACCAAGTGTTCCCCAGAGCTGGAGACTGGCTCCTTCATAACAAGGGCTCCCTGAATACAGGGACCACGGGTTGGCCATCGGTTTCGGGGCAGGAAGCTAAGTGATGATGACACACTGTCCCCTTTTATTCTTTTTTAAGACCATGGAGACCTGTGAGGATGGGAATGACCTTGTCTTCTTCTATCGGGTTTGCAAAGGTGTTGCCAATGCCAGCCATGCCTCCCACACAGCTGCCCAGGCCAGGCTTCCCGACAAGCTCATAGCTCGTGGCAAAGAGGTGAGATCTGGATGTCAGCTACACCCATCAGGGCTCACTTCCAGTCCCTGCTCCTCTCAGGGGCCTGGGTTTTGGGGCCCCTGGGATTTCTGATCCTTATTCTTCTTTTCTTACCCAACTCCCCCACTCCTTCCCCCTTCCTTCTTCTTTTTTTTTTATCCTCACCCAAGGACATTTTTGCATTTATCTTCAGATAGAGTGGGAGGGAGGAAGACAGAGAGAAACATCGATGTGAGAGAGACACATCGACTGGTTGCCACCCACGTGACCCCATCTGGGGTCGGGGACAAACTGCAACCCGAGGTACGTGCCCTTAAGTGGAAACTGAATCTGGGTCTCTCTGAACTGCGGGCTGACGCTCTAATCGCTGAGCCAAACAGGCCATGGCTCCCCCTTCCTTCTTGTTCTTAGGTCTCAGACTTGATCCGTAGTGGAAAACCCATCAAGCCTGTCAAGGAGTTGCTAAAGGAGAAGCAAATGGAAAAGTGAGTGTATGACCCAGGGTCCTTGTTATCTCTAGCATCTTCTACAGCTCTTCTCCCCTTTCAGGGACTCAGGAAGCCTCTTTGTCTTTTCATGACCCACTGTTTTCTTTCTGAAATCCCTAAATTTTCAAGGTCCTGGGTCTTATGCCACAGCTTCTCCCCTCTACTCAGGACTATTATCCATTCTCTCATATATCTCACTGTTCTCTCTCCCTTCAGTTGCCAGACATTAGTAGATACATTTCTGAAACTGGATTTGGAAGATCCCAACCTGGACCTGGACATTTTCATGAGTCAGGAAGTGCTCCCTGCGGCCACCACCATCCTCTGAGTGTCCTTCCTCAGCCCTCCTCCACTTCCCAAACCCCAGTGGGCTGCCATGCCTTCTTTGTTTCTTTATCTTCTTCAGACCCAGGGTTCTCAGTTTCCCTGGAAATTGTTTCATATTAGGAATGAAGTTTATTTTGGAGAAAGTTGTTTCCTTATACCAGCCAAAACAAAACAAGAGAACAGAAGAGATGAAACACCAAGCAGGAGTCCACAGAGGGACCTGCCGTGCCTCATTAGGAGAGGGTAGAGGGGGGAATAAATGGTGATGGAGAGAGATTTGACTTGGGGTAGTGAACACAATATACAGATGAATTACTATGGAACTGTACCCTTGAAACCTATAGAATTGTATTAACCAATGTCATCCCAATAAATTCAATTTAAAAATAATACAGTGACACTTCTGTAGAAAGACAGAAGGGGATTCTACCAAGGGGGACTTTTTGAGAACCAACTTCAGCAGACCCTACGAAAATAGATGAGAGGGAAGACAGAGGAGCCCAAGGGAGAAGGCTTTTCCCAGCCTCAGACAGATATAACAGGAGGGGGTACTCTGAGGCTGGGAGACTAAGTGGGTTACTGTAATTGTGGGGAAGGGAGGGGTCAGCCCTGGTCACCAGAGGGTATGGCTCTACCCTTCCCACCTCAGAGCCATGGGGAACCAGGGTTCTAGTGCACTGCCCCTGCTGCAGGCCCCCTACAGGGTTCTGCTGCTACCACTGAGGACAAGCCGCCAAGACCAAGAGGCCTGAAGTTTCTTCCTCTGGGTGAGTATTAGTCCAGCAAGACCCAGGGAAAGCCCCTCTTCCTAGATCTGCCCTCTACATTTCCACTCAATTTTGAGTACTCATAAGTCTTCCCCTCTGCTTTCCCTTGCCCTCCAGGTCCTCAGTGGCTGGTCTGGGCTTGCATTCAGTGACCAGACAGTGAATTCAAGCAAGAGTTTCTAGAAAGGCCATGGCCCAGAGCCCTGATGTAGAGTAAGCCTCTGCTTCTTGCATTTCCCAGCTGCAGAGGATGTGAGCTCTGGAGAAGAAACAGGACGCCCTGTGGTAGGAGCTGGAGCTGCTGGAGCATGACCAGGCCTGGTTTGAGTACCAGCTGATGGAAGCATAGCAATGGCAGCTATGTGTGGGAGCCCTTGGTAAGGTACCAGGCTGCCCTCGGTGTGTGGGGACAAGGAGCTGGGCTATGTGGACACAGCCTGATACCACCCTAGAAGCAGAGAGTTAATGGGCAGAGATGAATTGGAAGCAGCATTGTAATGACAGGATGCTACCGCCAAGTGTTAGGTTGCTGTTCATTGTTGGGCGTGGAGAAGGCTGGTCTGCATTCCTTTCAGAGGGACATGATTTGGATCACTACACTGACGTGGGGGAGTGGCCAGGGATAAACAGGGAGGATCCATAAAGAATAGATGAAGAAGGTCCTGCCGGTGTGGTTCAGTGGTTAAGCATTGACCCATGCAGCAAGTCACCAGTTTGATTCCTGGTCAGGACACATGCCCGGGTTGTGGGCCAGATCCCCAGTGGGGGGGCATACAGGAGATGGCCAATTGATGTTCTCTCTCATTGATGTTTCTCTCTCTCCTCCCTTCCTCCCCCTCTAAATCAATAAAAAAAGAAATTTTAAAAAAAGGTGAACATCTGTTTGCAGAATTTGATTCAGGGGAAGGTGAGTTTATTATTTTTAGTTTAGAGTTTTGGGAGGTTGGGGTACAGAGGAGACCTGGGTCAACACTGGTTTAACAGAGAACACAGAATATCTCCCTTGTTCTCCCCACATCCCTTGAGCAGGCTGGCTCCTGTGCCACCCAGGAAGGGAAGGGACGGCCAAGGAAGCAGGATGTGTGGCAGCAGCGGGTAAACGGGAGGGGATTTAGGGTAAGGGCAGAGCACAGATGCTGAGACTGTTTCTCTTCTCCAGGAGTTGTCAATGAAGCAGAAAGGAGTCCTTCAGCCAAAAGAAGAGAGGTCTCAGCCAGCTGCCCCACCGGTGGGGCCCCCAGCATCCAAGGCTCCTCTCATCCCTCAGTAGGTGACAGAAGAGGCTGAGTCAGAACCTCCTACTCTGCCTCTTGACTCAACAACTAAATAGCTCCAGGTGGTGGGTCTTTGAAATCCCTTTGGGGAGAAGACATGTTTATTGAAACTGTCCTTCAACTTTAAATACAAAAATAAAATAGAAACTTCTCCAGAATTTCAAATAAAAACAGTCCTATAAATAACAGTTTCTAGTACACTCCTACCCCACTCCTTACCTTTGTCTCCTCCCCATACATCTTCCTCTCTACCTGAGCTTGGGAGAGCAGAAACAAGTAGTATAATAAAGATGCTATAAAGAAATAGAAAGCAGCTTTCTCCAAAAAATCAGTCTTTGGTTTGGTTCCCATGAGGGTTAGGGAAAGTGCATTGTGGGAAAATTTAGTGTCCTCTATCCCAATCTTGCTAAGACAAGAGACAGTATTTGAGAAGGAAAACCTCCAGCCCAGCTGGGAGAGGCAGGGTCCCGGGGCCCATGTTATCTTCTCACCAAGGGGGCAAGACTGAAAATAGCACTGGAGCCCAGCTGGTGTGGCTTAGTGGTTGAGTACAACCCATGCACCAAGAGGTTGCCAGTTCGATTCCCGGTCAGGACCGATCCCCAGTGGGTGACATGCAGGGCATAAAGAAAACAAAAATTAAAAAGAAAATAGCACTGGAGATCCATCCTTCTAGGAGCTGTTGTCACCAGGAGGCCAGGCCTAGGAGGAGCAGCACCCCTCCGACTGTGCCCCACCAGGGGTTGCCTGCCAGCCCTCCCCCAGCCCTGCCCCAAGTCACCAAAGGGGAGGGACGAAGGGTAGGGCTGACCGAGGTGAAGACAGGGCCAGACGAGTGGGCAGGGGCAGCGAGCTGGTCCTGGGGAGAAGAGGGAGAGATTGTCTGGGTGTCTGCACACAAGTTAAGCCTCCCCCTGCCCTGCCTGCTGCGATGAAGAGTGGGGCGCCTCACCTGTGGGGCTGGGGCCAGCACCAAGAGCCGGAGGAAGGCATGTGTCGGGGGCACTAGGCCGGCTTCTCGACCCAATGCAGTCACAGTCACCATCACTACGGAGTTAGAGGCGGCTGACTCTGGGACCTCCAGCCACAGGCGCCCCCAGGCAGACTCATTCTGTTCCAGCCGAACCCTGTTTGGATACAAACAGCCATCTGAAGCCTAGGCTCTGAAGAGCTGAGAGTCAAGGGCTAGGGCTGAGCCAAGCGCTGTGGGAAAGGGAAGTGAGAACCTGAGGGCCAATTGGAAGAGGCCAGAAACAGGGCTTAACATAAACCAGATCCCATTCCTGGAAAACCAAAAGGGTTGGGGCCAGAAAGAAGCAGGAGTGCTCAGCTGCTTCACCTGGAGAGGTTGGAGGTGAGAGAGAAGCTGGAGTTGACAGATGTCCTAAGATTGAGATCCTGAGGGCTGGAGAAACTGGCAACGTGAAGGGTGAGTGGGGCCTTGCTGCCCGGTGCCAGGAATCCCTGAGGGCCACTGAGCTGCAGAGGAGGGCGTGTCGGGAGGAGCCGCCCCAGCTCTCCAGAGCTCCAGCTGCACCTTCCCCAACATCTCACCTCCAGAAGGACAGGGACCACAGTGCAGGGCTGGGGGGAGGCCCGGTGCAGGTCCCGTCCCCCTCCGTCCTGGCCAATCAGCTCCAGAGAGAAGGGCCCCACGGTGGACAGAAGAGTGGGCGGAAGCGAGGCCACAAAGAGACCTCGCTCCTGGGCTCCCCTGGGCTCCAAAGGCACCTGGCCTAGCTTGGCACCCTCTGGGACCCCTCGAAGGATGACGTGGGAGAAATGAGGCAGAGAATCTTCAGGGCTGCCTCTGGGGCCCAGCCCTGTCACTTCTACCAGCAGCTGGGTCTGGAGACCTGGGACAAAGGAGGGGCGGGGAGAACAGTGGTCTCTGTGAGACTGGAGTCAAGGAGGAAAGAAAATGGCTTTCAGAATAGAGGTTACCTCTGGGAAGTAGGGTCAGGGAAAAGGGGTTACCTCTGGGGAGTATTGATGGGAAAGGTCAAGAGGGAGTTCTGGGAAGCTGGAAATCTTCTAAATCTTAAACTGAATGATGGTTACGTGGGTGTATTCTATCAAATCCATCCAGCGGTGCACTTAAATTTAGTGTATATTTATATAAAATATGTAAATTATAAAAGATGTAAATATGAAATTAATAAACAAGTTCAGGAAAGGGGGATAGATGTACCTGCAACTGGCTGAGTCAGGGGGTAGAGGCCAGGGTGGGGGCCATCCTCCATGGGGATCCCAAAGTGGAAGAGGAAGTCCAGGGAGGTCTGAGCTGAGGAAGGTGAAGGTAGTTCAGAGACCTTCCCCAGATGAATGTGACTGACACTGCTCTCTGAGCTCTGCAATCTCCCCTTCCCTTCCCAGGAATGTCTTCCTCCTTACCTTGTACTCTCACCCGGGGGTTGCTCTCAGCTGTGACCTGGATCTCCCAGGTCCCTGTCTGTGGGGGGTCATTTATGCTCACCATCCAGAACTGCCCAAAGCGGCGAGTGTGACCTAGAGACCCCTGGCCTTCCTCCGGGCCCTGGGAGATCCCTGGGTGGAAGTGGAGAGCAAGAGATTGCCACACGAAACATTTCTTTCCCTTAGTACATCACTCCTCATTTTCCATTTCCAGCTCCTCCCTCTGCCTTGAGACACACACGTGGAAGTACCTGCAGGGCTCCTGATCCAGAAGCTGCTGACCTCCCCATGGATCCGGACTGAGACCCTCTGGAGCAGCCCATCCACATTGAACACAAGTGGCCTCTCAGGCACCACATCCGGAGGTTCCAGGGGAAGGGTCACCTTGAAGGATGGGCAGGTACAAAATATGGGGAAAAGATAAGGTGTAGAATGAGGCGGGAACAAAGACAGAAGAAAGGTGGAGACAGAAAAAAACTAAGTCACACCTGGAGACGGGATACCAGTGAGAGAGTGGCCTAAGACCAGGGATGAAGTTATACTCAATGACAAAGTTGGAGGCAAGGGGTTAAGGATGAGTATCAATCACTTCTTGTCCCCACTTAAAAAAATGGCAGGACTTCCTGTGGCAGCCTCAAGGACAGAATATTGGAGCCCACGATTGGGGGGGAAAGGGTGGGACTGATATGGAAGGAGCAATGTGGAAAGTGGGTAGCCATGGATCTCCGGGAAGATAAACATCCTTTGCCACTCTTCTGACACCCTCTAGCAACATCACAACGGGAGTCATTCCCTTCCTCCAGGAAAAAGAAATACAATGTCACCCATCCCCTCAGTTCCAAGCTGAAAGCATTGATCCCTCTGTTCTGTGCACTCACCTGGTCAGCCATGCTGTCCCCGACAACAGCTGCCACATCCTGAATGTACTGATCTTTGGTGAAGATCACCTCTCCACCAGAGGCCAGGGCCACCACTTCATATGGCTCAAAACG
The DNA here is from genome assembly GCF_014108415.1 of Molossus molossus. NCBI lineage: Eukaryota > Metazoa > Chordata > Mammalia > Chiroptera > Molossidae > Molossus > Molossus molossus. The sequence continues at coordinate 2,748,858 of NW_023425402.1, forward strand.
CAGAGGGGACAAGACCTCGCGCCGACCTCGGCCCTGACCCCTCGATGGGTCTTCTGTCACCAGGAATGTTACCTGTGCCCAGAAGAGAGGCCAGTACTTGAGGTGCCCAAGTGCCAGCCACCACTGTGAATGAGGGTCTCCTGTGCTCCAGCTTCCCACAGAGCTCATGATTAGTGGTAAGGTCTCTGTCTGCCCTCTGGCTGCTACGCAGGGATTCCCAATGACACAACGCCCTAATCTTCAGTTAGCACATGCCACTCCCTTGAAACTGTTACAATATGTCATCCACATAGTGGGTTGTTGGCAACAGATCTCCAGTTCTTCAGATGGTTTATTTGGTTCAAATATGAATTCAGGATCATTAAGGGTAGGGCCTCCCACTCTTTAGTATTGTGAAAGGGGTCAGGAAATGTTATACTCATTGTCCACTTCTCCCACCCCATGTCAAGGCTGGCTCAACCACCACAGTGTGGTGTGACCCTTGTTATGAGGTTGTTGTCATAGGGTCTCCTACATCCCGGGGAAGCTAAAATGGGGTCTCCCACCAGCTATACTCACTCTGCAGCGTCGCTCCTGAGTCAGGGCTTCTACTCGGCTGGTGAGAAAGGCATCCTTGGGGGAGGCATCAGTGAAGACAAAGATGTCTGAGAGCGGAGGTGTGTGCAGCAGGGCCAGCTGGCAGGGAGGGAAAGGGCTGGTGTGAAAATGGTGGCAGCAGGGGAATGGGGAGAGCAAGGGAGGGCAGAGAAGGCAATATGGCCCTGGAACCCTGGAGTCAAGCTAGAGGGACCAGGCTCTGAAGGTGGGCTGGGGGGTGAGGTCCCAGGAAGGCTCTAACTCCCGTTGGTAGTGGGGCCTGGAAAGGGGGAGAGAAGAAGGGAAGGGGGAGGGCAGACCTCCAGGGCTGACAGGCACATCTCAGGCTCATCTCCACCCCCCAAGGCATGGATCTCATTGAGCTGTTGCCAGAAGCTGTCAGGGTCACTGGTTGTAAAGACAGGGCCAAACCCTGGGAGGAGGAAAGGAAGTTGAGATGAGTGTGGCGAGGACTCCCCTCATTCTTACCCAGTCAAGACGCTCTCTGTGCTCTTGGGTTGGACAAGTATTGAAATAACAAAATTCCCTTATATGTGCATAGGCAGGGAAGGCGCTCGGCGCCTCTGGGGGGAAAGCCGCCTCATGTCCTTCACACAGCGGCAGCACTTCCTGGGGTCCTGAGTGGGCCTTTCTGGGACTATGTGTAAGTATAAACACAACTGGGGCCTAGATTTCCTCACCAGAAAAGGCAGAAAAATCATAGTACTGCCCTGGCCGGTTTGGCTCAGCGGTTGGAGCGTCCACCTGCGGTCCGGAGAGGCCTGGGTTCGGTTCCCGCTAAGGGCATGTACCTCGGTTGCAGTTTGTCCCCGGCCCTGGTTGGTCGTGCGGGTGGCAGCCACTCGATGTGTCCCTTCACATCGATGTTTCCCTCTCTCTCTCTTCCTCTCTCTCCCTCCCACTCTGTCTGTGCAAAAAATGGAAAAATGTCCTCGGATGAGGATTAAAAAAAAAAATCATAGTACTTACCTTAGAAGGTTATTGGGAGGACTAAAGGAAATGATTTTATAAATCTTAAAATAGTGCTTTTTTTTTATCCTCACCTGAGGACAATTTTTCCATTTTTTTTCAGATAGAGAGGGAGGGAGAGAGAGGGAGAGAGAGAGAGAGGAAAAAATCAATGTGAAAGGGACACATTGAGTGGCCGCCTCCCGCACGACCCAACCAGGGCTAGGGACAAGCCACAACCAAGGTACGTGCCCTTAGCAGGAACCAAACCCAGGACTCTCTGGTCCACGGGCCAAAGCTCTAACCACTGAGCAAAACCAGCCAGGGCTTAAAATAGTGCTTTGGCATGTAAGTGACTGAATTCTTCATTATTTATTTATTCATACCTTTAGCAAATACGTGATAAATCTCTATATGCCAGCTACTATGAAATTTATGCAAATTGGACTCAAACCCTGCCCTTGGGAAATTCCTAGTCCTGCGGGCATTTTATCTGATGATCATTTCAACCCTGGGAGATAGGCAGAATAAAGCTAGTAGTGACCCATTTTATGGATGATGAAATTGAGGCAAAGAGAAGTTATATGACCAACCTAAGGACACACAGTAAGACTGGTCAACTCAGGCCAGATTGTCTGACTTCCAATTCAGTGGGGAAAGGAATACTATTTAACTCTCTGTCTCAAATACTTCACAGAGGCCTGGACCCACCAAACCCTCGCCTTCATCCCCACCTCTGTCTGAAAATGACTGAATAGCAATGAAAGCTGAGAAGGCCGAGGCATGGGTCCCTAGGAAACACTTATGTGAACTGTTGCCATTCTGGAAGCCATGGAAGAAGTGGCCAATTGTTTCCCGTATGCACATAGGTACCCTGGAAAGGCTAGCTCAGGCCCACTGCCCACCATTGGCATTACCCCTTGCCCTGGACTTTCCTTCCCTCCACTATCCCAGCTAGACCGCAGTTACCTGGATCATGGAAAGGCACCAGGACATAGTGGATGGGCTCCATGGGGCTGCCCCGTCGTTGCTCCACAATGTGGCGAGCCTGGATTTTGGCAGCGTTGATCTCCTCGCCCATGCTGCCCGTGGTGTCCAGGACAAAGCTCAGGCTGGAGGCTGGGGTGATGTCCAGCAGCCTGGGGAGGGCCACAATGAAAGGCCTACACATTTGTCCCCAGCCTCTGGTTTCTCAGCTCATCTCCAGGAGGCCACTCACCTGGAGAAACCCCTGTCTCCCAGGCGGCTTCGCAGGAGGCTGAAGGCCTGGATGGAGGCCAGAAGGGCCAGTTTTGCAGCCTGGAGGTGGAGCATGTGGTGGGGGGAGAATCCTGGGGCTGTGCTGTCCTTGTTGATGCCTCCCCGTGGTGGCTGGGAGCTGCTCTGGTCAAAACGGCCCCCATGGCTACATTTTCCTGGGTTGGGGAAAGGGATCTGGAGGGTGGAAGTAAAAAACTACTGCCTTCTAAGAAAACGGGGCCCTTTCTGACCTGGCCTGACCCTCTCATTGCTCGGTGAAGGATCAGCAGGAAAGGAAGTGTGACATTTTTTGTGGAGGGCAAATTTGGAGTGGTCAGCCACGCAGCACATGGTGGATCCCCTGAGCCCTCCAGTCAGTCCCTAAAAGCTACCCTAGGGCAACGGAGAAGTCTTATTAGTTGAGTAAGAAGAGGTTCCCTGTCCCCTCCCCCAACAAGTCATGGCTACTCAGTGGGCCTTCATCCACCCACTCCATTCCCAAATGTCTCTCCTTCTTCAGGAAGTGGGGCAAACACCTAGAGAACCAAAATCCCTGGGGACAGGGTCAAGGGAAAGGAAGTGACTCTGTCCCCTTACTTCTGAGGGCTTTCCCGTCTGGTACCTAGAGGCTTGGAAGGATGAGTTCCAAAGTAGCCAGAGGTGAGGAGTGTGACACCCAGTAAATTTCCAGGACAGCTCAGTTCCTCACAATCAGAGCAGGTGGGGTCTCCCTCTGGGAAGAGAGGGCAGAGTTCTAGAGCCTGAGATTCTACAGCCCAGACCCTTATCCCTGTCTGCCCAAACTTCAGCTTTTCCTACCAGCTGGAATAAGGTGAGAGCCCACAGGGAGCTGTCCTAGGTACCCTTCTAGGCTTTCTGAGCTAAACCCGGAGTTCAGGGGCTGGTGGTGAGACTGAGACCATGCTAGAAAAGCCAACAGTGTGGCGGCCAATCCTCTGGGGATAGTGACCTGGGTGAGCTGTGGACAGGAAGTGAATTTGGAATGGACAGGAGGCAGCTTGAGGGTCATTGTTCATTTGGAAGGTTGAGGGGACTGTGAGAGAAAGCCCTGTGGGATCCATGTGAGAAAACTCAGCTGTCTGCAGACCTGGTCCAGTCTCTATCTTGCCCTGTGTGACCTTAGGGAGCCACCCAACTGACCTGGCCTTTGGTTAAACTGGGAGACCTCACAGGTCATTCCAGAGATGAAGTGATGTCACATCCTATGTGACCTCAGGATGTGATATGGTGGCTGAGTAAGCTGAAAAGAGGTGGCTCTGTGGGCTCTGCCCTAACCACTCGGGTCATGGCCATACCTTGCGCCAGGCTCCCAAGCTCTTGCCTTGGCCAGAGGAGGTGAGGGTGTGGCTGCTGCTGCCCCAGTTCCACCCAGTTGCTGTGACTGTAGAAATCCTAGACCCAGGGAAAGGAGGAGAGTGGAATGGGCACTTGTCTCCAGCCTTAACTTGCCACTTTTGTCCCCCACCTGGAAAGCCTCCTCCCTCTCCTGCTACCCCTGTCAGACACCCCAAGGCCTTCCTCTGCTCTCCACAGGAAGTGCCGTCAGTGTGGAGGTGGGGACTACAGCCTGGCTGTGTCTGTGGAGTAGCCTCAGGGCCTTGGCAAGCAGTGCCCTATCCCTTCTAGAGGCACGGTCAAGAAGGCACCGTCTGGGAGACAGGAAGACTGGCAGTGAAGACCCCTCAAACCATTACCCCAGCTCTTTTCTCTTACCTGCAAGGCATGGAGGGCTGCCCCAAGGTGCCGGCGGGCCAGGGTATGATCAAGGGCTCTTGCAGCCACCAGGGTCTCCCGCAGAGCACCCACCAGGCGTGTGCGCCCCTGGCCCAGCCGCTCGGCATCAAAGTGCAGATCAGGGTCGTTCCTGGAAGTCGGCAGGAAGTCCTGGGCTGCATTGGCACGAGATACCTCGCCTAAAGCTGCTCGGAACCGCCGGGAAGGGGACCCAGGTCCAAAGTAGGAGGCAAAGAGGTCATCAGCGAGGAGGGTGCGGCCCTGGGAGAGTGGTAGGAAACGGGCTCCAGGGAAGCCCCATGGATTGGGCCATTGCCCACATTTCTTCAGCAACTGGCATTCAAGGCTGGGTGTGGAAGAACTCAAGGGTGCTGGCCATCCTGGACCTTTCTAAGGGGGAGGGACTCCTCATTTCAGGACCAAGGTTCCTGGGTATTGTTGCTGCAGAGGGTATAGATGGGCTGGGGATGGAGTTCTTTCTTTTGGCAAGCAGGACCTCAAGGAGTAGAGGTCCTAGGACCCTCAAGGGGTCCAGCTGGGATGTGATAAGACCCAGGAACACTCACCAGGAAGTCCTCAAGATGAAGAGGGGGCCGACCTGGGGGCGGCTGCTCCAGGAAGAGCTGCAGAGTGACATTGAGAGCTGCCTCCTCTGTCAGATCCTGATGGGTGATGGAGCCAGGGGCAGCCAGGAGGCTCCAGATGTTGGGGAAGAAGGCAGATGTGGGGGGCAGCAGCTGCAGCAGCAGCAGCAGCACTGAGGAGCCCAGGTAGGCTAAGGGCACGTCAGTGGGGAGCATAACTGAGACATGGACCTGGGGGACAGAAGGCTATCAGGAGGAAGGAGCAGTAGCTCAAGGGCAGGCCTGGCTGTATCCATGGGGACCTACGCAGCCCCTTCTTCTTTGCCTCAAGCACCCTAGCTGCTCCAGCCCAGCTTCCTGCCCTCTGTAGTAGCCCAGACAACCTGAAGGCCTTATCAGGCCAGTTGGGACTTACACCAGCAAGAGGGGTCTGAGGCTCCTCCCCCAAGGATGCCCCTCCCCACCCAGCCTGACACCCCCACCCCACACAGGAAGTCTCCCCTACCTGGTGGCTGGGTCTTCTGACTGGGCTGCTGGATGTGGTGTCAGAGGGCACTTAGGTCAGAGTTATAATTAACTTAAGTGAGCCTTGGGGGAGGAGGACGGAGGCCCAGCGGGGTGGGGCAGAACCAGGCCCTGGCCATAGCTGCAGCGGCTACCAGGGCGGGCCTTCCTTGGCTGCAGTGCGGAGGTGAGAGCTGGGAGGAAGGGAACCCGCAGCGCAGCATGACTCAGGCCTGGCTGGGTGCCAGGGCAGACCCAGACAGATGCACCTCTGCCCACCAGGACCTGCGCCTGGCCCGGTCTGCAGCCTCTGATGATCTGGGAACCCGGCCCCTCAGCACCCCTTTCCCAGTCCTGGTACACATGCAGACAAAAAATGACTTTGTGGCAAAATATTTATTGCTGCCACCCCCCGGGTGTACCACTGGGGGTTATGAGGGTTGGAGTTGTTATCACAGCATCTTCTGAAACAGGGCAATGGCCTCGTCCATCTTCCTGAGCTCTGCTTCTGTCTGGTGGAGCTGGGGGTGGAACAAGGGGCAGTGGGTGGTGAGGACCCAGGCCCAAGAGAGAAGACCTCCAAATGCCCACCGAAGGCAGAGGGTCAGAGTTGGAAAGTCAGGTGAGGGTCATGGGAAGGGATTAGTTAGGGACTGTGTGCTTGGTGGGATGGGAACCCCAAGCACCTCCCCACCAGCACCCCACTTCTCTTCCACCATCACTGGGCTTTTGGGTCTTGCCTTTTCCCAGAGAGGTCAGTTCCTAAGGACAAAGGAGCCTCAAAGCCCAGGTGTCCCACTCAGTGGCCCAGCCTGAGGGGCAGAGATTAGGAACACAGGTTCCCAGGCAGGCATTCAGCCTTCATTTGTAAAGTGGCCAGAGTAATCCTGCCTGCCCAGAGAGGGCTACTGGGCGGATCCAGTGAGTACGCTACCTGGCACCATGGCTGCTGTTCCCTGTGCCCCTCGTGGCTTACCCAGGGCTCCTGCCTGGAGGGCTCCAGTCTATGTGCTCCGAGCCCAGCCCCAGGCATGTGGGATGCCATGTTCTAGGTGCTGGCCATAAGGAGTGTGGCTGGGAGGCAGGGTACCTGGTTCTGGGTCTGACTCTGTCTTCACCTTGCTATGCTCCCACCCACCCACCCAGCTGTTCCCCACCCCCATCTGCTCAAGGGGCCTGGGCTCTGAGCTCCCCCCATAGACTGCCTGGGGCTGAGCACAGTGCAGCCACAGGACTGGGTCCGAGATGTGGGGAGTAGGGAAGAAAACGCCCACCCCCACCACACACCTTGGTTTCGTCTGCCTCCTGGACCTTGAGGGGCACCTTGACCAGGTAGCCCACAGCAGCTCGGCGCTCCCGCAGACGCTGGGCCTGCCGCTGCGCCTCACCACGCTTGGCCTGCAGCTTGCCTAGCTCCCGGGCCGGGTCCACCAGCCCCTGCAGCTGCAGGTGGACTGAGCAGCGGTCAGAGGCCAAGGCCACAGCACAACCCTGGGGTGCAGGAGCCCCCAGAGCCAGGACAGCCACCACACCTGTGCTGGCCAGTGCCTGCACGTAACCCGACACTGCTGATGCCAGGGCACCTGTGGCCTCATCAGCCACTTCCAAGAAACCTGCCAGGGGAGGGAAGATGGTAAGGTAGCCATACTGGAGATTGGGCCCAGGGACAGTGGGACAGGGTAGACATGGGGCCCCAAGGCTCACAGTCAGGCCAGATCCGAATGAGGTTGTAGTCGGCACGCAAGGAGCGCACGGCTCGAGTGATGCTCAGGGCCAGCTCAATGGCAGCCTCTGCCTCAGGGTCCTTCCAGGAGCACTGTGGGGCGAAGCAGGGGGTGAGGAGGGCTAGGGCAGGCTGGAGCCCCCTCCAGACCAAACCCATACCTCTGAGGGCTCTGGGTAAGAGGTAACGCAGAGGCTAGGAGGTGCTTGTGGCGTCCGCCTGGGCAGCCTCTGGAACAGCTCTTCAGTCAAGAAGGGCATGAATGGTGACAGCAACCTCAGGCCAACATCCAGGCAGGTGTAGAGGGTCTGGCGAGCACACTCAGCGGCCACCTGGTCCACCCCATTCAGCACAGGCTTCAGGCACTCCTAGGAGATGGAGAGGCACAGGGCTCAGGGCTGGAAAAGGTCTAGTCTCCAGCCCTCACTGTACCTGTGACAACTGGGAGGGGGACAGGTAGCTCAGGTCTCATGGCCAACCACTGGAAAAGGGAAGCCCAGGGCTCTGCTGCCCCCACCACTCGGCTCCTCCTCACCAGGTAGACATCACAGAGCTCATAAAGCCAGAAGCTGTACTGGGCGGTGGTAACAGCTGGGAAGTCGTAGGCCTGGAACCCTTGGTTGCTGAGCCTCACGGCCTCAGTCAGCCGGCTGCGGATCCAGCGGTCCATCAGGCTCTCGTGGCCTCCAGGCTTGGGAGGAGGGGCAGATCAGCCAAGGCCCACCGTAGTTGGGGGGAGGAAGATACCCAGGAGGAGGGAGCCAGAACCCCACGGAGGCAGGAACCATGGGCAAATATGTATTCCAAGAGCCTGCTGGGTCTAAAGCCATCATGTGCCAGTATCTGAGGGTAGGACCCCAATGCCCCGGGCTTTCCCTGTAACCCTCTGCCCCCCACAACATGGAGGCTCCTGGGCCACACTTGGTGTTGGACTGGGAGGGGTGTATGTTGGTCATCTCGTGACTACCAGGCCCTCACCTCAGAGGTGGTTGAGGGCACAAAACCCTTGCCAAGTCCACGAAGGGCAAACTTGGTGGCGTTCCAGAGCTTGTTGCAGAAGTGGCGGTATCCCAGTATCCGGTTCACATCCAGGTTGATGTCACGACCTAGGTACGGTGAGTGTGTCCTCAGCCCCACCCTCCTTCCCAAATCTCACCCAGGGCAGAGGAGGAGAGGGGTGGCCTCAGAAGAGGAAAGACATGACAGAGATTTGGGGGCCCTACCCTGAGATGTGTAGGCGCACAGTCCAAACCGGAGGGCATCAGTGCCACACTCAGGAATCCCCGCTGGGAAGTCTGCCTTCTGCAAGAGGAGCCGGTGTCTGAGTCCTGAGCCAGCACCCCCTTCCCTCTGCCCACTCCCTGGCCCTGGCCACCCTCATACCTGCCCTTCTTTAGCTCTCTCCACCTCACTGGGATCCAGGTTGCTATTCAGTAACTGGCCGTGGAGGCCCTGAGGGTGAGGTGGGAGGGGTCAGGGGGCTGTGGCCACAGCCTTGAAGTCCTCCCCAGCCTGGCCCAGCACCCAGCTCCACCTGCAGCGAGACTCCGTAGATGACATCCAGGGGGTCGATGACATTGCCCAGAGACTTGCTCATCTTCCGGCCATGGGCATCTCGCACAATGGCATGGAGGTAGACCTGAGGCAGGAAGGAGCCTGTGAGGCTGCGCCTCCCTACCAGACCCCACTGCCCCCCCAGGGCCCTGTGTCTGAACCTCAAGTCCCTCAGTGTCCCACCAGCCCATTCAGCACCTTCATGGACTCAGAGGTGCTCACTCCTCTCTGGGAAGCCCACAGAATCACCAAGCAGATCCCAGGCTGGCTTCCAGGCCCCACAGGCCCACCCACAGCTGTCCAGGGACCCTGCCTGTGCCCCATCCATGCTGAGTCTGAGCTGTGGCACAGGAGAGGGTGGAGACTCTGGGAGGGTCTCAGCAGGCTTCGCACCTCGCTGAAGGGTAGCCTGCCGGTGAGCTTCAGGCCCAGCATGACCATCCTGGCCACCCAGAAGAAGAGGATGTCATGGCCTGTCTCCAGCAGTGTCCCCGGGTAGAACACACTCAGATCTTCTGACTAGGGGCAGAACAGAGAGTGACGGGGAGCCAAGCACCCACCTCCAAGACCCCCACCCACCTAGGCTGGCCTCTGGGACGTACCTGGTTGGGCCAGCCCAGGATGGAGAAGGGGAAGAGGCCAGAGGAGAACCAGGTGTCTAAGACATCTTCATCTGAGGGAAGCCAAAGGTCAGAGGTCAGAGATGAGGCTCAGAGGCCCAGCTCTGCCCTCCACCCCCAAGGCCCTGCCTTGCCTTGCCGGAGACTGATCTTGTCAGGGGACACTCCAAATTCCTTGGCTGCCTTCTCACGGGCCTCGGCCTCGCTGCGCCCACTCACCCAGTACCGCCCGTCGGGGTCCTGCCACAGGTGCAGTGAATACCCAGGGGGCGCCCCTGCCTTGCCCCGCCCCTGCCCCACACCAAGCACTCAACAAACCACAGTTCCCCCCAAATGTGCAGTATTCCACGCTGGACCAGTTCTCACCTCCCCAGGGGGGATGGCTGGGTCGCTGACAGTGACAAAGTAGGCTGGGATGCGATGGCCCCACCACAGCTGCCGGGAGATACACCAGTCCCTGCAAATGGCAGGGAAGGAGGGGTCAGGGCCAGGGAGGTGCCCTGGCCTGTGCCCGGACCAGCACCTCACCCAGTCACCTTCCCCACATAAAGCCTGACGCACCGGATATTGTCCATCCAGGCATGCCACGTCCGCTGATGGGCCTCAGGCAGGATGCGGAGGTCACCCCGAGTGACAGCAGCACCAGCGGCCTGGGCCATCTCCCCACAGCGCACGTACCACTGTGGCCGCAGCAGAGGCTCCACCACGTCCTTGGACCGGCTGCAGGTACACAGAGGTGGGGAGGTTGAATGGGGAGCTCTCTGAGGAGCCACCCCCCTTTCTCTGGCCCCACCCTCACTTGCAAAGTGGCACCACCATGGGGTTGTCCTTGATGCCACGGAATAGTCCTCGCTCCTTCAGCGCCGCCAGCACTGCCTTCCTGGCCTCGAACCTAGGCAGGCCCTGGGTGGAGACAAGCCCCATTATGGCTGTGCCTTGGTACCCCGCTGTCCCCAGACCAGGCTCCACATCCAGGCAGTCTCACCAGAAAAGGCGGGGGCACGTTGACCAGGGCCCCTTGGGAATCCATGATGCTGATAGCCTCTAGCCCATGCCTCTGCCCAACCTCATAGTCGTTCTGGTCATGTGCAGGGGTGATCTTCACCGCACCTAGAGTGTACGTGGGGGTGCTAGGACCATGAGAGACTCAATGGAGTCCCTTCCCACATGCACCTCTTTTGCTGAAGGATGTGTCTCCTAGACTACCTGTCTCCCACTTTCCTAAGACAGTTCCCTGAGAACCAGCCCAAGTCCTGCCTGTTTAGGTGAAGCTTATTTTCTTTTCTTTGTCAGGGAAGTGGGATGGTGGGATGTGCCTCCTGGGCTCCTTCCTCTCCCCACAGGACAGTCCCCTGCTCACCTGTGCCAAACTCCATGTCCACAAAATCATCAAAGACGATGGGGAGGTTGAGAGACAGAAACGGGTGGATCACGCTCTTCCCCTTCAGATGCTGGGAACCAAGGGAGACCTCAAAAATGCATGAAGGGCTGCGCCCTCCTAACCTGGGCCCTGAATGTCTCAATACCCAAATTCCCCCGCCAGGGCTAGAAAGGAGCCCCAAGATGACTTTCTTTTTTAAATCCTTACCCGCAGACATTTTTGCATTTATTTTCAGATAGAGCGGAAAGGAGAGAGAGGGTAAGAGAGAAAGAGAAAGATCGATGTGAGAGAGACACATCGAGTGGTTGCCACCCACACAACCCCAACTGGGGCCGGGGACAAACTGTAACCGAGGGACGTGCCTTAGCGGGAACCGAACCCAGGACTCTCTGGTCCGCAGGCTCTAACCGCTGAGCCAAACCGGCCAGGGCCAAGATAACTTTCTAATCGAATCTTCTCTGCCTTTCAGCCAGCAGTCTTCCCCAGCTGCAGGAGCACCCGCACACCTGGTATCTGGGGTCTTTGGGATGCACTGCTACAGCCACATCTCCCAGCATCGTCTCGATCCGAGTTGTCGCCACCACCACCTCCTCATCGCTCTCTGGGGTGACAGGCAACCTTGTTATCTCAGCGCTGGCCCCTTCCTGTGCTCCACCCCACCCAGCCCAGGATCCTGGTGCCCTGGCTCCTACCTGAGCCTTGGACCTTGTAAGCAAAGGAGATGAGGACCCCAAACTCCACCTTTTCCTTGTAGCCAGGCACAGAGAGCAGGGTGCGACCTGTCAGCTCCTTCTTGTCCACCTGTGAAATGGGTATTAGGAAAAGCGGCCGGGGACTAGGGCTGGGGTGGAGCTTCAGAGAGCCTGGGGCAGGGGTACACCTCGATGTCAGAGATGGCAGAGTTGAGGGTGCAGGACCAGTTGACAAGGCGGGTACTGCGGTAGATGACTCCTTCCTCGTGGAGCCGGACGAAGCCCTCTGTCACAGCTGCTGACAGTTTCTAGGGAGGAGTAGGGGAGTCAGGGGTGGGCCTAGGGGCCCAGGCAGACTTTTCAAGGCAGCAGGGTCCTGTGAGACTGGCCTGTCCAGAGTCCCACTGCCCAGCACCTAGACCCCTATGAGGGCTGCCAAGGGCGCAGTACTTTCCCTGAGGGGAGAGGGTACTGTGGAGCACAAGCACAGGCAACAAGCCTGCCGATACTGGAGATGGCAGGGAAGCCACTCAGGTGAGGAAAGGTGCCAGTGCAGAGAATCCTGGGAGTTTAGGCTCCATGGGAGGGTGAGGCCCCATGTACAACCTGGAGGAATGTGAGCTCCCAGAGTGGTGACAAGAAGCACAAAGGGTCATGGCAAGGGAACAGAAATGACATTTGCAGCTGAACCCTCGGTGATTTCCCATGTGTGGGTTCAATCCCTGGGGGAGTGTACAACACGCAGTCTCTCATCTATGGGTGCCTCATACTGGGGAGCCTCCCCAGCCAGCCCCAGCCCCAAGACCCCTCCTATTCACAGGGTCCATGGTGAAACAGGCTCGATCCCAATCCAAGGAGCTGCCAAGCTTCCGAAGCTGGTGGTAAATCCGGTCCCCTTTCCTGGGAGTGGACAGACAGGTAGATCAGCACTCAGGCCTGGCTGCAGGGAGACATGGGGTGGCTGATGGGGCAGTGTGGGGATCACTCATGCTCTGAAATTGACCTGGGCTCTGAAGCCATTGACCCTCAGCCTCTGGAAGAGGGTGTGACCCTGAAGCCAGGGTCACGGGTGACACAGGTCTTGAGGGGAAGGGGGCAGGAAGCCAGGGCTGCTGCACACTCACTCCTCCTTCCACTTCCAGACCTCCCGCAAAAATGCCTCGCGGCCCAGCTGGTGCCGGGTCAGGCCCTGCTCTCGCCAGAGCTTCTTCTCTACCACCACCTGGGTGGCGATGCCTGCATGGTCACAGCCAGGGTTCCACAGGGTGGTCTCCCCACGCATGCGGTGCCTGTGGAGGAGGACAGAGGTGAGTGGACTGGTGAAGCCTGGCACTAATGAAGAGGGCCTCTGGGTGGGACGTCAGCGCACTCGGAAAGGAAAGGGCAGTGGAGAGGGACCCAATCCTCAAGTTCCGGTCTGGGGGAGACGTGCAAGGCCAGCCACAGCAATCTGGCAAAGGAACAAAGAGGAGGCTCCTGTCCAACTAGACAGCAAAACATGTGGGAAAGTTATGCTTATTCAAGCAGTTAGTTACAACACAGGAACAAAGTTACAGACGAAAGGGAACAAATTAGTGACTGGAAACAGATCCAAGCCAATTTAGTATTTGTCAGGGGTGGGATTTCCTATCAATACAAAAGGGAAAAACAATTTAAAAAACTAAAACTATGAGAAAAACCATAGAAAATGACAGTTTTCTGCCCGGCCGCTGTGGCTCAGTGGTTAACCGTCGACCCATGCACCAGGAGGCCGCTGGTTAGATTCCCAGTAAGGGCACATGGCCAGGTTGTGGGCCCGATCCCCAGTAGGGGGCATGCAGGAGGTGGCCAGTTGATGTTCTCTCTCATCAAAGTTTCTATCTCTCTCTCTTTCTCCCTTCCTCTCTCTCTAAAATCAATAAACAAAAGTTAAAAAAAAAAAAAGGAAAGAAAAAGACAACAACAAAGAATCAATAGAAATGTGGGCAATGACAGATGTACACAGACAGTTCTATGAGGAGAAACCAGACTGGCACAGACACGGGAAGAGGCACAACTCACTAGTTATCAGAACTACAGAGGTGGCCTCTTTTTGCCCATCAGATTAGCAAAATGAAGATAATGTCCAGAGTTGGCAAGGCCATGGGGAAATGAATATCCTCACAGGGAATTCATGGAGATATAAATGGGTAAAGCTGTTTTGTAGGGCAAATTGGCAGTTTCTATTTGTACTTAATGTAGGCATGTCCCTCTGACCTAGCAGTTTCACTTTCTGGTAACTACGCAAGAGAAGTCTTCTTTCACATGTGCTTGAAAAAGCTTGTGTAGGAATGTGTATTCCAGCAAGATTTTCTTTCTCTCTTTTTTTTTCATCCTCACCCGAGGACATTTTTGCATTTATCTTCAAATAGAGCAGGGGGGAGAAAGAGAGGAAGAGCGAGAGAAAAACATCAATGTGCGAGACTCACATCGAATGGTTGCCACCCACACGACCCCAATCGGGGCTGGAGATGAACTGCAACTGAGGTGCATGCCCTTAGCGGGAACCGAACCCAGGACTCTCCGGTCCACAGGCTGACGCTCAAACCGCTGAGCCCAGCAAGATTTCGACAGAGAAAAATTAGAAACCATAAGTTTTTTAAAAAGTGACTCCATTATGGTATAGTCACACTATGGAATGCTACAGAGAAATGACAGAGAATGAAATCAGTCTATACATAAGGGTCAGGAAAGATCTCTAAGACAACTATTAAGTGTAAGAAGAAAGTTGAAGAACAACATGACAAAAAAGAAAATCCTACCCAAAAGGAGAACTATACATTTCTACGGGTGCATGTCATGTAAGTAATAGACAAGAAAGATAAAAAAAGATCCAAAATCAAAGCGATAACAAAGGCTCAGTCTTGAGAAGGAGTAGGCCTGCAACGGGGTAGTCAAGGAGATTTGAAACTTTAAATTTCTTACAATAAGAATATTTCACATTATTTCTTGTTTAATTAAAATAATGTTATTTAGCCCTGGCTGGTTTTGCTCAGTGGTCAGAGCATCGGCCTGCAGACTGAAGGGTTGTGGATTTGATTCCCAGTTGAGGGCATGTACCTGGGTTGCAGGTTCAATCCCAGGCCCCAGTCAGGGTAGTGTGAGAGGCAACCAATCTATGTTTGTTTCTCTCTCTCTCCCTCCCTTCCACTCTAAAAATCAGTGGAAAAATATCCTTAGGTGAGGATTAACAAAAAAAAAAGTTGTTATTTCTACTAACAAGAGAAGGGAGAGAAGGGTGTCTACAAGTTGGTGAGTGTCGGTTATTGACTAGGGGAGAAAGCTGTGATCAGAGGGGAATGAGAGAGAAGTGTACCACCACCAGAGGGCAGAGCTGAGGGCCAACATGGAAGGGAGAGGGGGAGGGTCCTAGTCAGGGAAGGGAAGGAAGCAGAAAGAACCAGTTGGGAGGGGACAGGAGCTCACCACCGGGTCAGGGAGTCCTGGATGGCGTTGGTGAGCGCGTGGCCCAGGTGCAGGGAGCCTGTCACATTTGGGGGTGGAATGCACATCATGAAGGTGCCCCGTGGATTTGGTGCTGACACGCTGGAACGCTGTGTAGGGGGAAGGATGGCCATATGCTAAGGCGTCTCGGCACCTCTCCCAGCCCCTCCCCCTCCAGGCCTGGGTGGCAGTGCCCACTCACTCCATACTCTGGCTTGAAGAAGCCCTGCTGCTCCCACCAAGGGTACCAGGCTGCCTCCACGTACTGGGGGCTGTAGGAGTCGGGCATGGTGCCACTGACATCTGCAGGAGAGGCAGGCAGGAATCAGTGCTGAGGCTGAGAGTAGCTGGAAAGGGAGGGTGAGCCCGCAGAGAAGCACCTCTGCAAATCTTCACCAAATAAAATGGTGGGAGCAAGGACAAAGCAGGATGGGAAAAACAGAAGCAGCAGCAGCTGAGGAGGGTGGCGGTGAAGGGTGGGGGTTCCTTCCCTGTCCTCGTACCTTTCTTTTCCCCAGGTGGAGTTGGGAGGTCATAGGTAATAACTCCAGGATCCCGCTTCTCCCTCTTCTCTGGTTTTGGTTTCTTCTGCTTGGGAGGGAAAGATACAGACCCAGATATCAGGCCCCTCCCCCCTCACTATGGCACCAACATCCTGTCCTTACCTCCCTTAGCCTCTTACCTCCCTGGGCGACGGTTGCTGCTGTTGCATCTTCTGCTTCTGTTGGAATTTCTCTAGCTTCTCCCGTTTCTTTGCCTCTTTCTTGAGTTGAGCAGGTGTCTTTGGAGGTGCAGTGACCTCAGGGCCTGGTGAGAGGCATAGAAATGCAGACTTAGCCTACAGGAGGCCCCCTGTGAAGGTGCTGCTGTGTCTCAGATGGGCTACTCCAGCTACCCAAGGGCTTCTCCATGCTGACCTCCCACCTTACCCTCCCACAGGCACCTGCCCCTGGAATTCTGTCATTCTGAGAGAAACAAAGAAAGTGAGCTGCATGGATGACCCCAGGGAACCCCTCCCCTCCTACCTGCACCCTTCCTCACCTGGCTGTTGGGAGAGAGGCCTGGCCCCCGAGTACAGAACCACCTCTCCCAGCACAGCCCGGAATTCTGGCTGCTGGACACAGGTGATGAACCAGCGAGTGACATTACCCCAGATCCGGCGGACAGAGGGGTGTAGGACCTAGGAAGGGGAAAAGAAATAAACTATCCTTAGTTACCTTATAGTGAGGTCTGAGAGGAAGTAACCCCATTCTTTGCCAGGACCTGGTGACTCACGTATCGGAAAGGCAGCAGCAAGGCTGTGACAGCCGCCAGGTCAGCCAGCGTGGGAGCCTCCCCGGCCAGGTAGGTGTGCAGCCGAAGCCACTCTTCCAAGGGGCTCAGGGCCCGTCCCAGGGCCCCCAGTGCAGCCTAGCAGGAAGGGGAAGGGGTATGAGACAGGGCTTGGCCTCCTTCCACTCCCACAAATCATGACCTCTGAGGCTAGTTTCATCTTCTTTGAAATGGTCATAAGAAAAAGAAGCCCTGCTGCCTCTTTCTTTCTTTCTTTCTTTCTTTCTTTCTTTCTTTCTTTCTTTTTTTCTTTCTTTCTTTCTTTCTTTCTTTCTTTCTTTCTTTCTTTCTTTCATTCATTCAGTAAATTCCTACTGAACACTCACTATGTGTCAGTTGCAATAAGAAGTACATGAAGTTAACGATTACATGAGACAACACAGTAATTGTTTCAACAATATTTATTAAGCAACTTACTACATGCCAGGTACTTCTCTAAGGAATGAGGAGAGAATTTAAACAGATGGGGCACCTGACCTGCTGGAGTTTACATTGTAATTGGGGAGACAATAAATGAGCAAATATGCATTACCCTGTTTTTCTCCTTAAATGCTATGAACAGAAATAAATCAGGCTGAGGGAGAGAGGGAATGCCAAAGAGGGAGCCCTCTATTTTAATGATTTTTTTCTTTATTGTTGGAAGTATTGCAGATGTCCCTCCTTCTTCCCCATTGACACCCTTCTCCCTGCCCTACTCTTCACCGCACTGCTGTCTGTGTCCACTGGTTATGCATATATGCATTTAATTTCTTTGGGTTCTCTCTTCCCGCCTGTTCCTCTCCCCTGCCCCTGAGGTTTATCAGTCTGTTCTCTACTTCCATGTCTCTAGATCTATTTTGTTTGTTAGCTTATTTTGATTTTATATCCCACAAATAAGTGAGATCATGTGATATTTGTCTTTCTCTGACTGGCTTATTACGCTCAGCATTAATATTTTCCAGGTCCCTCCATGTCGTCTCAAAGGATAAGAGATCTTTCTTACAGCTGTATAGTACTCCATTGTGTATATGTACCACAGCTTTTTTATCCATTCGTCTACTGATGGACACTTGGGCTGTTTCCAGATCTTAGCTATTGTAAATAGTGCTGCTATGAACACAGGAGCACGTGTATTCTTTCTGATTGGTGTTTCAGGCTTCTTAGGATATATTCCTAGAAGTGGGATCACTGGGTCAAATGGCAGTTCTATTATTAATTTTTTGAGGAAACACCGTATTATTTTCCATAGTGGCTGCACCAGTCTGCATTCAAGAGAGACCTCTATTTCACATAGTGTAATCAGGACATGAGGGAGCCAGCCAGGATCTAAGTCACATATTGATTCCATTTACTCAATTATTTATTCATTCATTCAAAAAATACTAAATATCACCTGGCAGGTGTGGCTCAGTGGTTGAGAACTGACTCATGCACCAGGAGGTTGCTGATTTGATTCCCAGTCAGGGTACATGCCAAAGTTCTGGGCCAAATCCCCAGTGGGGGGCGTGCAGGGGGCAGCCAATCAATGTTGTCTCTCTTTTTTTTA
Organism: Molossus molossus; assembly: GCF_014108415.1. Classification (NCBI taxonomy): domain Eukaryota; kingdom Metazoa; phylum Chordata; class Mammalia; order Chiroptera; family Molossidae; genus Molossus; species Molossus molossus. The sequence goes on from NW_023425402.1 coordinate 2,766,774, forward strand.
ATCCGTACCCGAGGACATTTTTCCATTTTTTGTTCAGACAGAGTGGGAGGGAGGGAGGGAGAGAAACATCGACATAAAAGGGACACATCAAGTGGATGCCACCCACATGACCCAAGCAGGGCCAGGGACAAACTGCAACCGAGGTACATGCCCATAGCGGGAACTGAACCCGGGTCTCTCTGGACCACAGGCCAACGCTCTAACCGCTGAACCAAACCGGCCAGGGCCAATGTTTCTATCTCTGTCTCCCTTCCTTTCTCTCTAAAATCAATAAAGGAAAAAAATACTAAATATCTACCATGTGTTCAATATATGGTGTGTGATAAGGACCAGAAGGCACAGCCCCACTCTGGAAGGACTTAGTTACAATCTGTTGTGGTTATCTCCTTTCCCTTACTTTCCCCTCATTTCACTGCTCCTTTCTGGCCTCCCAGCATCATTATCTCTCCTGGCCCTACCTGCCTCTCCTCTCTCCTCTTCATATCTCCTTCACCCAGTCTTTCCCTACAATTCACAGTAACTTCTATCATCGGTTTAAAGCTCATCAAACTTTTATTCAGGAACTTTCAAGTGCCTAGCACTAGACTGTGCTCTGCACACTTCTTTTAATCTTCTCAACATGAAAACTAAAGTTTTCATAGACAAAAGGAAGCCTAAGGCTCAGAGGGGTTAGTTACTAGGCAATCTGGGATTTGATCAGTCTTTCCCCACATCTGACATGCTATCTTCTTGCCTCATTATCCATTCCAATTCTTGCTTCCTTCTTCTAAAACTCCCGCTCCCCATCTTCTCCCCACTCACCTGGGGGTCCTGGACAGAGCTGCGGAGTCCCAAGGCGGGCAGCGTTGCCCCACAGGCAGCTGGTATTAGCTCCGTGTCGGCGTAACTGACCCACTGTTGGACGAGGACGGCTGGCCGGCTGCCCCCAGGGCCCCCCAGGCCTGCTGGCCACAGCAGCTGGGCCACAGCCGTGGCCCCCCACACCCAGAGCCCACCGGGCCCCTGCTCCAGGGCAGGCAGGCGGGGTGGGGGAAAGGGAGTCCTGCTGGCTGGAGGCGGCTGGAGACAGATGCGGGGGTGGGGCCCTCCCCAGCCCGGCCCCTCCCCCGCCTCCCCGTAGCGCGCAGCTATGAGGGCTCGGAGGCTTGGGAAGGCATCAGGGTGAGGGGAGACGTAGAGGATGGACATGGTCCTGCAGGGGACCCAACCGGGTGGAAAAGACCTAAGGAGAAAGAGACACCGGGAAGACTGAGCGAGCTGGGGTCTGAGTAGAAACCGCAGGCGCCCGAGGCCCCCAGGACTGGGGCGTCTGATTGGGCCTCAAGAGCCGAGGGTCCGACTGTCGGAGTGGCGGTGACAGTGGGGACTTTCCGGGTCCTCGGGGAGAGTAGGAGCCGGGAGGAGCCCCTCAGTGTCCACAGGACGCGGGTTCAGGCCGCAGGTACGTACTGGAGGGAGGTGGTCAGCCGGGCGCCGGCCAAAGCTGGACCGGCCTGGCGACCGGGGCCGAGGAGTCTAGCGGCCGGGACGGTAGGCGGTTCTCCGGGCGCCCCGGCTCCCTGGACCGCCGCCTGGGCTGTCGGCACCCACGTGTCGCCCCTTTGTGACAGCGAGCGTTTCCGGCCCGCGGGTCCTGGCTTGGGCGGCCGTGCCCCGCCTGCGTGCGCAGCCGCCACCCCGCGCGACACTGGCCGGGGGGGCCGCCCGCCGCGCTCGGGAGGGAGGGCGCGGGCGCCGGCGCGGGCACAGGACGGGTCGCCCCCAGGACCGCGCCCCCGTCAGGCGCTCTCGTCGGGCACTCCCGTCGGGCGCGGCCGCGGGCACCCAGGTGGGTCCTCAGGCCGCAGCGAGGGGGCGGTGCCCGGGGGAAGCGGCGGAAGCGGCCCGGGAAGGTGCTGCGGCCAAGCGGCCTGCCTCGACCAGGGCCCCAGTGCCTCGTCTGTTGAGAACTGGGGTCACTCTGGGTGGCAGCAATGCAGAGAGCGCTCATCTGGAGCGGGAATGGGTGAATACAGGCAATTTGCATTCACCCCCCACAATAAAAAGTATGCCACTTGTTTGCCCTGAATGTCAGAGTGCGCGTTACCGGGGCAGGCCAGCCTGTAGTGTGTGGGATCTTGACTTCGTGTAGGAAAGATTCCACGAGTCCACATGGGCTTGAACAGGTGTTTGTTAGTGCTGGGGGCAGAGCAGCAGAGGAAGGGATTGGGGTAGAAGAAACCACGGGAGAACCCAGGCTGTGCTCTGCTCTGGCTCCTGGAAACGTCGGGGGCGGGGCTGCTGAACCCACTGGGAAGTCAGAGGAAAGGGGCTTTGGAGACAGGGTCCGGGTGGGCTGGGGTCAAGCTACTGCTGAACACTGCTCCCCTGGTTGCCAGTCTCACGGGGACCCTTAGAAATAAGAAGTTTATGCCTGGGAACCGGCCTGGGCATGCTCTGGAGAGAACCCACACTGAGTCTCTGTCCCAAGGGTTTTTTATCTTTTTTTTTTTCCTGCAGGTGAGAATCTTAGGAGAGGGTTTCAGTAGAATATTTATCAGCCTTCTAGGCGCATTTTTAAAAATATTATTTGCCTGACCAGTGTGGCTCAGTGGTTGAGCTCAACCCATGCACTGAGAGGTAGCCAGTTCGATTCCCAGTCAGGACACATGCCCAAGTTTCACGAGTCCACATGGGCCACATCCCCAGTGGGGGGCATGCAGGCGGCCACCAGTCGATGTTCTGTCTCATCGGTGTGTGTGTGTTTGTGTGTCTCAAATGAATAAAGAAAAAAACACTTTATTTTTTTTGGTTAATCCTCACCCAAGGATACATTTTTCCATTGATTTTTTTTTTTAGATAGAGTGGGAGGGAGGGAGGGAGGGAGACATGGATGTGAGAGAGACCCATCGATTGGTTGCCTCCACCACCACCCCAACCGCAAATGGGTCTGGGGATCAAGCCTGCCACCCAGGTACGCGCCCTTGACCCAGAATCAAACTTGTGACCCTTCAGTCCAAGGGTGGATGCACCAACCACTGAGTCAAACCTGCCAGGGCTCTAGGTGTTGTTGTTTTTAATTTTTTTCTTTATTTATTTTAGAGAAAGAGGAAGGGAGAGGGAGAGAAAGATAACATCTATTGACTGCCTCTTGCATGCCCCCCACTGGGGATGGGGCCCACAACCTGGGCAAGTGCCCTGTCTGGGAATCAAACCAGCAACCTCTTGGTTCTGGGTCAACACTCAACCACTAAGCCACACCAGCTGGGCTCCAGCTGCATTTTTAATATGATGATGCATCAAAGAGTGGATAGGGGAAATCTTGGATTATTCTTTGGTCTGTTTTACAGTTTTACTTTTATCTTAGGTCTGTCTGTCTTTAACAGGGGTTTTGTTATTCCCCAACTTCATCTGTCCTTGGGCTTAGCGGGCACAAATGGCATTAATTGGGTCTTTGTTCTCTATTTTTCCCAGGCCAGGGTGATTTAAGTTATGTATTCTCTAGTTAGGGAGCAGTGTTATGAACCATTTGCTCTGTCATCCTTGGTTGGGGAGGTAAAGTTTTGTAATTCACCAGCTGGCTGTAAAAAGTTCAAATTGTTTGGCCTTGTTTAATTTTTCTCTGTTTCCCCATTCCACTTCCCCAGAGATTTTCCTAGCTTCTCACTATCCTGCCTCATACTGACTTGGCTGGGTTGAGGAAAAAATCCAGCAGCATCAAATGCATCTTGGTGTCTGATTTAACAATAATGGTCCCATGCCCTGGCCGGTTTTGCTCAGTGGTTAGAGCGTCAGCCTGCAGACTTGAGTCCCAGGTTTGGTTCCTGTTAAGGGCACGTGTCTTGGTTGCAGTTTGTCCCCGGCCCTGGTTGGGGTCGTGTGGGTGGCTACCGGTCGTTGTTTCTCTCGATCACCACCCCCCCACCCCTGCTCTATCTGAAGATAAACGTAAAAATGTCCTTGGGTGAGGATTAAAAAAATAACGGTCACATTACGAAAGACAGCAGGCACTCATCGTAGGTGCAATCTGAGCAAAAGGCCATGTAGGTAAAGGCATGTTCAGGAAACATGGTGTAGCCCAATTGAGGTAGTAGTATATGGTTTATACCAAAGAACAGTGGCAGGTAATACTGGGAAGTTGGGTTGGATTCTTGGCTGGAGTAATGAAGATCAAGAGCTTGGATGAATTCAACATCCCCTTCCCACGCTCCAGCCTCCTTCCCAAAACACACAGAACCAGAAATTTGCATCATAAATTTTATTCCCGATGCGGGACAGATTCCTTCCATCCCCAAATGAATCACATGCTGCCCCTGAGAGTTCTAGGAGATTCTCCCACCATCTCTGGGAAAGGAGTAAGAAAGGCAGGTGCTGGGGACAAGGAACACTGCAGTTCCCCAGACAAGTTTCATCCCCTTCTCACTGAGGATAGCTGCTCCCCACTAATTAGTCCTCTCATCTATTCATCCCTTAAAAAAAAAAAAAGGCAACTTCACTATTAAAAAAACAAAAACACAACATCTCAAGTATGAGTGGAGGGGTTCTGGGCTAGGACACCAGGTCAAGGATCACCAGTGGAAGAGGGAAAGGAAGTAGAGAAGGAGCCATCACTGTTTCTGCTGCAGGGCCTCCTTCCTTGCTGCATCCTGTAGTAACTGCGTGTCCACCTCATCTGCTGGCAACTGCACATAGCGGACCACTGAGCCTCGGATGAAGCAGTTCTTCACTGATAACTAGAGAAAGGTAGGCAAATGTGAAAACACCCTTTAAAATGTCCTCTACCTGCCCTGGCCGGTTTGGCTCAGTGGTTGGAGCATCGGCCTGCGTACCAGAGAGTCCCAGGTTTGGTTCCTGCTAGGGCACGTACCAAAAAAAAAAAAAGAGTCCTCTATCCACCCAGGGCCCTCCTGCTTTTAGAGGTGCTTCCATTTTCCACCACCCGCAACTCACCATGTGAGGGTACTTCTCAGGGTCTGTGACACTGATGTCAGTTAGTTTGATGTTGAGATACTAAGAAAAGATGAATACCATCATTAGCCCTAGAGAAAAGATACAAGTATCCCATCCTTAACCTCTCCCCTTCTCCTTCCCCAAGACCAGTCCTGGGCTCTTGCTCTGTCTTACCTGATCCACAGAATGGAGGGTTCCACAGATGCTGTCAGGGGAAGAGGGAAGAAAGAACCAAATTAGTTTACACCAAAGTCAACATAGAAGTGACTTGAGAGCTGAGATAAGAATACAGTTTGGGCCCTGGCCAGTTTGGTTCAGTGGCTGAGCATCGGCCTGCAGACCAGAGAGTCCCGAGTTCGATTCCTGCTAAGGGCACATACCACACACACAAAAAAAGCACCTCTTTCACCAATCAGAGAGAATATATGTACCCCCATGTTCATAGCAGCACTATTTACAATAGCTAAGCCCTGGCCAGTTTGGCTCAGCGGTTAGAGCATCGACCTGCGGTCCCGGGAGACCCGAGTTCGGTTCCCGCTAAGGGCGCGTACCTCGGTTGCAGTTTGTCCCCGGCCCTGGTTGGTCGTGCGGGTGGCAGCCACTCGATGTGTCCCTTTCACATCGATGTTTCTCTCTCTCTCTCTCTCTCTCTCTGTTCCCGTCTCTCCCTCCCACTCTACCAGAACAAAAAAGGAAAAATGTCCTCAGATGAGGATAAAAAAACAAAATACAATAGCTAAGATCTGGAAACAGCCCAAGTGTCCATCAGTAGACGAATGGATAAAAATGCTATGGTACATATACACAATGGAGTACTATGCAGCTGTAAGAAAGATCTCTTATCCTTTGAGACAACATGGAGGGACCTGGAAAGTATTATCCTAAGCAAAACAAGCCAAACAGAGAAAGACAAGTATCACATGATCTCACTTATTTGTGGAGTATAATGAACATAACAGTGTGAGGAATGGGGTAGTCCCAGAGACGTGGAAGTGGGGTACAGACTGACAATCCCCAGAAGAGGGGGTGGGGGAGATAAACCACAGAACTTATATACATGTATTCATGAACAATGGACATGGACAACAAAGCTGGGGACAGGACGGGGAGGGGGGAATCAGTGGGAGGAGAGGGAGGGAAGGGAGGGAGGGAGGGAGGGAAGGGAGGGAGGGAACAGTCTGGGGAAGTCACGGACTTGGGGAAGCCAGAATAGGTGGAACCAAAAGGGGGCATTCCTAAGCCCTAGAGAAGGAAAGACAGTGCTTCCAGAACACTGGATTTATTTACTTATTTTATTTTTTATCCTCACCTGAGGACAATTTTGCACTTATCCTCAGATAGAGTGGGAGGGAGATAGGAAGGGAGAGAGAGAAACATCAATGTGAGAGAGACACATCTAGTGGCTGCCACTCACACGACCCCAACCAGGGCTGGGAACAAACTGCAACCAAGGTTACATGCCCTTAGTGGGAACTAAACCCGGTCTCTCTGGTCCACAGGCCGATGCTCTAACCACTGAGCCAAAACGGCCAGGGCCAGAACAGTGTATTTAAAATTTTTTCTTTATTGGTTTGAGAGAGAGATGGAAGAGAGGGATAGAAACATCAATGAGAGAAAAGATCGACTGACTGCCTCCTGCATGCCCCACTGGGGATTGGGTCCACAAGCTGGGCATGTGCCCTGGCCCAGAATCGAACCAGCAACCTCCTGGTGTATGGGTCGATGCTTAACCACTGAGCCACACTGGCCAGACTGAACAGTGTATTTTAGATTGTACATCTTTCCCTACATCAACCCACTTCTAAGAGCTGCCATCTTGTATTTCTCCTGTATTTTGCTGAGCATTTGTTTGTTTTTTAAATTCTCACTTGAGGATACTTTTCCATTTATCTTCAGATAGAGTGGAGGGGAAAGGAAAGATAGAGAGAGACATTGATTGGTTGTCTCCCACAGGACCCCAACCAGAGTTGGGGACTGAACCACAACTGAGGTGTGCGCCCTTGACCAGAATCGAACCCGTGACTCTTTGGTCTGCAGCCAACACTCTAAATGCTGAGCTAAACGGCCAGGGCTATTGCAGAGCATTTGTAATTTTTACAGTCACTTTTATAATCTTTTAGCTACTTTACAAAGTACCCATCCAGGGACTCAGAGAGGTTGTGTAATGCCCACGTTTAGAACATATAAACAAGGACTCAGTCCATATCTGTCTGACCCCAGACCATCAGCTATTTTCAAACATTTATTGCTCTGCAACCAGAGCCCCATATGTCAAGTAGATAAAGCAGCTTGCATTGCTCTCTTTTTTTTTTTTAATCCTCACTCGAGGACATTGTTTTTCCATTTTTTGTTCAGAGAGTGGGAGGGAGAGAGGGGGGGAGAGAGACAGAAACATCAACGTGAAAGGAACACATCGAGTGGCCGCCACCCACACGACCAACCAGGGCCAGGGACAAACTGCAACTGAGGTACGCGCCCTTATTGAGAACTGAACCCAGGTCTCTCTGGACCACAGGCCAGCGCTCTAACCACTGAGCAAAACCGGCCAGGGCTATCATTGCTCTTTTTGAAGAGACACGGGATGTTCTCTCCCCTGCCTAATCCTGAAGACCCTGAAATATTAATGAGGAATGCTATCATAACTCCAGTGCTCCAAGCCCTGTTACCTCTGTCCTCCAACTTTTTATTTTATTTATTATCCTCACCCGAGGACATTTTTGCATTTATCTTCAGATAGAGCAGGAGGGAGAAAGGGAGGAAGAGAGAGAGAAACATCGATGAGAGAGAACATCGACTGGCTGCCTCCTGCATGCCCTCCACTGGGGATCAGGCCCACAACCTGGGCATGTGCCCTGACTGGGAATCAGACTGGTGACCTCTTGGTGCATGGGTCGACACTCAACCACTGAGCCAAACCAGCCAGGGCTTACAATTTTTTTATTTAGAATTTTTTTTTCTTTATTGATGTTAGAGAGAGAGGAAGGGAGAGGGAGGGAGAGGTAGAAACATTGATGAGGGAGAACATCAACTGGCCGCCTCCTGCCTGCCCCTCACTGGGGATTGGGCCCACAACTTGGGCTATGTCCTGACTAGAAATTGAACTGGCAATCTCTTGGTGCATAGGTTGAGGCTCAACCACTTAGCCATGCCGGCCACACCGGACTCTAATTTTTGTAAAGTTGTAAGTCTTTGAAATCCAGTGTCTGAGACCTACTGCCTCAGTGGTGGTTTCACCATATCCCTGGCTGCTGAATAGCCTCTGAGGCAACCAATCGATGTTCTGCTTTCACATCGATGTTTCTCTCTCTTTGTCCCTCTCGCTTCCTCTCTCTAATAATAATTTTTAAAAAAGAATGTTAAAGATCAACTTTATTGACATGGAAAATATCCACAACATCTCTTAAGTGACAAGCAAGTTTCACAACTGCATAGAATATATGATCTTGTTTTTTGTTTTTGTTTTTTTATCCTCACCCGAGGATATTTTTGGATATTTTGTTCAGATAGAGTGGGAGGGAGGGAGAGGGAGGGAGGGAGGGAGAGAGAAAGAGAGAGGGAGAGGGAGAGAGAAGAGAGAGAGAGAGAGAGAGAGAGAGAGAGAAACATCGATGTGAAAGGGACACATCGAGTGGCTGCCACCCGCACAACCCAACCAGGGCTGGGGACAAACCGCAACCGAGGCACGTGCCCTTAGCGGGAACCGAACCCGGGTCTCTAGGGACCGCAGGCCAATGCTCTAACCGCTGAGCCAAACCGGCCAGGGCATATGATCCTGTTTTTACCTTTAAAAAAAAAGCCCTGGCTGTGTAGCTCAGTTGGTTAGAGCATCATCCTGGTATGCCAAGGTTGCTGCTGGTTTGATCCTGTCAGGGCACATGGAAGAATCAACCGATGGAACAACAAACTGATGTTTCTCCCTTCCTCTCGCTATAAAATCAATCAATAAAAAATTGGCTGGTTTGGCTCAGCAGTTAGAGCCTTGGCTTGCAGACCAAAGAGTCCCAGGTTCGATTCCAGTCAAGGGCATGTACCTCAGTTGCGGTTCATCCCCGGCCCCGGTTGGGGTCGTTTGGGTCTCTCTCACATTGATGTTTCTCTCTCTCTCCCCCCTGTGCCCCCATCTCAAGATAAATAGAAAAATATCCTCAGGTGAGAATTTAAAAAAATAAAATAAAATTTAAAAAGCCAGACAGAATTGGATTTCAGTTCTGGCTGTGACTTACTAGTTGCATAGACTTAAGCAAATTTAACCTATCCAAGCTTCAATTTCTTCACATGTAAAATAGCAACAATAGTATATGTCATATAGAGGTGTTATGAGAATTAAATAAGTTAAATGTATTCAGAAGAGTGCCTAGTCAATAGGAGGTTCTCAAAGGTTAGCTACTTTTCTTTCAGCATACATTTATTAAGCTCATACTATATATCAGGCCTATGCTAGACATTAGGTACAGTAGTGAGCTTAAACATGGTCCTGGCCCTGTTGGAAAAAAGGCCATAAACAGTAAACCTACTTCTCTGAAATCACAATTTGAGAAGCACCCACTAGGAAGAAAATAAGACTCTGTGATAGAAGGATCTACTTGGCCCTGGCTGGTTTGGCTCAGCGGTTGGAGCAGGGAGTCCTGGGTTCGGTTCCTGCTAGGGGCACATACCTCCCCCCCCCCAAAAAAAAGATGGATCTACTTGGCTAGAAAGACCAGGAAAAGCCTCTCCAAGGATATAGCATTTAATCCAAGTTCTGAAAGATGGTTAGGAGCTAATGATACAAGGGGTACGGGATGTAAAAGCAACACAGATGGAAGGAATTGATCGTTTATCCTTTACATTTTCTTTAACAAAAGTGAGATAATGCACATACACTATTTTGCCTCTCATTCCTGTGTGACAGGGGTATAATATGGAAGTGCCACAATTTAACCCATTCCCTGTTGATAGGTATTTATTTTCCTTTTTTTGGCCACTGCAAACAAAACTACAGACATCTTTGTATATATATCTTTACTTGTGGAACTGATTCTGACATTTCTATAAGTCGAGTCACAGGAGTAATTTCATCAGGAAAAAAACTATGCTTGCTTTGTAAAAAAATGTTGATGCCCTGGTTGGTTTGGCTCAGTGGTTGGAGTGTCAGCCTGCGGACCAATGAGTTGTGGGTTCGATTCCTGTCAAGGACACGTACCTGGGTTGTGGTTCATCCCAGCCCTGGTCCCGGTCACTCAGGAGGCAGCCAGTTGATGTGTCCCTCGATGTTTCTCTCTCCCCCTCCCACTCTATCTGATGATAAACAGAGAAAGTAACCTCAGGTGAGGAATTAAAGAGGTTTCAGGGCCCTGGGCACATCCACCCCCTACAGACTTGTTGGAATAGGTGCCTACCTCAGGTCATTCTTGAGTTCCACGACCACGTCCTTGCCCACCAGGGACTTGAAAAAGGAATAGAAGAGCTATGGGGCGAGAGAGGGAACCGTCAGACGGGGAGAGCCGCGGGAGGGAGCAGCGGCTCCCGCACTGTGCCGCTCTGGTATGGGATCCCCACACCGGTGGCAGGTCTCAGGCTTCACAGGATCAAGAAGACTCGGTGCCGGCGAGCAGCTGGAGCCCGAGAGTCTGCGCACTTCACAGAGCCGGCGAGGCTCTGCCTGCCCGACCCGGCGCCAGCCCGCCACCTCCCTGGGGTCCCTGCCCACTCCTGGGAACCGCGGAAGGTACCCCCGGCCAAACGCCCGCAGCCTGCTCTCCGTCAGGGAAGTGCTTCTTGAGGTCTAACTTCTCCCTCTCCTGCTGTCCCTGCCGACTCTCCCTTGGGTTCTTCCATTGTTTTCTTTATAAGAGAAAAAACTCCCACGTGTTCCCAGAAGTCTCTTCAGAGAACTTGAGGCGCAGAAAATAAGGGTGAAGAGAACCCCAGGGCCAACTCCAGCGCAGACGGACGTAGCTGGGACCCCCACCCAGACCCCAACCGCCCCCTTGTGACGTCACAGTGCCTACCATGGTGCTCGCGCAGCGGGCTGCCGACGGGACCGGGAAGGCAAGGGCCTGACGCCGCGGGAGAGGGCGGGCGGGAACCGGAGTGCGAGCCCGTGCGTGGGGCGGGGCGGGAGGCGCCGCGGGAAGCTCGGAGCCCTGAAGGGGAGCGCGCGACTGGCCCAGGGATCGCGAGAGGAAGGCACGCGAAAGCCGAGGGAGGGGCGGGGCTTCCTGCCTCCCGAGTTCCTCCTCCGCCGGCGAGCTCACCGCGCAGGCGCGGCCCGAGCTGCTGCGGCAGGGTCAGAGCTCCTCAGCACTCTTAGGTTTTCCTTTTCCAAGGTGGTGCATTCCGAAGCAAGATTTGTTCACACTGTACAGACACTGCATGTTGATTGAAAACTGCTGGGAAGTTTGTGAAACCTCATGATTTGTACACTTTTCTATATATTTTACACTTCCTTAAAAAGTAAAAAAAAATTGAGCCTCCAAGGTCAGGAGCCTGAGCACAAATCCTGATTTTATAAAAAGTTGCTTCCCAATAAACATACTTCTCTCAAAGACCCAATCTCAGTCCACATTTCTTACTCACTTTTGCCTAGGACAGTCCTGACATGGACTGAGTAAAACTAACAGACTAGCTGGAGGATGGAAATAGCCATTTTAATTATTTGATAGGACAAAGGTCTTAACATTCTAAATGTTATTTCTTGCTAAATGTTAAAATATAGCAGTATTTTGCAGATGCAGCACTAAACAGAAAAGAGGACAGGAAACTCAACCTGATGAATGTGGCCAAGTGCAGAAAAGAAATCAACATGTAATTGACCCGATAGTGTAAGCAAGCAATGACTAAGCTTCCTTCAAAAAGGCAGAGCTTTGGCTATGAATCCCATCTCCTTTACTTGCTGCAAATAAATAAAACTACCTTGTGAAACATGTCTGGTTCTTTTTTTTTTAATCCTCACCAGAGGACATTTTTGCATTTTTTGTTCAGATAGAGCGGGAAGGAGAGAGAGGAAGAGAGCCCTGGCCGGTCTGATCTTGCTCAGCGGTTAGAGCGTCGGCCTGCAGTCCAGAGAGACCCGGGTTCGGTTTCCGCTAAGGGCACGTACCTCAGTTGCAGTCTGTCCCCAGCCCTGGTTGGGTCAAGTGGGTGGCAACCACTCGATGTGTCCCTTTTACATCGATGTTTCTCTTTCTCTCTCTCCCTCTGCTCTATATGAACAAAAAATGTCCTCGGGTGAGGATAAAAAATAAAACAGCTCCCTGGCCGGTTTGGCTAAGCGGTAGAGCGTCGGCTTGCGGTCCAGAGAGACCCGGGTTCGGTTCCCACTAAGGGCACGTACCTCGGTTGCAGTTTGTCCCCAGCCTAGTTGGGTCGTGCGGGTGGCAACCCTCGATTTGTCTCTTTCATGATGTTTTTCTCTCTCTCTCCCTCCCCACTCTATCTGAACAAAAAATGGAAAAATGTCCTTAGGTGAGGATTAAAAAAAAATTTTTTTAAATAAAAAATAAAAATAAAAAAAGAGAGAGAAAGAGAAACATCGACATGAATGGGACACATCGAGTGGTTGCCACCTTCATGACCCAACCAGGGCCAGGGACAACTGCAAACGAGGTACATGCCCTTAGGGGGAACCAAACCCAGGTCTCTCTGGACAGCAGGCCGATGCTCTAACCGCTAAGCCAAACCGGCCAGGGCCATGTCTGGTTCTTGAATAGACCACCTTGGGTGCAAATCCCTTGAGTTTGGTAACATATGTCACATCCAAATATGCCCCCTCAAATACAAAGGGTTACAAATGCACTTACACATATTTCTACACTCATGTTCCCAAGACTTATATAAATATGTGATATGGTATAATAGGTGGAAATATTTTTTTCAAGGAATAAAACCATACTAAATCCTGTTTCTCATCTTGTATAAAAGTACTCATTTGTGAGAAATTTGTTGTAGAAGTGTTTTCTGCATGTAAAAGATGTAATAATAGCCCGACCGGTGTTGCTCAGTGGTTGAGCATCGACCCATGCACCAGGAGATCACAGGTTCGATTCCGTCAGGGCCCATGCCCAGGTTGTGGGCCTGCAGAAGGTGCCAGTCAATGTTCTCTCTCATTGATGTTTCTCTCTCTCCCCTCCTTCCTTTCTAAAATCAATTTAAAAAATTTTTTAAAAAGATGTAATAATAGCCCTGGCCAATGTGGCTCTCAGGTGGTGAGCATAATAGTCCTGTGCACTAAGAGGTCATTGGTTGATTCCTGGTCAGGGCATATGCCCAGGTTTCAGGCTTGATCCCTGATAGGGAGCGTGCAGGATGCAGTTGATTGATATTTCTCCCACTCCCTCCTTAAAATAGAAACAAAATTTTTTAAATGTAATAATGGATTTTGAGTGCACAGATGCTGCATCTAGACCCCACCTTTGGGTAATATCAAGGAGAAGTTTGCCCCCCATAGCTGAACCCTAACACTTAAACCGGTCTATCATTGAATATCAGCAGTAATTATTGTTAGCAACTGCTCCAGCTGGGGCTGGAAGTGCCTGATGATCAAGTCATTTTCCTGCTTGAAACAATTAGCTCATGAAAATTCAAATACTTTGCCCTTACCAGCTTAATCATTCACAGGTTCTCAATCAAACCACACATGCTCTCTCCATGAACTTTCCTTTTCCTTACTTTCAAGATACACTCACAGCCTAAAGATACCAGAAGAAATGTGCTTCAGGAACAAATTTACTGAGTGACAAATAACAATCCACACAGGAAGAAGAAAGGTGGGGAAGCTGGAACTAAATAACAGACAAATTCATCAGATGGTTCAGAGAGGGGCCTAGTTTTCCTAAGAGCCTGATTCCAGAGTCAGAAACAAGTGAAAAGATGGCATTTGACACTCCTCCATTAGAATCCCAAAATGATGGTAACGTAGATTCAGGTCCAGTCAATTTAAGAATCATAAAAATGTTTGAAGATGAGGGGAACAAATTCACCTTAAAGGCACCCTAGAACCCTCCAGCTCCAGCTAAGTTTAATCTACTTCTTCAATGGTGGGGCCTGTGGTAGTCCTTCCAGGCATGTACCCTGTTCCACAGGCAGGCCCAGTGCATCCTCCTTGGTAGAGTTGTGTGATGACTGGGTTACACACTTGCTCCAGTTCCTTTCTCTTATGATCAAACTCATCTTTCTCGGCCAGTTGATTGGCCTCCAGCCATGAAAGGACCTCATTGCATTTATCCAGTATTTTCTTTTTATCAGACTCACTAATCTTTCCCTTCAAGCCTTCATCACTCACAGCACTCTTCATGTTAAAAGCATAGGATTCTAAGGCATTTTTTGCAGCAATTTTCTCTCTTTGGACCTCATCTTCAGCTTTATATTTCTCAGCATCCAGAACCATGCGCTCGATGTCCTCTTTGCTCAGGCGGCCCTTGTCATTGGTGATGGTGATCTTGTTGGCCTTGCCAGTGCTCTTGTCCATGGCTGTTACATTAAGAATACCATTGGCATCAATATCAAAAGTCACTTCGATCTGAGGAACTCCTCTGGGTGCAGGAGGGATTCCAGTCAGGTCAAAGCGCCCCAGCAGGTTGTTGTCCCTCGTCATGGCCCTCTCACCCTCGAACACCTGGATCAGCACCCCTGGCTGGTTGTCGGAGTAGGTGGTGAAGATCTGTGTCTGCTTGGTGGGGATGGTGGAGTTGCGCTTGATCAGGGCAGTCATCACACCCCCGGCTGTCTCCAGCCCCAGTGACAGGGGAGCCACGTCCAGCAGCAGCAGGTCCTGCACGTTCTCAGACTTGTCCCCCATCAGGATGGCTGCCTGCACCGCTGCCCCATAGGCCACCGCCTCGTCGGGGTTGATGCTCTTGTTGAGTTCACGGCCATTAAAGTAGTCCTGCAATAGCCTCTGAACCTTAGGGATGCGGGTGGAGCCCCCCACTAAAACAATGTCATGGATTTTAGCCTTATCCATCTTGGCATCCCGAAGAGCCTTCTCCACAGGCTCCAGAGTGCCCCGGAACAGGTCGGAGCACAGCTCTTCAAACCGGGCTCTAGTAATGGATGTATAGAAGTCAATGCCTTCATAAAGTGAATCAATTTCCAAGTTTGCCTGGGTGCTGGACGACAGGGTCCTCTTGGCCCTTTCGCAGGCGGTGCGCAGCCGCCTCACGGCTCGCTTGTTCTGGCTGATGTCCTTCTTGTGCTTCCGCTTGAACTCCTCCACGAAGTGGTTCACCAGCCTGTTGTCAAAGTCCTCCCCTCCCAGGTGGGTGTCCCCGGCTGTGGCCTTCACCTCAAAAATCCCATCATCTATGGTCAGGATGGACACATCAAATGTGCCTCCGCCCAGATCAAAGATCAGGACATGTCGCTCTCCCTGACCTGCTTTATCTAAGCCATAGGCAATGGCAGCAGCTGTTGGTTCATTGATAATTCTTAGCACATTGAGACCCGCAATCACACCTGCATCCTTGGTGGCCTGGCGTTGGGAGTCATTGAAATAGGCTGGCACGGTGATCACAGCATTGGTGACAGGGTGGCCTAGAAAGGCTTCAGCAGTCTCCTTCATCTTAGTCAGCACCATAGAAGAAATTTCCTCAGGGTAGAAAGCCTTTTTCTCCCCTTTGTAAGAAACCAATACCTTGGGCTTGTCTCCTTCATTGATTACTTGAAAAGGCCAAAGTTTCATATCCGATTGCACTACAGAATCATTAAATTTTCTGCCAATCAGGCGTTTGGCATCAAAGACAGTGTTCTGAGGATTCATGGCTACCTGGTTTTTGGCTGCATCCCCGATGAGCCGCTCGGTGTCGGTGAAGGCCACGTAGCTGGGGGTGGTGCGGTTGCCCTGGTCGTTGGCAATGATCTCCACCTTGCCGTGCTGGAACACCCCCACGCACGAGTAGGTGGTGCCCAGGTCGATGCCGATGGCTGTTCCCTTAGCAGCAGCCATGGTTTTCCGAGACCTGCTGAGGAAAAGTAAGATCAAGTCTTGGCAGAATACTTCTTTATTCTACTTATTTATTATTTTTATGGTAAAGTACACGTTACATGAAATTTACCATCTTAACCATTTTTAGGTGTACAGTTCAGTAGTAACTTCATTCATATTGTTGTCCAGTCGATCTCCAGAACTCCTTATCTTGCAAAACTGAAATTCTATGTGCATTAAACAACTTACCATTCCCTACTTCCACCAGCCCCTGGAAAACACCACTTTCTGTCTCTATGAATTTGACTACTTTAGATAACTCATACAAGTGGAACTATACACTATTTCTCTTTTTGTGACCGGCTTATTATACTTAATAATGAAGTTCATCTATGTTATAGCATGTATCTCATTTTCCTTACTATTTTTTTTTATCCTCACCCGAGGATATTTTTCCATTTTTTGTTCAGATAGAGTGGGGGAGAGGGGAGGAGAGAGAGAGAGAGACATCCAACCAGGGCTGGGGACAAACTGCAACCAAGGTACATGCCCTTAGCAGGAACCGAACCCGGGTCTCCCTGGACTGTAGGCTGATGCTCTAACCGCTGAGCCAAACCGGCCAGGGCTTTCCTTACTATTTAAGGCTGAATAATATTCCATTGTGTATCCAAATTTTATTCATTTATTCCCTCTGTGGACACAAGGGCTGCTTCTACATCATTGCTACTATGAATAATGCTGTCATGAACTCCGTGTACAAATATCTTTTTGGTGTACAAATATCTCTTTCAGACAATGGCTTCCATGCTTTTTGGACAGGCAGAGAAAAGCATTCTAGCCAAGGTGAAGTGGGAAGGTAGTGGGTGTAATTGTTTTCAATTTTTCATAGATTCAACTGTTCTGTCATATATCTCTGATATATTTTATTCTGAGATTGGACCTGTTTCCTGCTGAACTAAGAGTAATTATTTTACCCTCCCATCTCTACATGACACATTAGTCACCATCGTTGGGTATAGCTGCCTTCCTGGGCTCCTTTACCCTGTACTAGGGATTATTTGTAGGAGTAAATCTGGGCTGCGAGGAACCCAAGTTTTCTCAGCTGAGATGGTGCGCTCCAGGAAGTCTGTTTGGCGTTTTACCTTAAAAAAATCCTGGTACCTAGAGGCAATAACAGACCGGCTCCTCCACCTCTTTCCAGCACCTGTGACCAATCCAGTGCACCCACTCCCGTGGGTGGCCAACACCCCATACCTGACTTAAACTAGAGAGCCTTGCAGCACTTAAACAAGGACCTACCAGTCTTGCTATTCCCATCCCATTACCAACAGCCCTCCTGGTTCACCTATTCTCCCGACGCCTTCGCTCCAGTTTGGTAATGTTCGGATTGCGAAGCCCCTGTCGGTGGGGACTCCCTCAACATCCACCATGCGCAGCCGGTGTCCGCCCACCCCACCCCCCACCCTCCTGCCCTGCAACTTTGAACCGGCTCCTGTCCTATCATCCGGACCCAAACTAGCCATGAGGTCAGAGGCAGCACATCCATTGTAACGCGACTGCCGGAAGCGGCGTCAACAACTCCACCCCCCGCTCCCGCCCCTTCCTAACGTCACCACTGCCTCCCCCCGGGCCCCTCCCACCCCCATGTCCCTCCTCCCGCTCCCCGGGGCAGAGCTAGCCCAACAAGCCCCCAGAAGAGTCTGGAGAGTTCTGGGAGGGGCGGGACCCAGGCCACTGATTGGCCTGAGAAAGCCTGGGGGCAGGACCCACCGCGAACGCCCTGGAATATTCCCGACCCACCGCCCAGCCGAGCTCGGGGATTGGGTGAGCGGAGGGAGAAGGCGGGGCTCCATGAAGAATGATATACACCGAGCCGCGGGTCGAAGAGCAGCGAGCGGCCAGCGGCGGGGACGGGCGACTCGGGCGGTTTTCCAGCCTGGTGTTCGTGCGAGCATCTTCCACAGACCCGCAGCCTCTCAGGACGAGCCCCAGTTTCGCGCTTCAGGAAAGTCTGAGCTTCTCGTCGCGAACCCGCACCTTTTCAGAAAAGGCCCGAACCTCAGCGCAGGGCGACAGAGCAGGACACCGGCATGGCTAAAACCACGGCCATCGGCATCGACCTGGGCACCACCTACTCGTGCGTGGGGGTGTTCCAGCACGGCAAGGTGGAGATCATTGCCAACGACCAGGGCAACCGCACCACCCCCAGCTACGTGGCCTTCACCGACACCGAGCGGCTCATCGGGGATGCGGCCAAAAACCAGGTGGCGCTGAACCCACAGAACACCGTGTTCGACGCCAAGCGGCTGATCGGCCGCAAGTTCGGAGACTCGGTGGTGCAGTCGGACATGAAGCACTGGCCTTTCCTGGTGATCAACGACGGGGACAAGCCCAAGGTGCAGGTGAGCTACAAAGGGGAGACCAAGGCGTTCTACCCCGAGGAGATCTCCTCCATGGTGCTGACCAAGATGAAGGAGATCGCCGAGGCGTACCTGGGCTACGCAGTGACCAACGCGGTGATCACCGTGCCGGCCTACTTCAACGATTCGCAGCGCCAGGCCACCAAGGACGCGGGGGTGATCGCGGGGCTGAACGTGCTGAGGATCATCAACGAGCCCACGGCTGCCGCCATCGCCTACGGTCTGGACAGGACGGGCAAAGGGGAGCGCAACGTGCTCATCTTTGACCTGGGTGGGGGCACCTTCGACGTGTCCATCCTGACTATCGACGATGGCATCTTCGAGGTGAAGGCCACGGCCGGGGACACCCACCTGGGAGGGGAAGACTTTGACAACAGGCTGGTGAACCACTTCGTGGAGGAGTTCAAGCGGAAGCACAAGAAGGACATCAGCCAGAACAAGCGAGCCGTGAGGCGGCTGCGCACCGCCTGCGAAAGGGCCAAGAGGACCCTGTCGTCCAGCACCCAGGCCAGCCTGGAGATCGACTCCCTGTTCGAGGGCATCGACTTCTACACGTCCATCACCAGGGCGCGGTTCGAGGAGCTGTGCTCCGACCTGTTCCGGGGCACCCTGGAGCCTGTGGAGAAGGCTCTGCGTGATGCCAAGCTGGACAAGGCCCAGATCCACGACTTGGTCCTGGTGGGGGGCTCCACCCGCATCCCCAAGGTGCAGAAGCTGCTGCAGGACTTCTTCAACGGGCGCGACCTCAACAAGAGCATCAACCCCGACGAGGCGGTGGCCTATGGGGCAGCGGTGCAGGCAGCCATCCTGATGGGGGACAAGTCTGAGAACGTGCAGGACCTGCTGCTGCTGGACGTGGCTCCCCTGTCACTGGGGCTGGAGACAGCCGGGGGCGTGATGACTGCCCTGATCAAGCGCAACTCCACCATCCCCACCAAGCAGACACAGATCTTCACCACCTACTCCGACAACCAGCCAGGGGTGCTGATCCAGGTGTACGAGGGCGAGAGGGCCATGACGAGGGATAACAACCTGTTAGGGCGCTTCGAGTTGAGCGGCATCCCACCGGCCCCCAGGGGCGTGCCCCAGATCGAGGTGACTTTTGACATCGACGCCAATGGCATCCTGAACGTCACGGCCACGGACAAGAGCACAGGCAAGGCCAACAAGATCACCATCACCAACGACAAGGGCCGCCTGAGCAAGGAGGAGATCGAGCGCATGGTGCAGGAGGCCGAGAAGTACAAAGCCGAGGACGAGGTCCAGCGTGAGAGGGTGTCTGCTAAGAACGCCCTGGAGTCCTATGCCTTCAACATGAAGAGTGCTGTGGAAGATGAGGGGCTCAAAGGCAAGATCAGCGAGGCCGACAAGAAGAAGGTGCTGGACAAGTGCCAGGAGGTGATTTCCTGGCTGGACTCCAACACTCTGGCGGAGAAGGAGGAATTTGAGCACAAGAGGAAGGAGCTGGAGCAGGTGTGTAACCCCATCATCAGCGGACTGTACCAGGGGGCGGGTGGCCCTGGGGCTGGTGGCTTTGGGGCTCAGGCTCCCAAGGGAGGTTCTGGCTCTGGCCCCACCATTGAGGAGGTGGATTAAGAAAGCCTTCCCATATTGCTTATGTTTGTTAAGGAGAAGGATGAGATTAAAGGTTTTGCATTGCCTTGTGTATTTGCTTTTCTTCAGCTCTCAACTTTGGGAATTGTTTGCAAAGTTGAATTGTGTGTTTTGGTGAAGTTATGAGCTTTTTTCCCCCTTAGTGAAAATACAGATGCGTTTATACTGCCATCATTTTCGTTTTTTATAATACTTGTGCATTACTTGTGCTTCTTTCCTTTTTTGTAATACTCATACCAAACTCCTGTTGTTTTTTTCCCAACTGTTTACTTCAAAGTAAATAAACTCAAGCTAAGTGATGTCTTGCCTACCTGTGTTTTATTTTGAGGTCAGAAGGGTCTGCATAGTTTGCGTTTCTTATAATGTCTAAAAGCAATGGTTAATTTACCTCTTAGGAAACGTTAGGCATCTAGAGGAAAAAGGGTGTTATTGCATTGTGATCTCTCTTAAGCAAATGGTATTCTCAGGAGACATACATATTTTAAATTAAAACCAGCTTATTTATAGTGAGTTGGGTTTGTGGGTTCAGAAAAAGTAAGGGCTACTGGCATAGTTGTCTCACAATGTAAGGGTGGCCTCAAAAGGGACTTGGGGCTGGGATTGTTCCTAGAAGCAGGCAAAGGAGAGGCAGTTAGATGGGAAGGTCATAGCTACTAATTTCTAAAAGTACACCTGATATATCGAGGCCCTGACATTTAATCTTGATTCAACATGGAAGAAAGTGAGGCCTAATTAGCAGTGAGGAGATGTGAGTTTAAGCAATAGCTGAGTTATGCACAAGTGCACTGGCCACTCTGATCCCTTCTTATATTTTAAAATGAAAGGGTTTGGCTAATGCCTCAGCTTACAGTTCTTGCATATGAAAGGATGCTGAGAGAGAAATGCCACATTTCTAGCAATAGTTAACTACATTTTAAGTGTACTACTGAGTACCTTAGGGAGGTGTCATTGAGAATTGGGTGCCCCAGCAGGACTCCAGTGTTTTAGTGCTGTTACATGCCAGGCACCGTACTGGGGCCTTTTATGTGTCTACTAACCCTCGTTCCACCACACTGAGTTTAGGCAGTGTTTGACTTTCACAGGTGAGCATATGGGGAGACTTAAAAGTACAGGCCTAACTCGTCGGCCTGCAGTCCGGAGAGACCCGGGTTCGGTTCCCGCTAAGGGCACATACTTTGGTTGCAGTTTGTCCCCGGCCCTGGTTGGTCGTGCGGGTGGCAGCCACTCGATATGTCCCTTCACATCGATGTTTCTCTCTCTCTCTCTCTTCCTCTTTCTCCCTCCCACTCTATCTGTACAAAAAATGGAAAAATGTCCTCGGGTGAGGATAAAAAAAAAAAAAAGTACAGGCTTAACTAAAAAAAATTTTTTTTTATTGATTTTTAGAGAGGAAGGGAGAGGAGGGGGAAGAGAGAGAGAAACATCCATGAGAGAGAACATTAATTGACCACTTCAGGCATGCTCTCCCACTTGGGTATTGGGCCCACAACCTGGGCATGTGCCCTGACCAGAAGTCGAACTGGCAACCTTTTGGTGTATGGGTTGATGCTCAACCACTGAGCAAAACTGTCAGGCAACTAAAATTATTTAAAAGTTATAAATAAGCTCCAGGCCCAGCGGGTGTGGCTCAGTGGTTGAGCATTGACCCATGCACGAAGAGGTTGCAGGTTCAATTACTGGTCAGAGCACAAGCCCAGATTGTGGGCCAAATCCCCTGTGGGTGGGCATGCAGGAGGCAGCCAATGGATGTTCTCTCCCATTGATGTTTCTATCTCCCTCTCCCTTCCCCCCCCTAAAATCAGTAAAGAAAAAAAAATTTTTTTAAAGCTCGTTTGCCCTGGCCAGTATGGTTTAGTGGTTAGAGCATTGGCCCGTGGATCAAAGGGTCTCGGATTTGATTCCTGGTCAAGGGCACATACCTGGGTTGCAGGTTCGATCCTGGCTCCAGTCAGGGTTGTGCAGGGGGCAACTGATAAATGTCTTTCACATTGATGTTTGTCTCTCTCTCTCCCTCCCTTCCACTCCGTCTGCAAATTAGTGGAAAAATATCCTTGGATGAGGATTAACAACAACAAAAAATAAGATCCAGTTCAGCAAAGACGTTGAACCGGACTCCCAACTCAGGTTTTACAGGTTTTTGCCATCTTGCCCCATGTTCCTCAGGGCTTGTTTGTACATGCCTGGTTCTGGGTTATGTTTCTACCTTAGGTTTCACAATCAGTACCCCTTCTATCTTTATACAGTCCTGAACAATTATGTCAAGTAAGCAATAGAACTGATGACAAACATCTGGTATTTGCTAATTTAGAAAAGAGAGAAAAAACTTGCTGCTTTATACTGGGAAGACTTATTAAAGGCTTTAGTCCCTTGGAGCTGCTTTATGTCCTAGCTGCTAGCATCCTAGAAGTAATCCCATCCAAGCTTCCTTGTTGGAAAAGGCCTCGCACAATCCTCAGGGTTTGGGGAAAGAGCCCCTTTAAGTCAATTGTATCTGGGGGTTGCAAAGGTGCTTTACAACTAGACTGAGATGATAGTTGCACAACATTGTGAATATACTAGGTACCACTGAATTGTACACTTGAAAATGGTTACTTTATGTCCTGTGAATTTTACTTCAACAACAAAAACAGTAAAAAAAATTGTGTCAACATTCCATAAAAGCACTGTGAGCTTACGTGTACCTCAAAGCCCACCAAACTTTTCACAAAAACGTGCCTTTGAAGAAAACCCAGTATCAGGGAATGGCACATCCAGGTAGACCTTGCCTTGTAAGTTTGGAAATCTAAGATGCTTAGGCTTCCAGGCCAGCTGATAAAAACACATTTAACCTTCAAAGTAGTTGAACTGCTGCACCTGGACTGACTCTAGCCAAGACATAGTTCAGTCATCATGGGCATGTGCATTTGTAACAGGACCTTTGGAGCTGCAGGAGCATTTGTGACTGTCATCTGCATATAATAGTGACTTTTCAAGTCGGCAGCCACTACCACTACTTGAGGGCAAGAAGAATATGTGTGGAAAAGGATGGAGATTGGGAAGGACCTACCAAACACCTTTGTTAAGAACTAGAGCTTGGACCTTGGCTAGTTTGGTTCAGCGGTTAGAGTGTTGGCCTGCAGTCCAGAGAGACCCAGGTTCGGTTCCCACTAAGGGCACGTACTTTGTCCCCGGCCCTGGTTGGGTCGTGTGAGAGGCAGCCACTCAATGTGTCCCTTTTACATCGATGTTTCTCTCTCTCTCTTTTTTTTTGGGGGGGGGGGGGTACATGCCCCTCGCGGGAACCGAACCCGGGACTCTCTGGTCCGCAGGCCAATATTCCAACTGCTGAGCCAAACCAGCCAGGTCTCTGTCTCTCTCTGTCTCCCTCCCATTTTATCTGAACAAAAAATGGAAAAATGTCCTCAGATGAGAATAAAAAAAAGGAAAAAAGAAATAGAGCCTGGGAAAATCTGAAATAACCTTGGAGAAAACAATTCCTATGGCTAGATCAGTCAAGGTTACTGAGTAGGTGTTTTATTAAGAAATAAATGTTATTGCCTGCATATCCTTGCAGAGAATACTTAGAAAATAATCACTTTGTCCCTGGTCTGTGTGGCTCAGTTGGTTATTATTCAGAGGTCTGTGCTGCCTCTCACACGACCCAACCAGGGCCGGGGACAAAGTACGTGCCCTTAGTGGGAACCGAACCTGGGTCTCATCTGGTGCACTGGAAAATCTGGGGTTCATTCCTGGTCAGGGCACATAGGTAGGATACAGGTTTGTCCTGGTCAGGGTAAGTATGGGAGGCAACTTAGGCAACTGATCAATGTTTCTCACATCCATGCTTCTCTTTCTTCCTCCCTTTCTTAAGAAAAAGAAAAAAAAAAATCAATAAACAAAAAAACAAAAGAAAATAGTCACTGTAAGCTCAAGGAGGCTGAGGGAATTGCATAATTAGCAAGGATATCCTGCAGTGCCATCCCTCAAGGAACTGATGCTTTGGGTAGCAAAAGGAACTTTGTGGGAGGGACTGTGCCTCAAAAAAGTAACTGAAACAATTTTTAAAATCGAGTAGCATCCCTGATTCCAGTCTCACCTATCTCCCTATACCAGTCCTGAGAAGGCAGGAGGCTATGGTAATGTAGCTGATTTCGTATGCTTTTTGAACCCAAAACATTCCTTTATTAGTAACCTACATACTAATAGCCCTGGTGTTTAACAGGCTTCTGTCATCAAACATACAGAAAAGATACCAAAACAAAAATTGTAAGTGTAAGAGAAGGGGGCTTTTGGTTAAAAAAAGAAATGGGGTTATTTCAGGTAAAGAGAAATATTGGCGATTTCTAAGGGGGCAATCCTTGTCAAGACTAAGAACCGGTAACCATCTCCCTTCACGCTAATTGATCACCCTCAATCCCCTTCCGGCACTCCATAAGGTACGCGGTGCAGTTCAGTGGGACACAACAACCCCAACCATTGTTGCCCTCTCCTAGCAACGCTCATTAAAAAGACTGGGCAGCGGCCCTGGCCAGTTTGGCTCAGCGGTTAGAGCGTTGGCCTGCGGTCCACAGAGACCCAGGTTCAGTTCCCACTAAGGGCATGTACCTCAGTTGGTTTGTCCCCGGCCCTGGTTGGTCGTGTGGGTGGCAGCCACTCAAGGTGTCCCTTTCACGTGGATGCTTCTCTCTCTTCCTCTCTCTCCCTCCCACTCTATCTGAACAAAAAATGGAAAAATGTCCTGGGTGAGGATAAAAAAAAAAAAAAAGACTGGGCAGGGTGGAGTGAGTTCGGGAGGCAGAGGAGGCCTCCCTCCACTGGCCCAGTCCAGAACCAGAGGAGCAGGCACCGCAGAGGCGTGTGGCTGGCCCACAGATGGGGAGCTCGGCGACGTGCAGGAGACGAGAATCACTGCGCAGGGTCTTGGCCCTCTTTGCCCCTGGAAAGGGCCGAGAGGACACGAGGAACTAGAGGCGGGCGCGCTCCCTGGGCCGTAGGGACCTTTCCCTCTCCGTCTGGCCACCCAGTTCCTCTGCTTTAGTTGTATGACTAAAAAAACTCCCCAGTGTTTTCGTCTGATACATTAGCTAGTGCGGGAAATTTTAAAGGTCTTTTCTTTTTATTTTCTTTTTTAATCGCGTTTTGAAAGGACAATCGCAAACACCATGCAGGATAGGCATCTCGGTGGCCAGGCCCGCCGCCAGACCCCGCCCCGCCCCGCCGCCAGGCCCCGCCCCGCCCCGCCGCCAGGCCCCGCCCCGCCGCCAGGCCCGGCCCGCCCCCGCCCCCGCCCCCGCCCCCGCGCCGTGTCAGTCTAGTTAGCTAAGGCCCCTTGCCGGTCGGGCTCTGCCCGGAATGTTCTGGAGGTTTCCGGGCTCGAGGGCGGGGACTGACTCCTAGACTGATTCCTCCGCAAACAAACTGTGCGGGCCGAGACTCCCCACCCCCAATCCTGCCCTGGAACATCACGCGTAGTCACGGCTTTACAGTTAATTTCCAGGAGATTTTGTGAACCCTGTGCCACCAGGCGGCCCAGTCCTTTCCCTCCGACCCTGCTGTTACTGAGGGAAGGGGAGGCGGGGCTGGAAGAGCTGGAAGGGTGGGAGCCTGGGGGGGGAGGGGTGGTGGTGAGTCAAACCGCTGCAGGAGGGGAGACCTGGCTGGTCACATACCCCCATGGGGCCCCTAATGCGCAGCTCTCTGATAATAACGTTTCACTCCCTCCTTTTAAGGCGATTTTTTGAGAATGAAGCCATTGGGCCAATGTGCCAGTATTGGGAGGATTCCAAATAGGGAGTGTAAGGACGTGTGGGTTCAGTCACTGGTGCTGTAATTATTGTCTGTGTAACCAGACCAACCACTGAACCTCTGATCCTCTGCGCTCATCTTTGAAAGTGAAAAGGTTTGGCTGCCAGGTTTCTAACTCTGTCTCTCTCCCCCTTTCTCTATAAAAGACACACACAAAAAAAAGTTGGCTGAATGTCCTCTACCTACAAATCTTAAATTCATTCCTACAGTAAACCAAAAGTAATGCTATAGTCCTGGTAGTGCCCAGGTTTGTGAGCAGTTGTGAGAGAAGTCAGATGTGAGACTAGGGGACCCCAACAAAAGGGAGAAGGCAGCAACTTTTGAGCACTATGTCACAGGTACTCAACTAAGGCCTTCTTATCTATCAGTCCTATCCCTACCGTCCTAAGAAATAGATGTTAATTCTATTTTAGAGATATAGAGACGTGTAATTTAGTTCACTTACAAATACATTATTGTTTTAAAAAATATTCAACAAGGAAGTAGAGTTCAGATGAAAAGACAGGTCTTCCCTTTCCCAGGTGCCCCCCAACCCTCGTTCCCCCCACCCCCCATTATTCCCCCCATGCTGCTGGAAATCCACAGCATTCCCAGATCGTTGACGTCTTTGGTTGTTAAAAATGCTTGGCTCAAGGTTTCATAACAGTTATCTCTTTTGCTTTTTTCCTAGATAAACTTATTATAATTTGGTAAAACAAAATTGAGAAATTATAGGAAAAGGGAGAGATAAAAAAAAAGAGATCTTGTAATTACAGAGAAAGGCCTCCCTCCCCCACACTTCCTGCCTCAAGCAGCCAGTGTTCTTGGCACTCCCTCTGCAGTTGCCCCACATTTCCAAGTACCTGACAGCCCATACAGCTCGGAGAAGCTCAGCCCTTGCTGCTTCCAAACACCAAACCTAGTAAAAAACCAAACCTGTGAATGAAAAAGGAGGCTATGCAATAATCTGACAAGCTCAGGGGGGTGTGCTCATGGCTGGCCTGACAAGCTCAGTGACTAAAAGTAACCACACAGGATGGGTTGATTACAAATTCTTAACTAGGCAGGTCATAGCAGGTAGTCATGTTTCAGGCCTATAGCCTCCTTAGCAAAGGTCAGTCTTTACCTTAAGTGAACTGTCCACTGTTCAAACATCTAAGAAAACACACCTTCGAAATGTCAGTAATTTTCTTTTCCTACCCCTTGCAGTCAAAACTCCCAGCATCAGAGCACAAAACCACCAGAGCATGAGACCACAGAGACCTGCAGTTATCTTGTTTCCTGATACATCTCTATGTGCTGTTAATGTTATTTAACTCTTCTGTACCCACCAATGTACAAGTATGTGTTTCTCCATTTTGCCTTTTTTTTTTTTTAATTTTTATTCTCACCCGAGGACATTTTTGCATCTTCAGATAGAATGGGAGGGAGAGAGGGAGGAGGAGAGAAAGAAACACCAATGTGAGACACATGGAACGGTCGCCACCCACACGACAACCAGGGCCAGGGACAAACTGCAACCGAACTACGTGCCCTCAGCGGAAACCGAACCTGGGACCCTCTGGTCCGCAAGATGACGCTGTAACCGCTGAGCCAAATGGGCAAGGGTGCCTTTTTTTTAAATCCTCAATCGGGGATATTTTTCCATTTATCTTCAGATAGAGTGGGAAGGAAGGGGGCGGGGGGAGAGAGAGAGATCACATCGATTGGTTGTCTCCCCTCCTGCAAGACCTCTATTAGGGCTACCAGGGCTGGGGATGGAACCGCAACCCAGGTATGTACCCTTGATCAGAATCAGAGGGGAGATTCTTTGGTCCGTGGGCTGACGCTCTAAGCTGAGCCAAACCGGCCCACCAGCCAGCGCCATTCCACATATTTATAAATGGTTGGAGAGCCTAGGGGCTGCAGGGACAGGGCAGACGGCCAAATTCGGGACCCTGAGGTTAACGCTGGCTCTACTCCACACTACCAGGCTGAAGCAGGAATGGAGAAGGCAGAAAGGAGGAACAGGACTAGCTGGGACACCAGACTGGGAAGAACGAGTGGAAGGGAGAAGCCCATAAGACAAATTCTAGGGACAACTTATTTTCTTTCTCAGGCGGAAGTGTAGTTCCAGGCAAAGGGGAGAGACTGAGAGGAGCGGGGCGCCCACGCCCAGCCCCGCCCCGCCCTTCCACCCTCCCACCCCTTTCCTCCCCCGCACGGAGCATGCTCCTTTTCCCTGTTTAAGAACTGCCTCTTTACCTGGTTACTTTCCCTTTGAAAATTACGATTCCCCACCCCCAGATATTCCATGTACGTTATGCATGAGGTAAAAAACTATATAGCACGATCTCTTTTCTGCTTCCCATTTTAAAAATAAGCTGGGAAACACCGCAGACGGCCAAGGCAATCTTCGGGCAGCGGGGGCTGTGGGGACGCTTGGAGAGCAGGCCCAAAGGCGACCTTTCCGTCACCGCCAAGGTCCAATCAGAGTGTCTTTGGACCCTCTTCAAGAAATTCGGGAATTTTTCTAACGAATGAAACAACTAGTTTGAGCCCCAACAGCCTGTCACCGCCCTACACTACGTAGGAGCCAAGCGCTGCCCCTTCCGGTCAATTTCAACGACGGGGGCGGGGGCCCAGCGTCTACCGGATACAGAGACTGGGTGGGCGGAGTCAACACCCATCCATCCTAGCGCCGCTCCCCCTCCCTTTAGGACTCCAGCCCCTCCAGAAGAGTCTGGAGAGTTCTGGGAGGGGCGGGACCCAGGCCACTGATTGGCCTGAGAAAGCCTGGGGGCAGGACCCACCGCGAACGCCCTGGAATATTCCCGACCCACCGCCCAGCCGAGCTCGGGGATTGGGTGAGCGGAGGGAGAAGGCGGGGCTCCATGAAGAATGATATACACCGAGCCGCGGGTCGAAGAGCAGCGAGCGGCCAGCGGCGGGGACGGGCGACTCTGGCGGTTTTCCAGCCTGGTGTTCGTGCGAGCAACTTCCACAGACCCGCAGCCTCTCAGGACGAGCCCCAGTTTCCCGCTTCAGGAAAGTCTGAGCTTCTCGTCGCGAACCCGCACCTTTTCAGAAAAGGCCCGAACCTCAGCGCAGGGCGACAGAGCAGGACACCGGCATGGCTAAAACCACGGCCATCGGCATCGACCTGGGCACCACCTACTCGTGCGTGGGGGTGTTCCAGCACGGCAAGGTGGAGATCATTGCCAACGACCAGGGCAACCGCACCACCCCCAGCTACGTGGCCTTCACCGACACCGAGCGGCTCATCGGGGATGCGGCCAAAAACCAGGTGGCGCTGAACCCACAGAACACCGTGTTCGACGCCAAGCGGCTGATCGGCCGCAAGTTCGGAGACTCGGTGGTGCAGTCGGACATGAAGCACTGGCCTTTCCTGGTGATCAACGACGGGGACAAGCCCAAGGTGCAGGTGAGCTACAAAGGGGAGACCAAGGCGTTCTACCCCGAGGAGATCTCCTCCATGGTGCTGACCAAGATGAAGGAGATCGCCGAGGCGTACCTGGGCTACGCAGTGACCAACGCGGTGATCACCGTGCCGGCCTACTTCAACGATTCGCAGCGCCAGGCCACCAAGGACGCGGGGGTGATCGCGGGGCTGAACGTGCTGAGGATCATCAACGAGCCCACGGCTGCCGCCATCGCCTACGGTCTGGACAGGACGGGCAAAGGGGAGCGCAACGTGCTCATCTTTGACCTGGGTGGGGGCACCTTCGACGTGTCCATCCTGACTATCGACGATGGCATCTTCGAGGTGAAGGCCACGGCTGGGGACACCCACCTGGGAGGGGAGGACTTTGACAACAGGCTGGTGAACCACTTCGTGGAGGAGTTCAAGCGGAAGCACAAGAAGGACATCAGCCAGAACAAGCGAGCCGTGAGGCGGCTGCGCACCGCCTGCGAAAGGGCCAAGAGGACCCTGTCGTCCAGCACCCAGGCCAGCCTGGAGATCGACTCCCTGTTCGAGGGCATCGACTTCTACACGTCCATCACCAGGGCGCGGTTCGAGGAGCTGTGCTCCGACCTGTTCCGGGGCACCCTGGAGCCTGTGGAGAAGGCTCTGCGTGATGCCAAGCTGGACAAGGCCCAGATCCACGACTTGGTCCTGGTGGGGGGCTCCACCCGCATCCCCAAGGTGCAGAAGCTGCTGCAGGACTTCTTCAACGGGCGCGACCTCAACAAGAGCATCAACCCCGACGAGGCGGTGGCCTATGGGGCAGCGGTGCAGGCAGCCATCCTGATGGGGGACAAGTCTGAGAACGTGCAGGACCTGCTGCTGCTGGACGTGGCTCCCCTGTCACTGGGGCTGGAGACAGCCGGGGGCGTGATGACTGCCCTGATCAAGCGCAACTCCACCATCCCCACCAAGCAGACACAGATCTTCACCACCTACTCCGACAACCAGCCAGGGGTGCTGATCCAGGTGTACGAGGGCGAGAGGGCCATGACGAGGGATAACAACCTGTTAGGGCGCTTCGAGTTGAGCGGCATCCCACCGGCCCCCAGGGGCGTGCCCCAGATCGAGGTGACTTTTGACATCGACGCCAATGGCATCCTGAACGTCACGGCCACGGACAAGAGCACAGGCAAGGCCAACAAGATCACCATCACCAACGACAAGGGCCGCCTGAGCAAGGAGGAGATCGAGCGCATGGTGCAGGAGGCCGAGAAGTACAAAGCCGAGGACGAGGTCCAGCGTGAGAGGGTGTCTGCTAAGAACGCCCTGGAGTCCTATGCCTTCAACATGAAGAGTGCTGTGGAAGATGAGGGGCTCAAAGGCAAGATCAGCGAGGCCGACAAGAAGAAGGTGCTGGACAAGTGCCAGGAGGTGATTTCCTGGCTGGACTCCAACACTCTGGCGGAGAAGGAGGAATTTGAGCACAAGAGGAAGGAGCTGGAGCAGGTGTGTAACCCCATCATCAGCGGACTGTACCAGGGGGCGGGTGGCCCTGGGGCTGGTGGCTTTGGGGCTCAGGCTCCCAAGGGGGGTTCTGGCTCTGGCCCCACCATTGAGGAGGTGGATTAGGGACCCTACCCTATTTTGTCATGTATCTGTGAGACAGGGTACTCAGGGACCTTGTTATTGTTTTCTCTATATATTTTAACTTGAAGTTCTCTACTGTTCCAGTTCAATTTAAAGTTAGGTTAACCTGATTAACGTGCTTGTGTTTGTTATTCTTTCTTGATATAACCAATGTGTTCTCTACAATTCTTTGCATTTAAAGTAGTGTGGGTCTCTGGAGTGTCCCACCCCCCGTAAATGAGTCAACCTTGCAACCCGCTGGCCTATTTGGGGGGGAACTTTTAAACACACAAAGTTATGAGATGTTTTTGTTTTTTTATAATTGTATGCTAAGAATGAAAAGTAAATAAAAATATTAATAATGTGTGCCTGTTTTCATTTGGGAGGAAAATGGACTCATTTGAAATGTCAACATTCCATAAACAGTGAAAGGGACAGTACTCCTGAAAAAAGGTCCATAAATTAGAAACAATGACTATGGCTATGGGGGGAGGTCTTAATTGTAGGTGGTAAATGACATCCGTGTTAGAAAACAAAAATAATAGGTGACCATTTTGATTATGGTCGGGCTTGTTTTAGTGAAAAGTGGGACAGGATCAGCAAAAGGTGTTTGGGGAGCAGAGGTTAGTCTGGGTTTAAAGGCTGTGTTTAGAGGAATTTGTGGTTCCTCACTTGCACTTATGTGGGCAGAACTCTAGTGTCCAATACTGACCTGTGAGTCTTCCAGTCTTTTGTTTAGCTTATACAGTAAATACATTTAGGAGTGAGCAAAACAAAAATGAGCTGCAGATTTACACTCTGGCTCTGTAAATCTGACCTGGTGATCACATGCAGTTATTTATGCTCTCAGTCTTGGTTGATCACATGCAGTTATTTATCCTCTCAGTCTTGGTTGCCTCCTTTTATTTTGTCCAAATGGCCTCACTTCCAAAGTTCTGAGATCATTTTGAGCAGAAATGTGCTATAGACAAGCAACACCTTCACCTTAGCTGCAGTTATCCAAGTCTGTAGGATTAAGATAACTGAGTTTGGGGGCATGGCAATAAGGAGGAGTGGGGATAGGCATTGTACCCCAATAATCTTAAGTAATCCTCATTCCACCACTCTCTACATGTCAGGTAAGCTATAGGGTTTTTTGTTGTTGTCAATCCTCACCTGAGGATATTTTTCCATTGATTTTTTTTTTTTTTTTTAGATAGAGTGAAAGGGAGGGAGGGAGGAGACACCTCTATTGGTTGCCTCCCACAGGATCCAGACCAGGGCTGGGGATTGAACCTGCAACTCAGGTACGTGCCCTTGACCTGGAATAGAACCTGAGACCCTTTGGTTCTCTGGCTGATGCTCTAACCTCAGCCATACCGGCCTAAAGTGTTGTGGTTGTTGTTTTTTTCATAGGCAAGTATGTGGACATGGTCATTTCAACTATATCCAGGGCAAAATTAGCATAAGTGATGGTTTGAGGGCTGGGCTGTTTCCAGATTGCCTGGACACTGTTGGCATTAGGTTGTTAATGTCTGGTTCTAAGTAGTGTTTTTACCCCAGTTTTAACAATTGGTACTCTCTTTGTCTTATTTATGGACAATCTCAAAAGAATAGCAATTTAGAGTAATAGCAAATTTAATGCAGAAAGGAGGAGATAAAGCTGTACAACTTAGAGCTGAGGAGACAGGGGAAATGGGCTTTTCTCCCACACAAGCCCCTCCGTAGGGGTTTCTTCCTGCCTAGCAGTTAGGTGTCCTGAAGACCTCCACTTGCCTGAGAGAATCCCAGCTTCCTTCCTGCCAAACACAGTCTGGACATACCTACTCCAAAATCATACAAAATTAAAATTCCATGTTTTCATTTTTCCATAAATTACCCTGTCGGGAAAGCAAACATTTTAGGAATGACCACATATAGGAAGCCCTTCTTAAAAGCATGTAAAGGAAAAGGAGTATAGTAAGAGTTCTTTTGGTAATTGGATCAATTCTCAGAGGCCTGTTTTATTCACAGGATTGGTAAACTATAATATAGTCTATGATAATAGAATATACTGCCCTGGCTGGTTCTGCTCAGTGGTTAGAGTGTCGGCCTGTGGACCAGAGAGTCCCGGGTTCGGTTTCTGCTAAGGGCATGTACCTCAGTTGCAGTTTGTCTCCGGCCCCAGTTGGGGTCATGTGGGTGGCAGCCACTCAATGTGTCTCTTTCACATCGATGTTTCTCTCTCTCCCTCCTTCTCTCTTTCCCACTCTGTCTGAAGATAAGTGCAAAAATGTCCTCAGATGAGGATAAAAAAATAGAATATACTAAGTGCAGTATGGGAATATATCCTTTAGCTTCAAGCCATTCAACCTAGTGGTATTACAATAATTTGGGAGGGCTAGAAGAATATATATATATATATATATATATATATATATATGCCATTCAACCTAGTGGTTCTTCAACCTAGTGGTATTAAAATAATTTGGGAAGGCTAAAAGAAATATATATATATATGTGCCAGACCTCCTCAAAACCAGTTTAGAATGTCTGGAAGTAGCTAAGGCATTGTTCAGAGTTCAAGCTGCACAGGTGTTTCTAATGTGCAACCAAAGCTGAGAAAACTGCACCAGAGGCTACTCGTGATTGTATTTGGGGGGGGCAGGAAGGTATCTGTACTTCAGGAGCCACAGCTGATGGTTAGGGGCTCATGGGAGCCTGAAGGCTGTAAAGCAGTGCTTCTCAACCTTCCTAATGCCGCGACCCTTTAATACAGCTTCTCATGTTGTATGTGAGCGTATCTGCATGTGGGCGGACCCGCCTGGAGATGGATAGAGGAGCTGTGTCTCAGTTCCTAAGACCATTGGAGATATGTGTTTTCCGATGGGCTTAGGTGACCCCTGTGAAAGGGTCGTTTGACCCCCCAAAGGGGTCGCGACCCACAGGTTGAGAACCGCTGCAAAAGGCTTTAAAAGTGTTGACCCAGCCTGGCCAATGTGGCTCAGTGGTTGAGGATTGACCCATGCACCAAGAGGTCACCGGTTCGATTCCTGGTCAGGGCACATGCTGGGGTTGTGGGCAAATCCCCAGTTGGGGGCATACAGGAGACAGCCATTTGATGTGCTTGTACACATAACACATCTTGAAACTTCAAGCAAAATTACTTTGTAACAGCAGCCACAAGTGGAAGTGGCCCCTGGGAGCCGAGAAATGTATCAAATAGGTGAATACCACAGGATTCCTGGAAAATATTTTTTGATGGAAGGCTGAAACCTTGGAGGAAGGCAGGATAGATGTAAAGATAATTGCAGAAGAAAGTAAAAGGATATTTCCTGTGCTCACAATTGCATTCTTCCAAAATTTACTGTATGCTCACTGTGCCTAAATTATGTGATTCAAAAAGGAGACCAATTTTGTATGGGTCAAAATCTCCAAATCACCCTGTTATATGTGGCTTTGCTCAAAATGTTACCAGATGGGCCCTGGCTGGGTGGCTCAGTTGGTTAGAGCATCCTCCTGATAAGCCAGGGTTGCTGGTTAGATCCGTAGTCAGGGCATAGGCAAGAATCAACCAATGAATGAATAACTAGGTGGAACAACAAACCGATGTTTCTCTCCCTCTCCCTTTCTCTCAATTCAATTTTTTAAAAAATGTTACTGTTGGACAGGGTCTGGGCTCAGGTCTGGGCCTTCCACGGGTCTGCCTAGGGCCCACTAGTAGTAGTATGTGGGTTCTTAACTTTATGTAGGAAAGATTTCACAACATGAGTCTAGGTGATTCTGAGAGTATGTTTATTAAGGCCCGGGACAGTGAAACTAAAAGGTCTGAGCCCGCGGGAGATCATATCCACAGCGCAAGGAAATTCAATAAACATGCGGTATGATTTTCAGAATCCTGTCTGGTGGGACTACAGAGAAGATCATCTACATACTGAAGAAGAGCGAACCCTTTTATGTCTAATTGCCGCAAGTCACTGGCTATGGCCTGCCCAAAGAGGGGGGGCTGTCCCGAAATCCTTGAGGGAGAATGGTCCAGATTAGCTGTTGAGACTGCTCGGTGCTTGGGTCAGTCCAGGTGAAAGCAAAAAGTTTTGGGAACCTGGATGTAAGGGAACAGTAAAAAAGGCATCTTTAAGGTTTAGGACCGTAAAGAACTGTGTGTTAGCTGGAATTTGGGAGAGAAGGGTGTATGGGTGAGGAACAACTGGGTGTATTGGCTGGACGGCCTGATTTATGATGTGGAGCTCCTGTACTAGAAGGGAAGATTCATCGGGCTTGCGTACAGGCAAAATGGGAGTATTATAGGGAGAACTGGTAGGGGGGAGTAAATTTTTCTTTAGGAGTTAAGACAGGTTTCAGTCATTTCTGGGCTTCTGCTGGGGTAGGGTATTGTTTCTGGGATAGGAAAAATGAGGGATCTTTGAGAGCTATCTTGATTGGCCTATGAGCCCTAGCCGGTTTGGCTCAGCAGTTGGAGTGTCGGCCTGTGGACCAGAGAGTCCCGGGTTCGGTTCCCGCTAGGGACACGTACCTAAAAAAAAAAATTGATTGGCCTATGGTACTTAGCTGCAGATGGGAGGGATGTGTCCCACACTATGGGGTTAACTAATTTTGGAGTTAATGGTAGGGGGTTTATGTTAGGAGAGGAGGCTAATTCTTGGAAAAGACAAAGTAAAGAATGAGAAGGGTTAGTGGGGAGGGTAGAAGTAAAGGTTAAAGTAGCATGAAGTTTAGCCCCCCCCCCTCGTTGCCCAGTGGTTGAGTGTTGACCCATGTACCAAGAGGTCACCGGTTAGAGTGTTGGCCTGCGGTCCGGAGAGACCCGGGTTCGGTTCCCGCTAAGGGCATGTACTTCGGTTGCATTTTGTCCCCGGCCCTGGTTGGTCGTGTGGGTGGCAGCCACTCGATGTGTCCCTTCATGTCGATGTTTCTCTCTCTCTCTCCCTTCCTCTCTCTCCCTCCCACTCTATCTGTACAAAAAATGGAAAAATATCCTCGGGTGAGGATAAAAAAAAAAAAAAAGAGGTCACCGGTTGATTCCCAGTAGGGACATGTGCCCAGGTTGTGGGCCAAACCCCTAGTTAGGGGGCATGCAGGAGGTGGCCAATCAATGTTCTTTCTCATCGATGTTTCTGTCTCTCTCTCCCTCTTCCTTCCATTCTCTCTCTCTCTCTAAAAAAATCAATAAAGAAGAAAAAAAGAGAGTATGGAGTTTAGTTAGAATGCCCCGCCCTAACAAGGGAGTGGGACAGGCTGGTAACACCAGAAGAGTGGAGAGCCCTGGCTGGTTTGGCTTAGCTGTTGGAGCGTTGGGGCATGTACCAAAACAAACAAACAAACAAACAAATAAATAAATAAAAATAAAAAAGAGTGGAGAAAGACATAAGGGCCCAAAGAACAAGTGAGTGTCTGGGTTGGTCTGGGTTGCGATATTTGGCAGTCAATTCCTACAACTGAAACTGGGTCAGCAGCCTGCACCCAGGTGCATGGAATAAAACTGTTTTGCTCTATATTGGCCTTGCCTTGTGGATGTGATCTCCCGCTGGCTCAGACCTTTTGGAAACAAAAGAAGGGCTTGAGATAGAAGAAGTAATAGGAAGAAAGAGAAAAGGGGGCATTGGAGACAGGTTCAGGGGGGTAAGCCTGGGAGGAGCTACCACTGCCCATTGCTCCCCTGGTTGCAAGTTTCCTGGGGTCCTTTGGAGTTTAGGGGAAAAGCAGCAAAGATACAAGGCATGAGTGCTTTAGAGTGAAAGCGCGGTGTGGATCCTTCCTCTGGAGTCTTTTTATCTTTCTTCGGCTGGCTGGAATCCTAGGGGAGGTCCAGGGGAGAGTCTCTGAGGAATATTTATTAGTTTTTCATGTGTGTTCTTCAATATGTTGATTCATCAAAATGTGTGTAGAGAGGAGCCAGGGTTATTTTCTGGTTAGTTTTATGTTTTAAAAATGTTATTGGCCCTGGCCGGTTTTGCTCAGTGGTTAGAGCGTCGGCCTGTGGTCCAGAGAGACCTGGGTTCACTTCCCGCTAAGGGCACGTACCTCGGTTGCAGTTTGTCCCCGGCCCTGGTTGGGTCGTGTGGGAGGCAGCCACTTGATGTGTCCCTTTCACATCGATGTTTCTCTCTCTCTCTCCCTCCCACTCTATCTGAACAAAAAGTGGAAAAATGTCCTCAGATGAAGATAAAAAAAAAAAAAGTATGTTATTGAAGAGGGACTGGGACTGAGGCTGGTCTGTCCCAGGGCAGTCTGGAATCTATAAACCATTTGCTCCTAAGAGTCTTTGGTTAGGGAAGATAAAACCTTATGATTGACACCCAGACCAGAGAAGGGACACATATGCTCCTACTCACATGCTAGGAAGTAAATTCTGGAGGATCAACTTCTCGCCTGCCTAACTGTGCAGCAGCTGCATTGCCCAGTTTTCCACGTATGCCAAGTTGATGCAGGATTAATTCTCTGCCAGCAGTCACTTCACCAGAGTTAAAGACTTGCCATGTCTCTGTCACACTTCTCCATTAGAGCTCTGTGGTGAAAAGGATGTGATGCTTTTACTGAACTTTCTTATCCTAGCACATACTTCCATAGTTTAAGGAACTCGAAAGATACTTTTCTCTTCTTCCTTTCCCTCACTCTATCCCTGTCTTTACTCCCCACACTTACTGTAAAACATTAGTAAATAAGAATTAAAATTCACATGAATCTCACCAACATAATAAAAAAAAACACCTTATGATTTATTAGCTGGCTATAAATAGCTCAAATAGTTTGGCCTTGTCTAATTATTTCAGACAATCAGTTTCTCTTATTCTATTTGTCAAGGAATTTTCCTAGCTTCTAACTATCTTACCTTAAAAAGATTCCAACAGCCTGACTGATGGGGCTCAGTGGATTGAGCATTGTCCCATGCACCAAGTGGATGCTGGTTCAATTTCCGGTCAGGGCACATGCCCAGGTTTTGGGCTTAATTTCCAGCAGGGGTGTGTAGGAGGCAGCCAACTGATGTTTCTCTCTCATCGATGTTCCTATCTCTCCCTTATTCTCTCTCTAAAGTCAATAAAAACATATTAAAAAAAAAAAAAAAAAAAAAAAGACGCGCCCTGGCCGGTTTGGCTCAGCGATTAGAGCGTCGGCCTGCGGTCCAGAGAGACCCGGGTTCGGTTCCCGCTATGGGCACGTACTTCGGTTGCAGTTTGTCCCCGGCCCTGGTTGGTCGTGCGGGTGGCAGCCACTCGATGTGTCCCTTCACGTCGATGTTTCTCTCCCTTCCTCTCTCTCCCTCCCACTCTATCTGTACAAAAAATGGAAAAATGTCCTCGGGTGAGGATAAAAAAAAATAAAAAAATAACCTTCTTTCATTAAAAAAAAAAAAAAAGACGCCAACATACATCACCAAAAACACTTGCATTTATAAATGAGGGGCTATAGAAGGTCCAGGTAGGTGGGATTTGGGAGAATGTACAAGTTGATGGATTAAGGGTCAAGAGCAAATGACCAGGGAAGATTTCTGAGAGCGAAGACTAGTGGGAGAATAGGGCCTGGCTGTTGCCATTGACCCCAGTTGGTTTGCTTCCATTGCTTCCATACATACTGTGCTGTTCAGAGTGTGCTGAACACCTGTACTGTTTTTGGCCAACTTCCAGGCTCATAATAGGACATGAAAAAGGAGGGCTGGGGAGGAGTTAATGGGTAGAATTTCAGTTTGCAAGTGAAAAAGTTCTGGAGATTGGTTATAGAACAATGTGAACATAGTTAACACTACTGAAGTGTACATTTACAAAAGGTTAGAATGGTTTATAAAGACATCAAATTATGTATTTTATTTACTTTTAAATATGTTTTTATTGATTTTAGAAAGAGTGGGAGAGGGAGGAAAAAAATCAACATTAATCAGCTGCCTCCTGAACGCCCCCTACTGTTGAGCCCACAACCCAGGCATGTGCCCTGATCCTGAATCAAACTGGAAAACTCCTGGTACATAGGTAGATGCTCAACCACTGAACCACACTGGCTGGGCTCGAATTATGTATTTTAAATATGTGCAGTTTATTGTAGTCAGTTATACCAATACAGTTTTAAAAAAAGACATGATTTTGTTTTGTTAAGGATGGTGATGCGGGCTTGTGAAAGAATTCAGTTGAGTGAAGAGAGAAAAGGGAGGAAATTTTATTTGTCTTTTCCCATAGACAGGGAAAAGGCCGGGTACCAGGTAGTACTGGGCAACAAAAGATAGGGGAGTTGCCCTTTTATTGGAAGGGGTGGTATTTTAAGTCACACAGGTGCTGGGGGTTGGTGGCCATGAGGAGTTTCAGTTTGTTGGCTCTTCAGGAGACAGTCCAGCTGATGTGTTTCTTATTATCTCTTCTTTAGCCTGTAAAATATGTGTGGGGAAAAAAGAGTTTCACCTGAAAGGGTTGTAAAGAATTTGAAAGACGCTAAAACAGCGGGGAAAGGGCCCAGCCCTCATGTATTTTACTAGTTGTGAAACAGGACAACAAATGGGTCTGGGCCACCTGTCACTATTTGATGCAATTAAGCAGAGACAAGGTTGAATAATTTATTCCAATATTGCCGGCAGTATGGGGGAGCAATGAGTTATCCCATAAAATCTTTTTTGTCCCCCTCACTTGCCAGCTGCTTTTAAAGGGCAGAGAAACCATGACTACTCAAGAAAAGGCAGTTAGGCAAAAGAAAAAAAAAAAAGGATAAAATGATTACAGGCAAGGCGGGAGGAATGTGGACCAGGGCTGCTGGTCGCCAGTGATCTGCAGCCACAGGCCCGGTGTTCCGATCAGGTCGTTCATCTTTCCAGAAAGTCAGGTAGTCCCTTGTCCTCAGATTTGGAGAACGGACACCAGTCGGAGGTCAGCTCCCCATTTGCACACCTCCCAGCCAGGTCAGAGTGGGCTTTTTTCTTTTCTTTTTTTAATCTTTACCTGAGGACATTTTTGCATTTTTATCTTCAGATAGAGCGGGAGGGAGAGAGGTGGGAAGAGAGAGAGAAACATCAATGTGAGAGACACACATCGAGTGGTTGCCACCCATAGGACCCCAACCAGGGCCAGGGACAAACTGCAACCTAGGTACGTGCCCTTGGCGGGAACCGAACCCAGGACTCTCTGGTCCGGGGGCCATAGCTCTAACTGCTGAGCCAAACCGGACAGGGCCTTTTCTTTAATCAGAACAAAGCAATCACCATCAACATTGTAAAGGATGATTAACGTTTTTCTAACTATGGCTAGGGCCCCACTATGATTAGTATTCTTACTCTTCTAATATTTTCTGTTCATTCTAATATTTCTTCTTGCCCCTTGCAGTTGGGTAGAAAGGCGGTTTGAAGTTGCAGACACCAGACGTCTCCGTGTTCATTATCAGGTGCTTCATTAAAAAAGAAAAACCTGTTTTCTGTCAGTAAAGAAGCTAATGTGCCTGACATGTCTGCGGGGTCCAATGGGGTTGCAACTTCAGAATTCAGAGTTTGCTGGCTCGGGGTGGCAACGGGGTGACAGCCCTTGGAAGTGACCAAGCCCACGTTGGGGCCGCGTGACCACGAGGAAGCCCCGCCCTTGGTTAACCCTTGCAGAGCGCCCTGGGCGGCCCCAGGCCACGAAAGGACAGCGCTGGGCTGCGCGCCCTTAGGCCCCGGCCGGGGACTTTCCCTCGCCTGGCCTGTCCGGTCACCTGTTTTTTTTTCTCCAAGATTCACAAACTATCTCCGAATATTTGCCCAGGAGGGTGTGAAACCTTCACTGATGGCCTCTGTTTATCACTTTGTTTTGTTTTTGTTTGGACAAACCATGGGGAAATGTCGCGGGTCGAACCAGGCATCTCAGAGGACAGCTATGGCCGTCAGGCCCCGACCCCACGCTGCTATAAATAGCGCGGCCCCAGCGCCGCCGTTCTCTTTGTGCCAGGAGCCCTTTGGTGGCACGTGTTGGGGTCATGCAGAGCCATCCTGCCGCAAGAAGGGGGTGGTGGCGGTTCCGGGCGCCCCCGCCATCCGTGCGCAGCTGCCCGCGTTGCGGCAGGTACTTCGGGGCCCTGCTGGGTGCGGGGACCGCAGTCTCGGGCTGAGCAGGATGAGTTACTATTACAGACTAGAGTTTCTGATGTCTGCGTGACGCCAGTGCTTGGAACTGACCCAGCCCGGGGCGGGGGGGCTCGGCTAGAGTCGTCCGGCCTTTGCTGACCCATTTGTTCTTTGCAGGTCCCTGATTCTCGCAGGTGCGTCTGCAGCGCCGCGAGGGTGAGTGAATTGTGCGAGATGGAGTGGCTGTGGTCTCCCTGGGAAGGACGGGGGTAATGATGACTCCAGGTGACTCTGAGTGTCTCTCTGACGCCATCACCGCAGCGCGCTGACCACCTCCCACCCCGGGCTGGGATTCCTAGGACCTGGGAAGAGGTTGATGGCCAAGAACTCTTATTAACCACGTACCCTGTGTTTCATTTCTCCGTTAGGGGTTTACAATCTCCACCCGTGTGTCATCTTTGAGTACAGGTGTTTAGGTATGAGAGCGTTCTTTCTTGGGTCACTACGGTCTGCTGCTTTCTAGTGAACACATGCAACAATGTAAATATTTTACTTGGTGATTTTCCAAGGATCACTGTTTGGTTTACATTTCTTTAGTGATGATTACTTTTTGAAAACTTCTGTAACACTGAATTTTTGTCTAAACCTCATTAAACTTTTTTCTCCGCTACTTTTCCTACTGTCAAGTCTGCTTACATGCTGGGCCTCCCCGGTGGAGCTGTTCTATACAGTTCTGACTTTATTATTTCTTTTCTCTCTCATCCCTTTGTCTTTGAATTTACTAGATCCCTTCCTAGAATGGTTTCCCCTGATCCAGGTTTCCCTAAATTGAGAATGATGATTTCTCAGACTAGAGTCTCTGACACTGGTCCTGATGTGAAAAATTAAGTTCTGACTCATTTGGGGAACTCTGGATATTTGGGTCTCTGGGAAGAGTCAAGTGGGTGGGCCTAACTCTGCTTGTCCTCATTGGTTGTCCTGTTTTCATTTTTCCAGCATGAGTTTTGGAAGCCCAGCCAGGGGCAGTGCCCCTTCACAGATTCACCAGTAACCTGGCGGACTGAAAGCCTAAGGTCACTGCTGTTGGAGAAGTGCTGTTGAGAAGGCTGGGGTGCCTAGGTGATGAATGGTTCCTTCCACTTCAGGCCCAGGCCATGACATGAGGAGCCACAGCCCTTCTCTGGCAACCATGGTGAGTGCTGATTTTTCTTCCAGCTCCAGAGTGTAGTGAGGACCTGGTTGGACTAGAGCCTCTGAGCATTTCTCTGGATCTTAAAAACCACCTGATCTACTGTGTGCCTCCTTCCTTTTATGCTGTGTGACAACTCCCCTACCTCCCCAGCCTTATGTTTTAATGGCAGTTGCTTGTGTGGTTCTAATACATGTTCCTTTTATAAAATTTCAGGATTTTGCTGATTCAAAGGATGCTCTCTGGTGTTGGGAAGACCCTAGGAACTTAATCTTTCCTGCATTAGCCAGTGTGAGCAGCTGTCAACCTCTCCAGAAAACTGCCTAGAAATGTGGGAGCACTAAAATATCAATTAGCTTTCACTTCTTTACTTTGTCTTAAATAAGTACTTGGCTTTATCAAAAGGATTCCAATAAAATATATTAAAGCAAATAAAGTAGATTCTTTGGTCTCAGTGGAAACAAGATGGTTCAAAAAGATTTAGGAATGTGAAAGGTAGTAACTACCAGAGAAAGGATTACAACGGACATCAGATGTACGATAGGCATGTATGTATGAAAAACTAAAATTAGCCCTGGCTGGTTTGGCTAGGCGATTGGAGCATCGGCCCGTGGACCAAAGGGTCTCCGGTTTGATCCCCAGTCAGGGGACATACCTGGTTTGTGGTTGGGTCCCCTGTCCTGGTTGCCCTCCTGCGGGAGGCAACCAGTCGATGTGTGTCTCACGACCATGTTCCCTCCCTCCCTCTCACTCTATCTGAAGACAAGTGGGAAAATATCCTCTGATGATTTTATTTTTTTTATTGATATATTAGAGACAAGGAAGGGAGGAGAGAGAGATGGAAACATTGATGAGAGAGAATATCCATTGGCCGCCTCCTGCATACTCCCCCCTGGGGATTTGCCCAAAATCTGGGCATGTGCCCTGACTGGGAATTGAACCCGCAACTTCTCAGTGCATGGGGTCGACACTCAACCACTAAGCCACACTAGCCCTGCTCCTCTGGTGATAGATTTTTTTTTGTATAGTGTATTTTTCAAGTTTTTGCTTTTTTTTTTTAATCCTTACCCTGGGACACTTTTGCATTTATCTTCAGATAAGGAGGGAGAGAGAAGAACACTGAGGCAACAGAGATACCCACATGACCCCAACCAGAGCTATGAACAAACTGCAACCGAGGTACATGCCCTTAGCGGGAACCAAACCCAAGTCTATGGTCCGTGGGCCAATGCTCTAACCGTTGAGCCAAACCGGCCAGGGCATTCCCTGGTGATTTTATTTATTTTTGTTGTTCAGATAGAGTGGAAAGGGGAGAGAGATAGAAACATGGATGTGAAAGGGACACATCGAGTGGCTGCCACCTGCACAATCCAACCAGGGCTGGGGACAAACTGCAACCAAGGTACACGCCCTTAGAGGAAACCGAGCCCGGGTCTCGGGACTGCAGGCCAACACTCTTAACTGCTGAGCCAAACCTGCCAGGGCTCCTCTGGTGATTTTAAAAATAAATTAAAAAAAGGTATTAGCATTAAAAAAAAACACCACTAAAATTAGATTGTGCCATATATTAAAATGGACAGTAAGAATTTCTAGATTGATTACCATAGAATTCTAATGTACCAGATGCTATTAGGCACTGAGAGTGTTTATGATAAATGATACACTTAATTTGCCTTTTGCTGAGTTCATGAAAACATTGTCTAGATCAGTGGTTCTCAACCTTCCTAATGCCGTGACCTTTTAATACAGTTCCTCATGTTGTGGTGACCCCCAACCATAAAATTTTTGTTGCTGCTTCATAACTAATTTTGCTACTGGTATGTCTTAGGCAACCTCTGTAAAAGGGTCGTTCGACCCCCAAAGGGGTTGCGACCCACAGGTTGAGAACCACTGGCCTAGATGTATTTAAAATTTTTTTAAATTGATTTTTAGAGAGAGAGGAAGGGAGAGCAGGAGAGAGACGGAAACATGGATTAAAACATAGATGGTCTGCCTCCTGCATG
Organism: Molossus molossus; assembly: GCF_014108415.1. Lineage (NCBI taxonomy): Eukaryota > Metazoa > Chordata > Mammalia > Chiroptera > Molossidae > Molossus > Molossus molossus. The sequence continues at coordinate 2,810,618 of NW_023425402.1, forward strand.
CCCCCCACTGGGGGGTTGGGCCCACAATCGGCCTGTGTCCTGACAGGGAATTGAATCTGTGATCTCTTGGTGCACTGGTCGACACCCAGCCACTGAGCCACACCGGCTGGGCTGTCTAGATGTATTTCATTTTATTTTTTAATCCTCACTGGAGGACACTTTTGCATTTATCTTTAGATAGAGCTGGAGGGAGAGAGGGAGGAAGAGAGAAACATCCATGCGTGAGAGACACATCGACTGGCTGCCACCCACACAACCCCAACTGGGGCCAGGGACAAACTTCAACCAAGGTATATGTCCTTAGTGGGAACCAAACCCGGGTCGATGCTCTAACTGCTGAGCCACACTGGCTGGGCTGTCTAAGATGTATTTTAGAAGAATTATACTTGCCCAGCCGGTGTGGCTCTATGGAGTGACATCCTGTGGACAGAGGTCTCAGTTCGATTCCTGGTCAGGGCACATGCCCCATTGCAGGCTCGATCCCCAGTAGGGGCGTGCAGGCGACAGCTGATCAATGTTATTTCTCTCACATTGATGATTCTATCTTTTTAGAAAGTAAATAAAAACTTTCTTTTTTATCCTCACCGGAGGACATTTTTCTATTTATCTTCAGATAGCGTGGGAGAGAGCGAGAGAAAAACATCGATGGGCGAGAGACACATTGACTGGTTGCCTCCCGCACGACCCAACCAGGGCAAACCACAACTGAGGTACCTGTCCTTGACTGTAATCAAACCTGCAACTCATTGGTCTGCAGGCTCACGCTCTAACCATTGAGAAAAACTGGCCAGGCCAATAAAAACATTTAAAAAAAGTTTTACTGGTGACTGACAGGGGATGGGGAGTTAAGTTACAGAGTTTTACAGGATGAAAAAAATTATGGAAATGGGTGGTAGTGAGGGTGGTCATTATTCTAGGTGGTAATTCTTTTATCATCAGTTTTTAGACCTATTGACTCATCTTTTTTTTTTTTTTTTATTCCTCATCCGAGGATACTTTTCTATTAAAATTTGTGTTTTTGCCTGGTTGTTGTAGTTCAGTGGTTGAGTGTCAACCCATGCATCAAGAGGTCATCAGCTCAATTCTTAGGGCATGCACATGCCCAGGTTGTGGGCCCAGCCCCCAGTGGGGGGCATGCAGGAAGCGGCCAGGCGATGTTCTTTCTCATGTTACTGTCTCCCTTCCTATCTAAAATCAATAAAGAAAAATAAAATAAAAATTGTGTTTTTGCATTTCTTTTCCTACTGAACATTTTATTTATTTTTTATTTTTTTATCCTCACCTGAGGACATTTTCCCTTTTTTGTTAAGATAGAGTGGGAGGGAGGGAGGGAGAGAGAGAGTCATCGATGTGAAAGGGACACATCGAGTGGCTGCCACCCACATGACCCAACCAGGGCTGGGGACAAATTGCAACCAAGGTACGTGCCCTTAGAGGGAACTGAGCCCTTGTCTCTCTGGAACACAGACTGACGCTCTAACCACTGAGCACCCAGCCAGGGCTCCTATTGAACATTTTAGATTAGTCCCCACCACTTAAACTGATCAGCAAAGATTTTTTTCCATCCTTTATTTTTCTTAATCACCCTTTGCTAGTTTTTCTCCTTGAAATTGCCCTTTACTCCTAGAGGACAGGGTCACCTGCTCCCATTGCTATTCTCTGATCAAGGATTCTCTGAGCTTCAGCCTTTTGCCCAAAACTTGAGGATTGTCCCTGTTTAAAAGGCACATGTTGCCCTGATGCTGTGGCTCTGTGGTTGAGCATCGACCCATGCAACAAGAGGCAGCTGGTTCAATTCCTGGTCAGGGCACGTGCCCAGGTTGTGGGCCAAGTCTCCAGTGGGAGGCAAGTGGGAGGTGGCCAACCAGATATGTCTCTCACATTGGGGTTTCTATCCCTTCCTCTCTAAAAAATAAATAAAACATTTTTTTTAAAAAAGCACATGTTTCTAGCCCTGGCCAGTTTGGCTCAGCGGTTAGAGCGTCGGCCTGCGGTCCGGAAAGACCCGGGTTCGTTTCCCACTAAGGGCACGTACTTCGGTTGCAGTTTGTCCCCGGCCCTGGTTGGGTCGTGCGGGAGGCAGCCACTCGATGTGTCCCTTTCACATCGATGACTCTCTCTCTCCCTCCCTCCCTCCCACTCTATCTGTACAAAAAATGGAAAAATATCCTCAGGTGAGGATAAAAATAAATAAATAAAAAATAAAAATAAAAAAAGCACATGTTTCTAAAACATGGATTAAAATAGATAATATATATTGTATTTAAAACAGTTTTTAAAAATAATTTTTCTTTATTGATTTTAGAGAGAGAGGAAGGGAGAAGGAGAGAGCTAAAGACATTGATGAAAGAGACCATCAATTGGCCGCCTCCTGCATGTCCCCCACTGGGGATCGGGCCCACAACCTGGGCATGTGCCCTGACCAGGAAATGAACCAGCGCCTCTTGGTGCATGGGTCGACGTTTAACCACTGAGCCACAGCGGCTGGGCTAAAACTTATCTTTTGATTTGTTTGTTTTGTGTGTTTGGTACGTGCCCTTAGCGGGAACCGAACCCAAGACTCTCTGTTCCGCAGGCTGACGCTCCAACCGCTGAGCCAAACTGGCCAAGGCTAAAACTTATCTTTATTGTTGAATGTATTACAGATGTCCCCCTTTTTTTTCCTATTGATCCCTTCCTCCCCATGCCCACCCCCCTCCTGCCTTCCCCCCACTATTGTCTGTGTCCATTGGTTATATGTCTATGCATATAAGTTCTTTGATTTATCTCTTCCCGCTCTCCCTCCCTCTCCTTGGTAATATATTTTTTAAAATACGTTTTTATTGACTCTTTAGAGAGGAAGGGACAGAGAGAAACATCTGTGAGAGAGATACATCAATAGGAGGCCACCTCCTGCACGCCCTCTACTGGGGATCAAACTTGTAACCCAGGCATGTGCCCTGACAAGGAATCAAACAGGACCTCTCAGTTCATGGGATGACACTCACTCCACTGAGCCACACCGGCCAGGCAAAATAGGTAATATATATATATATACACACACACACATGTCGATGTTTCTCTTTCACTCTATCTGAACAAAATATCGAAAAATGTCCTCAGGCAAGGATAAAAAAATATATATGTTTCTCTCTCTTTCCCTCTCACTCTATCTGAACAAAATATCGAAAAATGTCCTCAGGCAAGGATAAAAAAATATATATATATCCTTGCCTGAGGACATTTTTCGATATTTTGTTCAGATAGAGTGAGAGGGAAAGAGAGAGAAACATCGACATGAAAGGGACATGAGTGGCTACCTCCCACACGATCCAACCAGGGCCCCCAACCAGGGCTGGGGACAAACTGCAGCCAAGGTCCGTGCCCTTAGCGGGAACTGAACCTGGGTCTCTTTGGACCACAGGCTGACGCTCTAACCACTGAGCCAAACTGGCTAGAGCAATAGGTAATATTTTTAAATTAAAATCCTTCACTTGGCTCTCTAATGTTCTTAGGGCAAGAACCAAACTAGTCTTTTACCAGTTGAGGCTACTTTTGCACAACCCCTACTGGGGATTGAGCCTCCAACCTGGGCATGTGCCCTGACCCAGAGTAGGACCTGCAACCCTTTGGTGCATGGGAAGAAGGCCCAAGCAACCAAGCAGTCCCTGACTGTTCTTTATGCTTCATTTAGTTCTACTGCAACTTGCTTTTTTTTTTTTTTTATAAGTGTATTTATTTATGGAGTCTATCACATAGGAAGTATAGGGGACTGGTTAAGATTCTGGAGCCAGACTGAACACTTTGCAGCATAATTTTGGCTAAGTTAACTTAGCTGCTCACAATTTTCTCATTTGTAAATGGATAAATCAGTAACTAGCACATAGCAAAACCTATTTAGGTGTTAGCTATAATCATATTCCAAATAGCTTAGTCATTAACTTACACAGCTTGGTCAGTACCTCACTCACCCTTCCTTAACTTTGGCGTCACTGTCAACTTCATTTCTCATCCCTGGGGTCTCTTGGTTCTGTTGCCTTTATGTGATGGTCCTCTCCTGGGGTTGGGACTCTGGGTCCTCGGCCAACCCCAAGTTTGGGGTATAAGAGTGAGCTACAGCCATGGTCAGATGGTCACGTGAACTTTACTTCTGTCTTGTGCGTACTTGAGCCTTACAGCATCTCCTCAGAGCTGGTGACTAGACACAGCCTCCACCCTAACCACTCTTCCTTGCTCTACCAGCTTCTAGGAATGGAGCATCTTCACAGGTAGCCAGCCTTGTCCTGGCTGGTGTGCTCAATGGTTAGAGCGTCAGCCTGCACACCAGAGTTGCAGGTTTGGTTCCCCCTCCTCTGTCAGGGTGAATGCTAGAGGCAACCTTTTTTTTTTTTTTTTTTACTTTATATTTACTACTTGTTTATTTATTTATTTGAAAGAGAACATCGATTGGCTGCCTCCTGCATGCCCCCCACTGGGGATTGGGCCCACAACCTGGGCATGTGCCCTGACCAGAAATCGAACCAGCGACCTCTTGGTGCATGGGTCAATGCTCAACCACTGAGCCATACCTGCCGGAGGCAACCATTCGAAGTGTCTCTCATTAATGTTTCTCCCTCCCTCTCTCCCCTTCTCTCCCTCCCTTCTACTCTCTAAAAATCACTGGAAAAAATATCCTCAGACAAGGATGAACAAACGAAAGAAACATGCTAACCAGCCTTCCCTCCAACCCACTGGGCAGATCTCGCCACGGCTTGCTTTAGTTACTGTGAGCAGAGACTGGCTGGCCAGCTCGGCCACCCAGACAGGGAGCCTCCCAGGATCTGCCCCGTCCTCCCGGGAGTACTGAACAACTGGCAGTGCCAGCCCCTCCAGATGATGCTTCCACCCTTCTAGTTGCTTAGGCCAGAAGTCTTGGAATCTGCTTAACTGTTCTCATATACTGGATCCAATTTGTTAGCAAATTATGCTGGCACTACCTTCAAAACACCAAAGTCAGACCGCATCTCATACCTCCTGCTACTCCACTGGGGTGGGAGACACCATGTGCTCTCCCAGACAGCTCACCTACATGACAGCAACAGCCTCCTGGTGGGTGTGGCTTCCACCCTGGGCCCATTATGGTCTGTGTGCAACAGCCAGAGGGTTTCTTCCAAATCGTGACTTGGGCCTTGTCCTCTCCCTGCATAAAATTCTAGTGAAAGCCAGTCTTTACAAGGACCATCCAACAAGGGCCTCCCGGTCTAGCTCTTACCTCTGACATCTCTGCTCTGCTCCGGCCACCAGGTTAAAGCCAGGAGCTGGTGGCTGCTCTGTCATCCTTCAGGGAGTTGTTTTCCTGCCAGCTGGGGTCCCTTGGTCTGTGGGGCCGATAGATCCAAACTTGGGCCTACAGAGCTTGTGGATGTAATTTAGGTTGTAAGGAAATCCTAGAAGCGAGAAATAAACTTACAGATTGTTTTGGACATTGCTTTTGGGAATGCAACTTTATACAATCCCTTTGGAAAACAGTTTGGCAAAATTTTAAAAAATCCAGTGCTTCTGCTTCTGGTAATACACCCTAAACAAACTCACATACATATATACAGGGTTAATGTACACAAAAGTCCTCAGCAGTAATTTTTTTTTTTTATCCAAGGACATTTTTTCATTTTTTGTTCAGATAGAGTGGGAGGGAGAGAGAGGAAGGGAGAGAGAGAAACATCGACGTGAAAGGGACACATCAAGTGGTTGCTACCTGCACGACCCAACTGGTGCTGGGGACAAACTGCAACTGAGGTACGTGCCCTTAGTGGGAACTGAACCCGGGTGTCTCTGAACCACAGGCTGACGCTCTAACCCCTGAAGCAAACTGGCCAGGGTAGCAGTATTTTTTTTTTTTTCCTGAGCTCAGATCAAGTGTAGAAACCTTCATAATTACAAAGGTCAGTAATTAAACCATTTCATCGTTGCTCAGAACTGATCAGCCTTTCACACACGTTTTCCACACCCCCAAATCTCATTCACCCATCTTTAGACCTGTTATCCATTGTCACCTTTATAAACAGACACGCACACACACACAATTGTTTTAAATTACTTTATACTTTTGCTTCACAGAACTGTAGAGATCATGCATCGGGTGGGCTGGAAGGTCTTCTGATGCTCATATCAGGCTATTTTCATCATTGATCCACTTTGGCAGCAGTATTGTTTATAATGGAAAAATAGGAAGCTATCCAAACCTCAAACATTCTGCAACAGGAAAATGGATAAGTCGTATATTCATAAAGTATACCACAGAGCAGTGATGTGTTCCACGAAGCAGTGGTATTAATCCATGCCAGCATGGATTAATCTCATGCAATGTGAGGAAAAGCAACCAGAAGGACACATATGTAGCATGTAATGTTTAAAAACATTTACAGCCCTGGCCGGTTTGGCTCAGCGGTTAGAGCGTTGGCCTGCGGTCCGGAGAGACCCGGGTTCGGTTCCCGCTAAGGGCACGTACCTTGGTTGCAGTTTGTTCCCGGTCCTGATTGCGTCCTGTGGGTGACAACCACTCAATGTGTCCCTTTCACATCTCTCTCTCTCCCTCCCTCCCTCCCACGCTATCTGAACAAAATATCAAAAAAAAAGTCCTTGAGTGAGGATAAAAAAATTATAAAATCTTTTACAACTGAACAGTATATTAGAGTTAAGTATAGTAAAAGCAGAAAGAAGTGCGTAGGATTTTTAACTGCTAAATTCAATATAGTAGTTACCTGGGCTGTGACAAGACAGGGGGGAAGGGAGGGAGAGGGATGCAGTCAAGGAGCTATACGTGGAACCCCATGGGGGCTATGGTGTATTTATTTTCATATTTTTATGTCTGAACTTTTTTTGCTTTAAATAAATATATATATGTGTGTATATATATATATATATATATATATATATATATATTTTTTTTTTCCCCTAAATCCTCACCCGAGAAAATTTTTTCAAATATCTTCAGACAGAGTGGGAGGGGTAGAAAGAGAGAGAAAGAGAGAGAAACATCGATGTGAGAGGGACACATCGATTGGTTGCCTCCTGCATGACCCTGACCAGGGCCAGGGATGAACCGCAACAGAGGTATGTGCCCTTGGTCGGAATCAAACCCACTACTATTTGGTCCGCGGACCGACACTCAAACCGCTGAGCCAAATTGGCCAGGGCTCTTTTTTATTTTTATTATTTATTTATTTATTTATTTTTGGTACGTGCTCCTAATGGGAACCGAACCCGGGACTCTCTGGTCTGCAGGCCGATGCTCCAACCACTGAGCCACACTGGCCGGACTGGCCAGGGCTCTTTAAATATGTTTTTATTGAATTTTTAGAGAGAGAAAGGCAGAGAGAGAGAGAAACATCAATGTGAGAAACATTGATGAGCTGCATGCCCCCTACTGGGGATCAAGCCCGAAACCCAGGCATGTGCCTGATGGGGAGTCAAACTGAGACCTCTTTGGTCTGCAGGCCCTCTCTAACCGCTGAGCCAAACTGGGATCCACTGAACCACACAGCCGGGCTGAACTATTTCTTAATAATTTAAAAACATGATTGGGGACCTGTGAATCTCAAAGTGCTGAGCAAAGGCAGAAGCTAAGCGACCCCACAGGGACACTGCCAGACCCCAGAGCTGGTGTTCCTCCGGAACAACTGTTCCCAAGATGAGCCAAAAAGTGGGCCTGGCCCTGGCCTCTTTATCTCAGTGGTCAGAGCATCAGCCCTTGGACTGAGGGATCTCAGGTTCGATTCCTGGTCAAGGGCACACACCTGACTTGCAGGTTCACTCCTAGCCCCAGGCAGAGTTGTGCGAGAGGCAACCCATCAATGTGTCTTTCTCACATACATGTTTCTCTCTCCTGCCCTCCCTCCCCCCTCCCGCCCACTAGCTAAAAAAAGTCAGTGGGGCCTGGCCTGTGTGGTTCAGTGGATTGAGCGTTGTCCCATGGACTGAGAGGTCCCAGATCGATTCCTGGTCAGGGCGCATGACCAGGTTGCAGGCTCAATCCCCAGTGTGGGGCATGCAGGAGGCAGCCAATCGATGTTTCTCTCTCATTGATGTTTCTATCTCTCTCCACCTCTCCCTTCCTCTCTATCTAAAAGATCAATAAAAATATTTTTTTAAAAATAAATAAATAATAAAAAATAAGTGGAAATATATCCTAGGGTGAGGATTAACAAAAACAAAACAAAAAACGGGTCTATTCACACCCACTGAACAAGTCACAGGCACAATAAAGGTGATAGAAAACCTCAGATGACGGGTCTTTTGGAGGCAGAAGATGGTCTGAGATGAAGGAAATGAATCTATTGGGTAGGAGCAGGGTGTTACAAAAAGGAAAGAGCAGATGAATTTGAAAAAGTAATGAAGCAAGTAGAAATTCTAGAATTGAAATAAATACATAAGAAACAAAATAAACAGGTTAAATAACAGACCAGGTGAATAGAGAACTAGTGAATTAGAAGAAAAAATCATCCATAATGTGAAGTAGAGAAAACATGAAGGATGGGATGAGATGCTCCGGCCTTGGGCATTTTTTGTGTAGAGCTGCCCACGCCTGCTTTGTTACTATAGCACCATGTTTGGCTCTGGCCAGTGGTAAATGGGGCTTCTGGCTTTGAGCAGCTCAGGGGCATCTGTTAGTATATTAATTAATTAATTAATTAAATCCTCACCTGAGGACATTTTTCCATATTTTATTCGGATAGAGTGGGAGGGAGAGAGAGAGAGAGAGAGAAACATCAACGTGAAAGGGACACATCAAGTGGTTGCCATCCACACAACCCCAACCGGGCCAGGGACAAACTGCAACCGAGGTACGTGCCCTCAGCGGGAACTGAACCCGGGTCTTTCTGGACCGCAGGCCGACGCTCTAACCGCTGAGCCAAACCGGCCAGGGCTGTTAGTATATTTATTGTACTACTTTCTGGTCCATTTACATCCTACTTCATGATTTTGTGTTTTGATTGTTGTGTCATTTCCCAAAGAACAAGGAACAGTATTCTAAGGGTTAAAGTACCTGCTGACTCTTAAAATGTTCGACTATATTGCCCCCAGTCAGGTGAGCCTCAGGTGGAAGTGGGTCACATTCTAAGCTGGCTATTTATTGTCTGTCATTAAACCATTAAATTCTAAGGCATGTAGTGCACATAGAAATGTCAGCCAGTTATCCCCAGCATAATGCTGATGTCAGGTATTAAACAGAGGGGGAGCTGTCCAAAGGGCCTGCGGCAGCACAGGCACACCCTGGATGGGGAGGGAGCTTCCTTTTCCCAGCAGAACGTAGGAAGTAACTGTTCCACACTGGGCTGAGTTGTCATAAAGGAGACTGAGCAAATATAAACAATTACTTTTTAAGCATTTTATTATGAAACTTTTAAAACACTAGGGAAAATAGTATAAAGAATACCCATATACCCACCACCTAAATCCAACAATTGCCAAGAATTTTCCATATCTGAAAATATGGCAAAAATATAAATTGTGTGTGAATATATATATTATATACATTATATATAACCCTTGAAACAACACAATGACACGGGTTTGAATGGCATGGCTCTACATATATGCAGATTTTTTCAATAAATACAGTACTGTAAGTGTATTTTCTCTTATGACTTTCTTAGTAACATTTTCTTTCTCTAGTTTATTGTAGGAAAACTCGAGTTTTTGCCTGACCGATGCGGCTCACTGAATGTTGTCTCATGGACTGAGAGGTCCCAGTTCAATTCCTGGTCAGGACGAATGCCCAGGTTTCAGGCTCGATCCCTACTAGGGGGTATGCAGGAGGCAGCCAATCAATGTTTCTCTCTTATCTATGTTTCTTTTTTAAAAAATCCTTATCCTAGGACATTTTTGCATTTATCCTCAGATATAGTGGAAGGGAGTGGGGGGACGAGAGAGAGAAACATTGACATGAGAGAGACACATCGAGTGGCTGCCACCCACATGACCCCAACCAGGGCCGGGGACAAACCGCAACCAAGTTACGTTCCCTTAGCGGGAACCAAACCCGGGACTCTCTGGTCCATGGGCCAATGCTCTAAGTTCTGAGCCAAATCAGCCCGGGCTTATCTATGTTTCTATCTCTCTCCCCTTCCTCTCTCTCTAAAAAATCGATAAAAACATATTGAAAAAAAACTAGACTTTTCTTAATCTAGCATGGCTCCGTGGTTGGAGTGTTGGCCTGTGCACCGGTTGCAGGGGTGTGTCTCAGGTTTGATTTCCAGTCAAGAGCACTTGCCTGGGCTGCAGGTTGATCTTGGCCCCAGGTGGGGTGTGTGCAGGAGATGACATATTGATGTGTTTCGCTCACATCAATATTTCTCTCTCTCCCTGCTGTATTTGGTCAAGCTAATTTGGTGAGGTGTGTGATATTAGCTGGTACTGATTTCAAGGTCCTTATATGGCCAGATATTCCCCACCCCTGTAAAATGCATAGAAACAATCTGGCTTAAGGCAAAGATAAACTTTTAGTAAAGAAACTATATGGCCCTGACCCGTTCAGTTCAGCAGTTAGAGCGTCAGCCCAGACTGAAGGGTCTCGGTTTGATTCTGGTCAAGGGGATGTACTTGGGCTGCAAGTTTGATCCCTGGCCCAGATTGGGGTCATTCAGGAGGCAACCAATCATTGTGTCTCTCTCACATTGATGTTTCTCTCGCTCTCCTTCCCTCCAAACCTTTCATTCTCTCTAAAAATCAATAGAGCCCTGGCAGGTTTGGCTCAGTGGTTGGAGGTCAGCCTGCAGACCAGAGAGTCCTGGGTTCAGTTCCCGCTAGGGGCACGTACCAAAATAAACAAACAAATAAATAAATAAAAAATAAATAAATAAATAAATAAATAAATAAATAAAAATCAATAGAGCCCTGGCTAGTTTGGTTCAGCGGTTGGTGTGTCGGCCCACAGACCAGAGAGTTGAGTCGCAGGTTCGATTCCGGTCAAGGGCATGTACTCTGAGGTTCAGTCCCAGACTTGTGGGGTCGTGAAGGAGGCAATCAGTTGATGTATCTCTCACATCAATGTTTCTCTCTCTCTCCCTCCCTTCTTCCCTCCCACTCTATCTGAAGATAAATAGAAAAATATATCCTTGGGTGAGGATTAAAAAAACACACACACAACAAAAAGGAAACTATATGCTTGGGGTGTGACTATGAGCCATGACCTGCCCAGTTAGGAACTTATGACCAGATCACCCTGTGAGGTTACGTTTAGTCAGATTTATTATAGCACCCCGTTTTCTATTTTTTCTTTTCTTTTTTAAAAAAATCCTCACCCGAGGATATTTCTCCATTTATCTTCAGATAGAATGGGAGGGAGGGGGGGAGAGAGAGAAACATTAATGTGAGAGAGACACATTGACTGGTTGCCTCCCGCATGACCCCAACCAGGGCTGGGGACCAAACAACAACCAAAGCACTTGCCCTCAACTGGAATCGAACCCGCGACTCTTTCTGGTCTGCAACCTGACCCTCCAACCGCTGAGCCAAACTGGCCAGGGCTGAACCCGTGACTCTGATCCATGGACCAATGCTCTACCCACTGAGCCAAACCGGCCAGGGCACCCCTTTTTCTTTTTTTAAAATACGTTTTTATTGAATTTTTAGGGAGAAAGGAAGAGATGGAAACAATGATATGAGAGAGGAACATTGATCAGCTGCCTCCTGCACACCCCCTACTGGGGATCCAGCCTACAACCTGTGCATGTGTCCAGACAGGGAATTGAACTGGCACCTCTCTGTCCATAGAACACACCAGCTGGGCGAGTTTTTTTGTTTTGGATTTTTAAAATTCTTACCCAAGGACATTTTTAGGGAGAGAATGGCGAGGGGGCGGGGGCGGCGAGAAACATCGGTCCGCTGACTTCTGTATGCTTCCCGATTGGTGTTCAAACCTGCAATCCAGGTATGTGCCCCGACCAGGAATCGAACTGGTGACCTTTATATGTACAGGAGGACACTCAACCAACTGAGCCACTCAGGCTGGGCAAAACAGTTTCTTTTGAGGTCTTTTCTTTCTCATTTTGCAATCTATTCTTCCTAAGTCTAGGCTAACTGTTAAGTTTCTTTCTTTTTTTTTTTTTTTTCTCCTGCTTATTATGAGATAGAGTGGGAGGGAGGGAGAGACAGAGAGACAGAGAAACATCAACATGATAGAGCCACATTGACTGGTTGCCTCCTGCAAGACCGGCCAGGGCTGGGGAATGCAACCAAGGTATGTGTGCTTGACCGGAATCAAATCCTCGACCCACTCACTGCTCTGCGGGCTAACACTCTAACCACTGAGAAACTGGCCAGGACAAGAGAGACAGTTTCTTTTCTTTTCTCTTTTCTCTTTTCTTTTCTTTTTCTTTCTTTTCTTTTCTTTTCTTTTCTTTTCTTTTCTTTTCTTTTCTTTTCTTTTCTTTTCTTTTCTTTTCTTTTCTTTTCTTTTCTTTTCTTTTCTTTTCTTTTTCCTTGCCCGAGGATATTTTTGCATTTATTTTCAGACAGAGCGGGACAGAGAGAGGGAGAAAGAGAGAGAAACATCAACGTGAGAGAGACACATCGAGCGGTCACCACCCACACGACCCCAACCGGGGCCAGGGACAAACTGCTACCAAGGTAGGTGCCCTTAGGGGGAGCCGAACCCGGGACTCTCTGGTCCTCAGGCCCAAGCTCTAACCTCTGAACCAAACTGGCCAGGGCAAGAGAGACAAAGTTTCTTTTTTTTTTTATCCTCACCAGAGGGCTTTTTTCCATTCTTTATTCAGACAGAGCAGGAGGGAGAGAGAGGAAGGGAAAGAGAGAGAAAGAAACATCGACGTGAAAGGGACACATCAAGTGGTTGTCACCTGCACGACCAACCAGGGTCGGGGACAAACTGCAACCGAGGTACGTGCCCTTAGTGGGAACCGAACCCGGGACTCTCTGGACCGCAGGCCGACGCTCTAACCGCTGAGCCAAACCGGCCAGGGCAAGAGACACAAAATTTCTTGAAGTGCAGTCCAGGGAGCCAGCATTAGAGTCTCCTGCAGTTCCTATTACAAATGCAAAGTCCTGGACTGATTCTAGAGGTACTGGACCTGCAGATCCAGTGGGGCCAGGGCTCGTGTGGATAACGAGCTCCGCCCTGCCCCCTCCTAGGGAGGAGGTCCTTCCTTGAAGATCCTTTCTTAGCTCAGGAGTCTTGGCTAAGAAGAAACACAATCGCTTTCTTAAAAGCCTCTTGCCGACATTCATGGTATCATTTACTCTTTTCATCCACTATTTCTGATAAGTAATACTGTCAGATATCCAAAGAACTTATATGCATAACCAATGGACACAGACAATAGTTTGGGGAAAGCAGGAGGAGGGTGGGAATGGGGAGGCGGGGGTCACTGGGGAAAAGAAAGGGGGGCATCTGTAATACTTTTTTTTTTTTTTGGTACGTGCCCCTAGCAGGAACCGAACCTGGGACTCTCTGGTCCGCAGGCCGACGCTCCAACCGCTGAGCCAAACTGGCCAGGGCTAAAATTTTAATTTTAATATTTTTATTTTTTATTAATTTATTTTTGTTACAGATGTTTCTCCTTTTTCTTCCATTGACACCCTTCTCCTGTCCCTGTCCCCCTGCCCCCAGCATTGTTGTCTGTGTCCATAGTTATGCATACATGCATATAAGTTATGTGACATCTGTAATACTTTCAACAATAAAGATTAGGAAAAAAAAAAGACGGTTGCCCGGCCAGTGTGGCTCAGGGGATTGAGCAACGTCCCATGGACTGAGAGGTCCCAGTTTGATTCCTGGTCAGGGCACATGCCCGAGTTGTGGGCTCGATGCCCAGTACGGGGTGTGCAGGAGACAGTCTATCCATGTTCCTCTCTCACATCAATGTTTCTCTCTCCCTTTCTCTCTAAAAAATCAATAAAAACATATTTTAAAAAATAAAGACTGTGAGATGTGCATTTTTGAATGGTGTGCGCGGACTCCCAGCCGCTGCAGATGCCGCCCCACCACTCCTTGCATCATCTCTATTTTGTGATGTTAGAAAAGCAGACCACACAACCACACTGCCCGTTTCTCCTCTGTTCCTCTCTCCCATGCCCCCTGCTTCCTCCTGCAGGCCTGCAGGTTGCCGCAAATGTGTCTCCCGTGCAGTAACACTGTGGTTTACTGGCCAGGGCAAAGTATCACATGTTCATTCTGAGAGCTGGCAGTTAAAGGGGGACATTCAGCGTCTTTCTTGCCTTTCCCATACAAACCACACTTCAGGGGAGCACACAACCTTGATGAGAAAGGCTGTTTTTCACTAAAGAATTCCAGCTAACGCCCTGACTGGTTTGGCTCAGCGGTTAGAGCATCAGCCCACAGACGGGAGAGTCCCAGGTTCCGTTCCCGCTAAGGGCACGTACCTCAGTTGGTTTGTCCTCGGCCTCGGTTGGGGTTGTGTTGGTTTCAACCAATCAATGTGTCTCTCACATCAGTGTTTCTCTCCCCCCCCCCCCCCCCCCCGCTCTCCCTCCCGCTCTATCTGAAGATAAATGTAAAAATGTCCTCAGGTGAGGATTAAAAAAAAAAAAAAGAATTCCAGCTAACAAATGACGAACTAATAGAATTGAAAATCAACATTTCACAAACCCTCATGAAATAATCGATTCATGCAAAGTTCATCTATGGATGAAATTGTCAGTTGGAAGGACGATGGGGGATCATCACCAAGGAGGGGCAGGCTATGGCCATCAAACTCCCTGCAGCCCACTGCTCCCTCTCAGCTCTGCTCAGAGGGTGGACAGTACTTGCCTCCTGCAGGGGCGCAACAGGAAGCACACAGCACCTGTGGAGGAATTTTGTCCCCACAAGTGGAACCTGAATCCAATCAAAACTTCAGGTTTGATGGCCGGTTTGGCTCAGCAGTTAGAGCGTCGGCCTGCGGTCCCGAGAGACCCGGGTTCGGTTCCCGCTAAGGGCACGTACCTCGGTTGCAGTTTGTCCCCGGCCCTGGTTGGGTCGTGCGGGTGGCAGCTGATCGATGTGTCCCTTTCACATCAATGTTTCTCTCTCTCTCTCTCTCCCTCCCGCTCTACCTGAACAAAAAATGTCCTCGGGTGAGGATAAAAAACAAAAAAAACCCAAAAAACCAAAAAAAACAACAAAAAAAACTTCAGGTTTGAGAACTGGAAATACAAGGAATGGAGGAAGAAGTTAAATGACGCTCTGATCCTCTAACGAATCGAGAGAGTGGAGCGGTCCACAGGAGAAATGACTCTATTTCTGCATAGGTGGTACTTAAGGAGAGAGTAAGTGGACTACCTACTGTAGGTTAAACTTAGGAGACATCAGAATGCAATTATGTAGACTTTCTTTGGATCTTGATTTGAACAAATCAACTACAAATAAGACATTTTTGAGACATGAAATTTGAATATGACTGGTTATTGGATGACAGTGTTATTGTTCATGTTTTGAGTGTGCAATGGCATTATGGTTATATAACAAATGTTGTTTTAAAGAATGAGATGCAGCCCTGGCCGGTTTGGCTCAGTGGTTGGAGCTTGGGCCTACGGACCAGAGAGTCCCGGGTTCGGTTCCCACTAGGGGCATGTACCACAAAAAAAAAAGAATGAAAGGCTGAATGTCATGAGGTCTCGCATTGGCTTTAAAATACTTCAGCAAAGGAGAGGAACAGAAAAAAGGATCAGAAGCAATGTGGCAATACCTTAACAACTGTTGAAACTAGATGTTCGGTACATGGGACTCATTAAGCAACTTACTTTTGCGAGTTTCTGAAAATGTCTACAAAAACTTGAAGCATTACATTGCTGCTCACAGATGACAGTCTCCACACTGATTGCTCACTGCGCCCACCAGCTCCGGAGGGCCACCCTGGCATTCGCTGGAGGAGCAGCTGAACAGGAAACAAACCTCCAGCTGCAAATGAATGTGGCCCTCATCTCTTTATGTGAGAGACTTTTTTTTTTTTTTTTACATTTTAAAACATTGATTTTATTGAAAGTTTGTCCTTAAATAAAAGTAAAAAAATAAAAGTTGGTTCTATAAGAAAAAAAGACAACAAAAACAAAAAAAATCATTGATTTTAGAGAGAGGAAGGGAGAGAGACAGAGAGAAACATTGATGTGAGACAGAAACATTGATCAGTTGCCTCCCACACACACCCCGACTGGGGATCGAGCCTGCAATGGGTATGTGCTCTGACCGGGAATCAAAACCCACCACCCTTCAGGGTGCAGGACAATGCTCCAACCAGCTGAGCCACACCAGCCGGGGCGCGAGAGACATTCTTACCATGTCTAGGTGCTGTATTTCCTTTCCATTGGGAGGGAAGTTGTAGCTCCCCCACTTGTCTGCAGCCACCCAGGTTCTTTCCCTAGCACCTGCTGTGGAATGAACGTGCTGTTTTCTCCCATGATTTGTTCCAGTGTTTATTCTCTGCCAGGCTGACCTGGGACAGGCATGTCACCTGTACTGAGCACACCTGTTCCATCTTGTGGAGGACAGTACCCACTCATCTTAGAAATACAAACATAGCAGATTTCAAATATCTCATGGGGTCCCCTCCAACTGTGCGTCATACCTGTGAAGGTCAGTCTGCTTTTCTGTGAGGAGAAAGGATGTGAAAGGGAAAGGAGAGTTCGATTTGCCAAAGTCAGATGTTCACAGGCCACAGCTCACCAGATTCCTCCCCAGAGCTCACTCCCAGCCCCACGGCATACACAGTGACACAGACATGAAGACGGACACTGACAGAACCAGACTCTGTTTGTTCTCCTTCATTAAAAATGTTGTGTTACAAACATTTTGATCCATAAATAGTCCAGGTTGGTGGTGCATCTAGTCCCTTATCCTGAGAGCAAACATCCTGCGCTCCCAGGCCCCTTCACCAGCCCTCTCCAAAGCCACTATCTTACCTCAAAGAGGAAGCGAGCTCAGCCTTCCTCCATTCCCTGAGTTCACATGTATTCAGTTCTACAGGCCCACCTAGCCCCGCTCAAGAAAAGGACCAATCAATGTCCGGGGATGGCAGAAAGGGTAGGGCCAGCCCCAGTGATATGGAAAGGAAGCACTCCCAGGCGGGGGCAGGACTTCCTGTGTGGGAGAAGCAGCCAGGCTTTGAGTCCTAATGGAGTGATATCCCTGTCAAAGAAAAGTTGATTTTGCAAAAGGCTAGAGGCTAAAGGAAGGTGGAAGTATCTTTTGGACACATCCAGCAGACCCTCTATAGGTCCATGGTCCTGAAGGCTGAGTCCAGGGCCTTCTACCCCGTGGCAGGTGTACAGCTCAGAGTGTCCCATACACGCTGACTTTGGCCAGGGAGATGCTCTCTGTGTAGTAGTTCCGACCTTTCTCATACAGGATGAAGAGCTGGGGGTCCTGTTCCTCCCCACCAACACGGCTCTCCAGGGCTGCCAGCGATGAGTAGCCACTGGGCCCTGGCCACAGCTGGACTGTCTCTTTCCTCCATGAGGTCCCATTGCTGAAGCTCCAGCGCAGGGTCAAGTTCACTCCTGGGAACAGCAGCAGAGTCAGGAAAGGAAGGTCTCTGCTCAGGCCTTCGCGAGACAATGGGCTCCCTGCCCACCCCACCGGGCAGACACTCACGGAAGTCTGGATGGGCTGGGTTGGAGAAGAAGACAATGCCGGAGCTGGTGGCTACGGCACCTGCAGCAACCACAGGGTCCACAAGCTCAGGGTCGAAAGTCACATCGCGGGGCCTCAGTGTATCACAGGCATCGTAGCTGCGGAGGACAATCCGGCAGTGGCAGTGGTAGTTGTTCTGGTTCCGGGCATTGATGACAACTGAGCCATCTGGGAGCTCATAGGGCTGAAGAGAGAGAACAGGGCTTCAGAAAGACCCAGGACAGGGGCTGTCCCTGAGTGAGCAAGACCCGTGGCGCAGAGCTGGGAACCAGACCCTGGCTTTGTGAGTGAAATGGTGCTCTGGAGAACAGGGCAGGTGGCATGCTGGGGAACCACCCAGGGACTCCTGACCTGGCACTCATCAGGGTTGAAATCATTTTCCTGCTTGCGCTGGCCATAGGGGATGCCGCTGACCCCACTGCCATAGCGCCAGGAGACGCCGTGGTCATCACTGAGGAGGCAGAAGACGCCATCCCGCTCCAGCGTCCCATGGCCACACACGATGAGCCGACCCTTCCGTGGCTCCCGCTGTTTCTGTGGGAGAGGGAGCTGGATGTCACAGAGGGAGACACTGAGCGGGGCTCTGAGGCAGGGAAGGGGAACCCCCCACATCCTAAATGTGAGGACCCACATTGCCCCCTTCAGTTCTGTCCTTGCTTGCCAAGAGTCCCAGACAGATCTCACAAACAGCCACTGCCTGAATTAAGAAGCTCTTTTGCGGAATAAGCTCTTTCGGGACTTCCAGGGCCTATGCTGGACAGGTTGTGCCTAAGACAAGGGAACCCAGCTGCTGGGGTGGATGGGAACTTCTTCATACATTTGGTGTGCTCACTCGCCAAGCTGTGCGCCAGGGCACAGATTTGCGTCTGCTCAAAAGAAGGGGTGTTTTTTTCCTAATTTGCAGCCCTGTTGACAGCCACCAAGTGGGAAGTTCCATCTTCCCATTCCTCCCAGGATGTCCCTTTCTTCCAAAGGATCCCATCTAAGACAGAAACTCTGACGTCACAGGATCTTCTCCTTGGGAAGGAGTCCATTCTGGGGCATCTCCCAGGCTCTCCACCAGGCAGCCCCCTCCACCCATCGCAGGACAGAGACCTGAATGCCAGAGCCCGGTCCCGGGGCAAATGTCTCAGTGCCGATATCCAAGGAAAGGTTCCGGGGTGGGCTCCAGGAGACACCATCATCCTTGCTCCACACCAACATGGTGGAGGCCACCTGGCAGCCAGCCTTGTGAGCACAGAGGGAGTAGAAGAGGAACACCACTCCTGTCTCAATATCATTCACCACTGCCCCCAGGTTCAGCCCATCTGGGGTCTCCCCATCGTCCACAATGAATGCTGTAGGAGACCATGTGCTACCTGAAGAAAAAAGGGGAGAAACCCAGGATGAGCCCTTGTGCCCTTTCCACCACTCCCTGTAACCTTCACCTCCCGCTAGGGCCCCAGGGCCTACAAGACCTGCCCCTCCTTACCTCTTTGACCTTAACTATTCTACCCTCACTCACTCCATTGGGCCACACAAGTTCTTCAAACACTTCAGTCCTAAGGCTTTTACACATCTACCTGGTACACTCTTCCTCCAGGCTTTCTCTGTCACTCCTTCGAGTCTGCTCAAATGTCACCTACTGAAAACTGCCATCAAACTCTGGCACTCCCCATACTTTTTATTTTGTTTTATGTTTCACCATTGCATTTATCACCTTCCAACACACAAAAAATACACTACTTATTATGCTTATTGTCTGTCTCCCCCCAGTAGAATACAAGCCCTGTGAGGGCAGGTTTTTTTTGCTGTTTTGTTTATAACTGTATTCACAGAACCTACAACAGTATATACTTGATAAATGTTTGAATAAATGTGCAACTCCTTGGTGTCCCAATTTCCAGATCACTGTCCCGAATGCCTTCTCTCCTTAGGTTCCCTCTCTACCCCAGGGACTCAAGCTTCCAGCCCTCTAAGCTGCCCCATCCCGAGTCCTTGGGCAGGTCAGGCTCCCCTCCACCTCCACTCCCAACCTAGCACCGGCTCTTGTGACGCGGGCATCTCTGTACCCTGGTCTGTGGACCTCCGCATAGCGATGAACTTGGCTCCCTCATCCGATGTGGACATTTTTCTGGCCTCCGCGAAGGCGAGAAGAGTGCCCCGAGGAGTGGCTGTGATGAGCGGGATGCGGAAGGTGTCCACCGAACCGATCTGCCTCCCGCTCAGCCACAGCAGCTGCTCCATGGTCACCAGCGGCTGCACCTGCGACGGGAGGAACGGTCAGCGCGCACAAACCTGACGTGGGGTTTGGCGACGGCTGAACAGCGGCTGAGTCAGGCTCCCCTGGGAGAGGCAGGGTGGTAGGGATCTCGATTGGGGCGGGGGTCCCGGAACAAGGAAGGGGAACCCAGAGCAGAGTTTGGAGGGAAGCTGGGGGTTAGGAGGGGCGGAGGGGCTGCGAGGGGAGAAGGCGCCCTCGGGGAGAGGAGGGGACCCCAAACGGGGAAGGGGCTCCAATGAGGAGGAGGACACGGGCCTGAGGCCGGGGAGGGGCTGGGAGCGGACGGAGGGGACGCGTCCCCGCGGCAGAGGGCTCCACCGCCGCGGGCTGAGGGGCAAGCGCGCACAGACCACGCGCGCGGGCGGACTCACCAGGCTGAAGTCGGTCTCGACCCCAGCCCCGACCGCTGCCGCAGACAGCAGCAGCCGGAAGATCGCGGCAAATATCCGAACCCTGCAGGCTCCCCCGAGCCCCAGCACCCACAGTCCCTCAGGGCCGCCCGGGAGCGCCGTGCTGGGTCGCTCGCCTGTCATTTCTCCCTCGTGGCGGCCGCGACCCTTGCCCCCAGGATTAAACCCAGGCTGGAGTCAGTCAGCCGACCGGCCCTTTAAACAGTCAGGTGTCGCTCCGCGGCGCCTCGGCGACTGTAACCAGCCTCTCTCCACGTGACCCTTCAGCTCCTCCAGGCTAGCCCTCCTATTGGCCCCCTTTGAAGCCCTGGAGCGCGTGACCGGTGGAAATGAGGAAGGGGCGGGTAGGACTCCTCAGAAGCCTTTTGATTGGTCGCAGTAGCTAGGGCATGACATGGGGCGGGGCCTATTTTAAAGTGCCAGGCGGGGGAGAAAAGGGTCTCTTATTGTGAAAGACGGAATAAAAGCAGTACCAGACTTTGTAGGAAAACAAAATATCAATCTTCAGTAAAATATTTTTACTACAAAATCAAGATCTGCAAGGCGGGGTGGGGCTGGAAGGCCGTAGAGACAGGGGCAGCCCTAGCTCAGGGCCGCGTCTCTCTCTTCTTCCTCTTGTCCCCAGGGGGCGCGTCGTTCTTCTTGCCCAGAATCGTCAGGAGGCACTTGGACATGTAGTAGGGCCGGTCCGGGGAGCCGTCGTTCCGCTCCAGGTCTTCCACTGAGCCGCAACAGACCCGTTAGCGCCGACCCGGGGCGCCCGCGCTCGCGGCAGCCCCGCGACCCGAGGCCGGCTGCAGGGTCCGGGCTGCCCTGCCGGCTGTTCGCGGGCCGTCTGGTAGTTTACTGGGTGGGTATGTAACCTCAGGTTCCTCCTCGTAAAGTGGGATCGGTAACAGTGCGCTTCACACCGTGACCAGGACTAACGGGGAAAGCGCGCCCACTGCTCCGCGCAGAGCCCGCCGGGAAGGCGCCGCCGCACCCCAGGCCCCCGGGGAGGGCACCCGGAGGGCTCTCCCCCATGCTCTCTCTTGGAATAGCCCACCAGCCTGGGAGCTCACACCTGTCTTCCTCCCGCAAACCCTTGGCCTGAGGATGTCAGGAGAGGCTCCCTCTGGCTCTGGCTTCTTTGACTCATAAAGCCTGTTTCTAGAAACACTAAGCCTTCAAAAAAGCCCGAACAGCCTGTACCTTGAAGTTGGGGGCAGGTGGTAGGGGTGTCACTCACAGAAACAGAGGAAAAGCGTGTCCACACACATGCCAAAAACACTGAAGAAGCCGCTGGCGATGACGTAGGCCCCCAGGATGGAGGTCTGGAAGATACAGACCTGTTAGGGTTTCTTTGGAGAATTAGGGGGTGAGACAGAGAGGAGGAGTCACTCACCATGATGGGCAGCCAGTAATAGTTGAGGTGGGGGCTCTCAAAGTCTTTACCCAGCCCCAGGATGCGACCCGTGAAAAAAAAGAAGGACAGGACCCCTGTGGGAGAGGTCAGTGTCAGTGCTCTAAGGCCACCTCTGCAGCTTCCCGGCACCCCTGCCCCGTCCTTGTAACTGCCCTCCTGGCCCGTACCCACAGCTCCCACCACGAGCAGCTTCCCGAAGAGCAGCAGCAGGTCTGTCACTTTGTCCAGGACGACCACCCTGCATGGGGATTGGGTAGGTTGGGGGTGAGGGCCCAGCAGGACTGGGAACAGAACCAGCTACATCATTTGCCATGACAGGCAAAATGAAAATTGTTCACATTTCAGGATGGAGGCAGCAGAACTTGAAGCGAGCGAGGCCCTTCTGAGCACAGCATGCCCATGAAGCCGGCATGCCTGGGAGACCACAGGGCGGGGACAGCCTGACCTGACAATGTTCCGCATGAGCAGCATAAAGGCGTTTTTGGCTGAGACACAGAAATTCTTCCCATAGATGGCAATCTGGGTGAGGTGGAAAGGTTAGAGTTACCTGTAGAGAGCTCACCTGGGCCAGGGTGGGGGAATCTGGCCAAGGGGCCCTGGAGCAGTGGGCTCACCATGATGTATGCATTGCGGTTCAGGAACTTGATAAACTTTTCCAGACACCAGAGGCAGCACTTGAAGCAGCACAGGATGCAGCGGGCCACAGGGTTCTGGACTCCTGGGGGCCAGAGCTCAGGTTTGGACACTGGCCCTGAAAACCTCTCCCCAAGGACCTAGCTGAGAAGTCCCTGACCTTAACTCACCTCTCAGTTTGTGGTCAATGTACTCCAAGATGACCCGGGCTATCTGCACAAGAGTCAGGATGAGGGCCCCAAAGGCCAGCGACCCGGTGTGGTACCTGCAGAGGGATTAGGCAGTCAGAGGCAGCCCAGGGACCGCTAGGACTCCCAGGCTCACAATCCCCAGCCCCCAGCCCAAGGCTTACCGCAGTGTGCGGAGGAAAGCAGCGCTCAGGGGGAAGGTGGGGATATCCTGGGGCTTGTGGAAGGCCCAGTAGTAGGAGGCAAAGGCCCCAGCCAGGACACATTGGCCCAGGGCCAGGACCCAGTTGATGGTCCAGAATAGCCCCAGGACCCCATATATTTGCAAGTTGAAAAGAGAACGTTGTACCAGGCCTGTGGACAAATAGCCCTGGAAGACGCACATCAGCCCTGGGCACGAGGAGTTCATGGGCTCAGCCTGCGGAGCACAGAACATGTTCATATCCAGCCAGCTCTTGCCTCTCCCAGAGCAGAGGGAAAGAAGTAACCGCCTCCCCAAGCTGGTTCCAGGAGATTCATCTCCAGGTTCAAGCTGCGTTTACTGTGTGAGCAGAATTCACTTCTTTCAGTCTCTGGGTGGGCACAGGAGCTCCCAGGCCACGTGGGCCAGGCCTTAATGGTGTGTGGGAAGCCTTGTGGCCAGTGCCTAGCTCTGAAGAGCCTGGCATTCAATCAGCAGTTCCTCCCAGACCAGCCTCTGCAACTTCAACCAAAACACTTTCCAACAAAATTGAAGAGACTGGATACCAGATGATATTAAGGAATTATTGTTAATTTTGTTGGGTTTGATAATGATTATAGTGGTTATGCTTTTTAAAAGTTCTTATCTGTTAAGATCCATCCTGATGTGTTTACAAGTGAAGTGGCACGATTTCCAGAATTTGCTTTAAACTCTAGAAAAAAAAATTGAGACTAGGGGTGGGGGTTGGGTGGTGAGATGGATGAAATGAGAAAGTCAAAGGTGGGTACAGGGATTCTAAACTTAGCGTGTGTTTGAAAATTTCCAAAATAACAAGTAAAAAGCACAGAGATAAAAAACAACCCTTCAGCCCTGGCCGGTTTGGCTCAGCAGTTGGAGCGTTGGCCTGCGGACCAGAGAGTCCCGGGTTTGGTTCCTGCTAGGGGCACGTACCAAAAAAAACAACCCTTCAGAGCCCTGGCCAGGGAGCTCAGTTGGTTGGAGCATTGCCCCAATTTGCCAAGGTTGCGGGTTCGATCTCCGGTCAAGGCACATACAACAATCAATAAATGCATAAGTAAATGGAACAACAAATTGATATATTTTTTCTCTCTCTCTTCCTCACTCTCTAAAATCAATAAATACAAATTAAAAAAACAAACAACAAAAACCCAACCCTTTCCAGCATATGTGACAACAGCCTGATAATTGCTGAAACTGAGTGTATGTTTGAAATTTTATAAAGCCCGGCTGGTGTGGCTCAGTGGTTGAGTGTCAACCCTTGTGCCAGGAGGTCGACAGTTCGATTCCCGATCAGGGCACATGCCCAGGTTGTGGGCCCGATCCCCAGTGGGGGGCATGCAGGAGGTGGCCAATAGATGTTCTCTCTCATCGATGTTTCTATCTCCCTCTCTCTCTAAAATCAATAAAGAAAAGAATTTAAAATTTTATAATAAGAAAACAAGCCACTTTGCATTTGTATGTAACTGTGGGTTTGTGTTAGTCTCTACTGCTAGATCTTGAGCAAGATGAAAGCAAGAACCAGGTCATTTAGGGCTTTGCACACCCAATGCCTGGCACATATGGGACCTTCATAAATGTGAGCAAACCTCCTGCTCCTTTATCAGTAGGGTGAATGCTTGTGGGCAGGGCCCTGAGTCCCAGCCCAGAGCAGGCGGCCACATGAAAGCTTTGAGGATGGTCAGTTCTCAGAGGTCCAGTGCCACTCCCTGGGGACCTCATGGAGCCTCTGGCAACTTCTCTCCCAGACCCCCAGGGCACCCCACCTGCCTATTGCCTAGTATTGTGTTCTGAGGGAGGAAGATCAAAAAACAATCAAACAAAACCCATAGTTGTCAGCTCTTATCAGGTGCTGGCTGTACTAAGCACGCTATGTGCCCAAGGTCATTGAATGGTCTCCTCACCCTGAGCTGGCGGCGTCATGATTAGCTCCACTTTATGGAGGAGTGGACTGAGACCTGGTGGGTGGGGTTGTTTATGGTCCTCCTGGCAGAGGGACACCCTGAGGAGCGTGGGTTCTGGTGTGCAGCTTCCTGAGGCCTGGCCCTGCCCTCAGGCATAGCATGCCTTCCCCTCCAGCCCCAGTGTCCTTCCCTGGCTCAGGGGCACGACTACTCCCCCTTTTGGGCTCTGCTGGGGGCCTGTTTTGTGACCTCGAGGGAGCCCCTCTTTGGTCCTCAGTCTCCACAGCACAATGAAGCATTTGCCCCTAAGGTCCCCTTAGCCCTATTGGTGCCCCTCGGTGTCCATCCCCCAACGCCCTCACCATAGGGTCACATGATGCATTTATTGGCACTTTCTCACAGCTGGCTAAGCTGACATTGGGTGCCCAGAGGACGTACTGTGGTTGTCCGGAGGTGGCCAGGTACCCAGAGGGAAGTCAAGGAAAACATGGTTACATGAGATCTCTACAGGTGCCCTCCTTAGGGACCCCTTCCCAGGTGCTCGTGCAGGATGTTCTGTGGCCCAGGGGCTGGAACTCAGCCTGCGCTTGCTCTTCCAGCTGTGTCCGGGGCTGGGGCTGTGTAGCCCAGAGGAAGGGTGCCTTCTTCCCATTGCATTAAGGTGCTGTGTGAGTGTCATCCTCTCTGCCCTCCACCCCACGGGGCCCAGCAGGGCTGGCTATGTGGGCAAAGGATACAGAGCACTCATGGCCCAGTAGGCAATGCAGATGAGCAGGAGGACGAACGTGACCAGCGGGTAGAGCATGGCAGACATCATCTGTCCCACGGCCCTGCAGGGAGATGAGCGCTGTCCGCCAGCACCAGGGCCCGGGCTCCACCTCTGCCCGCAGGGCCTGCGCCACCCCCAGGCCGCACACTCACAGTGCTCCCTAAGTGAACTGAATTCAAGGACTCAGGCTCAGAGAGGCCACCTGGGGCAGCTTCAGGGAAAGGAAGGGAAGAGTCCTCAAAGTCTGGTGTGTTGGTGGACTGCGCAGCTTAGGGCTAGGAGCGAGCTCTGCTTCTCCTCCCTGCCTTCATTCCCACCATTCCACCCGAATGCGCTGTGCCCAGTGTTTCTGGAGGGCCTGCTCTGTGCTCAAGGCACTTGGTGAGACACTAAGCACGCCATCCTCTGGACAACCCTACAAGGTTGGTATGACTATCACTCCCACTTTACAGATAGGTGAGCTGAGGCTCAGAAAGGCTGTCACACAGCAGTGTTAACCACTGCATGATTCTGCCCTCCTCCTCCAGGGCTCCCTGCCACCTGCCCAGCATGCCCACCGGCCACACCCCTTCCCTCTGCCCTCTGCCAGGCACTGACTTGCTGGCTTCCTTCAGGAGGGCGATGGCGATGCAGATCCGCTGCCGCAGGAAGATGAGTGTGACCAGCAGGAGACCTTCCAGTACAGCCAGCACGACCACTGGGGGTGGACAGGGGCAGAGAGGCGCGGTCAGGGCCAGGGTAGCTGGCAGCTGGCATGGAGGGGGCAGGGTACTCACAGGCCGCCAGCCAGGTCTCCTGAACACTGCGGTAGGCGCTGAGGTTGGTGGTGAAGCCCAGCTGGGTGATGGAGGCACCGTTGTCCCGCAGCACTTGGTACTCCTTCCAGCAGTGGTAGATGCCATATGCCAGCACCCCCAGCACCCCCAGAATCAGTACCAGCACCAGGGGCCCGGCCACCAGGCGCAGGAGCAGGACAAACAGCAGGCTCAGGATCAGAGCCACACCGAGGGCACTGTAGGCAGGACGCAGTTGGTGAGGGTCACCCTGGTCCCCAAATGCCTTTCCTCATACCCCTAGAGTCCTCAGATTAGATCCCCTTTCTATTATAAATCCTGTTGGCTTGGGGTCCGTTCTGAGCTTTGGTTCCTCTTCCCTTGTCTAAAGACTTGGTTTCAGACACTGGGCTGGAGGGTGAGGATCAGGGAGGGAGAACGAAAGGAAAAAGGAGGGGGATCTGGTGACTCACACAAGAATCCAGTACCAAGACTGAGCAAAATCTTCAAAGATCTTGACACTGATGTCACGGGCATTGAGGCTGCCAAGAACACCACTGTGGGGAAAGACAAGAGTCAGACAGGGCTGTGGGGTGGGGGGACAGCGATGTGGAGGCAGGAGGAACCCACCTGATCCCTTGGTTGATGGAGGTGTTGCCGGAGATCCCTGGGAGCTCGAACTGAGTGCTGTTGGGATGTGGAAAGCATCGCCCCAGAGCTGGAGGGAGAGAGCCAGCTACTGGGTGGGTGGGCAGAGCTTTGCCTGGAAAACCTCTGGCCCCACCTTAGCCCACAGGCCCTCAGGGGAGGGAGAGAGATGGGGTCTGCTCCCCTCAGAGAGCTGCTCTTGATCCTACAGCCGAAAGGGAGCTCCTGCCCATGGAGCCCAGACCACTCTTCCTTCACTGTCCCTTATTGTGCCCTTTCTCCCCTCCCTGGGCTGCTCCTGTCACACCCTCCTCCGCTCTGTGCTACTCTTAGAACACCTCCTCGCCCAGCTTTGCCCTCCATCAGCCCACCCTCTGCCTGAGTGCCAGGGAGACCAGGCCGCGCACGGGCCTCATCGCTCCGAGGCTCGAGGTCCCTCTGCTGCTCAGACACCTCCAGAGGCTCTGCCCTGGACAATGTTCACCTCACACCAGGTTCAAAGCGCCCCTGTCTGAGCACAGCCACTTCCCCTCACCTCTGGACCTTAACTCTTTTTATTATTTTAAAAATGGTGGTAGCTTTTTAGATTTGGCGTCTTTATTTATTTTTTTGGTACGTGCCCCTTAGCGGGAACCGAACCCGTTTTCTCTGGTCCGCAGGCCGACGCTCCAACCGCCGGCCAGGGCTGGACCTTAACTCTTGCTGCGTCCCCGTCTTCAGCTCACCTCCTCCAGGCTTATGCCATTTCCCGCAGCATCTATTACTTGGCCTACAGCGTTTGTCATCACCTTTACCACAACGCTGCCAGGTAGACTTGCTTTGGCATTGATATTCTAAAGGTGGCAAACAGCGCTCAAAGCGGTTGAGTACCTGACCCAAGACCACACAGCTAGAAAGTGCTGAAATTTAAATCCAGGTCTAACTTGGGAGCATTCATTTGAGATACTTCCTATTGGACTTATGGTGAGAACTGGATATCTTTTCTCATGCTATAATTTAAAATTTTTTTCCTTTAAAAAATAACAACTGGCCGGTGTGGCTCAGTTGGTTGGGCATCGGCCAGTGCTCCAAAAGGTTGCCAGTTCCACCCCCGGTCAGGGCCAGGCCGGGTTGTGGGCTCGATCCCCAGTCGGGGTGTGCAGGGGGCAGCTGATCAATGTCTTGCTCTCATGTCGATGTTTCTTTCTCCCTCTCCCTTCTTTTCTCTCTAAACATCAATTTTTTAAAATCTTTAAAATCTTTTGGTTATTAAAACAAAATCAATTTATGCCCGGCTGGTGTGGCTCAGTGGATTGAGCGTTGTCCCATGGACTGAGAGGTCCAGGTTCGATCCCCAGTCAGGGCACAGGCCTGGGCTGTGGGCTCCATCCCCAGTAGGGGGTGCACAGGAGGCAGCTGATGGATGTTTTTCTTTCACATCAATGTTTCTATCTCTCTCTCCCTTCCTCTCTCTCTAAAAAATCAATAAACACATATTTTAAAATAATAATAAATTTACTATTAGAAAGAAGAGCCTACAGAATTAAAAAATAGTCAACTGTGATCCCACCGCCCAGCCACATTCATCTGTAGCTTTTGGATGAACTTCTGGTCTGTCTTCACTATGCGTGTCTTCGTGGGTCCCTTCGCATTCTTTGTGAAGACCTCTGATCTTCCCACCGGCACGTGGCCCCCCCCCCGGGAACAGCTGCCGTGTCCCTACAGCTGTCCCCGTGCCCGGCGGCGGACGGGGAACTGCTGCAGCCCGGCTCTGTGCCTTCCCTCTCTGGGCCTGGTCTCCTCATCTGAGCAATCAGAGTACAGGACTAGCTGATGCCTGAGGAAGGAGTGGGCTTCTCACCTGGAGTGGAAGGGAGGAGGAAACCGGGGCAGAGCTCCTGTTCCAGGCTCTGTAGTACAGGCTGGGGGTGGGGAGGAGGGACAGACACACAGTCACAGAGCAGGAAGAAGGAGTGACCCCCCACCACCACAGTCAGTCTATCCAACTCCCCCTTGCACCTCCACCTATGTGGCCCCTCCTTGATGACAGCAATGACGTTGGGGCAGCACTCACCATATCCCAGGGCACCCCTGGCAGACACACATTGCGGTTTGCTGCGTAGAACACCTCCCCGACCTTCAGTGACAGCTCATTTTTATTCACGGTCCATGAGGCATTTGGACAGGAGGACACACACACCTGGGAGCAGAGAGCATGCTGAGGGGCTCTTACCAGACCTGGGGGAGATCTGGGCAGAGGCAGGCCCCAGGCTCTGACCTGGGGTGTGGGGCACTGCAGGCCGTGCTCAGCGACTGTGATGATGTTGGCGGTCAGGATGCAGCTGAAGATGTTGAAGTACAGGAGATAGGGTTTATCTCTGTAGGCAGGGAGGAAGTACACGCGTCAGGGCCTGGCCAGGGGACAGCCGGGCCTCGCCTCCAGGCTGCAGTGGGCCCAGGTGGCCCAGACATGTACCACCTAGCTCCTGGCCTCAGGATACTCAGTCCAGCTGGGTGGTATAAGTGACACCGAAAGATTTCCCAGTCATTCAGCATCGCAGATGGTTCCGACAGAGCTGAGCAAATTCACGCTCACAAATGGGTAAGCACATGAGCTCAAGCCAAATCACCACCCAGATTTATGACCTTGAGCAAGTCACTTAACTGCTCACACCTGAGTTCCATCATGGGTAAATAGCAGTACCCACTTTATAGGCTTTAAATGATTCTGTGTGTATAAAGTACACTGCCTGTCAGGAACACACCAACGCCATATAAGTGCTAGAGGTTTTGTTGTTGACTGAGCATTTCCTGCCCGTGAGGGCTGATCGCGTCACTCCTGAGATCGTCCTTGAGTTTCAGATGAAGTCAAAGCCCAGAGACGCTGAGCACCTTGCCAAAGGCCACGCAGTCAGAATCCCACTTGGGGTTCAACGGCTAATCTCTGAAGTCTAAAACCTATGCACTTAACCATGACTCTACATTGCCTCGCAATTTTGGGGGCTCGTAAGCCAACTGTCCAGTGATGGAGACTGCCCAATGTGGGGTGGGGTGAGATTCAGGGAGGTGGGGAGGACTGGGAGAACAACAGGGAAAGGTCTGGAGCCTGGATGTTGGGGGTCCCCTGCCCATCCCACCTTCACCGTCCTCTTGCCCCTCGTCCACACTCACTTGTTCGCCCCCAGGCCACAGTAGGCCCCAGTAGAGTTCCTGGGGTAGAGGACTTGCCGGGGGTCTCCATACATCCAAGCTGGACACAGAGACACAGAAAAATCACTGGAGGCAGGAGCTTTGTAGGGAGCAGCCATGGCTTTGGTCCCCCGGGTTACTGCACCCCAGCCACTGCGCCAGTTCCGCGCAGCTGGAAGCTTACCCACGATCCCTAGCACAATGTAACCCAGAATGAAGACGAGGAAGAGGACGCAGCAGATGACATCTGTGCAGCTCCTGGAGAGAGACAGAGGAGCATTTGGGGAGGAGCGCCGGGGGTGCTGGGGATGGGCATCAGCAGGTTTTATTCACTTATTTTTTTATCCTCACCGGAGGACATTTTTCCATTTTTTGTTCAGAGCGGGAGGGAGAGAGGGGGGAAGAGAGAGAGAGAAACATCGACGTGAAAGGGACACATTGAGTGGCTGCCTCCCGCAGGACCCAACCAGGGCCGGGGACAAACTGCAACCGAGGTACGTGCCCTCAGGGGGAACTGAACCCGGGTCTCTCCGGACCGCAGGCCGACACTCTAACCGCTGAGCCAAACCGACCAGGGCTATTTTTTTTTAAGAAAACCTTTTTCTGGGTGGGTAAACTTTCCTCTGCAGTATACAGGAAAATGCACGACTACGCGCTCAGCCGGATGGGTTTCCGAAGGGCAGGGCGCGAGCCAGAACACCTCTAGCACTGGAAGCTGCACCCACTCCCCTGGGACAGGAGTTTTCTTTTTCACAAACTTTTTTTTTTTTAATGTAAAAAAATTTATTATTATTTTAAAATTTTATTTCTGTTACAGATGTTTCTTCTTTTTTACCCCATTGACTCCCTTCTCCTCATCCCCCCTTCACGAACTTCTTACCAATATTTCAGCAAATACATAACAAAAGCAAGACACCTTTGCCCCCCCACAGTGCAGTCCCCAGAACTCACCTGTTCTTGATGGGGCCTCGAAAGGAAGGGTCATATTTGACTGGTTTCCCTGAGGATAACAGGGAGCAGTGTGGAGTGTGAGGCACTCAGAGGAGTCTCTCCCCATTTCCTGCTCCCTCAAGTCTTTACCTGCCTTCAGGGGTATTCAGGGAAATGGACTGGGGCAAGACGGGCAGGAGGGGAAACTGGAGAGCCAGAAAAGTAGGATCAAGACCTGGCCACCATAAATCCACCCAGGTGGCCTTGGAGGGACGGGAGTGGGCCTTTATGGGTCATTTCCAGCTCACACCTGGAGGCCAGCAGCCAAGAGAATAGCCTTGGCCTCTTGTCCCCTTCCTGGTCCATCTCTCTTGAGCCTCCTACAGTTGTTCTGTGGACCCCGTGTCTCCAGTAATCTCGGTGGTCCTCACGCTCCAATCCTCGTCCCTCTCCCTCCCTGCGCCCTGTCCAGGGTGGGCACAGATGGAGCCCCTCAGGGAGGTCATAGCCCCTAGATCTGCCTCAGACCCCAACTCTAGCTCAAGGCCATGAGGAAAGAAACTAGAGCCAAAGTCATCAACTCCTGCGGGGCCTGGGGAAGGAGGAAGCTCCCTGCAGAACCCCACCTGAAGGGGGCTCAGTGTCCAGGTCACGGCCAGTTTCTGGGCAAGCAATCAAATGAGAGTGACACCTGAGCTGGGTGGTTGAGCTTGTTCCTGGTCCTCCCTGAGTACACACAGGGAGGAAGTGGGGCCAGGCACCCAGGTCCCTCGTGGCACCGAGGAGGGAGGGTGGGAGGCTGGGCAGAGGTGTGGGCAGAGGGGGTCCATTCTCTGCAGGTGCTCTGGACTCTGTCCCCACCTGGCTCTCGGACGTGAGGACCTGAGGTCAATGATTGACCCGAAGCTGTTCCAGGAAGTCCCCTGGGAAGTTCTCACTGCTCCTTCCCTAGCCCACTTTGGGGCCCAAGCCTCCCCTCTGGGAGGCCCCTCCCTTAGGGTTCCCTTCCCTCCAGAACAGGGGCTTAGATCCCTAAACCCCAAGGGACCTGTGCAGGTAGGCCCCCAGCCCTCACTGCTCGCAGAGACCCCCAGGCTGGTCCCCATTCCCTCTCCCCTCACCCCTCCCTGCCCCGAATCCTCAGATGCTGGGACAGGCCCCCAGCCCTCACAGTTGATTCTGGACACAGGCTTTTTGCTCCCTCTCCCTCAGGCCTTACCCCTCACGGGAACCCAAGAAGCCCCCTGACCCTATTCTTCAAGGTACCCCCAGTAGAGACCTGGAGCTGGCTCCAGCCCCACTCCCTAAAGACCCCGAGCCCCAACTCCTCACAGGGGCCCCAGCACAATCCACTTCCGCTGCCACTGCTCACAGAGACCCTGGTGACGAGACCCAGCACCTTCCCCCAGAGACCCAGGGTCCCGTCTGAAACTCCACAGGGGCCCCAGCCTGTTCTGCCAACAGGGCCCTCACCCTGGCAGGCTGCCCAGCACAGGACACTGCCAGCCCGGCCCCAGCCCCTCCTCAGGACCACACCCTACCCCCTTCCATTCAGGCTGCTTCCTTCCCAGGGTGCTGCCCTAAGGGGCCAGGGTCTGGGCCTGAGCCTCATCATCCCGAGACTAAAGCCCATCTCCTGTTGGAGACCCCAGCTTCACTCCCCAGTCTCCTCATAATAGCCCCCGGCCCCTGAACCCCATCCTCCTCCCAGGACCTTGGCTCTGCCTTCTTCCGTTAGCTCTCCCAGCTCCTCCCCAGGCCAGCACCAGACACCATTTCCCAAGGGGCCAGCCAGGCCTCCCTCCCTCTGCAGGGTCCTAGCCTTGCCCCAGCCTCACCGTAGGCCTCGTCCCCATCCGGCTTTCCCCCCATGGCTCAGTCTCCGGAGTGATTGGAGCCGGGGAGACCAGGCAACACACCTGCCGCCGCCCCGCCCTCCCACGTCACAGCCCCACCTCCACCTGCAGTCCCCACACACTCCAGTTCCTCCTCAGCATGCAAGGGGAGGAGGGTGGAGGGCAGGAAGGCCCAGCCAGGGACAGGCCCAGAGCTGTGGCCCGAGGACCGTGACTTGAAGGGCCTGGAATGCTCCAAATATCCTTCATAAATTTTGCAAAGTACCTCATGCAAGTCCATTCTCTCCAGACAAGATTATATTTGCCTTTCAGGCCTTGACTGGACCATGCCCTTGGTCCCCACTGCCCCCCAAGGCGCCGTCTGCCCCAGTCCAGTCTGCTTCCCATCTTGCGCTGCCCCTTGGACCCACACTCCGCATGGCTGTGTGCACTTCCTCCCCGCCCCGCCCCCAGCAATCACCTAGGCACTTTGTTACCAAACCCAACATTTATTGAGAACAAAGGAAACCAGTGGCATAGAGGCTCATTTCAGTTCATCGAACTTTAGCTGAGGATGGGGAGCGGGGGTCGGCCAGCCCTGAAGTCACTCTCCCAGGGAGGAACCAGCCCCGAGAGAGGGGCTGTCAGACCTCCAGGGCCTGGCTGGGGTCTCTGGCCGGGAATGTGTGACGGGCTAGTGGGAGAGACGGCAGTGCCCCCGGTGAGGGTGTGGATGTGAGCAGCAAGTGACAGAGGCAGCTGCTGGGCTGGTGGCATCCATGGGTGGGGAGGGAGGGCATGGTCCGTTCTCAGGGGTTGACGGGGGGCAGGGAGCTGAGCTCAGGCAGCAGCTCGGGGTGGGGGTCCAGGCGGGCCAGGCGGCTCTGCTCCAGGGCGATGGCCTCGGCGGAGTGCTTACACTTCTCAGAGCCACACTGGCAGGTGAAGTATTTGCTTTTGATGTCCCAGAAGCGGTCGCCATAGTCAAACCTGTCAGAGCAGGAGGCGTATGGGGCCCAGACCTGACTGCCCAGGCCCACTCCAGAACCCTGTGGATCCTGCTCCCCAGGAGGGACCCTTGCACCCACCCCCTCTCCTGACAGGCTCTAAACCCTCCTATGCTCTGTGGATCTGCAGCACCAGCAAAGCCTGGGAACCTGTCTGAATGTAGTCTCCAGCCCCACCCCAAACTCATTGAAACCAGATTCTCGGAGGCTCAGGCCTGTGCAGCTCGCCCTCCAGGGCCGCTGGAGCTGCACTCCGAGCCAGGCTGCAAGCTGGGCTCTCTGCAGCTGCACGTCCCTGGCCGCCCTCTCACAGCCCTGGCAGAGCCCAGCCTCACCCCAGCTCCTCCCCGGTGCGGATGTCTCGGGAACTGAAAAAGGCAATGCGTGGGAATCGCAGGTCTTGGTGCAGCATGAAGACCCGGACAGGGATGATGTTGGGGTCACACAGGTGATTGATGAACCGGCTGATGTTGCCGTAGTAACGGGCATCGATGCAGTACACCTCTCCATCCTGAGGGAAGAGTGGCACATTTCACATTTACCACCCTTAGTGCCAGGCCAATGCCCCACCCAATGACCACCAGTCCCCCTACCCCAGGTTTCCATGTGCTGATGGAGTAAGGGACAGAGGGACCTCCTGCCCACCTTGTTGTCTAAGTCAAACAGGTAAGAATCATCCTCTCTCACATCAGCCTCGGCATCGGAGATCAGCTCCCCGACATACCTGCTGGGCAGGAGGTGGTGGTTCTGAAGGTGAGCAGGGCCAAGGGAGCTGGCTCCAGGCCAAGTCCCCTCAACCCCACGGGCTCCTCTTTCACTATGTCAGATGCCCCAATCAGTGTCCGTGAATGTCAGAGATGAACACTGCTGGGCCCTGGCAAGGGTGACCCAGGTCACCCCAAGTGGGCCCAGAGGACAGGAGACTTCACCCGGGAGGGGATCAGTGGCCCACTCCAGAGGTGGGACCAGAGTGAACACGGGGACATTGGCATGCAAGGTCCCCATGGAGACGTGGCAGGGGAGGTGAAGGGATGAATGCCAGGCCTCTGGGGTTCGAGGATGAGCCTGTGGGCAGTTGGCTTGGGTGGGAGACCGCTCAGGGTTAGACACTAGGAGGTTTGTGGACAAGAAGCCACAGGCTGAAGGACAGGGGTGGTCAGGGCTGTAGAAAGGGATGAAGCCCAGGAGCCGGGGCGGGGACACGGCACTTGGGGAGCAGAGGGAGGAGCTGGCAAAGGGGGGGGGGGGTCAGACACCAGGGGCGAGGCCGAGGCACATGGAGCAGGGGTGGGTGGGGGCTGTCAGAAGGCAGCAGCAGCAGAGGGTGAGGCAAGGGCAGGTTCTGGCCGATGTGCTGTGAGAGGATGGTAGGGAAACAGGCCCAGGAAGAAGGTGCTCCTTGTTTGAGAAGTTGAGAGATGCCATGACAAAAAAACGAATGGTTCCTAAACAGGCAAATGGGTTCCTTCTCTTTTTCTTTTTAAAGGCCAAGAACCTAGATAAGTTTGAAGGCCATGAGCCAGGAGGAGCCAGAGGACAGGGGTTACAGATGCTGGGCAGAGAAAACTGATGAAGAGGAGCGAGGGCCCTGCAGGTACACAGAAAGGTATGACCTCCATTTTGACAAGAAAAATTAAGCGCAAAACAGTGAAATAACTTGGCCGAGGACACGGAAACAGAGTGGGGCTCAAACCCAGGTTTTCCCCTCCCAAACTGGTGCTTTCCCCAGCTCAGAAAGGCAGGGTGCCCTGGCTGGGCAGCTCAGCGGTGAGTGCCAGCCTGCTCACCAAAGAGTTACAGGTTTGATTCCCCATCCTTACTGGGGTGCATTTGGGGGGCAACCAATCAATGTGTTTCTCTCATATCGATGTTTTTTTCTCTCTCTCTCTCTCCCTCCCACCCACTCTCTCTAAAAATCAATGGAAAAAACATCCTTGGGTGAGGATTTAAAAAAAAGCAAAAAGCCAAAACAAAAAAACAAACAAGACAGGGAGAGGGTATGTGAGGCTGGGAAGTGAGGAGATGTGGGCAGTGGTGATGGACAGCTCTATGGTCTGGGCAGAGTGGGGCAGGTGGGGTGCTTGGATTGGGGGTAGGGGACAGAAGAGGCTGGCCAGAACGGGACAGTGAGAGGCGGGACCTGTCAAAAAGGAGAGCGAGAGGGGCACAAGAGGCAGCAGTGGCAGGGGTCCCTCCCCACCCCTGCCCCACTCACTCGCAGATGAAGGTTCCTTGGGGGATGGTCTGCAGGGCGCGCACCCCCCAGCCCATCTTGGCTGTTCGGTAGAGCTGCAGTCGCACCCTGGGGGTGAGAAAGAGGGTGACACTGGGCGAATGGGAGAGTGTGCGTACATGTGTGTGCATGCATGTGTGCGTGCGCGCGCGCGCATGCACATGGGGAGAGGGGGGCCGCAGGGGCTCACTTGATGCCGCTCTGCACCACGCGGTTCTTGCAGTTTCTCCAGCAGGAGCAGGCCTGGTTACACTCAAAGATCAGTGGGGGCTCGATCTTATTGAATTCCTGGAGCAGCCGCCCGTCCTGGGGGAGGGGAGGGCAGTGGTTTCTGTGTAGTCCCACCTCAGCTGTCCAGGACCTCCAAAACCCCACAGAAAAATCCTCCCCTGAGCCCAACCCGGAGACAGGGGATAGGGAGGCCAGGCCGGTGGACATCACATGTGTTCTGAGGTCAGAGGATAGGACCCCGCAAATTGCATGTCGCTGGGCCAGGCCCATCTCCTAGCAGTGTCCTGGCAATTCAGGTCTGGCCCTGCCCTCTCTGCCGCCACCCCCCAGGGCAGGTGAGGGACAGGCGAGGCCAGCTCCTCTGGAGGAGCAGCGCCTCTGCCGCAGGGCGAGGGTGTACCTTGTCATACCAGCAGCGGATGCTGAGCTGGCCGCACAGGCAGTTGGAGCTGGAACAGTCGTCCACACATGTGCAGTGCTGGGTGGGAGGCAGGGTGAGCTCAACCTCAGGATCGGCCCTGACCCCTCAGCTCCCAGTGCTCCAACTGCTGCCCTTTCTCTAGGGTCCATGTTTCAGGATCATGGGTGGGATGGTCCCATAGTGAGGGGAATCAGGATGTTGCTGAGGGTGTGTCCCTAGGGCTACCATGAACCTGTATGATCCTGCATGTGTCCTAGTAAGAGGACCCTTCTCCAGGTGGATCGAGCCCCCAGGAGCTCCTTCCCAGACCCTCCCTTGCAGGTGCCCACTCTACTTGGCAGCTCTGCCATCCCTTCTGGAGGTTCTGGTGCTTCACCTGCAGGTGGGTGATGTTGCGGTCAATGTTCATGGTGGACGTCTCGCAGTTCTCAGAGATGTACTTGTAGTCCTCAGGGCACGGCTCCCCATCCACACCGTTGACACAGGGAATGGGCACATTCTCGTAGCCCCGGGCCACGTCCCTGGCAAAGAGAAATGGTGTGAGGGCTCTCGTAGGTGCGAGAGGGCTGGGAGGGAAGGGGGTTCTGGGTATTCACTGGGGCACGGGGAGTGAAGTTGCCAGATAAAACGCAAAGCACCCATTAAATTCAGATTTCAGATAAACAAGAAATATTTTTTTAGTATAGGCACATCCCAAATGCTGCGTTGGACACTTTTACACTAAAAAAGTACTAACTGTTCATCTGAGATTCTGATTGAATTGGATGTCCTCTACTTTTAAAAAATGTTTATTTTCTGAAAGAGTTTATATAGAATTGGTACCACTTCTTTCATAAATACTTGTACAATTCAGTATTAAACCCATTTTTAAAAATTTTGATTTTCTCTTTAATAACCCATGGGGGTTATTTAAAAGTATGTTAATTTCCAAATATTTAGGGATTTTAGCTATCTTTCTGTTATTGATTGCTACTTTAATTCCAGGAGTCAGAATACGTGCTTTGTATAATTTGAATCTTTTTAAAATTTAAAAATATAGTCTGAAAAAAAAAAAAAATATAGTCTGTATTGGCAAATGTTCCATGTGCACTTAAAAAGAATGTATACGGCAGCCCTGGCCGGTTTGGCTCAGCGGTTGGAGCGTCGGCCTGCGGTACAGAGAATGTATACGGCAGTCCCCCTTGAGCCCCAGGGAAAACAGTCCATGACCCCTAGTGGATGCCCGAAACCGAATACAGCACAAATCCGTTAAATACTATGTGTTTTTTTATACACGTTTCCTCTACTTTTATTTGCTATATCTGATAGTTCTACTGGGGGAGCCGAAGGTGGTTCTTGGGGTTCCATGGGGCTTGGGGTGGGTCTGGGGGCGTTGTAGGGCCCAGTGGGGCCTGGGGTGGGTCTGGGGGCGTTGTAGGGCCCAGTGGGGCCTGGGGTGGGTCTGGGGGCGTTGTAGGGCCCAGTGGGGCCTGGGGTGGGTCTGCGGGCGTTGTAGGGCCCAGTGGGGCCTGGGCGGTGGGGGCCATCTAGGGACGGAGGCCCAGCACGCACCGGCAGATGATCTTCTCCGTGCGAATGGCCCGATTCCCCACGCCGAGCCGGAGCTTGCGGTTGAGCTGCAGTGCGAACCACACGTCTGAGCGTTCAGGTGTCAGGTCCCACGCAGTGTCCCCCTCCTTGTTACGCAGCTCAGGGTTCGCTCCACGTGACAGGAACAACCTGGGGGCAGAGGAGGCTGTGGGGCCTGGGGCTGCAGGAGGCGGTGGAGGGCTAGGTGGGGGGCGGGCAGGGGCTCACAGCACGCAGTCGTGGTAGCTCTCCCGGGCTGCGATGTGCAGAGGCGTGTCCCCGTGGTAGTTGACAGCGTGGAGGTCGCAGCGGGCATTCAGGAGGACCTCGGCGATGGCGGCGCTGCCAGTGAAGGAGGCCCAGTGCAGGCAGATGTTTTCCTCCTGTGGAGGTTGAGGGGAGAGGGAGCCCTTGAGCCCAACCTGCACCTTGTTCAGGGCTGAGCCAGCCTGACTCCCCCGCCCAAGCCAATCCTCCCTTACGTTGTCTGTGAGGGTGACGTCGGCGCCCCGGGTCAGCAGCATGCGGATCACCTCGATGTGCTTGTGCTCTGCGGCCCAGATGATGGGCGTCCAGCCCCCACTGTCCTGTGGGAGGGAGGGAAGAGGGTTGGGGCAGCCCAACAGCCAGCGCGGCTGCCCTGCCCACCGAAGCGGCACGTGGCCACGAGCACGTGCTCTGGGGCCAGCAGAGCCGGCTCTGCCCTGACCCCGCCGCGCCCGGGCCAGCCACTGCTCCCTCAACCACAAAGCGAAACCACAGTGCCTACTGCTCCAGTCTGCAGCGGCCTTTTTTCTTTCTAAAAAATACTACTTCCTAGGTGTTGCCTACTCCAAAGTCCTAGAGGCAGTGACGCAGCAGTGACAACACGCCTGGTACACAGGCTTGTGTGTAAGCGTGCGGAAGGCACGGATGCTCCCAAAGGCTCTGGGCGTGTCACAAGCCACAGGACTCAACTTCCAGGGGCTCCTCCTGACACAGGATGAACGGAGAAGACAACACATGAAAACTAAGAGTTTATACAGAGTCTCACTGGGAACTTGAGAGATTAAGGCAGCAACTCAGTACTCTGGAAACTAAAAAAGAGAAGAAGCAAGAAAAGAGAAAAGAGTAAAGAGAAACACGAATGAGAAAGAACGGCCGCAACAGATGGAGCAGCATGGGCTGCAGGGAGGCGTCTGAGGTGGAAGAGGGGCTAGAACCTGAGGCTGAACCAAGGACTGAGGGGCTGGGGGCGGGGCTGCCGGGCTTCTGACCTGAGCGTTCACATCCACCTGTCCTGTGCTGAGCAGCAGGCTGACCATCTCCAAGTTTCCAATTTTGGCTGCGTGGTGGAGGCAGGTAGAGCCGTCCTCCTCCTGAGGGAGACGTGGACAGTAAGTCCTCAGGCTGGCACTTCTAACCTGGTTCCGCCCCGGGCCCCGCTGCCGGGCCCACCCACACACCTTGTTATAGACACAGCCACCGCGCTGCACCATGTAACGAGCCACCTCCAGGTGGTTGTTCACCACGGCCTCCATCAGTGGCGTCCGCTGCTGCTTGTCCACGGCGTTGATGTTGGCTCCAGCCTGTGAGCAGGGGCATGTGGGCTGGTACCAGGGAGGGGCCAGGCAAGGGTCAAAGGGCCTGGTCAACGAGGCAGAGGGCTGGCCCGGCTCACCTGCAGCAACACGTGGCAGATCTCCACGGACCCCTTCTGGGCGGCTGCATGCAGGGGTGTGCGCTTGCTCTGCTGGTCGCTCTGGAAGTTGGGGTCCAGGTTGTCCACTGCGGGGAGAGCCCGCCACACCGGGAGAGGGAGGGACAAGTGGTAAGCGAGCTATGGGGTGGGTGGTACCTCCTCCAGGAAGGCTTTTCAGGGCACATGCCAGAGTAAGGAACAAGGGTCACCAGCTCGGCCTGAGTCAAAGCGGCTCTTCCCCCACTGTGCACTGGGCCGAGTGGGGGGCCTCCTGGTGAGGACGAAGCCCTTCACTGCGCTCCTGGCCCCAGCCCAAGGCTGGTGCACCACTGGGGCTCAATGAGCTTTGCTGACCGGATGAGCAGATACTCACACAGCATGAGGATGACCTTCTGCAGCTCCCCCTGCTTCACTGACAGGTACAACTGCCGAGGGTGGAAGCGGAGTTTCTTCCGCCTGCCATGGGGGAAGGAGGGCGGGTGGGCTCCTGAGACTCCAGCATCAGCCTTGACGCCAGAAGATATGCCCTTCCAACCCTCCTTAGTCTCCATGCCCAAGAGCCAGCCCCACTCACCTCTCTGACTCCTGGATGACCAAGGCCTTTTCCAGGGCCTCCCGGCCTGGCCCAGGCGGCAGCCCCACAGCTGAGAGGCAGCCCCCATTGGGCAGGGTCAGAGAGGGCCCCGAGCTGTCAATGGTGTCAGCCACAGGGTCGCAGGGTGGGCGCCGGGGCTCCCCCTGCCCTCGCATCCGGGCGCTGTGGGGGAAGGGGCCAATGTCTCAGGGGCAACAGGGTGTTGGGGGTGGGGGGGGGGACACGACACAAGGAACAGACAGTAGGGAAGGGAGAGGCCAGTACCTGGGCTGGGAAGTGTCTGCTCTCCCAGGGGCATCCTGGGTCAGGGGTGGGGGGGCAGGGGCCACAGTGCCAGCCGGTGGGGTCACTCCATCCCCCCGGGGGATGGTCACTTCCTGGGCCTCAGACGCATCCTCCCCACAGTGCGGACAGAAGACCATCCCGTTCAGCTGGGACACACAGGCCTTGTGGAAGCGATGGGCCACACGGTAGTCGGGGTGGCACTCCAGGAAGGTGCCCTGGGGCAGGGAAACAACATGGTGAGGCCATGGGAGCCACTCCACCAGTGGGGCACAGCCGGTCTGCCCCACGGCCACTCACCGCCGTACAGAAGTAGCCGCAGCCGGGACAGCAGTGGTGTTTGACCATGCGGGCGCGGTGGGCCTCACAGAGCACCATCAGGGCCACGCGGCTCGACGGCCTCATGGTCTCCCGCTTGAGGATCGCAGCGCTGCAGCCCGAAAGCTGTGGGCGAGCGGGAGAGGAGAGGGGAGGCTGGGGCCCGGCCCACAGGCCCACCTCTCCGTCCGCTCTCTGTGGCCAGCCCCACACCGCTCTCCCCGGCCCACAGGCCCACCTCTCCGTCCACTCTCTGTGGCCAGCCCCACACTGCTCTCCCCGGCCCACAGGCCCACCTCTCCGTCCACTCTCTGTGGCCAGCCCCACACTGCTCTCCCCGGCCCACAGGCCCACCTCTCTGTCCACTCTCTGTGGCCAGCCCCACACCGCTCTCCCCGGCCCACAGGCCCACCTCTCCGTCCACACTCTCTGTGGCCAGCCCCACACTGCTCTCCCCGGCCCACAGGCCCACCTCTCCGTCCACTCTCTGTGGCCAGCCCCACACCGCTCTCCCCGGCCCACAGGCCCACCTCTCCGTCCACACTCTCTGTGGCCAGCCCCACACTGCTCTCCCCGGCCCACAGGCCCACCTCTCCGTCCGCTCTCTGTGGCCAGCCCCACACCGCTCTCCCCGGCCCACAGGCCCACCTCTCCGTCCACTCTCTGTGGCCAGCCCCACACTGCTCTCCCCGGCCCACAGGCCCACCTCTCCGTCCACACTCTCTGTGGCCAGCCCCACACTGCTCTCCCCGGCCCACAGGCCCACCTCTCCGTCCACTCTCTGTGGCCAGCCCCACACTGCTCTCCCCGGCCCACAGGCCCACCTCTCCGTCCACTCTCTGTGGCCAGCCCCACACTGCTCTCCCCGGCCCACAGGCCCACCTCTCCGTCCACTCTCTGTGGCCAGCCCCACACTGCTCTCCCAGGCCCACAGGCCCACCTCTCCGTCCACACTCTCTGTGGCCAGCCCCACACTGCTCTCCCCGGCCCACAGGCCCACCTCTCCGTCCACACTCTCTGTGGCCAGCCCCACACTGCTCTCCCCGGCCCACAGGCCCACCTCTCCGTCCACACTCTCTGTGGCCAGCCCCACACTGCTCTCCCCGGCCCACAGGCCCACCTCTCCGTCCACACTCTCTGTGGCCAGCCCCACACTGCTCTCCCCGGCCCACAGGCCCACCTCTCCGTCCACACTCTCTTTGGCCAGCCCCACACTGCTCTCCCCGGCCCACAGGCCCACCTCTCCGTCCACACTCTCTGTGGCCAGCCCCACACCGCTCTCCCCGGCCCACAGGCCCACCTCTCCGTCCACACTCTCTGTGGCCATGCACTTGTGTCCCGCTCTTTCACTGATGCGGTCAATCTTGGGCGCCTCCATGCGGCAGCTGCACAGGGGCAATTCCTCGAACCCGCGCTCTGTCTCCAGTGAAGACGTGTCGTTGGACACCCCTTGGACAGAGAAGACAGGGAGCTTAGGGAGGCCCTGCCCCTTACCCACTGGGACCCCTAGTGGGGTCACTCACCCCCACCCTGCCTGCCTTTCCCTCCATGCTCCAGAATCCCCAAAGCCTGGCCATGGACACCCCAGCTCCAGTGGGGTCCCCCTCCTCCCCTTTCCCTCCGGTCCTGAGGGTGCACCCTAGTGGCTCCCTATCCCAGCAATTGGCAATTACCAGCGTGGTTGGGGGAGAGGGTCCCCTCGCTGGGCAGCTCCAGGGACCCCAGAGGGACCTCCATGTACTCACTGGGGCCTGAGGAGCCCACACCATTCACTCCTGACACAGAGACAGAGAGAGTGAGAGTGCGAGCTCACAGGGACCTGACGTGTGGGTACATGCAGTGCACATGCGGGAGCGTGTGTGTGCACGCTCTGGGGGCCGGGGGGGTGGCTGAAGGGGGGCGCCCTACAGCAGAGGAGCCTCCTCACCTCGTGGCTCTTTGGCCCGCGGAGGCTCACGCTTCCGCCGTTTCCGGGACGGCTTTACCCATGGGCTGTCTTTCCGCCATTTCTTTTTGGCTTTTCGCCGGCCACTGGAACCACTCTGGGGAGGAGGAACAGTCAGAGAGCCTGGCCCCAGCCCTCACTCCCAAGGACTCAGACCTCTGGCCCCAGAGCCTCCAGCTCTCACTCTGTCAGACTGATTGCCCGACTCCTCGTCTTCTTCTTCCTCCTCCTCTTCCTCCTCCTCCTCCTCTTCTTCCTCCTCCTCTTCCTCCTCCTCCTCACTCAGTTGTTCAGCCAGTGCTTCAACCTCAGACTGGAAGAGGCAGAATGGGGCTGAGTAAACAGACCCTTGGACCACAGATCTTTCTTGGGGGGACTTGGGAGAGAGGTAGTAAGGGCACATCCTACTGCCAGCACTCAGATTAGGAGGTGGGACAGAGAGAACCACCACCAGCCAGGATGGCTTGCTCATGGAGGCGAGTGCTTACAGCAAAAGAGCAAAGAGCTGGCTACAGAGAAGGGATGCAGAGTATCACACAGCAACACAGGGGCGGTGCAGTGGTTAGAAGCAACAACACGCGTGAATCTTGGCAAGACAATATTAAGCAAAACAACAGAAAAACAAAAACAGTTAAGTTCCAGAAAGAAAATGTATAGTATGTATAAGTAAGTATACTCTTTCTATGAAGTTCATAAATAGGATCAACAGGTAAGACTACCAATGCCTGCTAAAAACACTAGATGAAAAGTTAATGAGGAACTTTAAAGGATCAAGCTGACACCACCTAAATACACGGACGGATCGCAGCGTCACCAGTCAGTCCAGATATCCTATGCCTCTTGATGTGACACAGCAGGAAGCACTTGACCAGCGGCAGTGTGGTGGGGGAGGTGCGCCTGAAGGTGATCAGGATTTTTTTTTTGGTCCTCACCCGAGGACATTTTTCCTTTTTTTTTTGTTCCGATAGAGTGGGAGGGAGAGAGAGAGAGAGAAACATCAACATCGAGTGGCTGCCACCCGCACGACCAACCAGGGCCGGGGACAAACTGCAACTGAGGTATGTACGCGCCCTTAGCGGGAACCAAACCCACGTCTCTCTGGACTGCAGGCGGTGCTCTAACCACTGAGCAAAACTGGCCAGGGCTGATCATGCTTTTAGATCCATCAGTTTACAAGTTCAAGAAATACTGAGCACAAAGGAACGCATCAATCCCACCCTACCA
Organism: Molossus molossus; assembly: GCF_014108415.1. Lineage (NCBI taxonomy): Eukaryota > Metazoa > Chordata > Mammalia > Chiroptera > Molossidae > Molossus > Molossus molossus. Next base: position 2,854,854 of record NW_023425402.1, read on the forward strand.
GCCAATTCCTAAAGGTAAGGAATTGTTGTACAAATGACCTGGTTTCTTCAACAAACAGCAAGAAAAAGACTTTTCAGAAGATGGGGAAAACTACACATTAAGAAAGACCTAAGACAAATGTTAACCAAACCAACGTGTGGACTTCATCTGAATTTTGACAAACAAAAACCCATTTACCAAACAACTGAGATGTGAAGACTAAATGGTAGTGAAGTGAAGAAATCATTGGTAAAAATTTTTTTGTTTTTAATCCTCACCCAAGGATATTTTCCCACTGATTTTCAGATAGAGTGGAAGGGAGAGAGGGAGGGAACCAGAGAGAAACATCGATGTGAGAGGGACACATTGATTGGTTGCTTCCTGCATGACCCTGACCAGGGCCGGGGATCGAACTGCAACCAAGGTATGTGCCCTTGACCTGAATCGAACCTGGGACTCTTTGGTCTGAGGGCTGATGCTTTAACCGCTGAGCCAAACCAACCAGGGCTCATCGGTAAATTTTTTAGGTGTGGAAACAGTCATGTAAATTATGTTAAGAAACATAAAGAGGTATCACGTTTAGAGATATATATAGGAATATTTCCAGATAAAATGTTACGTCTGCAATTTGCTATAAAATGATCTAGTAGTACGCCCTGGCTGGTTTGGCTTAGCGGCTGGAGCATCGGTCTGCAGACCAAAGTCGTGGGTTGTATTCCAGCCAAGGGCACGTACCTCACTTGTGGTTCGGTCCCCGGTCGTGGTTGGGGTCGTGTGGCAGACAATCAATCGAAGTCTGTCTCTCTCACATCGATGTCTCCCTGTCTCTTTCTCCCTTACCCCCAGTCTATCTGAAAATAAATGGGAAAAAAAATATCCTCAGGTGAGGATTTAAAAATAAATAAATAAAGTAATCTAGGAGGTGTGTGCTGGGGGAGGAGTAGATGAGTGTCAAGACCAGCTGTGCGTTATGAAGGAGGCAAGAAATAAGTGGGGTAGGAGAGTCTCTTCAATAAGTGCTGTTGGGAAAATTGGATAGGTACATACAAAATAATAAAACCTCCTTACACCATATATAAGAATAATCTTAAAATGGATCAAAGGCTTAAATGTAAGAACTGAATTCATGAAACTCTTAGAAAAAAACATACACAGTAAACTTTCTAACATTTCTCTTAGCAGTATTTTTTTGGGTATGTCTTCTTAGGCAAGGGCAACAAAAGAAAAAATAAACAAATGGGATTGCATCAAACTAAAGAGTTTTGCAAAGCAAAGGAAACCATCAGCAAAACAAAGACAACCTACTGAATGGAGAAAGAAATTTGCCAATGATAAATCTGATAAGGGGTTAATATCTAAAATATATAAGAAAAGCATAACTGAACACCAAAAAAAAACAAAGCCCCAAACAATTCAATTAAAAAATGGGCAAAGGATCGAAATAAACACATCTCTAAAGAGGACATACACCCAGTTCCTGTGGCTCACCAGCCGAGCGTCTACACATGAATCAGGAGGTCGCCAGTTCAATTTCCGGTCAGGGCACATGCCCAGGTTGTGGCCTGAGCCCCATTGGGGGACATGCAGGAGGTGGCCAGTCGATGTTTCTCTCTCTCTACCCCCCTTCCTCTCTCTCTCTAAAATAAAGAAAAAATATTTAAAAAAAATAAAGGACATACAGATGGCAAATAGACATGCAAAGAGTTCAACATCATTAATCATCAGGAAAATGCAAATTAAAACCACAGTGAGCTATCACCCCACACCTGTCAGAATGGCTATCATCAGTAAGTTAACAAGTATTGGTAAGCATGTGGAGAAAAATGCAGATTGGTGCAGCTACTATGAAAAACAGTATTAGGGTGCCTCAAAAAATTAAAAATAGAACTACCATATGATCCAGCAATTCCACTAAGAAACCCAAATATTAAATCAAAATACACATGCACCCCTATGTTCATTGCAGCATTATTTACAATAGCCAAGATATGGAAGCAACCTAAGTGTTCATCAACAGACAAGTGAATAAAGAAGATATGGTACAGTCACTGGTGTGGCTTTGAGCATTGTCCCATGGACTGAGAGGTCCCAATTTTTTTTTTTTATCCTCACCCGAGAACATTTTTGCATTTTTTGTTCAGATAGAGTGGGAAGGAGAGAGAGGAAGAGAGAGACAGAAACATCGACGTGAAAGGGACACATCGAGTGGCTGCCACCCGCACGACCAACCAGGGCCAGGGATAAACTGCAACCGAGGTACATGCCCTTAATGGGAACTGAACCTGAGTCTCTGTACCGCAGGCCGATGCTCCAACCGCTGAGCCAAACCGGCCGGGGTGAGAGGTCCCAGTTTGATTCCTGGTCAGGGTACCTGCGCGGGTTGAGGGCTCGATCCCCCGTGAGGGACGTGCAGGAGGCAGCTGATCAATGTTTCTCTCCCTTCCTCTCTAAAACAATCCATAAAAACATACTAAAAAAAAAAAAAAAAAATGAAGTGGTACATATATACAATGGAACATTACTCGTCCATAAAGAATGAACGAAATCTTGCCATGTGCAATATGGATGGACCTAGAGGGTATATTATGCTGAGTGAAGTAAGTCAGAGAAAAACAAATGCCATGATTTCACTTGTATGTAGAATCAAAAAACAAAATAAACAAACAAAACCAGAAACAAACTCAAAGATGCAGAGAACATTTTGATGATTGCAGATGGGTGGGGGTTGGGGAGGCTGTGTGAAAAAGCAGAAGAGATTAAGAAGTACAAATTGCGTTATAAAAAGTCACGAGGATGTCAAGTGCAGCACAGGGTATACAGTCAATAGTATTACACTAACTACAAATAGTGTCAGATGTGTGCTACACTTACTGGGGTGATCACTTTGTAAGGTATATAAATGTTTAATCATTACATTCTACACCCAAAACGAATATAATGTATGTCTACTGTAATTGATAAGTAAAATTAGCCCGGCCGGTGTGGCTCAGTGGTTGAGTGTTGACCCTGCACCAAGAGGTCACTGGTTTGATTCCCGGTCAGGGCACATGCCCAGGTTGTGGGCCCGATCCCCAGTGGGGGGCATGTTCTCTTTCACTGATGTCATTCTCTCTCTCTCTCAAATCAATAAAGATAGAAAAAATTTTAATTGAATGTAAAACATTAATTTAAAAAAATCAGCTATGTATCGATGGCTACATAGGACTCATTTATGGTATTTATTGGAAAAAAATCCGTGTGTAAGAGGACCCATGAAGGTCAAACCTGTGTTGTTCAAGGACCATCTGTAGTTGAAAGTTTCCATGATAAAACATTAAATAAAAAGCAAAACAGGCAACACTAAGCATTACAGTACATAGACAAACACATATGAGATAAAACCAGACCAAGAACAAAGGAATAAACAAGGAAACAAACAAACCATAAAATGGTTGGTGGTCACTGTGGAGGGGTTGGGGTGCAGCACACACAGCAGTCAGTTATAAACAGTATGGGGCAATAAACTAGTGGGTGTTCAGAAGATAAAAAAGAGTGAAAAGGGGGGTGGCAGGACAGACTGAAGAGTGAGCCCTAGCCAAGGGGCAGCAGGCCGGCTCCCTCCCACCTTGCTGTCAGAGTCCACACGCTCATCCACAGAGTAGGAGTCGTAGTAGAGGCTGAAGTCCTCCCCCACCACTGTCTCCCACTCCTCCAGGGGCCCAGGATTCGCCTTCTCCAGGGTCATTTCTCCCGAACCCCGGGCAGAACCCAACTCCTCCGACTAGAAAAAGATGAGAACAATTAAAGCTGCTAGCACTCCCCACCAACCCATTTCCCTTGAGGGCAGGATGAAGCCCTAGTTTGGGGCTCCCGTGCAGTGGCCCCCAGGTGGAGAAGACTTTTTTCCTGCCTCTCCCTGCTCACCAGGCCACCTCTTGAGCTGAGTTTCCTCCTTTTGGCCACATCTGGAAGGAGAGAAGAAAGGAGCCAGGCTTGTATTCTAAACCCTTAGGACAGGCCACATCAAGCTACAGGTGGGTGGGGGGTGGGACTGACCTGAGGTCACCTTCCCCAGGGAGTGCACGTCGTCACTCATGCGGAAATGCTGTACTTCAGGGGGCCTCTTCTCAGGGACTGGGGGCTGGGGACCGAGAGGGAGCACACTTAGGGTCAGGAGCGGCTATGGTTTGGCCTGGACTAGTCAGGAGCCACAAATGGGGGTGGGATGGTGAGCCACACCCTCAAAAATGCCATCCGAAGCTGCAGCAACTAGATGTGGCTATAACAAGAACTGCTGTCTCCCTAGAGGAAGTGTGTCAAGCACATCCCACACCTAAGTCTTACTTCTTCAAGTGTGCAGCAGGCCCTTTCTTCCCATTTTACAGATGGGAAAGCAAAGGTTAAGGCTTTGACCAAAGCTAATCAAACCACACACAGAACTTAATGCTATCAACAGCCCTAAAAATCATAAAGATCCTGGGGGCTTTTGTCATTTCTGTCTTGCCTTCCCCATTGGCGTACAGCCCTTAAAATGGAGCAGGGGCAGTTTCTACTGAAGGAAAAAGTTCCCTGGGGGCTTGCTTTGAGGCAAAAAGGAAGAGTGGTTTGAAGTTTCTTTACATAATTATTACCTTAAGAGTAATTAAGACATTAACTACATACGCAACAAATCTTTAACATTTGTTCTCTTCTACTTCCCTCTTCCCACGAATGCAAACTCCAGTAAGACAGGAACTTGTCTCTTTGTTCACACATTAAGTCCCAACCCAGAATGTGACACGTAATAGCCCCTTGGTAAACATGTAAAACTGTGAATGGATTAAAAAAAAAAACCCTGAAGCTAAATTATACAAAAAAAGCCCACAAGAGGTTGAGGGTTGATTACCAGCTCTCCCACCCCCACAACACTCCCCTGAGCCTCACCTGTCCATTTCCTGGTTTGGACATGGTCTTCCTGGCTCGGTGGACCTTGGGCTGTCCCTCTGGGCTGGTTGTAGCTGGAGGGGGTTCAGGCCCTGATGTTGCCACCCCCTGAGCCCCTGGCATACTGAGCAGCCTCATGGCCAAACTCTGGACTGATGGGGGTGACTTCCCGGCCCCTGTCATTGACATCTTGGCACGGCTGGGACAGGAACCCCCTTTGCTGGGGGAAGAGGGGAATGACTTTGTGGCATGGCCTGGAAAACAGACAAGCAGGTAGGCAGAGGCAAGATTAGAGAGAAGACAGAGTCGAAGGATGCCCCACCTCACCCCCAACCTCCTCAGACTCTCACCCAGCAGGATGCGCCCCCCTTGGAGGTCCCCATCTCCCTCAAGATTCTCAGGTTCATCCCCAATGAGTGGTGTGGCTCCTACAGGAGTGTCAGCCCTCTCATCGCCAACAGTGACGGTGACAGAGGCTGGGGATGAGGGGCCAGCAGGCTCCAGGGAGTCGGGGTTGGCCTTGGGCAGGGTCTCCTCACTACGAGGGGTGTCCCCAAAAGAGCCATGAACTGTAAGGGAAGAGAAAAAGTTCAGGGCTAAGGGCTCAAGGGGTCCTGTGTTCGGGAAGTAAAGGTCTGCCAGCTAGCCCGTTTCTGCTTTACTCACCTCTCTCGATGGCTCCTTTGGGCTCCTTGTCCAGCACCAGAGCCCCCATCTCGGCGGGGCCCTCCCCCTGGGAGACGACACAAGGGATAGGAGGGCTGGTCAACCCGGTAGGAAGTTGGGGAGCCCAGGACGCCTGGGCCCTGGGAAGAGAGAGTAGGCTCCGGGGCCTACCTCTTCCTCTATGGGCGCCCCCCCTTCCGCGGCCTCGGCTGCCCGGAGGGGCCGCACGACCCCTCCCCCGGGCCCGCATCAGCCCCCTGCCTCTCGGTAGACCCCGCATCTCAGGGGCCGAGAAGAGAGGAGGGGGAGGGGGCGGGGCCTCCACGCACCGGCCCCGCCCCCTCCTCCCGGCTGCACGCGCCGCTCCCCCTTTGTCCCCCAGGCCGCGGGGACCCCGGACACCAACCCCTCCAGCGCCCGCTGCCCCCCAGCCTGGTGGACGGCCCCTCGTGCCCCTCGCGCGTGCTCCTGGAGCCCCGGCGCCAGCCGCCCACTCGGGAACAGCCAGCGGCTGCACGCGCGCCTCCGTGCCCACTCCCCCCACCTCCCACCCCCTGGTCCCCTCATCCGCCCCCGGTGCTGGCCCTCCGGATTGCTGTAAGTCCCGCCCGGGCCCCCCGGCCCCGTTGCACCCCCGGAGCATTGCACGGGCGCGCGCTTCCCCCGGGCGCGCGCGCGGGCATGCACCCGCCTCTCCCCCTCCCCTTCCGCACCTCGGCGGCCGCCGCCGCTGCAGCTCCCGCCGCCGCCGCCATCGCCGCTTGCGCTGGGGGCTGAGCCGGCGCGCGGCCGCCCCGGGTCACGTGGGCTGGGAGGGAGGGCTAGGAGGAGCCTTAAAGGAGCCACTGCGCGCTTTCTGGCCATTTTCCCCCGAGAGCGGCCTGGGAGGCGGTGGAGGCTGCCCTGAGCTGGAGGCTGCGGGGAGCATTCTGCAATTCCTGATTTCAGCTCAGCGGGGGTGTGTGTGTGTGTGGCGGGGACGGACGGGACCCAAGGCGAGACACGTCCGGGTCCAGGTGTGGTCTCTCCCCCCACTAGGTTTTGGGTAACAAGCGGAGTGTCTGAGCCTCCTGACAGCGGCTGTATTTCCAATCTGGTCTGCGTGTGCTTCTCACACTTTTAGGTGCTTTCCAGTTTCTGAGTCTCCAGATAGAAGGCTAGGCCTCAGCTTTGGCCTGGCTTCTCCAACGAGCAAGAAGAGGGCGATGGGGACTCGTTCTCCCTCTTGGGAGCACGCGGGCACCTTTCCCTTCCCGCTCTTCTCCCCTCCAGGCACCTTACCTTTGCCTTTCTCTCTCCTAAGCTCTAAGGGCCCTTGAAAGCCTCTGTAACTTGTTTCCTGAGCCTTCACAGCTGCTTAGCTGGCTCAATTTTACTACCTCTGTAACCTTCCAAATTAACTCTCTCTTATAATTTGAAAAAGAAAAGAAGGGGGCAATGGTGACACACAGAGGGCACCTTTACTCTCATTTCTAGCAAGCTGTTTCATGTCCCCTTTTGAAAACCTGGGGGTTTTCTTTTTATGCCAGACATGTTACTCAGCAGGTAAGCTAGGAATCCTGGTAAGCCCCCAGTGATTACTGTCTGGTGACACTAATAAGTAACCTATTTTGCCAAACACTTCACAAGCATAGTTAGGCACTCTGTGGGTCATAGCCCAGCAGACGGTGGAAGTATGAACATTAGGCCAAGATGTACAACCTTGATAGAACTATTTAGGGTATGGTCCCCTTAGGTATTACATCTGGTCAAAGTGGGGAAACTGTATGATTTCACAAGCAGTATTTGACACATGCAGGTGGTTTGTATATAGGGCTCCTGAGGCCAATTCGCGGCCTTCTGGGAACTGTAGTTGTCTTAAGAACTATTCCAATAGGACTTTCTGAGAATTGTAGTTTTCCCTGTACCCTAATCCAAACCTAATGATTTTTAGCTTTTGTGAGGACATGAACCATTTCCCCTAACCAAAAATGCCCAAACAGGTTCCTGTTTACAATTTCAGTGGGCACAATGATCACACCTATAGCCCACCCCTGGCCCTGATACCAAACTCCTCATAGAGGAGCAGGTCACATATTATCACTATTGCCAAATAGTCAGGGAACACTTGTGCTTGAGGTATCTGCCAGGCGCTGAGGTTTCAGAACTGGTCCCGGCCAGAAGAGCCCGCTCGTCCCACTACTCTTCCCCTTTCAAGCCTCCTTTAGGCATGGGACCTGCGTGAATTGTGACCTCTGGGTATTGAGCAATATAAGAGGCTGTCTAGGATGGGACAGTCATTTACACGCAGTTGCCAGAGTATAAAGAAAAAAAAAAAAAGATTTTTTTTTTTTATTTTGTGGAAAACAAAAACAAAAAACTGAAAACCCCAAACTCCTGAAAAAATCCTAAAAAATACGTTTTTTTAAAAAATACTGTATGTCTCTACTCCTCTCCCTCCCCCTAAACAGCTCTTCTTGTGTCCTTTCATCTAAGTGCCCTACCCCCACCCCCACCATTCCCTGTTCTTGCTATTGTACCCCACTTCCCGATAGCTACCCAGGATGCTCACCCCCATGTTCTCTTACCTGTCACCTTGTCTCCCTAGATTTTGGTGAGCCTTGTACCCACAGTCCCATTCCCCAGCATGCAAGACCTTGTCCCCCTTTCCTTTTGTGGGGTTCAATAATCCTTCCCCCTACCAATCCCTCTCCCAAGGATCTATTCTAAGAGGAGCATGTAAGGAATTCCTGCCATATTCCCTCCCAATTCCCTCCCACCCACCCCTACCTCAAGAAATGTCAGATTTCTTCCCGGCAGGCTTAGCCAGGAATAAAACATTTTCCAGTCCTTTTGCCTTCTCATTCTGTAGGACCCTTTCCCTCCTTTCACATATCCATGCATCTCTAAGGGAAGACAGTCTTTCCCTGGGACCCCGTATTCCCTGGCCGTCTCAAAGAACCAACCCTCTCCCTCTCCATCCTTTTCTTCTGAAGAGGCAGGATCTTCTGTCCAAGGAATCTTGGGCCCCTTCCTCAGGATATGTGTCTGCTCAAGCTCCCCACCATACCTGCCTGTCACTGACCCCCAAACCCCAATTCTCCTGGGCCAAGGAATCCCTTCCCACCAAGCCCAGGGACACAGCGCCTGCTGGGCTAGCACTAGCGGATGAGGACATTGATCTCAGCCACGCTGGCCTCCAGCACGTTCTCCGCTGTGGTCTTGCCGTGCTGCTCCTTGAGGTGCCGCCTAATTGCAGGCTTGTGAGCAAAGCGCACGTCGCAATAGGAGCAGCGATAGGGCCTTGCTCCTGAGTGCAGGTTGAGGTGGTCGTGCAGCGTGGACTTCTGCGTGAAGCACTTGCCGCAGATGCCACAAGAGTGCGACTTGACGCCGCGGTGCACGTTCATGTGGCGGTTGAGGTTGCTGCTGTGGTTGAACTGCTTGCCGCAGCGTGGGCACATGAAGATGAAGTGCTGCGCCCGCATATGGAAGACCAACTTCTCCACGCCCTGGAACACCTCTGGGCACTTGGTGCACTTGATGTTCTTCAGGGAGTTACCACTGGAGAAGCCACCGGGCAGGGGGCCCCGGCTACCCCCCGATCCCAGGCTGCCCCCCGCCCCCCGGGCAGCCATGGCCACTGCTGCTGCCTCCACCAGGCCGGAGGTGGCCCCCACGCTGGCCCGACCTCCGGGGATCAACAGCAGGCCCTCCCCTTCTGCGTCCTCAGACAGGCTGTAGCAAGCTTTCACCACACCCTGTGGTGGGGCCACAGTGCTGGGGGGCACGCTGCTCTGGGCCAGCTCCCCCAGGTGGCTGCTAACTGAGCCTCCGATGCTCAGACCTCCTCCCAGACCTCCGGGAGGTTTGAGCCGGTGTGCCACCTCCAGGGCAGACTCCACCTTGACGATGCAGATGTCAGACACATCCTCCTCCTCGTCCTCATCCTCTTCCTCGGCCTTCAGCTCCAGGTCCTCATCCAGTGGGAACTCTAGCTTCACAGGCCGCAGGAGCGGAGGGGGTAGAGGGGGTGGCGGTGGGGGTTTGGGGGCTGGCTTTGGGGTCCTGGCAGGAGGGAGGAGGGATTTGGTGGCACTGACACTGCTCACAAGGCTGGCATCGCTGACCCCATCCTCTTTGAGGCCTATTTTGGGCTCGATAAACTGGCTGAGGGCGTTCCGGCATTTCTCCACCACGTGCTCCATCTGCAGGTAGGAGGCCGCTGTCAGGTAGTTCACGATGTCCCTGACGGCGAATTCCAGGGCACCGGTGTAACAGGAGAGAAGCAGGTCGGCCACTATGCGAGCACTGTGCATCAGTGAGACCTGTAGCTCAGAGCTGGGGTTCAGCAGGAACTGGTCCCGCAGGAAAGGGGAGCAGGCAGCCAGGATGACCTTGTGACCGCGGAATTTGAGGCTGTCAGCCACAATGGTCACGTCACAGAACCGCTCCTCTGCGCGGAGCTGGTTCATGTTCCGCAGTGTAGCAGCCTCGTGGCCCGGCAGCTGGAAGCGCAGGACTTCCACCCCAGAGGCCATTGTGGCGGGGGGGTGGGCAACCCTGGTTAGGAAGGAAACCGGTCAGAGACAAAGGTCTCTGGCTTTCCTAAGACAAGGCTCCAGGTCCCTCGTCCCCATTCTTGCCCGGCCCCCCAACTTCACATCTCCCAGTCTTCAGGCCTCATCCTCAGTTTCCCCAGTCCCGGGGGGAGGCGCTGTCCCTCCAAGGGGAGGGAGGCGTGGTTCCCGGGGGCGGGGCAGCGGTGTCCATACCCCCAGCCCAACCGCCCGCAAGAATGGGGCGAGCCCTCGCGCCCACGTTAACAGGAGGAGTAGAGGCCTGAGGCTCTGGGCTGTGGGACGCCGGGGTTGCAGGATCTTCTCACCCCGCCCCCTTTACCCGCTGCCTCTTTCCTCCGCCCCCCCCTGCACGTTTGCACGCGCCTTTCACGTCCTCCCCCCACCAACTGCACGCATGGTGCACGCCCCCCCCCACGCTCAGAGCTCCATGGCACGCCCCCCCAGCCCCACGACCCTGAGTGCACGCGCCTCTCACCTGGCCCTGGTCCGCGTGCTGTTTTTTTCCCCCCTACTTCCCCCACCCCCCCGGGGCCGCAGGCGCCCCCACACTCAGGCAGGGCCTGGGCAACGCGCAGGCGCGGGGGTGCACCGGGCGCGCGCGCGGGGCCGGCTCCGCGTGGGCGTCAGGGGGGAGGGGCGGGGGCGGCTCGTGCCGTGTGTTCCAGGCTCCGCGCGCGGCGGCCGCGGCAAGAACTCTGGGAGGAGGAAGAGGGGAGGGAATTAAAGGAGCAGGAGTTCTCCCCTTCCCGACCCCCCTTTCTTCACCAGCCCCCCCACACGGTTAAAGGGCCGGAGGGCCTGGCCTCCCCTTTGGCCGGTATTATTTGTCCGCCAGAGCGGAAATACGTTCCACACCCCTTTCGTTCTCGCTCCCCCTCCTCTGTGCCTCCGGCCTGACGGCCCGTCTGCGCGTGCGTGTCAAGTGCCGCGCGGAGGCCCGCTCGCTTGGGCCCGCCCCCACCCGCTCTGCGTCCTCCCGCGCGCGTCCTCGCCCGCCGCGCCCCCAGGGCTGGTCTCTGGCGGGCGGCGCTGCCACCTGCCCGCGGGTGGTACCGCTCGAGCCCAGCGGTGCCGAGCGGGCCGAGGTTACCGCCACGGCCCCTCCCAGGGCCCCTGGCCGCCCGAGGCGCTCTGAGCTGTTGGTTCCTGTTGCCCACGCGTTCATCCGCTGTTGAGTATGTTCAAAGTTCCTCCAGCCACACTTCCAGATTTTCCCCAACTCTTCTGAAGCTAGTAACCACCCCAGCCCTTCCGGCCGGACAGTCCAGTGCCCTCAACTTTCCTCCATCTCGGGTAGAAAAGCCCATCCATCCTCCACTTCTTGCCAAGGCAAAGGCCCTCCAGACTTCCATCTGAACTGTCGATGACATTGCCATCCATTTCACCCCGGCTATACAAGTAGCCTTAGTATTACTACTTCTAATCTTGTTAGTAAGATTCTACTCTCTTTAATCTTCCCACTGCAACCATCCCTCCACCAAATTGACAAGGTCAGAGCTTCACCGCCCTAAAGGAAACCTCCCTCAACTCTCCACCTCTGCTGTCTCTTTCTCTGTCATTCCCACACGAAGCTGCAGTCTCCACAGCTTCAGTACCAGCATTTATTAGCGCCTTGAAGGGTGTCCCTCCCCGCTTCTCATACCCACACTTTCTCACCCATCCAAGTCTAAGTGAGGGAGCCCCAGTTTCCTGTGAATTGGATTAACTACATATTCCAGGATACTACAGCGTTTTCCTTACACATCAATTTTGATGACACCAGAATTTATAATATATACTTTATATAATGCATTCACAATCTGGTTTCCCCAGTAAACATCTTTTATTAAAAATATTTTTATTGCCCTGGCTGGTTTGGCTCAGCGGTTAGAGCATTGGCCTGCGGTCCGGAGAGACCCCGGTTCGGTTCCCGCTAAGGGCACGTACCTCGGTTGCAGTTTGTCCCCGGCCCTGGTTGGTTGTGCGGGTGGTAGCCACTCGATGTGTCCCTTTCACATCGATGTTTCTCTCTCTCCCTCCTGCCCTATCTGAACAAAGAATGAAAAAGTGTCCTCGGGTGAGGATAAAAAAATAAAAAAATAAAAATATTTTTATTAATTTTTAATTGTTTTTATTGATTTTTAGATAGAAAGGGAAAGGGAGAGCGAGATAGAAATATCGATGAGAGAGAAACATCATTTGGCTGCCTCCTGCATGCCCCCTTCTGGGAATTGAGCCCGCAACCTGGGCATGTGCCCTGACCAGGAATCGAACCGGTGACCTCTTGGTGCATGGGATGATGCTCAATCTACAGAGCCACACCAGCTGGACCCCAGGAAACATCTTGATAGCAGGATTTTTTTTGGTTAATTCTCACCAGAGGATATTTTAGAGAGAGCAGAAGTGGGGGGGGGAGACATCTGTGTGATAGAGACACAGGTTGGTTGTCTCCTGCAGACCCCAACTGGGGCGGGGGCTCAAACCTGCAAACTAGGTACGTGCCCTTGATCGGAAATTGAACCCGTGACCCTTCAGTCCCCAGGCTGACACTATAACTGCTAAGCCAAACCTGCCAGGGCAGGAATTATGTCATGGATTATGTTTTGCAAATAAAAGTCATGCAGTAAATGATTGACTGTTGAAGACATTACTCTTCAGTTCAATCAGCATCCACCCATAAAAAGTTTGTTCCTGACTTAAAGTGAACTCCTGAACTCAAGGGATGTACCAGTGTTTAGGTGGTGCCTTGACTCTGTGTCTTCCTCTTTTATTTTTAATTTTGTTTAAATCCTCACCCAAGGATATTTTTTCATTTATCTTCAGATAGAGTGGGAGGTTGGAGAGAGAGAGAGAAACATGGACGTGAGAGACACATTGATTGGTTGCTTCCTGCATGATCCCAAATGGGGCCAGGGATCGAACCTGCAACCCCGGCAAGTGCCCCTGCCTGGGAATCAAATCCAAGACCCTTTGGTCCTCAGGCTTATCTGCTGAACAAAACTGGCCAGGGCTAGACTTCCTTTTTTTTTTTTTAATCCTCACCCGAGGACATTTTTTCCATTTTCTGTTCAGATAGAGTGGGAGGGACAGAGAGAGAAAGAGAAACATCGACGTGAAAGGGACACATCAAGTGGTTGCCACCCGCATGACCCAACCAGGGCGGGGAACGAACTGCAACCCAGGTACGTGCCCTTAGTGGGAACCGAACCCGGGTCTCTCTGGACTGTAGGCCGATGCTCTAACCGCTGAGCCAAACCGGCCAGGGCTAGACTTTCTTTTTTTAAAAATGTTTTTTATTGCTTTTTTTAGAGAGAGAGAGAGAGGAAAGGAGAGGGAGTGAGAAACATGGATGTGAAAATGAAACATTGATTGCTTCCTGCTCGCCTCCTACCAGGATTTTTTTGGGTTAATTCTCACCAGAGGATATTCTCACCAGGGATTAGATGGAGCTCAAAATCCTAGCATGTGTCCTAACTGGGATGATGCCCAACCAACTGAGCCACACTGGCTAGGGCATAGAAGACATTCAAGCATAAAATATATTAGGGTAATGTTTTGGGAGGTAGAAATATAAATATGAATTCAAAAGAAATGGAACAATGTGAAATTTCTGACTGTTTAAAAAGAGTGTGATCATGTACTTTTTAATGAATCATAGAGGCTATGGTTAAAAGAGTGAAATTACTTCTTTTAAAAGGCCAATGTTTACAACACACTGGAAAATTGCATCCTTTTTTAACTACTTAAGCATTTGAGGAAAGATTAGATAGCAGCATAAAAGTGTGCAAGGGGGTACATTGTTTGCAAAATTCTTTTAACATGAGCAAAAATGTTTGAAGATTAAGTGCTTCCCCAGCTTTATTCACCGTGCACATAAATCATGTGGAGATTTGTTGCAGTGCAGGTTCTGAGTCATTGGGACAGAATTGGGCCTGAAATTCCATTTCCATAAGCTGCGGGCCTGTGGACCACACTTTGAGTAGCAAGCATCAGTTTATTCCTAAGAGTGGGATTGCCGGGTGATGGAGTCTGCACATGTTCAACTCTCTCCTGACTGGTGCTAGAGTACTTTCTGAAGCAATTGTACAGATTTATACTCCCACCCCCAGTGGAGCTGCTGCTGCCTGCAAAAGGTCTCTGAAGGCTTCCTGATCACAAATCCTCATCTCACCTGAGCTTTCTGCAGCCTGTGGCACACTGGTCATGCTTGCTTGATACACTGCTTTCCCCTGGCGTCTGTGGCTCCTCTTTCCTCTGATTCCCTTCCTTCTACAGTCTCAGTCTCTTCTACAAGTCCTCATTCTGTTCCTTTGTACACCTTTTAACTGTTGGTGTCCTTGGCCTTTATCTCATTCTCCCTAGGTGATATCATGTGCTTCCCTTAAGAGGCTGGTTACCATTGGTGACTGATGGTTAATTTTATGTGTTAACTTGGGTAGGATACGGTGCTCAGTTGTCTAGTCAAACACTAGTCTGGATGTTTCTGTGAAAGTATTTTCTAGATACGATTAACATTTATATTGAGTTGACTTCAAGTAAAGGATGTTACTCTTTTTTTTTTTATCCTCACCCAAGGACATTTTTCCTTTTTTTTTGTTCAGGTAGAGTGGGAAGGAGAGAGAGGAACAGAGAGAGAGAGAAAGAGAGAGAGAGAGAGAGAGAGAGAGAGAGAGAGAGAGAGAGAGAAACATCGATGTGAAAGGGACACATCAAGTGGCTGCCACGCGCACAGCCAACCAGGGCCGGGGACAAACTGCAACCGAGGTATGTGCCCTTAGCGGGAACCGAACCCGGGTCTCTGTGGACTACAGGCCGATGCTCTAACCGCTGAGCCAAACTGGCCAGGGCAAGGATGTTACTCTTGATAATGTGGTTGGACTTCATCCAGTTAGTTGAAGGCCTTAAGAGCAAAAACTGAGGTTTCTAGAAAAGGAATTCTGCCTCAAGACTGTAACATAGACATCCTGCCTCAGTTTCCAGCTTGTTCACCTGCTCTACAAATTTGCAGTCAAGACTACATCAACTCTTCCCCGAGTTTCCAGCCTGCTGGCTTGCCCTGTGGATTTTGAACTCACCAGTCCCTACAATTGCATGAATCAGTTCCTTAAAATAAATCTCTTTATATACAGTCATACCTTGAAGATATTGCATGTTCAGTTCCAGCCAACTGCAATGAATCGAATATTGCAATAAAGTGAGTCACACAAATATTTTGCTTTTCCAGTGCATGTAAAAGTTATGTTCAGTGTGGCTCAGTGGATTCATCGGTCCATGGACTCAGAGGTCCCAGTTTGATTCCCTGTCAGGGCACATGTCCAGGTTTCGTGCTTGATCTCCAGTAGGGGGCGTGCAGGAGGCAGCCAAAGGATGTTTCTCAGATCGATGTTTCCATCTCTTTTTCTCTTTCTCTTTCTCTCTAAAAAAGAATGTTATGTTTATAATGTAGTCTAGCAAGTGTGCAAAAGCATTATGTCTAAGAAAACAATGTATGTAATTTAATTTAAAATATTTTATTGCTAAAATTTGCTAGTCAACATCTGAGCCTTCAGCAAGTCATAATCTTTTTGCTGGTGGAGGGTTTTGCATCCATGTGGATGAAGACACAGTATCTGTGAAGCTTAGTGAAGTGAGGTCTGTCTGTATGTGCTATTGGTTCTTTCTCTGGAGAGCCCTGACTGACACAGACTGCCATGTTTCTGTCTCCCACCAGACCTACATTCGGTTCCCAGGCTAGCATATCTATCTCCTCCTTAGTGTTTCTTTTTCTTTTTAAATTCTCACCTGAGGATATTTTTTCCATTTACCTTCAGACAGAGTGGGAGGGAGAGAGAGAGAAAGAAACTTTGATTTGAAAGAGACACATCGACTGGCTGTCTCCTGCACAACCCCGACCAGGGCCAGGGACCGAACTGCAACCAAGGTATGTGCCCTTGACCAGAACTGAACCTGTGACTCTTTGGTCCGTGGGCCAATGCTGTAACCACTGAGCAAACCGGCCAGGGCTCTTCCTGAGTGTTTTAAAGTATTTAAAACACAATGTGCGCCCTGGCCGGTTGCTCAGTGGTTAGCGCGTCGGCCCGTGGACCAAAGAAGCCCGGTTCGGTTCCTGCTAAGGGCTCATACCTTGGTTGCAGCTTGTCTCCAGCTCTGGTTGGAGTCGTGTGGGATGTGTCCTTCTCACGTTGATGTTTCTCTCTTTCTCTTCCTCCCTCTCTCCCTCCCGCTCTATCTGAAGATACATGCAAAAGTGTCCTTGGGTGAGGATTAAAAATAATAATAAAAAATAATAAAAAGTAACAAACAACAACAACAAAAACACAATGTGCCCTGAACAAAATCTGTTCTCTTTCTTCTCAAACCTGTTTCTCCTCTTGTCACAGGTGAAAAACTTGAAATTCACTCCTCATATATACTTAGTCATTAAATTCTTTACCCATCCTTTACCCAGTTCAGGGTTTCAGTGCCAGGAAGAGAATCCCCACCACTTCTGGCTGGAAAAGCAGCAGGAACTGAGGCTAAGGGAGGCTGAAGCTTCTGGAGCCCCAGGCAGCTCCTCTTAAAGGGCCCGCACACGGACTTACTCAGATTCGCTCCCTCTGAACTCCAGTGCAGAGGGGAGGCAGCTTGAAAGGCACCAGAAACATACAGGGAAGAACTGAGTTGTTTGGCCTTGGGACGAAGGCTGGAGAGGCAGCTCTCTCCCGGACAGACCTGCTTGTGGAGGCCTTTGTTCCTTTGGTGAGCCCTCCCCCATGAGGCCAGCAGATGGGCACCATATCTGGGACTCCAGCAAACTAGCTCACACAGTTTGCCCCGCCCTGGCGATTCCCTGAGGCCCTGCCCCACCCTACTTTTGGGCCCACCCAAGTTGCTTCCAGTGGCCTTACCATAGGATTGTCCTGTTTTGGCTCCTGCTTCAGATTTTCCTAAATTCTCTCAAACAAGCAGCATCTGGCCACAGCGAGCCCCATACCTCTTGCTAAGTGGCCCCAGGCCCGGCACTAAAAGTAGCCAGCCTTGGTTCACAGCTTGGCTTTGCCTGGACACCTCCAAGGCCTGCACAAGAAGCAGCCATCTGCAGATCGCTTTGTGGTTTAAGCCTGGTGGCCCTGTGTAGAACACAGGCAGAGGCTGACCTTGTCCCAGAGCCAGCACACCCAGTGGACAGCTTCAGATGACATCGAAGCACCACCACCCAACCATCTCAACAAGTGACACACTCAATGAGTGGACTCAGGGGGTACCAGAGCTCTGCTGAAGTAAGTCTTGCTCTGTGTGGTGGCCCCTGCACAGCTGATCATCCAAGGTAGTCAGAGGTCAGTGGTCCGTGGGCACAGCCAGTCCTTGCAACTGATCAGCCTGAGTAAATCCCTCCCATTGACGTGCCAACAGCAATCAAGACTCAATTGATTCAACAATCAAGACTACAGAAGGGTGTAAAGTCCACATGAGGGGTGCACCTTGAGGACCCAGCTGGGTGACCAGGGAGGCTGTGCCACTGGACCCTACAGGATACCCAGTAAAATAGGCTACCCTAGGAAGCCTAAGAGTCATAGCAACTCTAACACATAGAAACAAACACAAGGGGGCAGTCAAAATGAGGAGACAAAGGAACATGTTCCAAATGAAAAAAACAGAACAACACTCCAGGAAAACAACTAAATGAAACGGAGATAAGCAATCTAACAGATGCAGAGTTCAAAACACTGCTTATAAGAATGCTCAATGAACTTAGTAAGAATTTCAAGGAACTTCATGAGAATGTCAAGGAACTTAGTGAGGATCTCAAGAGCATAATAGAGGACCAGTCAGAGCCCTTGCCAGTTTGGCTCAGCGGTTGGAGCGTCGGCCTGTGGACCAGAAAGTCCCGGGTTCAGTTCCCACTAGGGGCACGTACCAAAAAATAAATAAATAAACAAAGGACCAGTCAGAAATGAAGGATGCACTAACTGAAATAAAGAATAATTTACAGGCCCTGGCCGGTTTGGCTCAGCGGTTAGAGCGTCCGCCTGCGGTCCGGAGAGACCCGGGTTCGGTTCCCAGTAAGGGCATGTATCTCCGTTGCAGTTTGTCCCTGGCCCTGGTTGGTCGTGCGGGTGGCAGCCACTCGATGTGTCCCTTCACGTCGATGTTTCTCTCTCTCTCTGTTCCTCTCTCTCCCTCCCACTCTATCTGTTCAAAAAAATGGAAAAATGTCCTCGGGTGAGGATAAAAAAAAAAAAAAAAAAAGAATAATTTACAGGGATTCAATAGTAGAATAGGTGAAGCCAAGAAGCAAAACCATTGATTTGGAATATAAATAAGCAAAAAACTCCCAGTCAGAACAACAAAAAGAAAAATAATCGAAAAAAGGGGGGATAGTGTGTAGGATAACTTCAGGTGTACCAACATTCACATCATGGGAGTGCCAGAAGGAGAAGAGAAAGAGCAAGAAATTGAAATCTTATTTGAAAAAATAATAACAGACCCAACTTGGTGAAGGAAACAGACATACAAGTCCAGGAAGCACAGAGAGTCCCAAACAAGATGAACCCAAAGAGGCCCACCCCAAGACACAGCATCATCAAAATGCAAAAGGTTAAAGACAAAGAGAGAATCTTTTTTTTTTTTTTTGTTCAGATAGAGTGGGAGGGAGAGAGAGGAACAGAGAGAAAGAGAGAAACATCGATGTGAAAGGGACACATCGAGTGGCTGCCACCCACACGACCGACCAGGGCCGGGGACAAACTGCAACCGAGGTACGTGCCCTTAGCAGGAACTGAACCCGGGTCTCTCTGGACCGCAGGCCGACGCTCTAACCGCTGAGCCAAACCAGCCAGGGCCAAAGAGAGAATCTTAAAAGCAGCAAGAGAAAGGCAGCTAGTTACCTACAAGAGAGCTCTCATAAGGCTGTCAGCCGATTTCTCAAAAGAAATTTTGCAGACCAGAAAGGAGTGGCAAGAAATATTTAAAGTGATGAAAAGCAAGGACTTACAACCAAGATTAGAATCAACGGCCATATACAGAGTTTCCCAGATAAGAAAAAGCTAAAGGAGTTCATCATCACCAAACCAGTATTATATTATATGAAATGTTGACGGGTCTTCTTGAAGAATAATAAGAAAAAAAAAAAAATGAACAATCAAATGACAATAAATGCCCAGCCGGTGTGGCTCAGGGTTGAGCATCAACCCATGCACCAAGAGGTCGCCGGTTTGATTCTGGGGTCAGTGCACATGCCCAGGTTGTGGGCCAAATCCCCAGTGGGGGGCATGCAGGAGGCAGCCAATTGATGTTCTCTGTCATCGATGTTTCTATCTCTCTTTCCCTCTCCTTTCCTCTCTCTCTAAAATCAATAAGAAGAAAAACAAAACCAAAAACACCACCACCAACAAAAAACCATGTGTGTGCAAGAGAAACAACATTTAAAAAAAAAGACTCGCCCTGGCCAGTTTGGCTGAGCAGTTAGAGCATCGGCCTGCGATCCCAGGAGCATCGGCCTGCGATCCAGAAAAACCTGGGTTCGGTTCCTGCTAAGGGCATGTACCTTTGTTGCACTTTGTCCCCGGCCCTGGTTGGGTCGTGCACTTGGAACCACTCGTGTCCCTTTCACATCGATGTTTCTCTCTCTCTCTCCCCCTCCCACTCTATTTTTTTTTTTTTTAATTCTCATCCGAGGACATTTTTCCATTTTTTGTACAGACAGAGTGGGAGGGAGAGAGAGGAAGAGAGAGAGAGGGAAACATCGACGTGAAAGGGACACATCAAGTGGCTGCCACCCGCACGACCAACCAGGGCCGGGGACAAACTGCCACCGAGGTACATGCCCTTAGCGGGAACCAAACCTGGGCCTCTCTGGACCGCAGGCGGATGCTCTAACTGCTGAGCCAAACAGGCCAGGGCCCTCCCACTCTATTTGAACAAAAAATGGAAAAATGTCCTCGGGTGAAGATAAAATAAAATTAAAAAAGGCTATAAATACATATCTATCAACAATTGAATCTACAAACAAAATGAGCAAGCAGGACAGAAACAGACTCATAGATACAGAGAATTTTTTGTTTGTTGCCAGATGGAAGAGGGGTTGAGTGAAAAAGATGAAGGGATTAAGAAGTACAAATTGGCCCCGCTGGTGTGGCTCAGTGGTTGAGCATCAACCCATGCACCAGGAGGTCGCTGGTTCGATTCCCAGTCAGGACACATGCCCAGGTTGTGGGCCCAACCCCCAGTGGGGGACATGCAGGAGGCAGCCAATTGATGTTCTCTCATTGATGTTTCTATCTCGCTCTCAAAAATCAATAAAGAAAAACATTTTTTTAATTAAAAAAGTACAATTTGGTTGTTAGACTGATGAACCTCAAAGGGAAGTGGGGAAGTGGGGTGGGAAGAGAGAAACCAAAGAACTTATATGCATATAAGCATAACCAACAGACAGACAATAGTGTGGGGAAGGCAGGAGGAGGGAGTGGGAGGAAGGAGACAAGGGGGGAAAAAAGAGGGACATCTGTAACACATTCAACAATAAAGATAAGCTTAAAAAGAAAAAGAAACATGTAAATAAATAAATAAATAACTTCCTAGAATGTGCCAATACTGAGCTAGTACTGTGGTAAAAGGGAAGTAAGACACATTTCCTAAGGGTGTGGAGAAACTGAAACCTTTGTGCACTGTTGGTGGTTATAAAAATGGTGCAGCCACTGTGGAAAACAGCATGGAGTTTCCTCAAAAAAATTAAAAATAGAATTACCATATGATCCAGCAATTCTGTTTCTGGGTATATATTCAAAATTATTGAAAGCAGGGTCTCAAATAAATATTTGTACCCCCATGTTCATTGCAGGATTATTCACTGTAGCTGAAATGTGGAAATAACCCAAGTGTTCATCGATGGATAAATGGATACACAAAATGTAGATACACACACAGTGGCATATTATTCAGCCTGAAAAAGGAAGGAAATTCTGACATGTTACAACATGGATGAAACTTTGAGGATGTTATTTGGTAAGGGAAATAAATTAGACACAAAGGACAAATAGTGTATGATTCCACTGATATGAGATGCTTAGAGCAGTCAAAGTCATAGGGACAGAAAATAGAATGGTGGTTCTATTTTCTGAGGGGAGGGGAAGGAGGAGTTGTTGTGTAATGGGTACAGCGTTCAGTTTACAAGGTGAATGAGTTCTGGAGATGGACAGTGGCAATAATCACACACATTACTACTGTATTTAATGCTACTGAAATGTACACTGAAAAATATTTAAGATGGTCAATTCTATGTTATGTGTATTTTACCACAATAAAATTTTTAAAAAGAAATGATAAATAAATGCATTTAATAGTAAACAATAATTTTTGTTTGTTTATTAATCCTCACCCAAGGATATTTTTCCATTTCTATATTTCTTTCTTTCTTCCTTCCTATCTTTTTAATCTTTATTGTTGAAAGTATTAAAGATGTCTCCTCCCTTTTTTCTCCATGGACACCCTCCTCCCTGCTCCCACCCACCTCCTGTTTCCCCCTAACTATTGTCTGTGTCCATTGGTTATGCATATATGCATATACGTTCTTTGGTTTATCTCTGCCTATCCCTCCCACCCCCTTCCTCTGAGGTTTGTCAGTCTGATTCCTACTTCCATGTCTCTGGGTCTATTTTGTTCATTAGCTTATTTTGTTCATGATGTTCCACAAATAAGTGAGATCATGTAGTACTTGTCTTTCTCTGACTGGCTTATTTCACTTAGTGTAATACTCTCCAGGTCCCTCCATGTCATCTCAAAGGATAAAAGATCTCTTTCTTACAGCTGCATCGTATTCCCTTGTGTATATGTACCACAGCTTTTTTTTTTTTTTTTTAACCACTCTGGTTTAGATATTGAAGCTTTAAAAGTTTTTTTTTCCCCTTTCTTGATTTTAGAGAGAAAGGAAAGAGAGGAAGAGATAGAAACATCGATGAGAGAGAACATTGATTGGCTGCCTCTTGCATGCCCCCACTGGAGATTTGGCCCACAACCTGGACATGTGCCCTGACCCGGAATCAAACTGGCGACCTCTTGGTGCATGGGTCAATGCTCAACCACAGAGCCACACCAGCTGGGCTACCACAGCTTTTTTATCCACTCATCTGTTGGTGGACACTTGGGCTGTTTCCAGATCTTAACAATTGTAAATAGTGCTGCTATGAACATAGGGGTACATATATTCTTTCTGATTGGTGTTTCAGGCTTCTTAGGATATATTGCTGGAAGTGGGGTCACTGGGTCAAATGGCAGTTCCATTTTTAATTTTTTGAGGGAACACCATATTGTTTTCCATAGTGGATGCACCAATCTGCATTCCCACCAGCAGTGTATTAGAGTCCTCTTTTCTCCACACCCTCGCCAGCACTTGTTTGAAAATTTGTCGATGGTGACCATTCTGACAGGTGTGAGGTGATATCTCATAGTCATTTAAATTTGCTTCTCTCGCCCTGGCCGGTTTGGCTCAGCGGTTAGAGCGTCGGCCTGCGGTCCCGAGAGACCCGGGTTCGGTTCCCGCTAAGGGCACGTATCTCGGTTGCAGTTTGTCCCCGGCCCTGGTTGGTCGTGCGGGTGGCAGCCACTTGATGTGTCCCTTCACGTCGATGTTTCTCTCTCTCTCTCTTCCTCTCTCTCCCTCCTACTCTATCTGAACAAAAAATGTCCTCGGGTGAGGATAAAAAAAATAAAATAAAATAAATAAATTTGCTTCTCTCTGATGATTACCGACGTTGAACATTTTTTCATATGTCTCTTGGCTATTTGTATGTCCTGTTTGGAGAAGTAAGTGTCTGTTCAGATTGCTGCCTATTTTTGAATTGTATTGTTTGTATTCCTTTTGTTGAGTTGTATGAGTACTCTATATAGTTTGGAAATTAACTCCTTATCAGATGCATCATTGACAAATATATTCTCCCATTCAATGGGTTCCCTTTTCATTTTGATGCCGGTTTCTTTTGCCGTGCTGGAGCTTTTAAGTTTGATGTGCAGGAGCTTTGAAGTTTGATGTAGTCCCATTTGTTAATTTTTTCTTTGTTTCTCTTGCCCTAGGAGATGTACTGCTGAAAATTCTATCTGAAATGTCTGAGATTTTGCTGCCTACATTGCCTTTTTCTTTTTTTATATTTTTCTATTTATCCTCAAATAGAGTGGCAGGGAGAGAGAGAGAAACATCGATGTGAGAGGGACACATCGACGGGTTGCCTCCGGCACGACCCTGACCAGGGCCGAAGACAAACCACAACCGAGGTACGAGCCCTTGGCTGGAATCAAACTCGTGACTCATTGGTCCGCGGGCTGACGCTATAACCGCTGAGCCAAACTGGCCAGGGCTGCCTACATTTTCCTATAGGATTTTTATGGTTTCATGAGTGACCTTTAAGTCTTTTATCCATTTTTACTTATCTTATGTATGGTGAAAGTTGGTGGTCTAGTTTAATTTTTTTTGTATGTAACTGTCCAATTATCCCAACACCATTTATTGAAGAGACTTTTTTTTCTCCATGGTGTGCTCTTGCCTCCTTGAATATTAATTGCACATAATGTCTTGGGTGGATTTCTGGGTTCTCTGTTCTGTTCCATTGATCTATATGCCTGTTCTTGTGCCAGTACCAGGCTGTTTTGATTATGATGGCTTTGTAGTATAACCTGATATCTGGTATTGTGATCCCTCCAACTTTGTTCTTTTTTTCAAGATTCTGTGGCTTTGTTGCACTTTGTCCCTGGCCCTGGTTGGGTCAGGGATATTGGGGTCTTTTTTTGGTTTCATATAAACTTTTAGAGTATTTGTTCTAGATTTCTGAAATGTGCCACTGGTATTTTAATAAGGATTGCATTGAATCTGTATATTGCTTTAGATAGTATGGACATTTTAATGATGTTGATTCTTTCAATCCATGAACACGGTATATATTTTCACATTTTTATATCTTCCTCTATTTCTTTTTTCAATGTCCTGTAGTTTTTTGAGAACAGGTCTTTTACCTCCTTTATTAAGTTTATTCCTAGGAATCTTAATTTTTTTGTTGCAATGGTAAATGAGATTGTTTCTTTAGTTTCCCTTTCTGAGTGTTCGTTATTGATATATAAGAATGCCATTGCTGCCCTGGCCAGTTTGGCTCAGCAGTTAGAGCGTCGGCCTGTGGTCCGGAGAGAACCGGGTTCAGTTCCCGCTAAGGGCATGTACCTCTGTTGCAGTTTGTCCCCGGCCCTGGTTGGGTTGTGTAGGAGGCAGCCACTCGATGTGTTCCTTTCATGTCGATGTTTCTCTCCTCTTTTTTTTTTTTTTTTTTTTTATCCTCACCCGAGGGCATTTTTCCATTTTTTGTTCAGGTAGAGTGGGAGGGAGAGAGGGACAGAGAGAGAGAAACATCGACGTGAAAGGGACACATCGAGTGGCTGCCACCCGCACGACCAACCAGGGCCGGGGACAAACTGCAACCGAAGTACGTGCCCTTAGCGGGAACCGAACCCGGGTCTCTCCAGACCGCAGGCCGACGCTCTAACCGCTGAGCCAAACCGGCCAGGGCTCGATGTTTCTCTCTCTCTCTCTCTCTCTCTCTCTCTCTCTCTTCTTCCTTCCCCCTCCCACTCTATCTGAACAAAAAAATGGAAAAATGTCCTCGGGTGAGGATAAAAAAAAAAAAGAATGCCATTGCCCATTGCCTGGCTGGTGTGGCTCAGTGGTTGAGCATTGACCCATGCACCAAGAGGTCACTGGTTTGATTCCTAGTCAGGGCATATGCTCAGGTTGTGGGCCTGATCTCCAGTTGGGAGCATGCAGGAGGTGGCCAATCAATGTTCTCTCTTATCAATGTTTCTATCTCTCTCTCTCTCTCTCGCCTTCAAATCAAGAAAAAAAAGAATGCCATTGATTTCACCCACTTTGCTGAGGGTTTTTATCAGATATGGGTGCTAGATTTTGTCAAATGCCTTTTCAGCATCTATTGATATGATCATATTTTTATCTTTCATTTTGTGTTTGTGATGTATCACATTTATTGATTTGCGAATATTGTACCAGCCTTGCATCCCTGGGATGAATCCAACTTGGTTGTGGTGAATAATTTTTTTAATATGTTGCTGGATTTGATTTGCTAATATTTTGTTGAGGATTTTGGCAGCTATGTTCATCAGGGATATTGGTCTGTAGTGTTCTTCCTTCGTAGTGCCTTTATCTAGTTTTGGAATTAGGATTATACTGGCTTCATACAAAGAGCTTGGAAGTCTTCCTTCCTCTTGAATTTTTTTGGAATAGTTTTATTTATTTATTTATTTATTTATTTATTTATTTATTTATTTATTTATTATTTAATTTTTTAATCCTCACCGGAGGACATTTTCCCATTCTTTCTTCAGATAGAATGGGAGGGAGAGAGAGAAAGAGAGAGAGAGAAACATCGACGTGAAAGGGACACATCGAGTGGCTGCCACCCATACGATCCAACCAGGGCCGGGGACAAACTGCAACCAAGGTACATGCCCTTAGCGGGAACTGAACCCAGGTCTCTCCAGACCACAGGCTGATGCTCTAACCTCTGAGCCAAACCAGCTAGGGCTGGAATAGTTTTAGAAGAATAGGTGTTAGTTCTTCTTTGAATGTTTGATAAAACTCCCCTGTGAAGCTGTCCAGACCTGGAATATTGTTTGCTGGGAGTTTCTTGATTACATCTTCAATTTCCTTAGTTGTTATTGGTCAGTTCAAGTTTTCTGACTCTTCCCAGTTCAGTTTTTGGAGACTGTGTGATTCTAGAAATTTGTCCACTTTTCCTAGATTGTCCAATTTGTTTGCATGTAATTGTTCATAGTATTTTCTAACAATCCGTTGTATTTCTGTGGTGTCAGTTATTACTTCTCCTCTTTTATTTCTGATTTTGTTTATTTGGGTCCTCTCTCTTTATTTCTTGTGAGTCTGGCTAAAGGTTCATCAATCTTGTTTATCTTTTCAAAGAACCAGCTCTTGGTTTCATTGATATTTTGAAAAAAATTTTTTTTTAGTCTCTACATCATTTATTTCCACTCTACCCTTTATTATTTCTTTCCTTCTACTTGCTCTGGGTTTTTCTTTTTGTTTACTTTCTAGTTCTTAAAAAAATTTTTTTTTCTTTATTGATTTTAGAGAGAGAGAAAGGGAGAGAAAGATAGAAATATTGGTGAGAGAGAACATCTATTGGCCGCCTCCTGCCTGCCCCCCACTGGGGATCGGGCCCACAACCTGGGCATGTGCCCTGACCAGGAATCGAACCAGTTACCTCCTGGTGCATAGATTGATGCTCAGCCACTGAGCAATACTGGACAGGCAGCTTTCTAGTTCTTTTAATTTATTATTATTATTATTATTTTGTTTATTGATTTTTAGAGAAAGAAGAAGGGAGAGGGGGAGAGAGAGATAGAAACATTGATGAGAGAGGACATTGATTGGCCACCTCCTGCATGCCCCACACTGGGGATTTGGCTCACACCCTGACTGGAAATCAAACCGGAGACCGCTTGTTGCATGGGTCGACACTCAACCACTGAGGTACACTGGTCGGGCAGCTTTCTAATTCTTTAAGTTGTAGGGTTAGATAGTCTGTTAGAAAATGTTTTTGTTTCTTGAGGTAGGCCTGTAATGCTATGAGCTTCCCTCTCAGGACTGCTTTCGCTGCATCCAATAGATTTTGTATTATTGTTTGTTCCTTTTCATTGATTTCCAGGAATTTTTTGATTTCTTCCTTGATCTCCTTGGTAATCCATTCATTGTTTAATAACATGTGTTTGAGTGTTTTTATCTTAAACAATTTCTAGTTTCATGTCATTGTGATCTGAGAAGATGCTTGATGTGATTTCAATCTTCTTGAACTTGTAGAGACTTTGTTTGTGTCCTAACATGTGGTCTATCTTTGAGAATGCCCCATTGCACTTGAGAAGAATATGTATTCTGCAGTTTTGGGGTATATTTTCTGTAAATATCTATCTATTAAATCCATCTTATTTAGTGCATCGTTTAGGGTCTCTGTTTCCTTGTTAATTTTTTGCCTAGAGGATCTATCCAGTGATGTCAGTGGTGTGTTGAAGTCCCCTGCTATGATTGTATTGCTGTTGATTTCTCCTTTGAAGTCCTCCAGAAGTTTTAAAATATATTTTCGTGTTCTTATATTTGGTGCATATATGTTTACCAGGTTATATCCTCCTTTTTGATAGATCCTTTTAATATTATGTAGTATCCTTCTTTGTCTCTTGTTATAACCTTCATTTTGAAGTCTTTTATCAGATGAGTATTGCTACCCCTGCTTTTTTTTTTTTTCCATTTAATTTGCTTGGAAATTTTTTTCCATCCTTCACTTTCATTGTGTGAGTCTTTTGTTGTGAGGTGGGTCTCTTCTAGACAACATATATATGGGTCATACTTTCTTTGTTTTCTTTTTTTTGTATCCTCACCCGAGGACATTTTTGCATTTATCTTCAGATAGAGCAGGAAGGAGAGAGGGAGGAAGAGAGAGAGAGAAACATCAATGAGAGAGAGACATATCAAATGGCTGCCACCCACATGACCCCAACTGGGGCTGGGGACAAACTACAACCGAGGTATGTGCCCCTAGTGGGAACTGAACCCGGGCCTCACTGGTCCATGGGCCAATGTTCTAACTGCTGAGCCAAACCTGCCAGAGTTGGGTCATGCTTTCTTATCCATTCAGCTACTCTGTGTCTTTTGATTGGAATATTTAATCCATTTACATTTAAGGTTATTATTGATATGTACTTATTTATTGCCATTTTAATTGTTTATGCTTATGTTTCTCTCTATTTCTTCTGCTTATTTTAGGAGTCTCTTTGACATTTCTTGCAATGCTGGTTTGGTGCTAATATATTCCCCTAGCCTTTTGTGTGTGTGTGTGTGTGTGTGTGTGTGTGTGTGTGTGTAGTCTGGGAAGCTTTTTATTTCCCCTTCTATTTTGAATGATAGCCTTGCTGGATAGTGTAGTCTTGGATTTAGATCCTTGGTTTTTTTTTGTTTTTTTTTTTTGGTATGTGCCCCTAGCAGGAACTGAACCTGGGACTCTCTGGTCCGCAGGCCAGTGCTCCAACTACTGAGCCAAACTGATTAGGGCTCAGATCCTTGTTTTTAATTACCTTGAATACTTCATGCCATTTCCTTCTGGCCTGTAGTGCTTCTGTTGAGAAATCAGCTGAGAGTCTTATGGGGGCTCCTTTGTAGGTAATATGTTGTTTTTCTCTTGCTGCCTATAAGATTATCTCTTTATCTTTAATTTTTGGCATTTAAATTATGATGTGTCTTCATGGGCCTCTTTGGGTTCTTTTTTTTTTTTTTTAATCCTCACCTGAGGACATTTTTCCATATTTTGTTCAGATAGAGTGAGAGGTAGAGAGAGGAAGAGAGAGAGAGAGAAACACTGATGTGAAAGGGACACATCAAGTGGCTGCCACCCGCATGACCAACCAGGGCCAGGGACAAACCGCAACCGAGGTACACGCCCTTAGTGGGAACCAAACCCAGGTCTCTCTGGACCACAGGCTGATGCTCTAACCACTGAGCCAAACTGGCCAGGGCTCTTTGGGTTCTTCTTGCTTGGGGCCTTTCTGTGCTTCCTGAATTTGTATGTCTTTTTTCTTCACCAAGTTAGGGAAGTTTTTTGTCATTATTTCTTCAAATATATTCTCTAACCCTTGCTCACTTTCTTCTTCTGGTACTTCTATGATGTGGATGTTGTTATGTTTCATATTGCCCCACAGTTCTCTTAAACTGTCCTTTTGTTTTTTAATTGTTTTTTCTTTTTGGTTCTCTGATTAAGTGATTTTTTTCTACTCTGTTTTCTAATTCACTGGTCCAATCCTCAGCTTCTTCTAATCTGTTAGTTATTCCTTCCAATGTGTTCTTTATTTCTGTTATGTCATTCTTTATTTGTGCATGGTAGTTGTTCATTTCCAATTGGTTGATTTTTATTATTTCTATATCTTTTCTCATGATATGGAGCTTCCTCATAATCATTATTTTGAACTCTGTATCTGATAACTTCCTTATCTCCATTTCACATAGCCCTTCTTCTGGAGAATTCTCTTGTTCTTTCATTTGGGATTTGTTTCTTTGTTTCACCATTTTGGCTGTCTGACCAGGGTTTGGAGCCTGTGAAAATCTCCCTGTGGGTAGTTCTATTTACTTCTAATTGAAGTTGTGATTTCCTGAGTCTGATTAGACGGGGTATGATTCACCCCCGGTAATTAATTCTCACATTTCCTGAGTTGCAGCATTGAGGTTTATGTGTTCTGGAGGATGTTGGCTTAGAACTGCCCAAATACCTGCATTTAGCTGGCTTTTCCACCTAACACCGGAGAGTAAAAAGCCCCAGCTCCAACCACAACAGCGCCAACCTGATGAAAAAGGCTTTCCACCAGATTCTCTAAACTCTGGCTGCACATTACAATCACCTGGGCAACTCTTTAAAGCCACCTATATGTGGGCCCCACCTACGACCAATTAAACCAGATCTCAGGGACTGGGCCAGGGGCCAAGTTAGAAGTTTTTGGAGATTCCAGTGTGCACCCAGGGTTGAGAAATGCTGCTCTGGACCATGGATATCAAAGTATCCCACTGATTTTTAGATAGAATAGAAGGGAAGGGGTAGTGTGGGAGGGAGAGAGAGAGAGAAACATCCATGTGAGAGTGACACATCTATTGATTGCCTCCCAAACGACCCTGACTTGGGGGTGGGGACTGAACCTGCAACCCAGGTACATGCCCTTGACCTGGAATCTAACCCATGACATTTCAGTCCTCGGGCCAACATTCTAACTGCTGAGCCAAATTGGCCAGGGCAAAACAATAATTTTAATACAGACATTTGTCCTGTCAAATATAACGCTTGTCAAGGAAACCTATCTCTTTAGAAGCTAAAAATCCATATCTGTTTATTGGACACATTTTGCTTCTCTTGTTCGAGTTCATTTCCGGGGAAGTTAAAAACTCTCATATTTTATTTACTGCCTTCTAAATTGAAAAATAAATAAAATGTTGCCCTGGCCGGTTTGGCTCAGCGGTTAGAGCGTCGGCCTGCGGTCCTGAGAGACCCGGGTTCGGTTCCCGCTAAGGGCACGTACCTCGGTTGCAGTTTGTCCCCGGCCCTGGTCGGTTGTGCGGGTGGCAGCCACTCAATGTGTTCCTTTCACATCGATGTTTCTCTCTCTCTCTGTTCCTCTCTCTCCCTCCCACTCTGCCTGAACAAAAAATGGAAAAATGTCCTCGGGTGAGGATAAAAAAATAAATAAATAAAATGTTAATTTGTTTTTTTTTTTTTAAAAAAGGACATTTTCTATCCTCAATAAGACTATAGTTTAATGGGCAATTCCAGCACCCTGCATAAGTGCTAATATGAGACACAACCAGGGGAGAGTGTAGCACAACCCCTATGGTCTGCTTCTCAACACTAGTCTTGGCCACTCCTTCCCCACCTCTCTGCTTGCTTTTAGCCCCTGGTCTCTTAGCAAAACTATAAATGTCTCCTAACTGGTCTTCCAGCCCCTCCAATTCACCTTCCACACTGATTTCAGAATAGTATTTTTGAAATGCAAGTGAAATTATATCACTTCCTTATTTAAAGAGTTGCGTGCTCCTGAGTAGGGCATACTCTCCTCCGTGGCTCCTCTTACTGTGGCCTCCCCTTCCCTCTCCCACCTTCAGACTTCGAGAACTACTTGCAGTGCTAGTAATGTACTCCAGGGTCCCAGACTGAAAACCTTTGCTCCATGGATCTTTTTGCCCGGACCACCCTCTCTCTTCCTCATCAGGTGGTTGAACACTCACCTCTTAAGGCTTATCTCCAGTTCCTCTGTGAAGCTTTCTCTGAACCTCGGAAAGACACAATGCTCCTTTGTGCCCCTGTGAATTTTATGTGCACCTGTCTCAGCTGGCTTAGTAATGCTGCGGTAACAAACAACCCAGCAATGTCAGTAGCTTAACCCAACAGTTTTATTTCTTACTAGTGCTACCTGTTGGGTCAGTGGGTGTGGTGTTGGGGGGCTCTGATCATCATAGTCACTGGGGGACCCAGGATAATGGAGCCTCCATCAAAAGAGGGTGCTGCAGTTTGCTCTGGCTGGTTTGGCTCAGCGGTTAGAGTGTCGACCCACTGAGTTGCGGATTTGATTTGGTCAAGGGCGCGTACCTTGGTCGCTGTTCGGCCCTGGTTGGCGTTGTGCAGGATGCAGTCAGTCAGTGTGTCTCTGTCACATTGATGTTTCATTCTCTCTCTCTCCCCCCCTTCCTCCCTCCCATTCTGAGGATCAATGAAAAAATATGCTCTGGTGAGGATTAAAAAAAAAGAGGGTGCTGCAGTGTCTCATTGCACAGACAAATCAGCAGTTCTATCCAGAAGCAACAACTCTCACGGTTTGTGCTCACATTTCATTTGCTTACTTACCTTCAAGAGGGCTGTGAATCCGCCCTGGCCAGTTTGGCTCAGCGGTTGGAGCGTCCACCTGCGGTCTGGAGAGACCCGGGTTCAGTTCCCGCTAAGGGCATGTACCTCGGTTGCAGTTTGTCCCCGGCCCTGGTTGGTCGTGCGGGTGGCAGCCACTCGATGTGTCCCTTTCACATCGATGTTTCCCTCTCTCTCTTCCTCTCTCTCCCTCCCACTCTATCTGTGCAAAAAATGGAAAAATGTCCTCAGGTGAGGATAAAAAAAACAAAACAAAAAAAACCAAGAGGGCGCCCTGGCCGGTTTGGCTCAGCGGTTGGAGCATTGGCCTGCGGTACAGAGAGACCCGGGTTCGGTTCCCGCTAAGGGCACGTACTTCGGTTGCAGTTAGTCCCCGGCCCTGGTTGGTCGTGCGAGTGGCAGCCACTCGATGTGTCTCTTCACATCGATGTTTCTCTCTCTCTCTCTCCCTCTCTCTCCCTCCCGCTTTATCTGAACAAAAGATGGAAAAATATCCTCGGGTGAGGATAAAAAAAAAAAACACAAAAAACAAGAGGGCTGTGAATCCAATTCTACCATGTGCCTGGAAGGTAGGAAATGGGACAATTGGTCAACAGCCTCAATGACTACTATAGCTAGGTGCTATGCTGACAGCTTACATCTCTCTCCCACTGGGGGATCCCAAACGTGTCACAGGGTCCCTGCCCCTGAGCAGTTGGTGCTCCCCAAATGGAGAGCCAGTAAGCTGACAGATTATAATTTTATGAGTTAATGTTACAGTCCAGGCTTGGCTGGGGAGTTCGTGGGGAAAGTCCATGAAAGAAGAACAATGGATTATGGGAGAGGAGGATGGGAAGCAGACTGTCTTAATTTGACTGTCCTTGAAAGTAGAGCCTGAAACATACATATAATCGTATAATCGATTAATTTAGGTGATTCCAAAAGGCAGAAGTGAGGCAATAGGGACTGTGATTTCTAAGGAGAAAAAGTCAACTTAAGAGATAGCAATGTTACCTATGTGTGCAAATAGGTATTCAGTTCCACCTGAACCTTTCGAAGAGAGAAACAGATCTCCAGAAATTGTCCACCTGGTGGACAGGGGCAGGATCATCTATCCACCAATTTCCATTCTCTGATTGATTTCAGGTTGACTCTGGGCATTAGTTCTCCTGCCTTTCCCATTGTGCTTGCCCATCGGGCACTGAGGCACTAGAGAAGGCCCAGGTTGGGATGAGTTAATACAAAGTGAGTCTGAGTGCCCACAGAACCACCCACCTCAGTCACAGCTGAAGTCGGAGGTGGGCAGGGGGGTGTGGTTGCTAGAGGGGCCTCTTGCCAGCACATTGTCTCACTGAGTACAGAAACCCTGTGAAGCAGGTTCTGAAGTAGTTTATGAAAAGATGGTCGTATGTCACCGGGGAAGGATGGCAGGTGGCTCTGACATGGTGACTTAACCTTTGTGTGGTCATATTTCAAAAGATCTGATTCTTGGCTTTATGAACTGAGAAAATGGGATTTAAAAAATGAAGATATTACTAGACTCCAAAGGATCGACTCATGCTAATAAAACTCACAAAAGACTAATGTAGAGCCCTGGCCAGGAGGCTCAGCTGGTTGGAGTGTTGTCCTGTACACCAAAAAGTTGCAGGTTCGATTCCCAATCAGGACACATACCTAGGTTGCGGGTTCCATCCCTGGTCTGGGTGTATTTGGGAGACAACTGATTGATATTTCTCTCTCACATAGATGTTTCTCTCTCCCTCTCCCTTCCTCTCTCTAAAATCAATTTAAAAATATTTAGACTCAATAAACCTATCCTTGGG
The DNA here is from genome assembly GCF_014108415.1 of Molossus molossus. Taxonomy (NCBI): domain Eukaryota; kingdom Metazoa; phylum Chordata; class Mammalia; order Chiroptera; family Molossidae; genus Molossus; species Molossus molossus. The sequence continues at coordinate 2,888,172 of NW_023425402.1, forward strand.
TGAGGATAACAAAACAAAACAAAGACTAATGTACAAATGTCTCATATAAGAATTTCAGTGGTTGACAAACCTCAGAGGAGAGGGGTGGGGTGGGGCAATAAAAAAAAGAATTTCAGTGGTTGATGTAACTGGCAAGATGACCCAATGCTCATGTTCCTTGAGCTTGATTATTCATTCATTTGTTTGTTTGTTTGTTTTTGGTATGTGCCCCTAGCTGCTAGGGCCTAACGGGAACTGAACCTGGGACTCTCTGGTCTGCAGGGCGACACTCCAACCGCTGAGCCAAACCGGCCAGGGCAATTATTCATTCATTTGATGTTTTGTTTTGTTTTTTAAATGTTTTTTGTTTTTTTTTTATCCTCACCCAAGGACATTTTTCGATATTTTGTTCAGATAGAGTGGGAGGGAGAGAGAAAGATCGACATGAAAGGGACACATCGAGTGACTGCCACCCCCACGACCCAACCAGGGCCGAGGACAAACCGCAACCCAGGGTACATGCCCTCAGCGGGAACCGAACCCGGGTCTCTCTGGACCGCCGGCCGACGCTCTAACTGCTGAGCCAAACTGGCCAGGGCCATTTGATGTTTTTTGACAGTGAATATCATGTGCCAAGGCCTTGGTGTCTTGTTTAGTATTTTTGTTTGCTTATTTAATTTTAATCACTTAATGGCCAAAGGGGGTTAAAATATTTTTTAACTGTCTATTATAGAAACTTTCAAACATACACAAAAATAGGGAGACTAGTATGCAGAACGCCCAAGCACAGATCACCAGCTTCAACAATTCGCAGCAGTCGGCCAGCCTTGCTTCATCTCTCTTTCCCTCCAGCCAGAGGACTTTTAAACAAATGCCAGACAGCCCTGGCCAGTTTGGCTCAGCAGTTGAAGCATTGGCCTACGGACCAGAGAGTTCCAGGTTCGGTTCCTGCCAGGGGCACTTACCAAAAAAATTTAAAAAAATAAACAAATGCCAGACATCAAATCAGTTCACCTGTAAATACAGCTGTTTGTGCACCTAACATCAAAAGATTTAAAAATAATATCACAATATCATGATCACACCTAACAAAATTAACCACGAGTCATAACATATATCATCTGCTCCATGGTCTGTGCTCAAATGGTCTTGTCTCAGAAATGTCCTTTTACAATGGTTTGTTAGAATCAAGATCCAAGCAAGAGCCACACGAAGCATTTGGTCAATTCATTCAATCTTAATTCATTCCATCTATAACCGTTCCTCTTCCATCTTTTCATAACAATTATTTGTAGAAGAAGCCAGATCCTTTATTTCTTATTCCTATACTTTTAAAATGGAAATAATTAGAAGACCAACTAAAGATTTTATACATTTATAGTTCAAAAGAGGCATTTTATTTGGGAAAGCTAAAAAGCAGAAGAGAAATATTTAAAGAAAAGTGAGATTTGAGCTTTTACATAAAAAAGTTATAATGAGAGGCGGCTGCCAACCACTGGAATTGAATGGCCACACTGCTGGGGGGGGGGGGGCAGCAGGTGGCCACAGGCCTGGCAGCTCCACCTCAAGGACTACCGCGTCTCTATGTTCAAGCACTGGCCCTTCCTGGAGGAATGCGCCTGCACCCCCAAACCGGCGGGCTTCATGCACTGCCCCATGAAGCTGAGCCAGACTTGGTTCATTGTTTCCTCTGCTTCAAGGCGTTGGAAGGCTGGGAGCCAGAAGACGACCCCAGCGGAACATAAAAAGCACCCATTAGGGCTCTGGCCGGTTTGGCTCAGCGGTTAGAGCGTCGGCCTGCAGTACAGAGAGACCCGTGTTCAATTCCTGCTAAGGGCACGTACCCTCGGTTGCGGTTTGTCCCCGGTCCTGGTTGGGTCGTGGGGGTGGCAGCCACTCGATGTGTCCCTTTCACGTCGATGTTTCTCTCTCTCTCCCTCCCACTCTATCTGAACAAAAAATGGAAAAATGTCCTCGGGTGATGATTAAAATAAAAAATAGCATCCATCTGGTTGCGCTTTCCTTTCTGTCATGAAGCAGTTTGAAGAATTAACCCTTGGTGAATTTTTGAAACTGGACAAAGAATGAGCTAAGAACAAAATTGCAAAGGAAGCCAACAGTAAGCAGAAAGGATTTGAAGAAACTGCAAAGCATGTCCGCTGTGCCCTCGAGCAGCCGGCAGCCGGGGGCGACACCCTGCCCAGTGTGGAGCACTGCCAGGCCAGGTCCGCGCCACACCTGCTCGCTGGGGCCCTGACGGTACCTTAGGAGAGGAGAACCGCAGACTGTATTTTCGTTTTCTCTTGAAAGGGATGCCAGGGCCACTTCCTTCTTTGCACCTGGTGTTGCTGAGTACAGTGACTGATTTTTTCTTTGATTGTTTTTGCTTTATTGACCCTGGACTTGCCAGGGTGGGAATGTGAGACGTTTGGTCACGTGGGCAGAGCCCTTCCACAGTGCAGTGTCTGGGCTTCATGCTGACTGGCTGGCAAGCCTGAGATCTGATGTGAATGCAATCATAGGTCCATTGTTACTGGACAAATAGAGAATAAAGGATACCAATTAAGAAATTTTATAATGAAATTACATTTTAAAATTAAATTAGGGGGTAGGAGGGAAATGACTGGGAAGAGCGCAAGACAGAGAATGTCCTGTGTCTTGATCTGCGTGGTGGTTATCTGAATGACAACACATTAAAAAGGCAATTGGCCGCACATAAGGTTTGGCACTTTATGTGTGCTATATCTCAATTATGAAAGATAATGCCGCCCTAGCCGGTTTGGCTCCCTGGTTAGAGCATCCACCCGAGTCTCCGCTCGATTCTGGTCAAGGGCACGTACCTCGGTTGCGGTTCAATCCCTGGCCCTGTGGGGGTTATTCCGGAGACAACCAGTCAATGTGTCTCTCTCACATCGGTGTTTCACTTTCTCCCCCCGCTTCCCCTCCACTCTATCTAAAGATAAATGGAAAAAATATCCTCCAGTGAGGATTTTTAAAAAAAGAAGGAAAAAAAAAAAGATAATGCAGGTTGATTGATTGGTCAAAGGGACATGTCACATGTTATTAAAAACAGATTTGACCATTTCCTCTAGGTTGTCCAATTTGTTGGCATGTAGTTGCTCATAGTACTCACTCAAAATTATTTTTATTGCCCTGGCCCATTTGGCTCAGTGGTTAGAGCGTCAGCCTGTGGATCAAAGTGTCACCAGTTCGATTTCGGTCAAGAGCAGGTACCTGGGTTGCGGTTCAGTCCCCAGCCCTGGTTGGAGTCATTCGGAAGGCCACCAATTGATGTGTCTCTCTCACATCGATGTTTTTCTCTCTCTCTTCCCACCTCCCACTCTATCTGAAGATAAATGGAAAAATATCCTCAGGTGAGGATATAAAAAAACATTATTTTTACTTCTGTAGAATCAGGGGGTCCCCATTTTCATTTCTGATTCTAGTAATTGGAATCTTCGCTCTTTCTTTTATTAGCCCATCTAGCTAAAGGTTTGTTAATTTTGTTGATTTCTTCAAAGAACCAACTTTTTATTTCATTGATTTTCTCTATTGTTTTCTAGTTTCATTTTTTAAAACAGAAACAGGAACTTTATTGTTTTCAAACTTTTATAACATTTCAGCATTTTATAGGTTTCCTGGAAATACCCTCAGCTGAGAGACTGTTTTTTCTAATCGTGTACTCAATGTCTGTGAGGGAGGGGCCCTTGTGGTCTTGACCACACCAGTTAGTCTTCCTTTTTGCTCTTTCTTTCTTTTTTTTTTTTTTTATCCTCACCTGAGGACATTTTTCCATTTTTTGTTCAGGTAGAGTGGGAGGGAGAGAGAGGAACAGAGAGAGAGAGAGAAACATCGACGTGAAGGGACACATCGAGTGGCTGCCACCCGCACAACCGACCAGGGCCGGGGACAAACTGCAACCGAGGTACGTGCCCTTAGCGGGAACCGAACCCGGGTCTCTCAGGACCACAGGCCGACGCTCTAACCGCTGAACCAAACCGGCCAGGGCTCTTTGCATTTTATTTTACTTAGGACCTCAATTTATGCCCTAACCTCAAGTTCTGTTTATGTATTATTATTTTTTCCTCTCTTTTCTTTTTTTAATTCACCTGAAGATATATTTTCATTTATCATCAAATAGAGTGGGAGGGAAGGGGAGAGAGAGAAACATCTATGTGAGAGAGACACATTGACTGGTTGCCTCCAGCACAGCTGGATCAGGGCCAGGGATGAACCGCAGCTGAGCTACCTGCAACACTTTGGTCTTTGGGCTGACACTCTAACTGCTGAACCAAACCGGCCAGGGCTCTTTTTCTTTTTTTCTTTCTTTTTTTTTTAATCCTCACCTGAAGACACTCTTTGCATTCATAGAATGAGAGGGAGAGAGGAAAGAAGAGACTGAGAGAGACACATTGACTGGTTGCCACCCACACAACCCAAGTGGGGCTGGGGACAAACTGCAACAGAGGTACGTGCCCTTAGCGGGAACCGAACCCAGATCTCTGGGCCGCAGGCCACCACTCTAACCGCTGAGCCAAACCGGCCAGGGTGGCTTTTTTTCTTTTAAAAAATTTATTTTTGTTACAGATGTTTCTCTTTTTCACCCCATTGACACCCTCTTCCCCACTCCCATCCTCCCATCCCCTTCATAATATTGTTGTTTATGTCCATTGGATGTGCTTATATGCATATAAGTTCTTTGGTTTACCTCTTCCCGCCTTCCCCACAACTCCTTTCTCTGAGGTTTGTCAGTCTGCTCCCTACTTCCATGTCTCTGGATCTATTTTGTTCATGATATTCCACAAATAAGTGAGATCATGTGATATTTGTCTTTCTCTAACTGGATTATTTCCCTCAAAATAATACTCTCCAGGTCCCTCCATGTTGTCTCAAAGGGTAAGAGATCTCTCTTTCTTACAGCTGCATAGTATTCCATTGTGTACATGTACCACAGCTTTTTTATCCACTCATCTGTTGGTGGACACTTGGGCTGTTTCCAGATCTTAGCTATTGTAAATAGTGCTGCTATGAACATAGGGGTACATATATTCTTTCTGATTGGTGTTTCAGGCTTCTTAGGGTATATTCCTAGAAGCAGGATCACTGGGTCAAATGGCAGTTCAATTTTTAACTTTTTTTTTTTTATCCTCACCCGAGGATATTTTTCCATTTTTTGTACAGATAGAGTGGGAGGGAGAGAGAGAAAGGGAGAGAGAGAGAGAAACATCGATGTGAAGGGACACATCGAGTGGCTGCCACCCGCACGACCAACCAGGGCTGGGGACAAACTGCAACTGAAGTATGTGCCCTTAGCGGGAACAGAACCCGGGTCTCTCCGGACCGCAGGCCGACGCTCTAACCGCTGAGCCAAACTGGCCAGGGCTTTTTTTTTTTTTTTTTATCCTCACTCGAGGACATTTTTCCATTTTTTGTTCAGGTAGAGTGGGAGGGAGAGAGAGGAACAGAGAGAGAGAGAGAAACATCGATGCGAAAGGAACACATCAAGTGGCTGCCACCCGCATGACCAACCAGGGCTGGGGACAAACTGCAACCGAGGTACGTGCCCTTAGCGGGAACCAAACCCGGGTCTCTCAGGACCGCAGGCCGACGCTCTAACCACTGAGCCAAACCGGCCAGGGCCAATTTTTAACTTTTTGACGTAACACCACATTGTTTTCCATAGTGGCTGCACCAGTTTGCATTCCCACCAGCAGTGTACTAGAGTCCCCTTTTCTCTACACCTTTGTCAACACTTGTTTGATGATTTGTTGATGGCGACCATTCTGAAAGGTGTGAGGTGATACTTCATTGTTGTTTTAATTTGTATCTCTCTGATGATTAGTAACATTAAACAATTTTTCATATGTCTCATGGCCATTTGTATGTCCTGTTTGGAGAGGTGTCTATTTAGGTCCTCTGCCCATTTTTTTTTTTTCCTTACCCAAGGACATTTTTCCATTTTTGTTTAGATAGAGAGGGAGAGAGAGAGAGAGGGGAGAGAGAGAAACATCAACGTGAAAGGGACACATCGAGTGGTTGCCACCTGCATGACCCAACCACGGCTGGGGACAAACTGCAACCAAGGTACATGCCCTTAGCAGAACCGAACCCGGGTCTCTCCGGACTGCAGGCCAACACTCTAACCGCTGAACCAAACTGGGCAGGGTGCTTGTGTTTGTTTCTGTGTATTAGGTAGAGTTGCTGTCTCCTAGGCTTCCTAAGGTGGCCTGTTGTAGCAGGTGTCCTGTAGGATCCAGTGGCACAGCCTCCCTGATCACCCAGCTGGGCCCTCAAGGTGCACCCCTAGTGTGGAATTTATACCCTTCTGTTGTAATTGAGTCTTGATTGCAGTTGGCACATCAATGGGAGGGTTTTATTCAGGATGATCAGCTGCAAGGACTGGCTGTGCCCACTGACCAGTGACCTCTGACTACCTTGGATGATCAGCTGTGCAGGGGCCACCACACAGAGCAAGACTTACTTCAGCAGGGCTCTGGTACCCACTGAGTCCACTCATTGAGTTTGTCACTTGTGGAGGTGGTGGGGAGGTGGTACTTTGACTTAGTCTGAAGCTGTCCACTGGGTGTGCTGGCTCTGGGGCAAGGTCAGCCACTGCCTGTGTTCTACCCAGGGCCACCAGGCTTAAGCCACAAAGCAATCTGCAGATGGCTGCTTCTTGTGTAGGCCTTGGAGGTGTCCAGGCAAAGCCAAGCTGTGAACCAAGGCTGGCTACTTTTAGTGCCGGGTCTGGGGCCACTTAGCAAGAGGTATGGGGCTCGCTGTGACCAGATACTGCTTGTTTGAGAGAATTTAGGAAAATCTGAAGCAGGAGCCAAAACAGGACAATCCTATGGTGAGGCCACTGGAAATAGCTTGGGTGGGCCTGAAAGTTGGGTGGGGCAGGGCCTCAGGGAATCGCCAGGGCGGGGCAAACTGTGTGAGCTAGTTTGCTGGAGTCCCAGATATGGCTGCCGTCTGCCCGCCCTGTGGGGGAAGGGCTCACCAAAGGAACAGTGGCCTCCACCAGCACTTCTGTCCAGGAGAAAGCTGCCTCTCCAGTCCTCGCCCTGATGCCAAACAACTCAGTTCTTCCCCATATGTCTCTGGTGCCTTTCAAGCTGCCTCCCCCATGCTGAAGCCTGGAGGGTGCGAGTCCAAGTGTTGTGGCATGACAGAGTCAAAGAAAGACCACTAGAGAGTTGAAGTCCAAATAAGAGCCATTTATTAGCCAGCTGGTATCTGATTCCGATATGCTTTATCACATGCCTTTTATACCTTACAGCAAAAGTTTAAAGAAAATAGAATCTTCTTTTTTTTTTTAGTTATTATTATTTATTTATATATTTTTATTCTCACCCGAGGACATTTTTCCACTTTTTGTTCAGATAGTGGGAGGGAGGGAGGGAGGAGGGGAAAGAGAGAGAGAGAGAGAGAGAAACATCGACATGAAAGGGACACATCAATTGGCTGCCACCTGCACAACCCAACCAGGGCCGGGGACACACTGCAACCGAGGTATGTGCCCCTAGTGGGAACCTAACCCGGTACTCTCTGGTCCACAGGCTGATGCTCCAACTGCTGAGCCAAACTGGCCAGGGAGGATCTTCTTGATATAATACCCAGGGCTACAACAATGCTGTATAGAATTACTTTGCCTTGCAGATAACAGGAACACCCAGGCACAGCCAGTCTGTTATCTCAGGTATTTCAAGGTACATTGGGTCACATTTAGCCCCAAGCTGCACAAACACAATGCAAGCCTAATTCCTTGAGATTGTGGGGGAGGTCAAGTCTCTGACTCAAGACCTCCAGGCTCTGTGGACTCTGTCAGACATGTAGCCAGCTCCAATTTCTTGGTTGAGGGAGTATTACAATTTACTGAGGTTATTTTGATCTCTATCCTGTTGATTATATTCTTTACAAAACAGATTCAGCTAGAGGGCACACAGTGACTTTCCAAATCATCAATTATGGAGCTATAAACAAGTCAGCACAATAATTTACCAATCATCAATATGGGGTTATGAACATGTCAGCACACAATTAAGTCTGTACGGGGCCCTTTAAGAGGAGCTGCCTGAGACTTCTGGTCAAGATGGCAGGTAGGTAAACGTGGTCTCACGTCCTTCCACAACCACATGAAAGTTACAACTAAACTACAGAACAACCGTCATTCAGAACCGCCTGAAATCGAGCTGAATGGAAGTCCTACAACTACGGAATTAAAGCAGCAGCCACATCGAGACTGGTAGGAGGGGCGGAAGGGATGGGCTGGTCCCACACCCACATGTGGCGGATAAAAATCAGGACACCTCAGCTGGGAAGGTTCTCCCTGAGAACTGAGGGGTCCCCGTCCCACACCAGGCGCCCCACTCAGGGTTCCAGCCAGGAAGAGAGTCCCCATAACTTCTGGCTGGAAAAACCAGCGGGAACTGAGGCTCAGGGAGGCTGAGGCAGCTGGAGCCCCAGGCAGCATCTCTTATAGGGCCCGCGCACGGACTTATTGGACTCACTCTAAGCATGGAGGGGAGGCACTCGAGGGGCGCCAGAGACATACAGGGAAGAACTGAGCTGTTTGGCACTGGAGCGAGGGCTGGAGAGGGAGCTTTCTCTGGGACAGACGTGCTGTCAGAGGCCTTTGTTCCTTTGGTGAGCCCTTCCCTGGGGCGGCAGACAGCCGCCATATCTGGGACTCCAGCGACCTGGCTCACACTGGTAGCCCCGCCCTGCTGACTCCCTGAGGCCCTGCCCCACCCAACTTTCAGGCCCACTCAAGCTGTTGCCAGTTGCTTCACCATAGGATTGGCCTGTCTTGGATCCTGCTTCAGGTTTTCCTAAATCCTTTCAAACAAGCAGCATCTGGTCTCAGCTAGCCCCATACCTCTTGTTAAGTAATACATAGAAACAAACACAGGGAGGCAGTCAAAATGAGGAGACAAAGAAACAGGTCCCAAATGAAAGAACAGAAAAAATCTTCAGGAAAAGAACTAAGCGAAATGAAGATAAGCAACCTAACAGATGCTGAGTTCAAAATACTGCTTATAAGGATGCTCAATGAACTTAGTGAGAACCTCAGTGAACTTAGTGAGGGCCTCAAGAGCATAAAAAAGGACCAGTCAGAAATGAAGGAGACACTAACTGAAATAAAGAATAATTTACACAGATTCAATAATAGAGTAGGTAAAGCCAAGAAGCAAACCATCGATTTGGAATATAAGAATGCAAAAAACACCCAATCAGAACAGGAAAAAGAAAAAAGAATCCAAAAAGATGAGGATAGTGTAAGGAGCCTCTGGGACAACTTCAAGCGTGCCAACATTCACATCTTAAGGGTGCCAGAAGGAGAAGAGAGAGAACAAGAAATCGAAAACCTATTTAAAACAATAATGGCAGAAAACTTCCCTAACTTGGTGAAGGAAACAGACATACAAGTCCAGGAAGCACAGAGAGTCCCAAACAAGATGAACCCCAAGAGGCACACACCAAGACACATCATCATCAAAATGCAAAAGGTTCAAGACAAAGAGAGAATCTTAAAAGCATCAAGAGAAAGGCAGCTAGTTACCTACAAGGGAGTTCCCATAAGGCTGTCAGCTGATTTCTCAAAAGAAACTTTGCAGGCCAGAAGGGAGTGGCAAGAAATATTCAGAGTGATGAAAAGCAAGAACCTACAACCAAGATTACTCTATTCTGCAAAGCTGTCATTTAGAATCGATGGCCATACAAAGACTTTCCCAGACAAGAAAAAGTTAGAATTCATCACCACCAAACCATTACTATATGAAATGTTGAAGGGTCTTTTTGAAGAAACAGATACAATATATGAACAAACAAAATGGCAATGAATACATATCTATTGACAATGGAATCTACAAACAAAATGAACATGCAGAACAGAAACATTCTCATAGATACAGAGAACATTTTGTTGGTTGCCAGATGGGAGGGGGGTTGGGGGAATGGGTGAAAAAGGTGAAGGGATTAAGAAGAACAAATTGGTTGCTACACTGACCTCAAAGAGAAGGGGGTTGTGTGGGGGGGAGAGAAATAAACCAAAGAACTTATATGCATAACCAATGGACACAGACAACAGTGTGGGAAAAGGCGGGAGGGGGATGGGAGTGGGGAGGCGGGGGTCAATGGGGGGAAAATGAGGAACATTTGTAATATATTCAACAATAAAGATTGAAAATAAATTAAAAAAAAAAAGAGGAGCTGCCTGGGGCTCTAGCAGCCTCAACCCTCAGCCTCACTTTCTGCTGGTTTTTCCAGCCAGAAGTGATGGGGATTCTCTTCCTGGCACTAGAACCCTGAGCTGGGCGCCTGGTGTGGGATGGGGACCCCTCCTCAGGGAAGACTTTCCCAGCCGAGGTGTCCTGATTTTTATCTGCCACAAGTGGGTGTGGGATCAGCCTTTCTGTGTCTGCACCCTCCTACCAGTCTCCATGTGGCTTCTTTAATTCCGTAGTTGTAGGACTTTCATTCAGCTCAATTTCAGGCGGTTCTGAGGGATGGTTGTTCTGTAGTTTAGTTGTAATTTTGATGAGACTATGTTTACCTATGCCACCTTCTTGACCAGAAGTTAAGAACTAATTGTTTTTTAAAAAGGAGTATGTTGTTTGATTTCCACAAACTTATGAATTTTTCAGTTTTACTTTTGTTGATTTCTAACTTCATTCTGTTATGGTTGCAGAAGACACTTTGTATGATATCTACCTTTTAAATCTCTTGAGAGATCATTTGTGGCTTAACTAATGTTTCATCCTGGAAAATGTCCCATGTACACTTGAGAAGAATGTATATGCTGTTGTTAATGGGTGGAGTGTTCTGCATATAAGTTTGTTAACTCTGGTTGATCTATTGTGTTGTTTAAATCCTTTGTTTCCTTACAGAAAGGTCTGAGCGGGTAGGAGATCACATCCACAACACAAGGCCAGTGCAGAACCAAATGGCTTTATTGCATGTGCCTGGGTGCAGGCGGGCTGAGTTGCAATTCTAAGTTCAACATAGAAATCTCTTTGTTCTCTGGGTTTTATAGTTACAAACTACAGAAACTAAAAAAAAACTACATTAGCCCTGGCCGGTTTGGCTCAGCGGTTAGAGCATCGGCCTGCGGTCCGGAGAGACCCGGGTTCGGTTCCCACTAAGGGCACGTACCTCGGTTGCAGTTTGTCCCCGGCCCTGGTTGGTCGTGCTGGTGGCAGCCACTCGATGTGCCTCTTTCACGTCGATGTTTCTCTCTTTCTCTCTCTCCCTCCCACTCTATCTGTGCAAAAAATGGAAAAATGTCCTCGGGTGAGGATAAAAAAAAAAGTAAAAAAAAAACCAAAAAAAAAAACACTACATTAAAAAAGAAACAACCCACATTTTCTTGGCACCACTTAATTGGTGCTGGGGCTGATACAAGCTGTCTCAGAGGTAAGGCGTCTGCTCCGGCAGAGGTCAGGGCCATCATTAATCTCTTTCTTTTTATGGTCCCTTCAAGTTTCTCAAGGCCATTATTAACCCCTTATCTTCATGGTTCCTCTGGGTGTCAGTCCCAGGATTTTTTGGGGGGGACATGCCTCTAGTGGGAACTGAACCCGGGACTCTGGTCTGTAGGCCATGGCTCCAACTGCTGAGCCAAACTGGCCAGGGCGGTCCCAGGGTTTCTAGAAAACTGCTCGGGTGTTTACGTGTAGGAATAACTGGAAAGAATGGAGTTTAATTTTGTTAAAACATTATTAACCCTTCACTTACCTTTTGTTTGGTTGTTCTATCCATTACTGATAAGGGAGTATTGAAGTTTGCAAGTATTTTTTTTTTTTTTGGTACATGCCCCTAGCGGGAACTGAACCCGGGACTCTGGTCCGTAGGCCAACACTCCAACCACTGAGCCAAACCAGCCAGGGCGAAGTCTCCAACTATTATTGTAGAGCTATTTTTCCTTTCAGTTTGTCAGTTTTTGCTTAATATATTTTGCTGATCTGTTTATTAGGTGTGTAAATGTTTGTAATTTTTAGATCTTCTTGTTAAGACCAAATGTTAAAGAGTTTACTGCCTGTGTTTTCTTCCAGCAGTTTTAAGTCATACATTTAAGTTTTCAATCCATTCGAGTTTATTTTTGTATATGGTGTAACAAAGTGGTCCAATTATTTTTTTGCATGCATCTGTCCAGTTTTCCTAATAACACTTATTGAAGAGACTCTCTTTACCCCATTGTATATTTTTGCCTCCTTTGTCATAGATTAATTGACTATATAGGTGTGGGGTTATTTCTTGGCTCTCTATTCTATTCCATTAATCCATATATTTGTTTTTATGCCAGTACCAAACTGTTTTGATTTTTATAGCTAGGTAGTATAGTTTGATATCAGGGAGCATGATACCTCCCACTTTGTTCTTTCTCAAGATTGCTGTGGCTATTCAGGTTCTTTTGTGGTTTGATGTACATTTTAGGATTAGTTGTACACTTGAGAAGAATGTGTATACTGTTGTTAATGGGTGGAGTGTTCTAGTTCTGAGAAGAATGTCATTGGTAGTTATTGGTATTTTTTGTTGTTGTTAATCCTCACCTGAGGATATCTTTTTTATTGATTTTTATTTTTTGTTGTTGTTGTGTTTATCCTTACTTGAGGACATTTTTGCATTTATCTTCAGATAGAGCAGGAGGGAAAGAGGGAGGAAGAGAGAGAGAGAGAAATATCGATGTAAGAGAGACACATTGACTGGCCGCCACCCACACGACCCCAACCGGGGCTGGGGACAAACTGCAACCAAGGTACATGCCCTTAGCAGGAACCGAACCTCGGTCTCTCTGGTCCACGGGCCAACACTCTAACTGCTGAGCCAAACCGGCCAGGGCTGTTTTTTGTTTTTGTTTTTTTTTATTCTCACCCAAGGACACTTTTGCACTTATCTTCAGATAGAGTAGGAGGGAGAGAGGGGTGGGAAGAGAAAGAGAGAAACATCGATGTGAGAGAGACACATCAATTGGCTGCCACCTGCACAACCCAACCAGGGCTGGGACAAACCACAACTGAGGTACGTGCCCTTAGCGGGAACTGAACCCAAAATTCTCTGGTCCATGGGCCAATGCTCTAACAGCTGAGCCAAACTGGCTAGGGCTTTTACTGATTTTTTAGAGAGAGTAGAAGGGAGGGAGGGAGGGGGAGACAGAGAGAGAGAAACATTGATGTAAGAGAGACACATTGATTGATTGCCTCTCACAGATGCCACCTAGGTCAGCAAGCAAACCTGAAACCCAGATACATTTGCTTGACCAAGAATCAAACCCAAGATTATTTGGTGCATGGTCTGGTGCTGAACCACACCAGCCAGGGCATTATTGGTATTTGAATGGGATTGCATTGAATCTGCATACTGCTTTATATAGTAAGAATATTTTATTTTATTTTTTTATCCTCACCCGAGGACATTTTTTTATTTTTTGTTCCGATAGAGTGGGAGGGAGAGAGAGGAAGAGAGAGAGAGCAAGAGAGAGAGAAACATCAACATGAAAGAGACACATCGGTGGCTGCCGCCCACATGACCCAATCAGGGCTGGGACAAACTGCAACCGAGGGTATGCGCCCTTAGCAGGAACCGAACCGGAGTCTCTCTGGACCATAGGCTGATGCTCTAACCACTGAGCAACCGGCCAGGGCTATTAAGGATATTTTAACAATATTAATCCTTTCTGTCCATGAGTGTGGTATATCCTTTCATTTATTTGTACCTTCTTCAATTTTTTTTCTTTAATGTCATATCATTTTCAGTGCACAGATCTTTCATCTTTTTGATTAAATTTATTACTATGTATTTTATGCTCTTTGATGAAATTGTAAATGGTATTGACTTCTTAATTTCTCCTGATTGGTCATTATTGGTGTTTAGAAACACATCATATTTCTGTATATTGATTCTGTGTCCTGCAACTTTACTGAATTCATTTATTATTTCTAATAGTTTCTTGATGGCATCTTTAGAGTTTTCTATATATAGTATCATGTCATTTGCAAATAATGAGAGTTTTAATTCTTTCTTTTAGATTTGGATTCCTTGCTCTGACCTGTTTGTCTCAGTCGTTAGAGTGTCTGCCTGTGGGCCAAAGAGTCATGGGTTTGATTCCAGTCAAGGGCATGTGCCTCAGTTGTGGGTTGGCCCTGGTTGGGGTTGTGCAGGAAGCAAACAATTGATGTGTTTCTCTCACATTGATGTTTCTCTCTCTCCTTCTCCCACTCCATCTGAAGATAAAATGGAAAAATATCTTGAGGTGAGGATAAAAATAAAAAGCCTGGCCGGTGTGGCTCAGTGGTTGAGTGTTGGGTTGACCCATGCACCAAGAGGTTGCCAGTTTGATTCCTGATCAGGGCACATGCCCCAGTTGTGGGCCAAATCCCCAGTGGAGGGCATGCAGGAGGCAGCCAATTGATGTTCTGTCTCATCAATGTTTCTATCTTTCCCTCTCACTTCTTCTCTCTCTAAAATCAATTAAAAATAAATAAATAAATTGTTAGATTTGGATCCCTTTTAATTCTTTTTCTTGTTTGATTGCTGTGGCTAGGAATTCCAATACTATGTTGAAGAGAAGTGATAATAGTGGCCCTTGTCTTGTTCCAGCTCTTAGAGAAAAAACTATCAGCTTTTAACTGAGTATATTAACTGTGGTTTTGTCATTTGTAGCCTTTATTATGTTGAAATATGTTTTATACCCACTTTGTTGAGAGTTTTTTTAATTGTAAAAGGATGTTGAATTTTGTCAAATGCTTTTTCTGCATCTATTGAGATGAGAATATGTTTTTTAAAATATATTTTATTAATTTTTAAAGAGAGAGGAAGGGAGAGGGAAAGAGAGATAGAAACATCAATGAGAGAGACACATAAATCAGCCGCCTCCTGCACGCCCCCCACTGGAGATCAAACCGGTAACCCAGGCATGTGTCCTGACGGAGACTAGAACTGGTGACCTCTTGGTCCATGGGTCAGTGCTCAACCACTGAGCCACACCGGCAGGGCTGATCACATTTTTTATCTTTTATTTTGTTAGTGTGATGTATCACATTGGGTGAATTACAGATGTTGAACCATCCTTGCATCCCTGGGATGAATCCCACTTGGTCATGGTGTACAATTTTTTTAATGTATTGATGCTAATGTTTTGTTGAGAAATTTTGTCTCTATGTTCATCAAAGATATTGGCCTGCAATTTTTGTTTTCTGTAATGTCTGTGTCTGGTTTTGGTATCAGGGTAATGCTGGCTTCATAGAATGAATTTGGAGGTGTTCTTTCCTCTTCAATTTCTTGAAATAGTTTAAGAACAATAGGTGTTAATGCTTCTTTGAATGTTTGGTAGAATTCACCTGTGAAGTCATCTGGTCCTGGACTTTTATTTGTTGGGAGATTAAAATAGTTTTGTTTTGTTTTTTAAATTACCACTTCAGTTTCATTGCTAGCAATTGGTCTGTTTAGATTTCTATTTCTTCCTGGTTCAGTCATGGAAGGTTATATACTTCTAGTAACTTACCCATTTCTTTTAGATTATCAAATTTGTTGGCATATAATTGATTGTATTCTTTGTATTTCTGTGGTGTTTGGTTGTAACTTTTTCTCTTTCATTTATGATTTTATTTATTTGAGTTCTCTTAAATAGGCATTTTGAATAAAAGGGCAGCCCTGGCCAGTTGCTCAGTGGTTAGAGCGTCAGCCTGCAGTTGCAGTTTGTCCCCGGCCCTGCTTGGGGTTGTGCAGGAGGCAGCTACTCGATGTGTCCCTTTCACATCAGTGTTTCTCTCTCTCTCTCACTTCCTCTCTTTCCCTCCCACTCTATCTGAACAAAAATGGAAAAATGTCCTCGAGTGAGGATAAAAAAATGAAAATAAAAATAAAAGGACAAAGGAAGGAACATTAAGCCCCCTCTCTCACCAAAGCTAAATCCAGATGAGGAGAGCAGGAGTGGTGAAGGCGGCAGTCAGGGAAGTTATAACTAGAGGTCATCTCTTCCCTTACCCTTTTCCAGCTGACTCCTGAGTACACGAATCAGGTCACTACTCTCCCACCTGGGCTATGCAGGGCAACCTGCCCCATGGGTAGCAAGAAGTGGGGTTGAGGGGATAATATGCACCACTGGCCCCCCAGGACTGTGGAGACCCTAGAGGGATGGGATGGGCAGGGGGAGGTAGGGTCTATGGTGCAGGCAGATGGACACACTGGTTCATCCTAGGTCTGGCTGTTTCCAGGGCTTAAGTTTCCATCTGGAAGACAGTGGTCCTTTACAGGAGGTCAGGGACAGGCCTGCTTCTTGGGAGGTCCACACTCTACTCTTTTTTATTTTTATTTGTTTATTTTTGTTAAACCTCACTCGAGGATATTTTTCCATTGCTCTTTAGAGAGAGTGGAAGGGAGGGAGGGAGGGAGAGAGAGATAGAGAGAAACATCGATGTGAGAAAGACACATCAATTGGTTGCCTCCTGCACAACCCCAACCAGGACTGGGGACTGAACCACAACCGAGGTACATGCCCTTGACTGGGAATTGAACCTGCAACCCTTGGGTCTGAGGGCCGATGCTCTAATTGCTGAAGCAAACCAGCCAGAGATCTACCCTTAAATAAAGGTTTTATTGATTTTAGGGAGAGAGGAAGGAAGAGGGAAAGAGAGAGAGAAACATCAATGTGAGAGAGAAACTTTGATCAGTTGCCTCCAGCATGCACCCCGATGAGGGGATCAAGCCTGTAACTTGAGCATATACCTTTCTGGGAATCAAAGTGGTGACCTTTTGATGCACAGGATGATGCTCAATCAACTGAGCCACACTGGCCAGGGCCACACTCGACCCTTAGTGCCTTGCTGCTTTCTCAGGAATTGACTGTACAATGGATGGGTGAGGAGAGGAGATTCAGTTTCCTGACACCGAGTTTGGGTCTGCAGGGTGGCCTCTGTGGGACTTAGGGTGCCGAGGAACCTGGGGATGAGGGAGGAGCCAGGGGCTGGGCATAGCTCTTTTCTGAGGCTCTAAGGGTGATTTATATAAACATTTCTCAAGGCCACACTTGGGCAATCAGTTGAAAGTAAATAGGTCAGTGCACAATAGAGTGGGAGATGTGCGTACCAAGTGCCTTAACAGTGGCCTTTAGGAGAAGTGGGTGGGATCTGACCAAATGTCAACATTTTTATTTATTTATTTTTATTTATTTATTTTTTATCCTCACCGAGGACATTTTTCCATTGTTTTATTCAGACAAAGCAGGAGGGAGAGAGAGGAAG
Organism: Molossus molossus; assembly: GCF_014108415.1. Lineage (NCBI taxonomy): Eukaryota > Metazoa > Chordata > Mammalia > Chiroptera > Molossidae > Molossus > Molossus molossus. The sequence continues at coordinate 2,905,394 of NW_023425402.1, forward strand.
AGAGAGAGAGAGACATCAACGTGAAAAGGACACATCGACTGGCTGACACCCACACGACCCAACCAGGGCTGAGGACAAACTGCAACCAAAGTACATGCCCTTAGCAGGAACCGAACCCGGGTCTCTGGACCACAGGCCGACGCTCTAACCTCTCAGCCAAACCGGCCAGGGCTCAACATTTTTATTAAAAAATAAATGGGCCCGCCTGGTGTGGCTCAGTGGTTCAGGGTAGACCCTTGCACCAAGAGGTCGGTCCAATTCCCGGCCAGGGCACATGCCCAGGTTGTGGGCCAAATCCCCAGTGGGGGGCATGCAGGAGGTGGCCAGTCAGTGTTCTCTCTCATTGATGATTCTATGTCTCTCTCTCTCTCCTTCTTCCTTTCTTTCTAAAAATCAATAAAGATCACACCTGTCAGAATGGCCGCCATCAACAAATCAAACAAGTGCTGGCGAGGGTGTGGAGAAAAGGGGACTCTAGTAACTGCTGGTGGGCATGCAGACTAGTGCAGTCACTGTGGAAAACACTATGGTGTTACCTCAAAAAGTTAAAAATTGAACTGCCATTTGACCCAGTGATCCCACTTCTAGGAATATGTCCTAAGAAGCCTGAAATACCAATCAGAAAGAATATATGTAACCCTTTGTTCATAGCAGCAGTATTTACAATAGCTAAGATCTGGAAACAGCCTAAGTGTCCATCAGTAGACGAATGTATAAAAAAGCTGTGGTACATATACACAATGGAGTACTATGCAGCTGTAAGAAAGAAAGATCTCTTATCCTTTGAGACAACATGGAGGGACCTGGAGAGAATTATCTTAAGCAAAACAAGCCAAGCAGAGAAAGACAAATATCACATGATCTCACTTATTGGTGGAATATAATGAACAAAACAAACTGATGAAAAAAATAGACCCAGAGACACAGAATTAGGATACAGACCGACAAACCTCAGAAAGGGGTGGAGGGAAGAGATAAACCACAGAACTTACATGCATGTATGCGTAACCATGGACATTGACAACAACGCTGGGGACGGGGCAGGGAGGGGGGATCGGGAAGTGGGTGTCAATGGGGGAAAAAGGAGAAACATCTGTAACAAAAATAAATTAATAAAAAAATAAATTAAAAATAAAAATAAATCAATAAAGAAAAAAAAATGGAAGCTTCGCGCAGTGGCATAGCCAATGAGGTTCATCTGAGGCGCAATTATGGCTGATTGAAAACAATAAATAGTGGAAAGACTGGAAACCAAGGCCACTTTCGTTGCTGATCTAGAGGATGCTATTTACTGGCAGCGAGGACAGGGCTAGGGAGGTGGTTGGCCTCAGTCTTACTCAAGAAGCTCATTGTTTCAACAAAAACTCCTGGGATCCTTCTTCAGGGGAGGTTGAGATAAGCACACAAATAATTTGAAGGCAGTATTCCTGTGAACAAGGTCCCGTAGGAATCCGGAAGACTGAGAGCTTCCTAGAGGATGAGGGATTCGAGGAGAATGGAGAAGGGGTTACAGGAGAAGGGTGGGAAAAGGCAAGTGCCGAGGGGAGAAAGGGTTTGGGGGAGCACAGTGTAGGGGGTGGGTGGAACTGTGACTTGAGGGAAGTTCAGGGAGCTCAGAAGAACCACTTTTAGAAATGTTAGGAAGAGCCCTGGCCGGTTTGGCTCAACCTGCGGTCTGGAGAGACCCGGGTTCGGTTCCCGCTAGGGGCACGTACCTCGGTTGCAGTTTGTCCCGGCCCTGGTTGGTCGTGCGGGAGGCAGCCACTCGATGTGTCCCTTTGGCATGGATGTTTTTCTCTCTCTCCCTCCCACTCTATCTGAGCAAAAAAACGAGGTGTCCTTGGGTGAGGATAAAAAAAAAAAAAAGAAAGAAAGAAAGAAAGAAATGTTAGGAAGAGACACCAAAGCACTAGGGCCATGAGTATAAACTCAGGAGCCATGCTGCGTGGGTTTGAGTCCCAGCTCTGCCACACAGTACCTGCATGAATCTGGGGCAGGTCATTTCTGTGCCTCCGTTTCCTCATCTATCAAGTGGGGATAATGATAAGACTGTGCCATCAGCTTGCTTTAAAGATTAAATGAGCTCCTACATGCTAAGGGTTTAGGATGGTGTCTAGCACAGGATAGTTCCTGTTACCATGGAGTCTTCCCCCAGGAGCAGCCCTGGAGGCAAGGATTCAAGTGCAAACAGTGCGTTGGGGAGGTGGACCCAGGAACGTGAGACAGGAACGGTGGGCATCATGGGTGTGTTACCAAGGGAAGCTGCCGTCGTGGGTGAGTGGAGATTAGTCCCACCGCGGAACCCTCACGAGGGGCAGAACACGCACACTGGAATTATCCCAGGGTGGGAGTGAGGGGCTGGGCACTATATGCCCACTCCACGCAGTCACAAGGCGAGGGCTGATTTCAGGGGCCTTGGTTCTCTGGCCTTTCCAGCTGCCTGGGCGCAGGTGGAGCAGGACACTAGAGAAGCTCTCGAGCAGACAGAGAGGCTGCTGTGGGAAGTCAGTGACACAGACCAATGCTGAGGCCCAAGGGACTTGAGTGGGGGCAAGGACAGATCTGCTACGAACAGAAAGAGCCTTGCTCATGACTGTTGGAGCCTCAGCTCAAATCACAGAGTAGGCTGAGAACCGGGCCAGGTCAACATTGTTCCCAAAACTGGGGCTTGACCTGGAAGAGGAGTTGGCTCTGTGGTTGCGATGGGGGTTGAGGGTGCAGATCCTAGTTCAGCCCATGTCTGTGTCCGGACTGGATGAGAAGCGGACTGTGGCTACATGGAGACCACATCCCCATGGCCCTGCCTGTCTTATCTGAGCTCCCTGTGGGAGCAGTGAGGCATCTTGGGAAGCTGTCACACCAACATTTCCCTTTGAAAACTGGTGACTAGGAGACGAGAGCAGACCACGGGGCGCTGGTTTCTTCTCTTTGGAATTGCCCCTGAAAGTAGATCCTGGAAGCCTCGGATGGATGAGAAGAAATTTGGACAGCAAGGAAGAAGCTGGCAGGAGCGGAAGGTCTCATTTTAGGCATTATTTACCTCCTTTGTCCCATTTGGAGGGAAAACATAGGTTGCATTTGCCAGGCTTTTTAGTGATGCAAAAAATAGACAAGCCAAGGTCACCTTCACCAAATAGGAGATCTACTGAAAACTACTTGAGAGTGTAGAAAGGGGAATAAAGATCTGATGACTTTAGGCCTAGAGGCTCTCAGGCCATGGTCCTTCCACACTGGACAGGCCTCAGGAAGAACTGGAACAGGGGCCCAACTCTGCTGGCCACTGTTTCTTTGTTCAGCTTGCTTTGCCCTGGTGCACGGGGCGCTCCCAGGGGCAGCTTCCCATCAGAGTGGACCTCTTGTACATTGCTTGTCTCCCCAAATGCATTCTCTTCCAACACAGCATGTGGCAGACAAACTAGAAACTACATTTCCCAGCCTCCCATATAATCAAGTTTTTGCCAAGGGAACCTGAGTGGAGGAGTTGGGTGACTTCCCGTGTCTTTACTTGTCCCTGTTTTTCCTTCCTTCCACGTCCTGAGAACTGGGTGCAGGCCTGATGGAGGCCTGTGTCGGCCACGAAGACAAGGACAATCAACTCTCAGGAGTCTAACCGCCAGATAGATGGAGCCCACCTCCCGAGCGAGGCGGTGGGCAGCTCTGCCCCTTGCAAGGCCAAGCTGGCCGTGTCTGCTGTCTGCTTACACGGAGGCTCTCCTTTGAGAGAGAACTACCTGTCTACCTTACTTAAGCCCCTGTGTTTTGCATTCTCTTTATCACAGCAGTTTAGGTTGAAGCCCAGTAAACACACGTCCCAGATGTTGCCGTGGGTCCGGTGCTGATTTCCGGTGAGCACAGGAGTTACACACAAGCTTGGCCGCTGAAGCAAGGCCAGAATGACAGTGTTGGGAACAATCTGAGCACAAACAATCTGGGCAGTTACGATCACCCTGCAGGTTTGGGGAGCAGGGCTTCTTTAATTTAGTTGCTTTGCCATTGTGAACACGTGACTTCCACCTTGTGGTGTGGGTTGGCATCCAGCCAGTGGGAAGAGGGGAAGAAAAGATGAGGAGCACACCCCTTTCCTTAGGAGCATGAACTATGGCCTCAGTGAACAACGGGGATTTTATTACTTACGAAAGAATGACCAGTGGGTTTTGACACACTCTGCCAAGTTTATTTAACTCAACAAACATTGGGGGAAACTCATGAAAGAAAAGCCCTTTCTTTTAAAGACATTATTAGATATGAATTGGGCAGATGTATTAGTCGGTCTGAGTTGCCAAAACAAAATAGCACAGACAAGTCAGCTTAAACAAAAGACATTGATTGCTCACAGCTCTGGAGGCTGAAGTCCAAGATTAGGGGCCGCATGGGCAGTGTCTGCTGAGAGGTGTTTTCTTGGCTCACAGGTGGCCTTCCCCAAGTGGCATTTCCTCTGTGACACATGGGGCAGGAGGGAGGCATGGGGCCGGGGGCGGGGGGAAGAGAGCTCAGATCAGGACCCACCCTTATGACCTCATTTAACCTTAATTACCTCTTTATAGGCTTGATAATCTCCAAATACAGTCACATTGTGGGTTAGGGCTTCATGTATGAAATTTGGGGAGCATGCAATTCAGTCTACAGCAGTGGCTTAGAGAGGCACCCAGAATTCAGTAGCTTAGGAATTCAGTCAGGCGAGGATTTATTGTGCCCAGTAACAGACAAACCTTGGTTACCATAGTAGTTTGCAAAATATGGCCATAAATGTCCTTTTAAGGTGTGCATGCCTCTTTGCGATGTGACTTTGCCACTCCTCCCATCAAGAGGTAAAGTGTCCTCCACCTTTAAATCTGGGTTGGCCTTGGGATTCGCTGTGACCGGCAGAAAATGGTGGGAGTGATGAGATGTGACTTCTGTGGATGGTGTTGTGGGACCTTGCCGTTCCTGCTCGGGACCTCGGGATGCTGTCCCGAGAGCCACAGAGGGCAAGCTGCGGCTGTCCCTCTGTGCGCACTGAAGAAGCCCTCAGGCTGCTGCAGCTGCAGGAGGGAGCCCAGGCAGGACCGGCACCAGAACCACCTGGCCAACCCACAGAGTCATGAGAAGGAATAAATCATTTTCTGAAGCCCCTAAATTTTGGGGCTATTTTTCCCTGCGGCCGAGGTCATGCAGTGGATTACAGCAATGACGGTTTGTTTTTGACGTATGTGACATGTCTGCTGAGGGTCAGCAGGGGTCCCGCTCTTGGTGCCACCCAGGGATCTGGGCAGACGGAGCACCATCTCAAACGGTGCCTGCATTGGCTCACGGAGCTGCCGCCTAGAAGCGATACATGTCACTCAGTTTCATTGGCCAAGCAAATGGGTGGGGAAGGTCGATCCTGCTGTGTGACTGAAAGGAGGCAAAGCCAGAACATTTGTGAACGTCTCTAATGTCCACCACCCTTGAGACAGTTTGTATCTCTCTTGTAACAGTTGAAGCGGGTGGGCAGGGCTGGCATGATACCAATGCAGTGTCGGGGACCCAGGCCCTCTGTTTGCTGTCGTCCCTGGGATGTTGTTCTCGAATCACCGCCAGGTTTACAGTCCAGTGCATCAGAAGGGGAGGGCATACTCCTCTTTTATTTTAGGGGCATAACTTGGAAGTTACACACAGCAGTTCTACTCACATCCTATTAGCCAGGACCATGTCACCTGGCAACCAGCTGCAAAGGAAACTGGGAAATGTAGTTTTTGCTGGGTGACTGTGTGTCTTGCTAAACATCTCTTAATACAGAGGGGGAGAACAGTGCTGGGTTTGGGGGAGGAACCAGCAGCTCTGCCATAGCAGCAGCTTGGGGACCCCCCAAACCAGGGGTGTCACAGTCTTCATGCCTGCAGTCAGTGGGCCCAAGGGGGCCCCAGTGTGTGTGTGTGTGTTTCTGAGGAGTTATTTGTAAATCAAAAGAGTTTTCACAAACTTAAGTGATCACTTAAGAGATGGTTCATCTTCACTTTTGATTAACGTTATTTGTTTCTACCTCACATAGTGTGACAGAGTGGCAGAGGGGTTCCGTGGGGCTCCTTGCTCTCCCACTGCACACAACACAGGTTCCGACTTAAAAGCCCCACCCCAAATACTTTCATTCCTTTGAGTAACCAACCCAACATTGATTTATTAAAAAAATTTTTTTCTTTATTGATTTTAGAGAGAGGAAGGGAGAAAGAGAGAGAAATAGAAACATCAATGAGAGAGAACATCGATTGGTCGCCTCCTGCGTGCCCCCCGCCCCCTCCGGGGCCTGGGCCCACAACCTGGGCATGTGTCCTGATTGGGAATTGAACTGGCGACCTCTTGGTGCATGAGTCAGTGCTCAGCCACTGAGCCACACCAGCCAGACTGATTTATTTTATAAGTTGGAAATTTTATCTACTGAACTTTCTGTAAAAATGTTCTAAAATTTTTTCCAGTCTCTAAAACTAATTGTTGGTTTCATTTTTTTGTCCCCAGATTCTCTCTGGGGAAGGGCAGCTGGGAAGATTGTAACTGCTCTTATGGATCAAGAAGTTCGAGAAAGTGCATCTCAATCTCTTGGAGTTTCTGACCGAGTAGACAGCACTGTCTCAGGCTCTCAATAGGTAAAGTTCACTTGGCAAAACCCAGAAGAAAACAAACTTTATCTAAGCAAGTGGTTTTGCAATATCGTGGATGGTTGGTGGGTTCGGACTCTTCGTGCACCAGCGTGTGTGCAGGCGGAGTGTCCCGCGGGAGGAGCCTGCCAGTGGAGACGGTGCAGGCTCGCGGACTCACCCGCTATGTTGGGACTGGGGCGCGCTCACCCCTCAGCTCAGTCCCCAGCTTCTGACTGTTTTCTCCTGGCAGGAGGCCACCCCCCTGCCACTCCCTGGTTTTCTTCTCTGGCAGCAAACGAAGCAGTTGCTGAGCCAGCTCTGGTTTTCGGGAAGTCAGATGACCTTTTCTCCTAGTTCACTGCCTGTCACTGCCCTGAAGGTGGACACCATGGGCTCATTCATGGCTCTGCTTTGCCTGTTGCCCCTATACCCAGGTAGGAGCGAGGGAGGGGGATGTTGGGGTCCTTGGGCGAGGCTGCTGCCACCCCGGGTGAGTTTCCATGCTGGAAACAGTCTCTTGCTTTCCTTGGCTCCTCCCAGGGTTAGGATGGTGCCTTCCTTCTTTGTCCAGTTCTGTGTCTTGTCCCCATGCCCACAGGCTTGGCTGCAGCTGCGCCCTCCTGCCCTCGGAACGTGAACATCTCTGGGGGCAATTTCACCCTCAGCCACGGCTGGGCCCCTGGGAGTGTGCTTGTCTACTCCTGCCCCCAGGGCCGGTACCCAGTCCCTGCGTCCAGACTGTGCCTGAGCAACGGGAGGTGGCAAACCCCAAGACCCGGCCTGTGGACAAAGGCCGTCTGCAAACGTGAGGCTCCCGTGCTCGGCTACCTCAGAGCCTCGTCTAGGGTTTGCTCAGAGTGGGCCTTAACCTCACTGGATGGCGTGGGAGGGAGGGCGGGCAGCTTTCCCTGGGGCTCGCCACGAGTCCACAACAGGGCGCTGGCAGTGGGTTTGACAGATTGTGGGGTGCTAAACGCCTGTGATGATTTTAAAAATATTTAACAGTTGACTGCATGATTCTGCCCACTCGGGGGACATTTGGGGACCCCAGGAGTGGGGCTGAGAAAAGTGGCTATTTATGAGCGTGTTAGGTTGAGCGGTGCGAAGTCGCCAGTGCTCACCCAATCGCATGGGCACCAGCCTAATACGCAGACGGTCGGCGGGCTAACCCTCTGCGTCCGGTGAATGGCACCCACTCGGGGCCCTGGGCGTGTTATCTGTCCATCCCCATATCCCCCTTCCCCTCTCTCTCCAGCTGTTCGCTGTCCGGCCCCTGTTTCCTTTGAGAATGGCATGTACACCCCAAGACTGGGGTCCCACCCTGTGGGCGGCAACCTGAGCTTCCAGTGTGAGGATGGCTTCGTGCTGCGGGGCTCCCCGGTACGGCAGTGCCGCCCCAACGGCATGTGGGATGGGGAGACGGCTGTGTGTGACAACGGCGGTGAGTGTCCTGACTGCTGGCTGCGTGGGGCTGGGGACTTCCAGCAGCCCTGCGGCCAGTGTGCGTGCAGGGAGCCTCCGTGGAGTAAGGGGCCTGGTGTTCCTAGTGTCAGAATAACATTCCTGGGTTTGGGTAAACTGAGATCGACAGGTCGCACATCAGGCCTGCAGGAGCCTGGGTCAAGGCAGTTGGTTCTAAGCTTCAGATCCAACATAAAGGCCCACACACTGTGCAGCTTTTTCAAAGCCTCAAAGCAAGACTTGTGTTCAGGACCCATGGGCCTGCAGGGCAGACGGCCGGTGAGAGGGCGGCGCGTAAGTGCCTTGCCTCTGGAGCCCGGCTGGGTGCCACGCCTGCCTCTGACCTTGACAGAGTTTGGGCAGGTTGTTTGTCCTCTCTTTGTCTGTTTTCACATCTGTGAAATGGGGGTGGTAAGGGTGCGACTATATGAAAACGGGCATGGAGAGGTTAAATGGGTTGTCATGTGGATGAAGTGAGGGATGTTAGTGAGCCTAGAACAGGGCTTGGGATCTGAGAAGGGCCACATACACTTTGTCATGGTTGCGACTGTGCTGGTGAGTGGTGAGGGGCTCGGCCCGGCAATGTGGGGCTCCCCGGGTTCCCTGGAGCCTCATTTGTCTGCAGGTTTGGGAGCTTCCTGGGTCCTGGTTCTGAGCACATAGTCCTGAGGACACAGAGTCCGTGAAGTGGCAGGACCCTTCCCTCCCTGGTGGCCCAGCTGTTGGCTCCCTTGCTCATGCCCTTGATGCCGACAAGTAGCCATTTATTTGAACATAAATAAAATCGTTTTGAATATTGAGGTAGAATCTACCTGCAGTAAAGTCTACAGATCTTATGTATTTAGCTTGAACTTGCACACGTGTCCACCCATGTAACCACCACCGGAGAGAGAACACATCCAGCAGCGCGGGAGGCCCCCGCCCCTCTGCAAGGTGCCCAGCCTTCTGACTTCGGTGTCCCTGGGATGGTTCAGCTGGTTCTTACCCCCGTACAAACGGGACCATGCAGAGTGTGAGCTTCTTCGTCTTCCCTCACCCGACACTGTCCGGAAGGCTCATCCTCCTCGTCCTGTGTGTTGCGATTTATTTTTATTGCTGTGTATTTCCATTACATGAGTACGTTATGATCTATTTCACCATTCTGTTGGTGGGCACTGGGGTTACTTCCAGTGTGGGCTATGATGAGTGAGCTCTGTGAGCGCTCCTGGGTGACTTCCATGCACTTGTTTCTCTCGAGCGGGTTATCTGGGAGTGGAACTGGGGACCTGGTGGGCACGCTCGCTTTCGGGGAGGCCGGCAGGCAGTCCTGCCCGCACCCCGTGATGTAGCCAAGTTCAGTGGGCTCACGTGTCCGACACTTGGAATTCCCCATCTCTCTTTTTTTTAATCCTCACCCGAGGACATTTTTTCCATTTTTTTTGTTCATATAGGGTAGGAGGGAGAGAGAGGGAGAGGGAGAGGGAGAGGGAGAGGGAGAGGGAGAGGGAGAGGGAGAGAGAGAGAGAGAGAGAGAGAGAGAGAGAGAAACATCGATGTGAAAGGGACACATCGAGTGGCTGCCACCCGCACAACCCAACCAGGGCCGGGGACAAACTGCAACCGAGGTACATGCCCTTAGCGGGAACCGAACCCGGGTCTCTCTGGACCACGGGCCGACACTCTAACTGCTGAGCCAAACCAGCCAGGGCATCTTTTTATTAAATTTTTATTTATTGATTTTAAAAGAGAGAGAAACAGACATCGATGTGTTGTTCCACTTATTTATGCATTCATTGGTTGATTCTTGTATGTGCCCTGACCAGGGATTGAACCCGAAACCTTGACGCTCTAACCAACTGAGCTACCCAGCCAGGCCTGAGTGGCCCATTGTTTTAGTTTTGGCCATGCTGACGGGTGTGTAGTGATGACTCATTGTGGTTCAGGAAGTGCCAATGTCCTCTCTGGAGATGGCTTCTCTGCTGGCGTCTGCCCAGGTCTGGGATGGATGCAGGCTGAGTCCCTGGGCTGGGCCTGGGATGTTTGAACTGGCGACCGAGGCCACTGAGCTCTGAGCACTTGACCCTCCTTAAGGTGTTCTGTCTACACCCGGGGGGACCAAGGAGCCTGCAGAGGCTCTGGGGGGCCGGGGCGGAGGAAGAGCTGGAGGGACAGGGCAGGCGAGCAGGGCCAGGGCTTGAGGGGTGGCCCGCTCACCTCCATCTCCTGTGTTCACTTGCAGCTGGCCACTGCCCCAACCCGGGCATCTCAGTGGGCTCGGTGCGGACGGGGTCCCGATTTGGCCATGGGGACAAGGTCAGCTACCGCTGCTCCTCGAGTCTGGTGCTGACAGGGTCTGCGGTGCGGGAGTGCCAGGGCAGCGGCGTCTGGAGCGGGACGGAGCCCATCTGCCGCCGTGAGTACTGCCCTGACCCTCCTGAGACTCCTGGGCACCAGCCCCCGCCTCGGCTCACCCCGTGGCTCTTCCCACAGAACCCTACTCTTACGACTTTCCTGAGGATGTGTCCCCTGCCCTGGGCACCTCTCTGTCCCACCTGCTTGGATCCACCAACCCCACACAGAAGAGGAAGGGTGAGTGTTTGTGGCAGGACCGCAGGTCGCTGGGCAGGCTTCCTGGAGGCTCGGCCTCTGGTGGGCTCAGCAGGATGGTGCTGACTGGAGGGAGGCAGGGAGGCCTGAGCCCCTTGGCAAGAGAGCATGTCGGAGGTGGAAACCTGACCCTCCCCTTCCACATTTCTCCCAGAAAGTGTGGGCCGAAAAATCCAAATCCAGCGATCTGGTCACCTGAACCTCTACCTGCTCCTGGATGCCTCTCAGAGCGTGAAGGAAGAAGACTTCCGTATCTTCAAGGACAGCGCCACCCTCATGGTGGACAGGGTCAGAAAACTGAAGTCTGGGCACCGGGCAGGCCTTCCTGCACCCACTGTCTCTCTGTTTCCTTCCCTTGTTCAGAATCCCCCTCACAGCCCATAGACTATGCTCTGCAGGCATCATGGATTCAGTTCATAGATCACATCTTTTATTTCACAGACACCTACGATACAGCAGGCACCGTGCTGGGTGCTGGGTGCTGGGGACGCCAAAGATGAACAGCACTGAGTTCTCCACAGAGGGGTACACAATATAGTCCATTAGGGATGGCAGAAAAATACCGGTATCCCTGTTGAATAATTTGAACTTAAATGAAATCAATATTAACCAATGTTAATATTTAATAATTTGAAAACATTTTAATATTTTCGTGTGTTTATAATGATACACTTTATAAATATGAGTATAGTTTACAAGTATATATACCTTTATCGGGGTATGTGCTCAAAATGTCCTTACTGATGAGATGCATGAACAGAAGAGTTTGGAAGCCATGATTTAAATTCAATGACCACATTTTCCTTGGTACTTATGCTTTTCACAATAGTTTATGTGCATATATGTTTTTCCTCCCAGCTACATTTTAAAGGAGATTTCTGTGTTCCTTAAGTCATTTACTAAACCATGAGGCTGCAAAATATGATCATTGGGTGCCTCAGAGTTGCACAAGCAAGTTCAAATCCTACCTCCACCTCTTATCAGTGGTGAGACCTGGGGCAAGGTAACAAAACCTCAATGTCCTTGTCTGTAAAATAGGGACCCTCATGCTCCCCTCAGAGTTGCTGTGAAGATTAAATGAGGCGCTGGCCCGGTAGTTCAGTTGGCTGGAGCATCGCCCCGATGCACCAAGGACCCCACTCAGGGCACACAGAAGTCAAGCAATGAATGAATAAATGGGTGGAACAACACAACAGTTTCCCTCTCTCTTTCTACCTTCTTCTCTCTCTTTCTCTCTCAAATCAATAAATACAAAAAGAAAAAGATCGAATGAGGAACGAGCCTGTAAAAGAGAGTAGATGGTCAACAAATGTCAGTTTCTGTAGTTCTTCCAAGTAACAGTTTCTTAGTGTCTACGCATAGACTTGCCTTTGCCAGTCCGAGCTCTCAGCCTCTTCCGGGGCCCTTTGCTTGCTCTCTTACCAGCAAGCCTTTGGCTTTGGGGCCTCTGACACCACCTCTCACCCCCTTCACAGATCTTCAGCTTTGAGATCAATGTGAGTGTTGCCATCATCACCTTTGCATCAAAGCCCAAAGTAATCCTGTCTGTCCTGCACGATCATTCCCGGGATGTGACCGAGGTGATCTATCGTCTGGACAATATCAACTATAAAGGTCTGGGTTCATCAAATGAAGGGATGGGAGGGGAAGGGGATGAGACAGATCTGGACGAGTGGACCTCTTGGTGGCATCAAGTCTCAGGGCTCCGGCTCTGGTTCCTCGGGTTTCCAAGTCAGGTCCCAGGTGCCCAGCTCCCGCCAGCTCCTGCCTTCCTCTAAGGTGCTGCTCACCCAGTGCGTTGTGCAGGTCTCGCTCCTCACGGTCTGATTGTCGTGGCTCAGCACTGTAGTCTCCCATGTCATGGTAAACCACCTGGGGGTAGGCAGCAGGTGCAAACACAGCCCAATGTCTTTGGAAACCCCATCTTTGCATCTGGGGACTTTAGGGTGGCCTTGTGGAGTTATGCAATGAGCACTTCTCAGGGGAATGGCTCTTTTTTTAAAATCCTCATCTGAAGATATTTTCCCATTGATTTATAGAGAGAGTGGAAGGGAGGAGAGTGGGGAGGGAGAGAAACATTGATATGAGAGAGACATAGCGATTGGTTGCCTCCTGCATGTGCTCCAACCGGGGGTGGGGTGGGGATTGAACCTGTAACCCTTGACTGGTACATGCCCTTGACTGGGAATCAAACCTGCGACAGTTTGGTCCATGGGCTGGTGCTCTAACCACCGAGAACACTGGCCAGGGCGACGAATGGCTTTTAATGCCTGAACAGGCAATGATGCCAAATCTCTACCTGGATATCCAAGGTCTGAGTCTATCCAGCCAGTTGGTAATTTCACTTCCAGTGGTTGGGGAATTAGTGACTCCCTCCTCCCTTCCTCTTTACATATTCCAGACCATGAAAATGGAACAGGGACCAACATCTATGAGGCCCTAAACAGTGTCTATATCATGATGAATAACCAAATGCAACAGCGGGGCATGAGCATGACGACCTGGAACGGCATCCGGCACGCCATCCTCCTCCTGACTGATGGTGAGTGTCCGTCTCTGACTGGGGCCGGCACAGTGGGAGGGGCGTCGCGGTGGGGTTGGGACACCTGCATCTTGGTGTTCCCTGGCACTCTGGGCCTCCATGTCTTACTTTTAAAGTAGAAATAGTGTTAACAATAGAAATAGTGTTGAAGGCAATGATGGAAACAATGATGAAAATAATAGCTGCTTTCCTTTCCTTACACAAGTGTATGGAGGGACATTTCAGCAGTTTGTGTAAAAGGTGGAGGGGCAACGCGCAGTGGATTCGGCCGTCATTGAGCTCTTGGTTTTGTCCACATTGCGTCGCCCTTCAGAACTGTGTTCTTGTCTGTAGAATGAGGATACGCACGCTTCCTGGGTTTCATGAGAATTAAATGAGATAAAGTAAATGAAACTCCTGGCCTAGTGCCTGAAATACAGAGAATTTTAGTAAAACTCAGACAGGAAGTGTAGGTGTTGAGGTTCTTGGGATGAATACCTCCCTAGTCCTCCGTGCTGTGAGGAATCCTGATATATCCACCCAGATGAACAATTCTTTTCCCTCTGTTCTAGGAAAGTCCAACATGGGGGGCTCTCCCAAGCCAGCTGTGGACAATATCAAAGAAATCTTGAACATCAACCAGACGAGGAATGACTACCTGGGTGAGCCTCCACCCCCCCCCATCTGTATGCCCCTGCAGGGGCGCAAGGCCCGTAGCCAGGGTTCCAGCACCTTGGCTTTCTTTCCTTGGAGAACGGCCGCCCTGCGGTGTCACTCTGTCAGGTCGCAGAGCCTGGACTCACACTGCCACGCCTTCATCCTCCGTGGGCTGTGCTGTGAGTAGTTCCCTCACTGTAAGGGGGCCTCGTAGGCCGCGAGGGCCAAGTGCTCAGACCTTGCCTGGTTCAGAGAAGCACAGGGTGTGCTAGCAGCCGTCATCTTTCCCGTCACACCCCTCCGTCCACCATTTTGTGTTCGTGACGCCCCCCAGGAGGAAAGCACTGGGTGCTGCAGGGACTGTCCCCGCACTTTCCCTGGAACAGCACAGATAAGTAACTGAAGCGTTGGCAGCTGCAAACTCCAAAGGAATGGTTCCTCAGGTTCGGACTGAATGCAAATGCGCTGACCTTCGACCAAAAAAGAACTTCAGAGAAAAGCGCTCCAGATAAGGGAAGGCAGCTGGTCTCCAGCCCCAGGGTTGACTGCCCCACCCCACCATCCGTGGAAAGCAGATTCTTCTGTAAAACTTGGGCCCAGAAAATGCAGAGCCCAAACCCCACACCCTCACTCCTTAGCATCATTGGGCCAGGTTGAAATGCTCAAAAACACTTTATTAAAAAGAAGCAGAAACAGGCCCTGGCCGGTTTGGCTCAGCGGTTAGAGCATCGGCCTGTGGTCCTGAGAGACCTGGGTTCGGTTCCCGCTAAGGGCACGTACCTCGGTTGCAGTTTGTCCCCGGCCCTGGTTGGTCGTGCGGGTGGCAGCCACTCGATGTGTCCCTTTCACATCGATGTTTCCCTCTCTCTCTCTTCCTCTCTCTCCCTCCCACTCTACCTGAACAAAAAATGGAAAAATGTCCTTGGGTGAGGATAAAAAAAAAAAAAAAAAAAAAGAAGCAGAAACAGCCCAGCCAGTGTGGCTCAGTGGTTGAGCATCGACCCTGCACCAAGAGGTCACTGGTTCAATTCCTGGTCAGGGCACATGCCCAGGTTGTGGGCCTGATCCCCAGTGGGGAGCATGCAGGAGGCGGCCAGTCGATGTTCTCTCTCATTGATGTTTCTGTCTCTCTCTCCCCCTTCCTTTCTCTCTAAAAATCAATAAAAGAAAGAAAGAAAAAGAAGCGGAACGGAAGGGACACAGTCAAAGAGAACAGCAAGGGCGTGATAGGTTGCTGCCTGAGGGAGCCGCCTCCCACGGGCTGGCTGAGCACCTCACCCCTTACCCCTTACGTGCAGTGGGCCTCTGACAGCAAAGCAGGGCCAGAGGGGTGCAAAGGGCGGGAGGAGGCCGGATTCCGGCCACCATAGGGCAGTTCTGACTGGCACCCACGCTCACCCAGAGGCGGTGCCTGGATGGGCCTGGATGGTTGTGTGGGCCGGTTCTCCAGGCCCCTCTCCCAGAGCCTACATTTTACAGAGGAAGACCAGGTCCAAACTTTTGCCTCCATGCTACATTCATGAGTTCTTATTTATTCAGTCATTTTAAAGTACTTCTGGGGGTCCTGGGCTAGGCACCAGGCTAAGACAGAGCTGTGAACCAAACAGACAGCAGTGCCTGCTCCATGGGGATGTCCCTCTGTATCAGTCTGCAAGGGCTGGTGCAACAAATTATGCAAACTTGGGTGGCTTAAAACAACCAAAATTCATTCTCTCTCGTTCAAGAGGCTAGAAGTCCAAAACCAAGGTGTCTGCAGAGCTGTGCTCCTTCTGGAGGCTCTGGGAAGGACCCTTCCTCTCTCTCCCAGCTCTGGCCGCCCAGCGCCCTTGGCTCGTGGCAGGACAAGCCGGTCTCTGCCTCTGTCTTCACGCCCTCCTCCTGCAGATCATCCCTGTGTCGCCATGTAGCGTCCTCCCTGTGGTGAGGACAGCAGACAGCAGATCAGGGTCCACTCTGATCCAGTGTGACCTCACCTTAACTCGGTCACATCTGTAAAGACCCTATTTCCAAATAAGGTCACGTTTGCCCTGGCCCGTGTGGCTCAGCAGTTGGAGCGTCGGTCTGTGGACCAGAGAGACCCGGCTTCAGTTCCCTCTAGGGGAATGTACCAAAAACAAACAAATAAGGTCACATTCACAGGTACCAGGGGTTAGGATTTGCACACATCCTTTTGGGGGACACAGTTCTACCCGCTGTGGGCATTAAACAAAAGGCATGAGGAATCCGTGGCGCAGCGGGTCGTGACATATATGAAAGTGGAAACGAAGCAGGCCGGAAATGGAGGTGTTTGGGGCACTGTGGTTTCAGACAACGAGGCCAGGGAAGAGCGTGCTGAGATAGTGATGTTTGAGTCGAGACTTAAAACGGTAAGAAAGTGAGCCATGTGGGGACTGGGGAGGAGCGGACGAGGCAGAGCGTGCCCACGGATTGGGGAGCTTCACGGAGGCTGTGTGCCTGGAAGAGAGCAAGGGGTGAGCAGTGGGAGAAAACAAAGTCAGATGGTATGGGGTGGAGGTGGGGCTCATGAAGAGCTTTATTTTATTATTATTTTTTTTATCCTCACCCGAGGACATTTTTTGTTCAGATAGAGTAGGAGGGAGAGAGAGGAAAAGAGAGAAACATCGATGTGAAAGGGACACATCGAGTGGCTGCCACCCGCACGACCAACAAGGGCCGGGGACAAACTGCAACCGAGGTACGTGCCCTTAGCGGGAACCGAACCGGGTCTCTCTGGACCGCAGGCTGACTCTCTAACTGCTGAGCAAACCGGCCAGGATTCATGTAGGGCTTTAAATACAGTGAACTCTAAATACAGCCTCCTGTCTCGCGGGTAGTCCCCAGCCACAAGATTCTGGTGATTTCCTTCTCTCCATCAGACATCTATGCCATTGGGGTGGGCAAGCTGGATGTGGACTGGAGAGAACTGAATGAGCTGGGGTCCAAGAAGGATGGCGAGAGGCATGCCTTCATTCTGCAGGACACGAAGGCTCTGTACCAGGTCTTTGAGCACATGCTGGGTGAGTGAGCTTTGTTTGCCCTCCCGGTGAGGAGCCAGCCAGGGCTCGTGCCCCTGACCTGCCTCCTTCCCCATCTATTCCTCACACCCACAGATGTCTCCCAGCTCGTAGACACCATATGTGGGGTGGGGAACATGTCAGCTAATGCCTCTGTCCAGGAGAGGACACCCTGGCATGTCACTATCAAGGTACCGGGAAGGAGGGATGGGCTTGGATCCTAGAGGTGAAAGCGGCCCTGAGGCAGAAAACCACAGTCCCTGAAGATCACCTGTTCCCTTGCAGCCCAAGAGCCGGGACACCTGCCGGGGGGCCCTCATCTCAGACCAGTGGGTCCTGACAGCTGCTCACTGCTTCCACCACGCGGACAAGGACTATTCCCTGTGGAGGGTCACTGTGGGTAAGGCAGGGCCCCCACAGGCTCCCGACCCCACGGCTAGAGCTCCCACCCCTTGTCCCTAGCCTCTGCCCCTTCAGGAATCCTGGCCCAGCCTCATCTGCCATGTTGTTCCCAGGGGACCCCCAATCCCATTTGGGCAAAGAGTTTGAGGTTGAGAAGGCAGTGATCTCCGCCAGCTTTGATGTCCATGCCAAGAAGCACCGAGGCATCCCGGAGTTCTATGGTGATGACATTGCCCTGCTGAAGCTGGCCCAGAGAGTGAAGATGTCCACCCATGCCAGGTGCCGGCATTGGTGGTAGAGCACTCTGGCAGCCCTGGGAGGAGGGGGCACCAAGGACAGGCCTGTGTGACCTCTACCATTCTCCCCAGGCCCATCTGCCTTCCCTGCACAGTAGGAGCCAATCTGGCTCTGCGGAGACCCCCAGGCAGCACCTGCCGAGACCACGGTGAGTGCTGGGGCTTCAGGTGTGTGAGGAGCTGGGACCAGGGCGTGGGGGTAATGACAGGGGCTGTGCTCCAGCCCCCAAGTCAGAAGACTGGATGCTGGGTTAAGGGATCAGCACGAACCTCCCCTTCTCCTTGACTGCAGAGAGCGAACTTCTGAACAAACTGAGCGTTCCTGCTCACTTTGTGGCCTTTAATGGGGACAAACTGAACATTAACCTCAAGACAGGGACGGAGGTGAGGGTATCAGGTCTGGGATGCTGTCGGGGGATGGGGTTCCCCTGGGCATCACCCATAATGCTTCTGTCTCCCCCAGCTCTGGCTGCTTTCTCCATCTGACCCCTCCTCACCCCAGGTCTAGCTGGACTTTCAGGTAACCCTGGGCCTGCTCATTCCACCTTCTTTATACTCCTGCTGTAGTGGGCAAGATGTACTGAGGTCGTCTCCCAAGACAAAACCACATTCCCCAACTTGACAGATGTCAGAGAGGTGGTGACAGACCAGTTCCTGTGCAGTGGGATGGACAATGATGACAATCCCTGCAAGGGTGAGTGGCTCCCACCCCCCACCCCGGAGCTTGGATTCTTGAGGGGAGGCTAGTGTGCGTGGCGGAGTGTGGGGAGCAAGGCGAGAGTCAGGACGACAGTCTCCTATGCCTCGTCTCTGCAGGAGAGTCTGGGGGAGCAGTTTTCCTTGAGCGGAGATTCCGGTTTTTTCAGGTGAGGAGAGAAGGGAGAAGCTCGCAGGACTGTGGTTATAGGATCTTGGCCTGCGGGGTGACAAGGGAGGCTGGGGCTTGGACCTGGGGCTGAGGCTGCCTCCTGTCTCATTCTTTCTTCCAGGTGGGCCTGGTGAGCTGGGGTCTCTACAACCCCTGCAGCAGATCTGAGGAAAAACCCCGCAGGAGAACCCCCAGCGGCAAGGTCGCTCGGGATTTCCACCTCAGTCTCTTCCGCCTGCAGCCCTGGCTGAGGCAGCACCTGGAGGGTGTCTTGACCTTTTTGCCCCTTTAATTATGCCCACTGACCCTGGGCTGCCCTGCAGGCCCTGCCATTGCTGCCATGCTCCCCCTCTGAAGTCCTGCCTCAGACCCTGTGACCGTCCACACGCCTCGCCCTGAAGGAGCCCAGCTCCCCCTCGGCTTTTCGGAACTCACTCTCCTTTCACTTTCACGTGGAACTTCCCAGTTGTGAAATTAATAAAAATCAGTGATTTCCACATCTGTCTGTGCCTCTGCTTGGGGGGTGGGGAAGGCAGGAGTGATTCCAGGAACCGCAGGAGGCAGGTCAGAGACCCTGCTGGACAAACAGGGACTCTGCTCCATACCAGCCAACAGGGGAGTCGGCTGGGGCCTTATTTCTGGTCCCTAAGGGGGCAGTCGGGGGTCTCTGGGGAGGAACTGTGGCTGAGAGGGGCTGTTGAAGGGGAGAGTCCTGGACCCTGGGCAGCAAAGGGTGAGTCTTGTGCAGTTTCCTTGACAGGCAGCACAGTGGGGCCCTCCCTCTTGGAATTCCGGAAAGTGATGTGGGCAGGGCAGGCAGGGTGAGCGCAGGTGCCAGCCCTTCGATTGCATAAAAGGCTGGAGGTTGTTGGGGGGCAGGGGAAGGTCTGCAGGTTCAGCTTGGACACAGCAGACGGACATGCAGAACAAGCTGGGAAAGGTCGTCCTACCTCCAGCCCTAGTCTCTCTCCTGCCTTCCATGGCCACATGGAGCAATCCCAGGCCCTGGCTCTGCCTCATACCCTTGGTCCTGGGCCTCTTGTCTGGAGGTAAGCTAGGGTCACTGGCCCCGCTCTTGCTACCCCCCCCCCATCTCTCCTTGGCCTTCATCAGCCTGTCTTCTTAGGTGTGAGCACGTCGCCATTGCCTGTGGCTGAGCCCCAAAGCTCCTGCTCTCTGCAGGGAGTAGAGATCAAAGGTGGCTCCTTCCGGCTGCTCAGGGATGGCCAGGCATTGGAGTACATTTGCCCCTCTGGCTTCTACCCGTACCCTGTGCAGGTTCGCACCTGCAGATCCACAGGGTCCTGGAGCACCCTGCAGACCGGAGACCAAAAAACCGTCAAGAAGGCAGAATGCAGAGGTTAGTGGGCAGTGACGGTGGGCATGGGCCAGCAGGTCGGAGCAGGTGGCGGTTGAGGTCCACACTAGCATGAGATTAGAGTGTATTGAGACCAGGCAGGCTGACAAGGTGGGCTGAGCAAGTGTAGGAGCTGTTTGGGGTTGAGGTAGGCAGGAGGACGGAGGGAGGACGGAGAGCCAGCCTTTGCTCACCATCTACCCAGGACCAGGAATGGGAGAGGAGCAGTGGACTGCCCATGGGTTGAGGGACCCTCCAGGGGTCGAGGGTAGACGCTGCCCCTGTGGGACCGAGAAGGTACTTTTTCTGTGACAGGGACCTTGAGACCAGGAGGGATACTCTAAAAGATAGCTTTTCCCTCTCAGTAACTTCTGCCTGTCCCTCTTTCCCAAAGCAATTCGTTGCCCAAGACCACAGAACTTTGAGAATGGGGAGTACTGGCCCCGGGCCCCCTACTACAATCTGAGTGATGAGATCTCTTTCCACTGTTACGATGGTTACACTCTCCGGGGCTCTGCCAACCGCAGCTGCCAAGTGACTGGTCGGTGGGATGGGCAAACGGCAATCTGTGACAACGGAGGTGAGAAGCATCGCCTTCCCCCAAGATGGTAGCCTGTCCCTGGCCATGCTGGAGCCTGAGGAACTGGCACCATAGCTCCTGGCTCTGGCTTTTCCTCGGGGCCTCTGGCTTTCGCCCTCACCTTCTTGCCTCGTGCCTCTGCAGCGGGGTACTGCCCCAACCCAGGCATCCCCATTGGCACAAGGAAGGTGGGCACCCAGTACCGCCTTGAAGACAGTGTCACCTACCACTGCAGCCGGGGACTCACCCTGCGTGGCTCCCAGCAGCGAACGTGCCAGGAAGGTGGCTCTTGGAGTGGAACGGAGCCTTCTTGCCAAGGTGACCCTTGACCCAAGCCCGCAGGTCAGGTCTTGCTCTCTCATCCTCAAGTCCCCAAACCAGGGCACAAGTCTTCTTCCCCTCTCCCCACCCAGCCCTTTCACTTCTAAACCTCCCTGTAGAAATTCCTTCTGAGTCCTTCTCACTCTGGAAAACCACCATCCCGTCTTTCTGGTCACTGTGACCCTGAACCTCCCAGACATTTGATCTGATTTCTGACCTCTCCTAGACTCTTTCATGTACGATACCCCTGGGGAGGTGGCCGAAGCCTTCCTGTCTTCCCTGACAGAGACTATAGAAGGAGTCGATGCTGAGGATGGGCACACCCCAGGTTTGAAGGCAGAGCGGGAGGTGGGGCAGGGAATTGGGAGGAGGGCAGGAGAACCATGCATGCTGGAGCCTGAGTGTCTCTGGTGGCACCAGGGGAACAACAGAAGAGGAAGATTGTCCTGGACCCCTCGGGCTCCATGAACATCTACCTGGTGCTGGATGGATCAGACAGCGTTGGGGAGCACAATTTCACGGGAGCCAAGAACTGCCTCAAAGCCTTCATTGAGAAGGTGGGCCCCCTCTCCTTAAATGTGGAGACCCAGCATGGATCTCACTGCCCTGACAGGATTAGCTTCCTGGTGCTCCCAGTCCCTCTGAGCCACAGGGTTCCAGAAAAGCCTCAGGTCCTATTCTGTCCTCCTTCCCCTTGATTTGAACCTTTAACCAAGTCTCCCCTGTGAACAAGAGTGGCCAGTCAGCCCTCCTACCATGATCTTTCCTGTCCCAGCAAAGTATTCTACTTGCAATGCCATTACTCTTTGCTTCCCCCAGGTGGCAAGTTATGGGGTAAAGCCAAAATATGGTCTAGTGACATATGCCACAGACACCAACGTTTTGATCAAAGTGTCCCAAGCAGAGAGCAGCAATGCAGCCTGGGTCACAGAGCAGCTCAACAAAATCAACTATGAAGGTCAGAAGTCAGGGATGGGAGTGGTGGGAAGTTCACTTTGCAGTCAGAGAGGTCGTTTCAGGGATGTTGCAAGACCACATGGAGGGCGGGAGGACCACTTTGTAGTGCATGGTTAGACAGCAGGGTCAATGGGGAACAGAGGTTGGTGGGAACCTGTCAGGGGCTGAGAGGGTCACTTTGCAGTCAAAGGGAAGTCAGTGGGGTGACAACTAAAAAAGTTGAAAAGCCCTGGCTGGTTTGGCTCAGCGGTTGGAGCGTCGGCCTGTGGACCAGAGAGTCCCGTGTTCGGTTCCTGCCAGGGGCACGTAGCAAAAAAAAAAAAAAAGTCAGAAAACGTGGGATCTGTTGCTGACAGGCCTCTGGGGTTCAAGGATGGCTTGGAAGACCAGTGAGGTGATGATCTGTTTCCTTCCCTCAGATCACAAGTTGAAGACTGGCACTAACACCAAGAAGGCCCTCCTGGCGGTTTACAACATGATGAGCTGGGCAGGGAACACCCCCCCTGAGGGCTGGAACCGCACCCGCCATGTCATCATTCTGATGACTGATGGTCAGAGGGCCCTTTCCCGTCCACCCCATCCCCACCAGTGTGTGGCCCTTCATCCACATGTAACTGAATTGTCGGGGCCCTGAGCAGCAATGGGCCTTAACCATGTTCTTTTCTGTGACACTTCACAAGGAGGGGCTCTCCGTGATGTCACTTCCATCCCCTTCCCAACCTACTCACCCAGCCACGTGTCACTATTTCTAGCCAGTTTGTAGTCCTTGACCCTCTTGCTTGCCTCCCACCCTCAGTGTCTCTCTTGTAGGCTTACACAACATGGGTGGAGACCCAGTGTCTGTCGTTCATGACATTCGGGCCTTGCTGGATATTGGTAGGGATCGCAAAAACCCAAGGGAAGACTATCTGGGTGAGTTTCATTGCCCAGGGCCCAACGCCTTGCTTTCTCAGCCCCTGCTCCCCCAGGGCCTGGACCCTCACCCTCCTTTTCTCCCTCAGACATCTATGTGTTTGGGGTTGGGCCTATGGTGAAAGAAGACAACATCAATGCTTTGGCTTCCAAGAAAGATAAAGAGAAACATGTGTTCAAAGTCAAGGACATGGAAGACCTGGAGAATGTTTTCATGCATATGCTTGGTAGGAAGATATCAGAAGGGTGTAAGATGGTCAGCAAACAGCTCTCCCTGAGTCCCCAAAGTCATTCATCTTTCCTCTCCTCCCAAAGCCCTGACAGTCTGGAAGGCCTCTCTTTCCTTCTACTGTAGTGTCATTGTTTCCTGGCACTGTCCACTTCCTGATCTTAGAACCACAGAGCTCCCAATGACATCAGAGATCTTTCTCAAGTTCCTTGTTTACAGATGTGGGAGTTGAGGCCAAGAAATGTCAAGGGTCAGCAAGCTCGCAAGAGTTGGGTCTGAAACCAGCCATTTCTGATCTCTTAGTCTCAAATTCTTTTCACTGTGCCAGTGACTTCTTGTCTTCCAACATAAGTAGACAAATGCCCCTGCCTTTCTTTTCTCCTAAAGGGCCTTGGCTCCCCATGGATGTATAGGTGTCTGTCTCCAAAAGGTGCTATTTGGGGTGAAGCATTCTACCTTCTAGCACATTTTCTTTTCTTGCCAGATGAATCCCGGGCTCTGGGTCTGTGTGGCATGACTTGGGAACACAAGAAAGGTACTGACTACCACAAACAACCATGGCAGGCCAAGATCTCAGTCCCTGTAAGCATGACGTCCTGGTGGTAGGGACTTGTGGGGTGAAGTCAGGGTGAAATGGGGGTAGGGCAAGGGCGGTGTTCATGTTAGACTGTGATGTTTGTGAAAGCCCAGTTCCCTCTCTGCCATTGTCCCCAGCGCCCTCCAAAGGGGTTCGAGAGATGCATGGGGGCTGTGGTGTCCAATTACTTTGTGCTGACCGCAGCACACTGTTTCACACTGGAGGACCAGGCACACTCAATCAAGGTCGACGTGGGTAAGGATGACACAATGAATCAATTCTGAGCTCGCCCTCTGGCTAACTCCTCCCACTTGAAGAGCTCAGTCCACTCACCTTCAACATAGCCCCTTCCTCCCTACACGGAACCAGTCAGGGATGAAGTGGGGCCAGAGGAAGGAGGCTGCCCACAGAGAAGTGGGTGGTCCTGAGGTACCAACTCTCCTCTGAACTTAGGAGGGATGAAGAACTTGGACGTGGAATACTTCCTAACTCACCCCAAGTACAACATCAATGGGAAAAAAGCAGAAGGAATTCCTGAATTTTACGACTATGATGTGGCCCTGATCAAGCTCCAGAAGAAGCTGACATACAGCGACACTCTCAGGTCAGACACCTGGCTCCCTGAGCAAAGCCTGCAGGTGGGGGTAGAGGACGGGGCAGTGCAGTGGGCCATTCCTGTTTCCCCATCTCTCCGTAACAGGCCCATCTGTCTCCCTTGCACTGAGGGGACAAATCAAGCTTTGAGGCTCCCACTGTCAACCACTTGCCAACAACAGAGTAAGACATGTTCTGGGAGAGGAGCACTAGGGCGAGAGTCCCAGAGACAAGTGGGGCCTGAGCCATCTCGCAGGGAGGGCTGGAGGACACCTGCTGAGACGGTGGGGAGGGAGCGTGAAATGACCCTCCCCGTCCGTCTGCCCAGTGGAAGAGCTGCTCCCTGCGAAGGACATCAAAGCTCTGTTTGTGTCTGAGCTGGTCAAGGATAAAAAGCTAGTTCGGAAGGAGGTCTACATCAAGAATGGGGACAAGGTGAGAAATGTGGCAGCCCCAGGAGGTCCTCAGCCCCTCTTCCCCGTCTGCAGGCCTCGTTCACCCCTCTTTCCATGCTTCCCACCTCACCTATAGAAAGCCGCGTGTGAGAGGGATGCTCGAAAGGCCCCCGGCTATGATAAAGTCAAGGACATCTCTGAGGTGGTCACCCCCAGGTTCCTTTGCACTGGAGGCGTGAATCCCTACGCTGACCCCAACACTTGCAAAGGTGAGAAAAAGCTCTTTCGTAGAGCTGCAAGTTCCTGGGGCCTAAGTTTCCCTACAGCTTCTCCTCCCTACAGGTGATTCTGGTGGTCCCCTGATTATTCACAAGAGGAGTCGCTTCATTCAAGTAAGTCTCCCCTTTCCTAACTGTGGGGAGATACCAAAGCAAGAAAGGTCAACAGATGTGGCTAGACAGGGGAGAGCAGAGCCTGCTTCACCTCAGAACCTTTCCCTGAACTGGCTGGCTCAGGACCACGTGTCTGGCGCGGGTGGTGCGGAGGACAAGACCGAGCTGGGTCCCAGTCTAGTTCTAGGTCAGTGCAGAGGCACTCAGCAGCACTTGTTTCCTGGGAAGAGGAAGGAATTCTACGACATGACCCATGACGCCTCTCCCTCTCCAGGTTGGTGTGATCAGCTGGGGTGTAGTGGACGTCTGCAAGAACGGGCCGAAGCACCAGATACCTGCTCACGCCCGAGACTTTCACATCAACCTCTTCCAAGTGCTACCCTGGCTCAAGGACAAACTCCAAGATGAGGATCTGGGTTTTCTCTAAGGGGGTTTCTTGCTGGAAAGGGGCATGAGATCAAATTAAAACAGCTGCGACAATAGCTGTGTTCGAGCTCCTTTTGTGTAAGGGAGTGGGGGGGGGGTGCACACTGCCACCTTGTCACAAATGAGATGGAGCCCAACAGCCGTTTTTAAAGGCTCAACTCAATCCCAAGTGCTGAAAAACCAGAGGCTGAGGGAGATGTGTGAGCTTCCACCTCAGTGTTTTACTGAGACCAGTGTTGGGGCAGACGAGGCACAAGAAATCCAGCTCTGCAACCTAGAAGCCATCCACAAGGTTTTCATTGTAATCATCACTGTAGACAATCTCGGTCCTTTTGTCCCGGTGACAACCCTTAGGACTGTTCTGGACAGCTAGGGAGGGAGGAAAGGATTAGTTAACGCCTGAAGGAGAGTATTGGTGAGAGCCCAGGCCCACAGTCGGGCCAGTTTCTACGCTGCCCTCTGGTGGACGGGATGGCCTGTGTCTCTTCAGCCCCTCAGGCCAGTGCCTGCCAAACCATCACCTGGGCAAGGAGTGAGAGGTATGCTGCTATCCTGACACATGGGGATACTGAAACAAATGTTTGGTTTTTAGCAAAATCCCAAATGTTATAGCTGACATAATATGAATGATGCTTACCTACTGCTTTGAGTCAGTACATCAAAAATTAAAAGTCAGAAAATCTCCATAGCCCTTTGTTGACATGTAGGTCTTTCCTTGTACCTGGAAGGCCACTCTTGCTCTGAGCCCCTTGTTCTGCCCACTCCTTTGCCGAAAAAACTATTTCAGCTAAAATGGGTTATTCACACTGAGAAATGCTACTCTTCCCATGAAAACTCACTCCAGGGCTAGCTTTGGCTCTGAGCATTCTGCCCTGAGCCTCCAGCTCTCCTTCCCCTTCCTCTTTCCCCTCTGTACCCAGCATGTCCCTCTCCTCACCCCATCTCCAAGAAGTCCATCCCTGACACTCTGGGGCTAGAGTGAACCCCCCACACCAGCTCCCACTCTCTGGCTCTCTGTACCCTGACACTGCTGATCTCACCCTCTTCTCAAAGCTGGTGTCCTCTGGTTCAATGGCCCAGGCCCCCCGGTGCAGCTCCCAGTCCTGACCCCTCCTGTCTCCTTTGCTGCATCAACTTCAGCCTAACACATCAGGAGGGCTGGGATACAAGGAACAGAGGCCTGCTTCCTACCATATTCCCTGAATATTCCCCAAGCCCAGTCCTGGGTCAATTTTTTCTCCAAGGTCGGCTTCCCCAATGATACCATTGTTTTACAGCCACCCTGAGACACAGATGACTAATCTATGTTTTCATTTCTCACCTCACGCCCGGGTTCCAGGTCCCTATTCCAAATGCTTGCTTTATAAAACCAACTATATGTCATCTCCAGATGAACAAAGCCACACGAGAAGCTCATCTTTCTCACGAACCTGACCTGCTTCCACTTCCTCCCTGTTCCAGTTATTGGAAGTTGTTTTCAAACATTTTCTCTTCTCTTTCTCCTACTTCCGACAGAGGGCCTGACCACTCTCCTTCCCATTCCCACAGCTTCCCACAAATCCAGACCTCTAGGGAACCCAGGGACATGCAGGGGAACAAAAAGAAAGGGGAGCAGTGCAGGACAGGACGAGGGAGGAAGAATCTTTTTCTTACCAAGAGAGCCCCAGACAGACTTGCCCGTGGCGGCGTCCAGCATGGGCTGTTTGCGAGCAATGCTAACTTTGAGCTGCACGGACTCTACCTGGGTCCCGTTGAGCTGGGGCAGAAAATGGGGAAACGTTACAGACAGACCAAAGGAGGATCGCCACGAGCTGCCATCCTTGGAGTGGACTGAGCGGGGACCTAAGAATATAAGGTTTCCTGTGTGAGCAGGGAGTGACTCTCTCTGCCAAGACTTCCCCCTGGCTCCCAGGACTTAGAGAAAACAGGATGGCAGGAGTGGGAGGAACAGATCTGGGAAGTCCCAACCTCAGCAACGGCCTGATCTGCTGACTCCATCTTTTCATAGGTGACGAAGGCACAGCTAGGATGAGAAAACAGGGTCAACAGAAGGATTACGGGCTCTTCTGAACCGAGCCAAACCCAGCGCTTACAGACTACTGGAGTCACGCTGGCCTCCTCCCCCAGGCCGCACACCCGTTCCTCCCAAGACTTATCATTTTGCCCCACGTCACCCTTACTTTCTGGGTGGGTCCATGGAGAGGTCAATTATGTTTCCAAAGGGAGAGAAGGCCCCACGAAGGAGGGTGGGCGTCATGTCTTCCCCATACACATAGAGAGTATTCCCCTTCCGAGGGGCCCGGCGTTCAGGGAACGAGTCTGATCCTGTGGGATCACAAGACGTACCTCTGTCACCCTCCACGTTAAGAGGCTCCTCTAGTTGGAGCCACCTAAATCCCATCTGAGGATTTCCTACCAGCCAAGCCCACTCACTGCGGAAAGGGCCTTCTCGCTCCCGGTACCGGTCTCTGTCCCGCTCCCGGTCTCTGTCTCGCTCCCGGTCTCGATCTCGGTCCTGGTCTCGATCTCGGTCCCATTCCCGGTCCCGGTCCCGATCCCGGTCCCGATCTCGGTCTCGGTCCCGTTCCCGGTCCCGATCCCGGTCTCGGTCCCGTTCCCGGTCCCGATCCCGGTCTCTGTCCCGGTTCCGTTCACGACTGCGGTCCCGGCTTCGGGGAGGGGAGACTGAGGAGCGGCCGCCACCATGTTCCTCATAGCCCCAGTCAAAGCTTCGAGGGGGGCCATCACCAGCCCCAGGGCCTTCTGCCTCTTCTCCATCTGGCCCTAGTTCCCGAAGCCGGTCACTGGAAGACACAAAGCTAGGGGTGCGCAGACAGTGAGGATCAAAGCGGGCCTTTACTTGTCTTCCTAGACCCTGCAGACTCAACACTCTCTCTGCATCCCCAGCCCCTTCCACTCCAGCCCCATACCTCCCAAGGACCAGGCAGCCCCCCACCTCTACCTACTGGGACCCAGTCCTATCTCTAACTTGCTGACCTCTCATACAGAGATTTCCTTTGGGGACGTCTGGATGACTGAAAGAAAGATCAAGTTTCAGTTAAGAGGATTCCTAGTTGCTGGCATGTGGGTCCCTCAGGGACAGAGGACTAGGAACCTTTACCTCCTGCAGATCGTCTTCGGCAGATATGCTCCTTTGGAAAGGTTGGAAAGTGGGGACTGGCCCCTTCTCAGGGTCCTGGAAGGTGGTAGAGACCTACCTCAGTGTGGGAGCAGGAGGCTGCCTAACCACAGGACAGAGGGGATTCCTCTTCCTCACTCTCTTCTCGGCTTCCACTGGCCTATCTTTCTTCTTTTAATTCTCTTGTACTTTTCTATTTGATTATGTGATATTTTAAAATAAATGACTGTAACGTACCCTTAAAGTATTTTATGTATCTAAACATTTCCTGAACCTGTTGACATTTCAGCCTGTTCATCTCCTGCGAACAACACAATCCAAGAGTGCTAACATGTGGACTGCAGCCACAGGCTGTGCAGAATGGAAAATTCAGGAGTCAGCCATTCCTTCCTTTTCAGATAAGCAACCCGAAGCTCAGAGTGGTAGACAATTTGCCCATGATTGAACAGACATTACTTTTCCCTAAACCTACCTCCATCCCAACTTGGAGGGATGCCCTCTGAAGTCAGGTGTTCCCTGAATGACCTTTCTGCTTGTACTTACTTTTAACTTCCCCTCTAGGGTTCGTGAACGTTTGAAGCCTGAGTTCTTTGTCTCGGCCTTGATGGCACTGATGGCTCCCGACTTCACCAGCTGCTTGGCCTGCTCTGTTGCGGTGGCTGTGTCCACCACAGGCTGCTCCGACAGTGCTGGGGTGGTGACGAAAAGGTGTTATGTTGGCCAGGTGTGAGAAAGGTCAGCCCCGTGCTCCCCATTTCCAATCTAGCCCTGTTTCCTGTCACTCACAGCGTTTGACACCGCCTTGGCTGGCTGTGCTGCTGCTACTTTGCTTCTTCAGAGCCAGCAGTGCCTTTTTCTGGGAACAAGAATTAGACAAGATGGGTTGGTGAGGGCCAGTCCCTGACCAGATCATTTCCCAAGGCCCTTGGGTGCATCCTTTCTCAGAGAAAGCAATATGGGTGGTGTTCCTGGAGTGGTTCATCGAGGCAGCCCTGCCTCTTACATAGGGTCCCCCAGACCATCTCCAGTGCCAGTGACGCCTACGTTATCCAAACCATGGGATCTAGAGGCTTTCCAGAGTTTCATATTTTTGAAAGTGAAGACAAAGAATTCAATCATGAACCAGAGCCCCAGATTATAAGCTCTAAGTAAGGACAAGCCTATGTGCCTTTCTTGGGGGCTTCATCCATCCATCCCCTATATATTTAACAAGAACATGCCATTCATTACTTTACAACAGGGGTGTGCAAAAGTACGAGACACAGCTCCTTCCCCGCAAACTTACAATCCGAGAAATAAAATGACTAGACTAAATTGCCAAGAATGTTTATGAGATGCAAATTGCTTGAGAGCAAGTAAAATTTTCTGATGTCAAATGGCCTTTAAACTGGACCCTGGGTATAATCTGCACAACAAAGACTGAGAAAAAGGGCAATTCAAAAAAAAGAAACTAGTGAAAAAATGCAGAGATAAGAAAGCTTTGGGAATGTGCATTTTGGGAGTAGTGAATAGTTCTGTTTTACTAAAAAGGGATGCACTTAAGGTTTTGTTCTATAGACAAACCCACTTAAGGGTTTTGAGAAAAAGGAGAGAATCTTGCATTTTCAACGGCTCATCTTAATAAGAATGAAATAGTCTGTTAAAAGAAAAACACTAATAGGAAACTTGTTTAGAGACCATTACAACAGTCTAAGTGAATGTTAGCAAAGACCTGATCTATATGGAATACACAGGAAAAAAATAAATGGGAGAAATTATTTTCAAGAAAGAATCAAGCCCTGGCCGGTTTGGCTCAGCGGTTAGAGTGTTGGCCTGCGGTCCAGAGAGACTCAGGTCTGGTTCCCGCTAAGGGCATGTACCTCGGTTGCAGTTTGTCCCCGGCCCTGGTTGGGTTGTGCGGGAGGCAGCCACTCGATGTGTCCCTTTCATGTCGATGTTTCTCTCTGTCTCTCCC
Organism: Molossus molossus; assembly: GCF_014108415.1. Lineage (NCBI taxonomy): Eukaryota > Metazoa > Chordata > Mammalia > Chiroptera > Molossidae > Molossus > Molossus molossus. The sequence goes on from NW_023425402.1 coordinate 2,935,625, forward strand.
CCTCCCATTCTATCTAAACAAAATATGGAAAAATGTCCTTGGGTGAGGATAAAAAAACAAAAAAAGAATCAAGAAGACTTGGCAAATATTTGGCTATGCAAATGGAAGTCAGAGATGAGATTTTTTTAAAAATTGATTTTAGAGAGAAAGAAACACTGATATGTTGTTCCACTTACTTATGCATTTGTTGGTTGACTCCTGTATGTGCCCTGACTGGGGACTGAACCTGCAACGTTAGTGTATAAGGATGATGCTGTAACCAACTGAGCTACCTGGCCAGGGCAGAGCTGAACTTTTTCATTCCAAACACATGGGAAGATTGAATGTGATCGGTCCACGTTTGGAAGATCATAAAGAGGGACTACATTAGAACAGGTAGGAAGATAACTTTATTTAGAATAGGTGAAAGTTACCAACAAGATACCAGATGGAACTGGAAAAACCACACTTGCGCACCACCAGCTTTTAGGTGGTAATAAAAGCCCCGGGAAAGGGAGCTAACTCGATGGCCAACCGAACAGAAAAGAGACGAGGTACACGCTGAGCGGTGCTGGTCTCTCGGCCCACAGCAGGACCCTCCATCCCCTCACTCACGGAGTGAGTCTGTGAAAGGTTGGGCCGTGCCCACACACACACCCCCTCACCTTCTTCTTCAGTTTGTTGAATTTCTTCTGCAGAGCCTCCTCCTCCTCGCTCAGTCCGGGGGGTATCACCAACATGGTGGCTCCTGGTTCAGGGGCAGGGCCCAAGACATCTGTCTCCACTGCCACCGCCCAGGGCGCACACGCCGTGCTTGTGCCCAACCCCAGCCCTCCGGGCCTGCTCACTCCCGCGGGTCGCCTCTCCCTACCCTTGCTTAAGCCAGGCTGCCGCCCCAGCCCCCGCTCGTCGGGGTCAAGCAGCATTGCTCCTCTCTACGAACCACGGACACCAGGGCCTAGGGGTACCACGTGGACCGGGGAGAACACCCCCTCCGTCGCCAAGACGATGGCACCAAAACCCCTTTTCCCCACTGGGGTCAGATGGCAACCGCGGGGTCCGAGCTGCAGAAGAGGCAGTAGAACCGCGCAGCGCTCTCAGCGCAACGGAAAAGGAAAGAAGAAAGAAAGGGCTCGGAAGAAAGGGGCGACGGGTGAGAAGCAGAGGCCCTTACCTGAGGGGGCGTCGACCCGGGCCCGCGGCCCCGCGGCTCGGAGCGATGACGTAGCGGGGGGCGGAAAACGCCGTAACCAAGGCGGCCGGAGGCGCAGGCACTTCCGCCCGGCCTTCCCGCGGTTCAGGGCAGCCGCTCGTGCACGCCTGCGGAGGGGTGTGTGGCGGAAGTCGCCTTCACTTCCGCCCTTTCGGAGGCGGGGCTTACCCCCGGCTCTTTGCTGCACTTCCGGGCTGCGGGGCAGCTGCGGCGGCTCCGAGATGATGGAGACGGAGCGACTTGGTGAGAGGGAGGGGGTGGAACTAAGCAGTAGTCAGGCATCTACCTTTGACTCCTGACCTCAGATCCTTCTCCCGTATTCTCCCGTAGTGCTACCTCCCCTAGACCCCCTGGACCTGCCTCTTCGGGCTGTGGAGCTGGGATGCACTGGGCGCTGGGAGCTGCTGAATGTGCCTGGGGCTCCAGAAAGCACAGTGAGTGACTTGTGACCCTAACCTTTGACTCGTATTGAGCTTAAAAGGTAAGAATAGCACGACCCGCTTTTTTCTCTGGACACTTGACATCTGGGCCCGGCCTGGTGCAGGACGGACTCCAGCCTAGTGGACCAGCTGTGGGTCAGAGCCCCTTTGAGGATGAGCAGGGAGCTCTGGGGATACCTTAGCTCTTTCAAACGTCTTTTCTCGCTGCACTCCCCTTCTGTCTCCAAGCACTTGGTGGCTGAGATGCTAGCCGACTCTTCAACTTTAGATCTGGGACCTTTTTCCTAAAGCTAGTGATTCTCACATTTTAGTGTGTCTCATAATTAGTCGGGGAGCTTTTAAAAAATACAGATTCCTAGGTCCAGTCCCTGATTCTGAAATCTAAAATCTTTATCTTTAACCAGCGCCTGTGGTAATTCAGTAGCAGGTTGTTTGTCCTGCAAAGCATTACAACCGCTGGAAAATATTGCTTAACTTTGATTGTCCCAGTGTGTCCGGGACATTTACCATTTCTGATCTAAACTCAACTCCCATCACTTTCTCTCACCTTGCCCTTGTTCCAGCTTCCCCACGGCCTCCCTCCCTGTGCTCCAGATCTGCAGCAAGAAGCAGAGCAGTTGTTTCTGTCATCTCCAGCCTGGCTGCCTCTGCATGGTCTGGAGCACTCAGCCCGGTAAGGGGTCTGCAGGGGCCTGGATTAGGGAGATGGGCCCCTGGAGGAAGCTGAGACAGAGGAGAAAGAAGTCTTAAAAATAACTTCTTTCTCTCCAGAAAATGGCAGAGGAAGATGGATCCCTGGTCTCTCCTCGCTGTACTGGGGGCCCCAGTCCCCTCCGACCTACAAGCCCAAAGACACCCAACCACGGGCCAGATACTGGGCTACAAGGAGGTAAGAGCTCAGGGGCCATGAGAAGCAAAGTGGGAAAAAGGGCCATAAGCAAGTACAACCTCACTTCGGTTCTGATCTCTTGCCTCAGGTCCTGCTGGAGAATACAGACCTGTCGGCCACAACCTCCTTATCTCTTCGCCGGCCACCAGGGCCCATCTCCCAGTCCCTGTGGGGGAATCCAACACAGTACCCTTTCTGGCCAGGTGACTCTTGTGGAAATGAGATTGTAGGGGAGGGAGCCTTCAGTCTCTAGGGAAGGGTTCCCTATCACCCCTCATGAATCCTCATGTATCCAACCTCTCTCTAGGGGGAATGGATGAGCCCACCATAACAGATGTGAGCACTCGGGAGGAAGCTGAGGAGGATATAGACTTTGAGAAAGGTGAGGTGGTGCCAGGATGGACCCTTGGGAGGCAGAGCTCCAAGTCTGGGCCCTGAGGACGAGGGGCCCAGGCCTATCACTGGGCTGCTGCTAGCTCTTCCATGTCTCTGAGCAAATTAGGAAAAGGTCCCTTTTCCATAAATAACAACTTTTACTGTCATTTGTTGGAAAATTATTACAACAACTGTCTCCAGCTATAACACCTATGCTGTGAATAGCATTCTTCAGGTTTATGTAGTGGATGACTTGAATAGTAGTGTGCAGTGGTCCCGACTCTCTGTCTCTGTCCTCCAGGTCTTCTTACTGTTCCACCTGGCTTCAAGAAAGGTGTGGACTTTGCACCAAAGGGTGAGTGTTGAAATGGGAGTGTAGGAGAAGTGGTGCTCTTCTCCTGTAGAACGGAGATGGATGTGACTGGGTCTTCTTTTTTGCCTTGCTCCTCAGATCACCCAGCTCCAGCTGCTGGGTTGCTCAGCCTCAGCCGTCTGCTAGAGCCCCTGGATTTGGGTGGGGGCGACGAAGACGAGAGGGAGGCAGTGGGACAGCCAGGAGGTACCAGAGAGGACATTGTTTTAGCCTCTCCCTGCAGTGCTCCTTTGGCCCGAGCAAGCAGCTTGGAGGACCTAGTGTTGAAGGTGGGTGCTTCTGGGTGGTTGAAACAGGAAAGAAAGGACCTTGCTACCAGGAGGGTGGGCTGGCTTGGCTGCACCTAAGGGGAAGACAGGAGCATCTTTGGGAGGAGTGGTAATGGAGAGCTTTATGGCTGTATCTTTATCACCCCACCCCTTACTTTTCCAGGAAGCATCCACAATTGTATCCCCCTCAGAGCTGGCCCCCAAACCACTTCCTCAGGAGCAGTGGGCCATTCCTGTGGATGTCACCTCCCCCGTTGGTGATTTCTACCGCCTCATTCCCCAGCCAGCCTTCCAGGTGGCGTGGCCAGTCCCTACATGCTCCCCCGCTTCCTCCCAGCCCACTGCCGTGTCTCCTCTCGTCACCAGAGACCAGATGCCTTCCAGGCCAGTCTTGGACCTCAGTCCCAGCCTCGCCTTACTCTGGCCTTCTCCCTACTGCCCTGCATGCCCCCTGAGCTAGAGCTAGGAAGACCCCTCTCCCTTTTTTAGCCCTCATCTATTTTTCTCTCCCACAGTGGCCATTTGAGCCTGATGTGTTCCAGAAACAGGCCATACTGCACTTGGAACGGCATGACTCAGTCTTTGTGGCGGCTCACACATCTGCAGGGAAGACAGTTGTGGCCGAATACGCCATTGCCCTTGCCCAGAAGCACATGACGCGGTACAGCCTTTCCTTTCATCAGCCTTCCCTGCTTTTTCCTGCATCCTTTCTAAGTCTCCTCTCTTTCCATGTATTTACTTCATCTTTTAGGTGGGAGATTTGGGGGAAGAACTGAGACAGGTCCGGAGAAAAATGAGAAGGTTTGGGGAGAGAGTTTAGGAGAATGACCTTCATGCATTTAGTTCAGGAAGAAGTCATGGGACAGAATTTCTCTGGGGTCATGTCACGAAGGAGAATGAGGGCAGTTTGGGTGAAGAAAGGGGGTTACCTGAGCTCTGTGGCATGCTGCTGGCAGGGCTCAGGGTGGGAGAGGAGGTGCTGACCACAGTTGGAATGGAGAGACTGGCTAACTTCATGCCTTCTTCCCAGCACCGTCTACACTTCACCTATTAAGGCTCTGAGTAACCAGAAGTTCCGAGACTTCCGAAATACATTCGGGGACGTGGGGCTGCTCACTGGGGATGTACAGCTGCACCCAGAGGCCTCTTGCCTCATCATGACAACAGAAATCCTTCGGTGAGAGATGGACACTCAGCACGGGTGGGTTTTGGGTCAGGAAGGTGAGGTTGCATGGAGAGCATGTTGGCTGGGCTGGTAGAGACAGGAGCCGCTGGGGAGTCAGCCTTGGGTCTCTTCTTCCCAGCTCCATGCTGTACAGCGGCTCAGATGTCATCCGGGATCTGGAGTGGGTCATCTTTGATGAGGTTCACTATATCAATGATGCTGAGGTAAGGGAGACAAGGTCCATGGGACCCCAGACCCCAGCAATTTTTTCCTTTGGGACTAGTTCAGCACCTCCCTCTTCCACACACCTTGAAACCTTACTGCTTTCTTTTTTTGTTGTTGTTAATCCTTACCTGAGGATATTTTTCTATTTATTTTAGAGACAGTGGAAGGAGGGAGGGAGGGAGGGAGAGAGAGAGAGAAACATCAATGTGAGGGAGACACATCGATTGGTTGCCTCCTGCACGATCCCATCCAGGGCCGGGGATTGAATCTGCAACCCAGGTATGTACCCTTGACTGGGAGTTGAACCCACCACCCTTTGGATCGTGGGCCGACACTCTAAGCCCTGAGCCAAACCATCCAGGGCCTTACTGCTTGCTTTGTGCTCCAGTGGAAGCCTAGGTGCTGAAGGACAGCCCCCTCTGAGTTGCCCATGACTTGTCTTCCCTCTGTGTCCAGCGTGGGGTCGTGTGGGAGGAGGTGCTCATCATGCTCCCTGACCATGTCTCTATCATCCTTCTGAGTGCCACTGTCCCCAATGCCCTTGAGTTTGCTGACTGGATTGGGTGAGATGTGCGTCCTGGGGTGCTTGGGTGAAGGGGGCTGTAGTCTTCCTTGTTTGGGGGGGGGACTGCCACAGCAGGGAAAGTGGTCAGACTGTGGGGTGGGGAGGAGGCAGAGGTGAGGCTGGGGAACGTGGCCCACTTAGGCCCAGGCCACTTTGAATATTGAGAGAAACAATGCTGGGGACAGCCTTCCAGTCTGACTCCCAGAAAAGATGGCGAGCCCCGAGGGGGAGGGTGGGTGGGGATGTGGGCTGCTTCTTCCCACACTGCCGCCCCTGACCACCGCCTCCTTCCTGCCCAGACGTCTGAAGCGCCGCCAGATCTACGTGATCAGCACTGTTGCTCGCCCTGTCCCTCTGGAGCATTATCTCTTCACTGGGAACAGTCCCAAGACCCAGGGCGAACTCTTCCTGTTGCTGGACTCCCGAGGCACCTTCCACACAAAGGGGTAAGCTGGGGCAGGGGCAGGGGCAGGGCTGGGCCGGCTGGGTTGACTGTGATGGCCCTCCTCCGCATGCCCAGGTACTATGCAGCTGTGGAGGCCAAGAAGGAGAGGATGAGCAAACATGCCCAGACCTTTGGGGCCAAGCAGCCCACGCACCAGGGTGGGCCCGCACAGGTGAGAACCAGCAGGCTTTGGATCTGTTGCCACCTGTTTCTTCCCTCGTGCCCCAGGGGGTTGGTTGCACTTGAGCTTTGAGCACTGTCTGACCTGATACTTCTTTACATGCCCCTACTGGTTCAGGGACTCCACCTCTGTGCCTTTGCACCCCCTTCCCCAGGACCGCGGTGTGTACCTGTCCCTCCTGGCCTCCCTCCGCACCCGTGCGCAGCTCCCCGTGGTGGTGTTCACCTTCTCCCGAGGCCGCTGTGACGAGCAGGCTTCGGGCCTCACCTCCCTGGACCTCACCACAAGTTCAGAGAAGAGCGAGATTCACCTCTTCCTGCAGCGCTGCCTTGCTCGCCTCCGTGGCTCTGACCGCCAGCTGCCCCAGGTGTGGAGGGGGGACTTGGACTCTGGTGGGGATGGGTGCCCCGCCACTCCACCCTGATCACGGGCCTTGGCCCCCCGCAGGTCCTGCACATGTCAGAGCTGCTGCACCGAGGCCTGGGAGTGCACCACAGCGGCATCCTGCCCATCCTCAAGGAGATTGTGGAGATGCTCTTCAGCCGTGGCCTGGTTAAGGTGCGCCCGCTGCCCGCCCCTCCTTGCTGTGGGCTTTCGGCAGATTCTTTTTTTTTTTGCCACGTTCATCTTTATTGTTGAATGTATTACAGATGTCCCCTCTTTTTTTCCCCATTGTCCCCCTCCTCCCCAGTCCCACCCCCCTCCTGCCTTCCTTACACTATTGTCAGTGTCCATTGGTTATGCATATATGCATAGAAGTTCTTTGGTTTTTCTCATCCCGCCCTCCCTCCCAACTTCTCTTTGAGGTTCATCAATCTAACAACCAATTTGTACTTCTTAATCCCTTCAACTTTTTCACCCATCCCCTCAAGCCCCCACCCATCTGGCAAGCAACAAAAAGTTCTCTGTATCTATGAGTCTGTTTATGTTGTGCTTGCTCATTTTGTTTGTAGATTCAATTGTTGATACATATGTATTAATTGTTATTTAATTGTTCATATTTTTGTTCTTCTCCTTCAAGAAGACCCTTCAACATTTCATATAATACTGGATTGGTGTTGATGAATTCCTTTAGCTTTTTCTTGTCTGGGAAACTATATGGTGATCGATTCTAAATAGCTTTGCAGGATATAGTAATCTTGGTTGTAGGTTGTTGCTTTTCATCACTTTGAATATCTCTTGCCACTTCTTTCTGGCCTGCAAAGTTTATTTTGAGAAATCAGCTGACAGTCTAATGGGAGCTCCTTTGTAGTTAATGAACTGCTTTTAAGATTCTCTCTTTGTCTTTAACCTTTGGCATTTTCTTTTCTTTTTTTGGTATGTGCCCCTAGTGGGAACCAAACCTGGGACTCTCTGGTCCGCAGGCCGACGCTCCAACTGCTGAGCCAAACCGGCCAGGGCTACCTTTGGTGTTTTGATGATGATGCGTCTTGGTGTGGACCTCTTTGGGATCATCTTGGTTGGGACTCCCTGTGCTTCCTGGACTTGTATGTCTGTTTCCTTCACCAAGTTAGGGAAGTTTTCTGTCATTATTATTATTATTATTATTATTATTTTATCCTCACTGGAGGACATTTCCATATTTTGTTCAGATAGAGTGGGAGGGAGAGAGAAACATTGATGAAAAAGGGACACATCGAGTGGCTGCCACCCGTACAACCAACCAGGGCTGGTGACAAACTGCAACCGAGGTACGTGCTCCAGTGGGAACCGAACCCGGGTCTCTCTGGACCACAGGCCAACGCTCCAACCGCTGAGCCAAACTGGCCAGGGCTCTGTCATTATTTTTTCAAATAGGTTTTCAATTTCTTGCTCTCTCTCTCTCCTTTTGGCATCCACATGATGCGTATGTTGGTACACTTGAAGTTGTCCCGGAGGCTCCTTACACTCTTCTCTTTTTTTCTTTTTCTTTTTTTTGCTGTTCTGATTGGGTGTTTTGACTTTCTTATATTCCAAATCGATGGTTTGTTTCTTGGCATTACCTACTCTACTATTGATTCTCTGTAAATTATTCTTTAATTCAGTTAGTGCATCCTTCATTTCTGACTGGTCCTTTTTTTTATGTTGTTGATGTTCTCACCCAGTTCCTTGGATGTCTCCTTAAGTTCCTTGAAGGTCTCACTAAGTTCCTTAAATGTCTCATTAAGTTCCTTGAGCAACTTTATAACCTGTTTTCTGAACTCCGCATTTGATTGATTGCTTATCTCCATTTTGTTTAGTTCTTTTCCTGGAGTTTTGTTCTTTTCTTTCATTTGGGACATGTTTCTTTGTCTCCTCATTTTGGCTGCTTTGCTGTGATTGTTTCTACGTATTAGGTAGAGTTGCTATGTCTTCTAGGCTTTGTAGGGTGGCCCATTGTTGTAGTTGTCCTGTAGTATCCAGTGGCACAGCCTCCCTGATCACCCCAGCTGGGCCCTCAGGGTGCACCCCTAGTGTGGACTGTACACCCTTCTGTTGTATTTGAGTCTTGATTGCTGTTGGCACATCAGTGGGAGGGATTTACTCAGGCTGATCAGCTGCAAGGACTTTCTGTGCCCACTGACCACAGGCCTCTGCCTCCCTTGTAGGACCAGCTGTGCAGGGGCCACCACACAGAGCAAGACTTACTTCAGCAGGGCTCTGGTACCCACTGAGTCCACTCCTTGAGTGTGTCACTTGTGGAGGTGGCTGGGTGATGGTGCTTTGAATCTGTCCACTGGGGCAAGGTCAGCCACTGCCTGTGTTCTACCCAGGGCCACCAGGCATAAGCTACAAAGTGATTTGCCGATGGCTGCTTCTTGTGCTGGGCTTGGAGGTGCCCAGGCAAAGCCAAGTTGTGAACCAAGGCCAGCTGCTTCTAGTGCCAGGCCTGGGGCCACTTAATGAGAGGTATGGGGCACACTGAGACCAGATGCTGTTTGTTTGAGGGATTTTAGGAATCTCTGAAGCAGGATCCAAGACAGGCCAATCCTATGGTAAAGCCTTTGGAAGCAGCTTGGGTGGGCCTGAAAGTTGGGTGGGGCGGGGCCTCAGGGAATCACCAGGGCGGGGCTACCAGTGTGAGCCAGGTTGCTGGAGTCCCAGATATGGCGGCCACCTGCCTGCCCTGTGGGGGAAGGGCTCACCAAAGGAGCAAGGGCCTCTGCCAGCATGTCTGTCCAGGAGAAAGCTGCCTCTCCAGCCCTCATCCCGAGGCTAGACAGCTCAGTTCTTCCCTATATGTCTCTGGTGCCCCTCAAGCTGCCTCCCCTCTGAGCTCAGAGGGAGCAAATTTGAGTAAGTCTGTGCGGGCCCTTTAAGAGGAGCTGCCTGGGGCTCCAGAAGCTTTAGCCTCCCTCAGCCTCAGTTCCTGGTGGTTTTACAGCCAGAAGTGATGGGGATTCTCTTCCTGGCACTGGAACCCTGAGCTGGGCGCCTGGTGTGGGACGGGGACCCCTCAGTCCTCAGGGAGGACCTTCCCAGCTGAGGTGTCCTCCTGATTTTATCCACCACACGTGGGTGTGGGACCAGCCCGTTGGCCTCCGCCCCTCCTACCAGTGTCGATGTGGCTGCTTTAATATCATAGTTGTAGGACTTCCATTCAGCTTGATTTGAGGTGGTTCTGAATGATGGTTTTTCTGTAGTTTAGTTGTAACTTTGATGTGGTTGTAGGAGGAGGCGAGACTATGCCGCCATCTTGACCGTAAGTTTTTTCTGCAGATTCTTAATCTCCCTGAACTTTAGGTTTCCAGTCTTAAAATGGGGATGCATTCAGAGGAGAAACCCAAAAAGCTAACAAGCGTATACGTTGTCATCAGAAAAATGCAAATTGAACTACTCATAAGACTTCAGTGATTAGACTGGTAAAACTTAGGACACTGGTTAATACCAAGTGTCGCTAAAGTCATAGGGGACTACAGGCAAACCTCGGACACATTGTGGGTTCGGCCCCAGACCACCATAATAAATACTGCAGTTAAGTGAGTCACTCGGATGTTTTGGTTTCTCAGAGCACATAAAAGTTATGTTTACACTCTATTAAGTGTATGTTAGTTTTATGTCTAAAAACATTGTACGTACTTTAAAGAATACTATTAAAAATGCTCACCATCTTCTGAGCCTTCAGTGAGCTGTGATCTTTTGCTGGTGGAGGGTCTGGCATCCATGTTGATGAACATGCAGAATCTGCAAACTGCAGCCAAGCGAGGTCTGCTTGCATAGGGTGTAGGAACCTTTATATAGGGGTGGCCAGTCTGGAGTGTACCCTGGCATTCTTTCGGCAAAGATAAGGATAACATACTCTTTGATTCTCAGTTCCATTCCTGAGTATAAATCACAAACAAGTTCTCACCCTGGTCCATGAGTGAATATGTCTGCTCTTCTTTTGTTGGTTAGAGCCTTACGGCAGGGTGTTGGTGCTGGTCCCTCCCCTTCACTGGAGGAGCAGGTAGGTGACTAGGGCATGCACCCCAGAGTGTCCTGCTGCAGATGGAAGCAAGGGGTTAGATATAATCACAGGAACATGGATGGATGCTGAAGACACTATGGAGGAAAAGAAGTAAGGAAACAGAAGGAGATATATAACTGCCTTTAATGTGAATTACAAATTACACGCACACAAAACAACATGCAAGAACACATTCACACAAAAAGGTAGTCATTAAGCCCTGGCCATTTTGGCTCAGCAGTTAGGGCGTTGGCCTGCAGACCAGAGTCCTGGGTTCGGTTCCTGCTAAGGGCGTGTACCTTGGTTGCAGTTTGTCTCTGGCCCCAGTTGGGGTCGTGTGGGTGGCAACCAGTCGATGTGTCTCTCTCACATCGATGTTTCTCTCTTCCTCCCTCTCTCCCTCCTGCTCTATCTGAAGAAAAGTACAAAAATGTCCTTGGGTGAGGATAAAAAAAAAAAAGTCATTAAAAACATTGGATGGCCCTGGCCAGTTTGGCTCAGTGGTTGGAGCGTCGACCTGCGGTCCCGAGAGACCCGGGTTCCTGCTAAGGGAATGTACCTTGGTTGCAGTTTGTCCCCAGCCCTGGTTGGTCGTGCGGGTGGCAGCCACTCGATGTGTCGTACCTTTCACGTTGATGTTTCTCTCTCTCTCTGTTCCTCTCTCTCCCTCCCATTCTACCTGAACAAAAAATGGAAAAATGTCCTCGGATGAGGATAAAAAAAACAAAAAACATTGGATGACTGATGGTGGAGGAATGGGAGTGGCACATGGGGGTACAAAGAAATAAATAGGTAGCTAAATAAATAAAAGGAGAAAAGTGATAGTCCTCACTCTATAGATTTGCCTGGAGAGTTAAATGGGCCCCTGTGAGTTAACCGCCTCGACTGTGCCGGGTGCCTGTGTAGCCTTGCTACAGACTGAGGTGTGATGGGCAGCTGTGTGTGACCCCTTTGCTGATCCTCTCTTCCCTGGGTTCCAGGTCTTGTTTGCCACAGAGACCTTTGCCATGGGTGTAAATATGCCAGCCCGAACAGTGGTGTTTGACTCCATGCGAAAGCACGATGGCTCCTCCTTCCGGGACCTGCTCCCTGGAGAGTACGTGCAGATGGCTGGCCGGGCTGGCCGGAGAGGCCTGGATCCCACAGGCACTGTCATTCTGCTCTGCAAGGGCCGAGTGCCCGAGATGGTGGACCTGCACCGCGTGATGACGGTGAGCCCCTTCCCCCCTCCTTTCTTTCTCCTTTATTTGCTTTTGCCTGCGAGAAGCTAAGGTAGGAGTGAGCAGATCCTAGGGTGAGACTGGGTCTCATCTGTAGTCTTTCCCACTGTGAATACGATCTAGTAGGACCTTTGTGAATCTATCACTTAGTTTCACTCTCTTATTTTGCAGAGGTGAGCAGGCAGTTTGTCTAGGTCCCATGGTTGCAGAGCTGGGACTAGCTCTCTGGGGGCAGAGCCCGTCCGCAGAGGGTTGGCTGGGGAGCAGCAGGCCCACCCTGGTCTCCCTTTCCTCCCCAGGGTAAGCCATCACAGCTGCAGTCTCAGTTTCGCCTCACATATACAATGATCCTCAACTTGCTGCGGGTGGACGCCCTCAGGGTGGAGGACATGATGAAGAGGAGCTTCTCTGAGTTTCCGTCCCGCAAGGACAGCAAGGTGAGGGGTCAGGGTGACCAGTATGCTGGACTGGATGTTGGGCAAGGGGAGCCAGGCCAGGAAGAGGTGGGCATGTAGAGGCCAGTGGGGTGCAGGTGGTGATGTGGCAGACAGCCCAGAGACTTATTTCACACTTGCACCTTGCTTCTGCCCAGGCCCATGAACAAGCTCTGGCTGAGTTAACCAAGAAGCTGGGGGCCTTAGAGGAGCCTAACCTGACTGGCCAGCTGGCGGACCTGCCCGAGTATTACAGGTGGGGAGAGGAACTGACGGAGACCCGCAGCCTGATCCAGGTAAGCAAGCGTGTATGTGTTGGTGGGGTGATGGAGGAAATAGACAAGGAGACACTGGGTGCTCCTGAACCTCTCCCAGCACCCGACACTTCCTTCTTTATCCCTTTGTGCTTATCCCCACTCTTCAGCAACGTGTCATAGAGTCTATCAATGGGCTCAAGTCTCTCTCAGCAGGAAGGGTGGTGGTTGTGAAGAATCAGGAGCATCATAACGCATTGGGTGTGATCCTGCAGGTGACGCAAGGGGAGTCTGGGCCCCAGAGGGAGGGAGGAACAAGCCCTCTCTGTTTCCCCTACTTGCTGGGGACAGGTTACAATCAGCAGTACTCTCATTTTTCCTCTTGCCTTCCTGTCCTTCCCATCACCACTTCATGCACACCTCCTTGCCTTCTGCCCTCCTCCACATCCCCCACCTTCCAGTCTGCTGATTGCTTGACTTGGTCTGTACTGGTGGGCTCTGCGTGGTTGCTCCATGATCCCTGCTTGAAGGTGAGCACCTGGTCTCTACCTTTGGTGTCCACTGCTCTCATTGCCCTGCCCTGGCCTCCCCATCTCCCCTAGGTTTCCTCAAACTCCACCAGCAGAGTATTCACAACTCTGGTCTTGTGTGATAAACCCATATCTGAGGACCCACAGGAGAGGGGTTCAGCTTCCCCAGGTGTGCCCTACCCAGATGACCTCGTGGGATTCAAGCTGTTCCTGCCTGAAGGTGAGAGTGGGGCAGATGTCCAGGTTCCTAACAGCAGTGAAGGCAGGACACCTGGGTTCATGGTGAGGTCTGACCTCACTCTTCCCTTTCCCCAGGGCCCTGTGACCACACTGTGGCCAAGCTCCAGCCTGGGCACATGGCCGCAATCACCACCAAAGTGCTCAGGGTGAATGCGGAGAAGATCTTGGAGGATTTCAGCAAGAGGCAGCAATTGAAATTCAAGTTAGAGATGCTGGGGAGGACCCCTTTCCTGGGAAGGGACCATGTGATGGGGCGTGGGGAGGTGTGGTTGGGGTGGCTCCCCTAGCATGAGGGGTGCTCTTGTGGACATCTCAGGACCTGCTCCTTCCTCAGGAAGGACCCTCCCATTGCTGCGGTGACAACTGCTGTCCAGGAATTGCTGCGCCTGGCTCAGGCCTACCCAGCAGGACCCCCAACTCTTGACCCTGTCAATGACTTGCAGCTTAAGGATGTGTCAGTGGTTGAGGGGGGACTCCGGGCCCGGAAGCTAGAGGAGCTGATCCGGGGGGCTCAGTGCGTGCACAGCCCCCGTTTCCATGCCCAGGTAGGGCCCTGGATGCCAGCTTCTAAGCTTTTTCTCTCTGGTCCCCTGTAGGCTGTCCCCCCGTCTCAGCTCTGGTCCTCAGGCCATGTAGGGCCAGGGAAAGGCTAACCCGCTCCTGCCTGTGGCTCTCCACAGTACCTGAAGCTGCGGGAGCGAATTCAGGTGCAGAAGGAGATGGAGCGGCTACGCTTCCTGCTGTCAGACCAGTCGCTGCTGCTGCTCCCCGAGTACCACCAGCGAGTAGAGGTGAGAGTAGTGGTGGTGGTGGCTAGTGAGGGAGGATGGCAGGCTCCCAGCAACCACCATCTTCTGTCTAGGTGCTCCGAACCCTGGGTTATGTAGACGAAGCGGGCACGGTGAAGCTGGCAGGGCGGGTGGCTTGTGCCATGAGCAGCCATGAGCTGCTCCTCACTGAGCTCATGTTCGACAATGCTCTGAGTGCCCTGCGGCCAGAGGAGATTGCGGCCCTGCTTTCCGGCCTGGTCTGCCAGAGCCCCGGGGACACTGGGGAGCAGCTCCCAAGTACCCTCAAACAGGTATTGGGCCCCTATCCCTCTTTCCCTCCCCTGGCTGCAGCACTCCCAGTCCCCACCCCCAGGTTTCCCCAAGTGACCTCTCCAGCCCTGTAAGTACCCCTAAGAGCTGGAATGGCTTCTTCCTTGATAGTCCTGGAAGGTGGGTCTTACCCTGTCCTTCCCCATCTGCAGGGAGTGGAACGTGTCTGTGCTGTGGCCAAGCGGATTGGTGAGGTCCAGGTGGCCTGTGGCCTGAACCAGACAGTGGAGGAATTTGTCGGGGAGCTGAACTTTGGGCTGGTCGGGGTTGTGTACGAGTGGGCTCGGGGCATGGTGAGTAACTGGAGTTTGAGGTTTTGCAGACGGCTGGTTGGGGAGAGATGTGCCCAGGTGTATCAGTTCAGTCCCCGCCCTGCTTCCCCCATAGCCCTTCTCCGAGCTGGCAGGGCTTTCGAGGACCCCTGAGGGCCTGGTGGTCCGCTGCATCCAGCGCCTGGCCGAGATGTGTCGCTCACTGCGGGGAGCAGCCCGCCTAATAGGCGAGCCTGTGCTAGGCGCTAAGATGGAGACGGCAGCCACCCTGCTGCGGAGGGACATTGTCTTTGCAGCGAGTCTCTATACTCAGTGAGTGACCCCCCATGTGAAACGTAATAATAAAATGCCAAACCAGCTGTGTGTACTTGAGATGCTGGGGAGGGTGACACAGCAGGGAGAACCACCTAGAAATATGCCTTTAACTGCACAGAGACAGAACCAGCCCCCCTGAAATATCAGTCCTTAGGGGACGGTGTCTTGGGGGGCGATGGGAGCTCCTGAGTCATGGCTCCCACGTACCACGTGGGCAGGAAGGCATGGGGTGCATCTCGATGTACAGACACTGTGACTGGGCTGCCGGGCTCCCAGGAGAAGAGGTGGACGAGCCTGGGGGAAGATGGGAGTCACCAGCTGAGGGTTGGAGGCTGGGCTGATGGGACCCAGATAGGGGCAGAGCTGAACGCCTCACCTGGGGTCATCCTGGACCACTGTGTTCTGGGCAAAGCTAAGGAAGGCGGCACAGAAGTTCATGCACACGGAAGGATTCCAGCCATCACGGTCATTCTGGGGAGGGCCAAGGAGGAGGCAGAGACAAGTGAGGGCAGACACAATGCAGCCCTGGACACAAGATCTGGGGTCTTGGTTTGCAGGTACAGGTGGGTGCTGTGACACCATCGCCTTACCCTGACATGTTCAAACATCTGCATGGTGGGGAAGGTCTTTAGGGAACAGACGAAACCCTCTGAGTTACGGAAGCCAGCGACAACATTTGGGACCCCCAGGAGAAACGACTGAGCCCACCATTTCAGGAGCTTGTGTCTGTAACGAAAGATGAGTCAGGGGGACCCCACCTTCAGCCTCCTCCTCTTCTCCCAAGTCCCTTCCCCAGCTGTCAGTTCTAAGCTGTGGCCCTGTCCACCCCCCTCCTGAACCTGTAGAAGCTCCTCCATTGGCCAGGGCTGTGCATCTCCTTGGAGGTCTTGAGCTCCACATAGCAGGTGGGGGGCTGTGGGGATAGGGCCTGGGGGTCTGTGCAGTCTACCTCCCCTGAGAAGAGCAGAGGGTGGTTTCCCAGGCGGCTGCGTAGCACAGAGCAGAAAGCCACGTTGGTGTTAACCTCCCCAGAGGGGTCCGGGGAGCCTCCAGGTTTGTCTGTACAGGAAAGAAGATGCAATGGGTCGGGGTTCTGTCTCTGGGGAAGAGGGAGGAGGCTACAGAGCAGGGGCAACTCTCACCTGCACACATGTACTGCTCGAACTTGTACCCCATGTACATAAGCTCCCGGAGGAGGGGTGGCCGGGCAAGCCTTTGAGCTCGCGCAGCCGGGGTCTCTACCTCACTCAGGTACAGTGTCCCCTGGAACCTGGAGGCCGCCAGCTGCCAGCCCTCTTGCCGCTCATATGGTGTTGTTAGCAGTTTTGTCAGGTGTCCCCGCCATGTCACTATGGCCCCAGCCAGCCAGCCTGGACCCCTGAGAGAGAGGAGTTAGAGGCTAGAGAATCTCAGATGGCTCCCCCAAAGAAGAGCCCAAGTTCCTTTCAAGGACTGAATGCCCTCCAGCTTTCCTAATCTTAGGGGCAGGTGCAGGTCTCCGTCTACTAGTGTGATCTGCTCTGCTCACCCCTCCAGCCGGCCTCGGTGCTCCAGGAGCCAGCGCAGCAGATGGTCCAGGCCCTCTCGTACCTCCTCATCCCGGGGCTGGTATCGATGGGGGTATCCGTCTCTGAGATCAAAGTTGGGGCCCTGACCATTGGTGGGGGGTGGGCTGTAGTAGCGCAAGGCGTGGGCATCTCCATGGTACTGGCGTTGGGCGTCCAGGGAGAAGTAGCCCATCTGGGAAGGGCGCCGGTAGAAAGGAAAGGGCCCGGAGTAGAGGGCAGGGTCTGTGGGCAGTGAGGGTGCTGGGCAGGGCAGTTTGTTCCGAGGTTCGGCTACTTCTATCTTCCCAGCTCCTCTCTTGGTCCCTCTGGGCTCCATGAGGTCCTGAGGTGGGTGAGGGACAGTTCCCCTTTGATAGAGGAGGCCTGGAGAACGGGGCCTCGGGCTCAGGACGGAGTGAGTTTCCTGGCGGCCAGGCTCGGCCCCAGCCTCTCCAACAGCACCGCGCCGAGCGCTCCGGCCGGTCCCGTCGGCGGCGCCCCTCCCACGCTCCTCCCCAGGCGGTGCGGTTAGGAAGGGCGTTTGGGCCACGACCCGGCAGCTGGTCACCTCAGCCCGCCAGCCTCGACTCCCACCTCCGCGGAGCTATGACGTCTCCGCAGGCACACCCGGTCGAGGCGGCACGCAGAGCTGGTTTCGGCTCTCGGTGACGCGATCATTCGGCGACAGCGCGGCCAAGCCCTCGCACCAGGAGCTTGGTCGTTCCGCGGCCGGCGGCCGGGACGAGGGAGCTCCGGCGGCAGCCACGCGGCCCGGCCGCCCGGGAGCTGGAGGCCGCACCCGCGCCGCCCGCGCAGCCGGGCCTACGGGCGGACGGGGCCGGGTCTCCGCACCGCGGCGTCTAACTCACGCTCGGCCGCCGGCCTCCGAGGACGTCACCGCTCCGCGCCGGAAGGCTCCCGTTTCGTGGGCTCTACCGCGGCCCCGACCCCTTCCGCGGCCCCGCCAGACCCCGGGCCATGAGCCGGAAGCGGCCGCGCCTGGTCCCCGAGACCCTGGGGCTGAAGAGGCGGCGGGACCGAGGGCCTGCGGAGGCAGATCCTTCGAGGGGCGTTGCAGGTAACCATGGCAACCCCGGGGCGATGCTCGGGACCCAGCCCCGGCGGCCTGGCCTCTGGTCAACCTGGTGTTGGGAGGACGGTGCCCCCATGAGCGCCCCACGGACCAGGCCTCTCCGCCAGGGTCGGCGCGCGCCGCAGTCGCGGAGCTGGTGCGGCTGTTCCCGCGAGGCCTGTTCGAGGACGCGCTGCCGCCCATCGTGCTCAGGAGCCAGGTGTACAGCCTCGTGCCGGACCGGACGGCGGCTGACCGGCAGCTGGTGAGGGGCGTCGGGCCACCGAGCGAAGCCGCACTCAGGCTTTCCGTCCGCCAGCCATCCTGCTGTTCACACACAGGGGCCTCCCTGGGCCAGGGACTGCGCTGCCGGTGCCGGGAGACCGCCCAGACCCTGTTGGAGGACCCTCGGGCAGTAGGGTCCAGATCATGGAGGTGGAAGAGCGAAGTAATCGGGGAAACTGAGTCACTGGGCATGTTTGGAACCTGCAGCGCTGGGAGTGCAGGCAACAGATGACAGACAACGAGCCTTGCGCATCAGTGTGGTTCCGCTTTACACCGGAGGGCGATGAGCGTAGAGCACGGTCAACAGGAGAGGGGACGGTGTGTTGGGTGGCTTGGAGGTACTGAGATGAATATACCGCAGCTGAGAATGGGTGAAGGCCTAAATTAGGGCAGTGTAGTAGGAAGGGAGAGATTGGGTGAGGGTGAATGATGTGCGGGGTGGAGGAGGGAGGAATCCAAGATAACTCTCCGATTTTGCAGATGACAGGCTGAGAGGTTGCTTGGTGGAGGGAATAGACTAGGAACACATTGATTTATTGGGCAGAAATGATGTGTTTAGTTTTGTACAAGTTGAGTTGGAGGGCTTGTGGAGTGTCCAAAGGTAAATATATCTAGACAGTTGCAGCTGAGGTTCTGGAGAGAATTCTGGGCCAGTGATACAGTATTGGAAGTTATGGAGATGGGAGTAGTGGTTCATTTTGTAGGATGTGGGTGAGATCGGGTAGGAAGAGTGAGTAGAAGGGTGATTTTTAACCTTTTTACCAACTTCAGGAGATAATGAAAGCTATGGCTCTCTTTACAGAAAAATCCATACATGCCACATATATACAAGTTACATGTACAATTGCAGGGGGGGGGGGGTTCACAGATCTTCTGAGACCCCAGGTTTACAGTGAAAGATAATAGGGTCAAATCCACAGTGCTGGGAGATACCAACATTTAAGGCATTGTTTTTCAGAGTATGTCCTGAGTTCTACCTGTGAGAATTATTTGGGCCGCTTCTTCGAAAATACTCAGGCTAATGAATTAAGATTTCTTATAGTAGCACCTGGGAATCCACGTTTTTGAACTACTGCCCCAATGAGTCTTAATGTGCCTTAAAAATTGAGATCCACTGATGTGAGGGGAAAGCAGAGGAAGATTAGTTTGTAAAAGAGGCTGAGAAGGAATGGCCAGAATTGGGGTAAGCCAGGAAGGAGCCTATTGTGAAAGTAGAGATTTTCAACAAGGTGGAGTATTTGGCGATTTTAAACCTGTGATTCAGGGCAGTGGTCTTGTGAAGAGGTCAAGAAAAATAATATCCCAAATCTGCCCATTGGGTTTAGCAGGTGGAGTGTTATGGCAGAAAAGGGAAGAACAGGAGGATGGAGACTAGCTCCAGTCTACGGGGAAGCCAGTCAGGTGGAACCACTCCTCACACAGTATTTGTTGTTTTTGATCTACTGGTGTTAAGCTAAATTTTTAAAAAGCTTTAAAATTTGGCACAAAAGAAAATATTAACATGCACATGCACAATTTAAAGAATGTTTACAAGGCCATTTAACCACCACCCGAGTCAGACTATAGAGCACAGCCAGCACTCTACATATATTGCTCTCTGATCAGAATGCCTTAGGTCCCTGCAGGGTGACTACTATCCTGACTGGTATGATAATTGTTCCTTTGGTTTTCTTTGTACCATCTATGTATTTATTCATAAACAACATAACTTAGTTTTACCCAATTTTGAACTTGATATAAACAAATCATACTATATGTATTTATTTATATCTTGTTTCATTAGATGAATATTTTTGAGATTCTCCCAAGTTGTTGCATTTAGCTCTAGTGAATTTGTTTTCATTTTTATGAACCTGTCCTTTCTTTGTTCATTCTTATGGAAGAAATTGTATTTATCTAGGAATTTGTTGGTTTCATCTAAACTTTTAAATTCATTGGCATGAAGTTTGCAATTTCATTTTATTATTTGTAGAATCTGTAATGATGACCCTTTTTTCATTCTTTATATTGTTTATCTGTGCTTTTTCTAGGTTTCTCCTCTCTTTTTCTTGGTCAGTCTACCAGTGGCTTATCAATATTAATAGTCTTTCAGAGAATTAACATTTAGCTTTGTTGCTCTCTTGTTTGTATGTTTTCCATTTCATTGTTCCCCCGCCAACCCCCACTAACTTATCCTTTCTTCTTTTCTAATAATAAATGCATGGCAGACTGTAGTTTTCCACTAAGTATTGAGATTTAGCTCTCTCCCCCAAGTTTTGGTATATATTTTCATTTCAAAACGTCTTCTAATTTGCTTTGTGATTTTTTTTCTTTGATTCATTGGGTTGATTAGTAATGTATGTCTTAATTTCTAAACATTTTCTTATTACCTTATTATTACTTGTTTCTGGCATAAATGATATTGTGATCAGAAAACAGGCAATATGATTTCAGTTATTTGAAACTTATTGAGACTTGCTTTGTGCCATGTAGTCAGGTTTGCTAAACAGTGTATGTGCATTTGAGAAAATATGCATTATTCAGTTATTAATGTTAGTAAGTAAAGTTACTATTGAAGTCTTCTAGTTCCTTGCTGGTTATTTTGTCTGTTTATGAGTTAATGAGAGTTGGATTAATATACTTTTGTGATTGTGGACATGCTATTGTCTCTTCAAATATTTTCCCTACTTTATCTCTTTTCATTTCTTCTAGGACTCCAACTAAATATATGTTGGACCTTCTCTTTTTATTCTTTAAGTCTCTTGGCCTCTAGTCTGCATTTTCAATCATTTTGACTATATTATATTCTGGTTAGTTTTTTTTTACCTGTCTTACATATTAGTAGCTTTTTATTTAGCTGTGCCTTAACCCATTAAGCCCATCCATTGAGTCTTTAATTGCACTTGCCAGTTCTAGAATATCTACTTGGATATTTTTCAAATATATTATGTCAATTTTAATAATTCCCTGCTAAAAAATTCTATCTTGGCTTTTATTTGTTTCAGCATTATAAACATAGGGATTTTTTAAGTCTGTTTTTGCTACTTCCCTGATAATATGTCTTTTGGGGTCTGTTTCTAGTGAATTTTGTTTCCTGGTGTGCCCAGTATTTTTGACTGTGCTGGACAGATTTGCCTAAATCATCAAATGCCCTCCATGTCCCAATTACTTCTATCAATTCTTTTGTTCACGTATTATCTTGTGAGCTCTTTGATGCTTTACAATTTAAAATATAATGTTTTATCCAGCATTTTAATTTTCAGCAGGTGAATTTCTTAGAAACAGTAGTCCTGTTTGATTTTATTTGTTTTAAACATTTTATCACATATTCCTCCCCACCTTCCTCTACCCAAAATCTAGACTGTTAATTCTTGAGGGCATGGTCTATGTCTTAATCACTATTTTATCTTAGTATCTGGCATATGATTGGTCTTAGAAAATATGTACTGATAATTTGACACAACAGATGAGGTCAGTGGGTAAGAGGGTGGGTCACCAATTGAAAAAGACTATTTGGTGATTCAAGTGATTCTCTCCCCATAGTTTTTCCTTTGCTTAGTGAAAAACTCCCCAGTATGGGCAGAGTGCCCAGAGTATGACAGAGCACCTTACCCTGACACCCTTCTTTTCATTCCCATCTTTCTGGAGACAGAAGGAACTTCAGGAACAGAGGGAGATCAGAGTCGTCCAGCTAGGCTTCGACCTGGATGCCCATGGGATTATTCTCACTGAAGACTACAGGACCATAGTGCGTGTGACTGTCATGGGCGGTGGGGTGGGCAGGCATGGGAGCTGGGAAAAGGAAATCAAAAGAAAAGAGGCAGTTACCCACTCCACAGAGGGCAGAAGGCTCTGGTGAGTGGTCATATGAGGGAGGGGAAGGAGGAAGAAGAAAGGTTTGAGAGGCAGAAAGAACTGAACAAAAGGGAATCTGCTTCCTGTGTGCAGAGAAATATCCTGGGGAGGAGGTCACTGGAGGGTGGGGCCAGTCCAGTTTGTCATCTCTGGTTCCAGGTCCTCAAGGCCTGTGATGGCCGATCATATGCTGGGGCTGTGCAGAAGTTTCTGGCTTCGGTGCTTCCAGCCTGTGGAGACCTTAGTGTTCAGCAGGACCAAATGACACAGACCTTTGGCTTCAGGGACATGGAAATCACGTGAGATTTGGGGGAACCAATCAATTCAGGCATCTGGCTCCTCCCTGCCTCCCTCCCATCCAGCCTGTCCTTGTTCTTTTGCTGAACCTGCCCAAAAGGTTGACTTTTTTTTTTTAAGTAAAATGTTCTAAATTTGTATCCCTCCCCCAACAGAGGAGGCCTGTCTTACCTGGGCCTTGGAAAGAGCCCTGGACTAAAATGCAAGTGATCTGTGTGGCTGATCAGATGTATCTAGAGGCCTGGCAGGGACCATAAATGCCTGATGTGAATCGTGCTAGACTCTGTGTGTGTGGTGGGAACTAAAGCACTCACATCCAAAAGCACAGCACCCGGGCACAAGTAAGATAAAAATATCAGTGTAGGGGGTTGTACCTGGCTCAGGCCCCCTACTCTGTAAGCCATGGCCCAGGTGAAGGCATTTATGAGCTGCTTTTTTGGGCGGTGTGGTAGGAGCTGTGGTGAGGTGTGCGTGGGCAGTGGCAGGAGCACAGAAAAACCCCTTTCTCCCCTGGGGTTGGGACTGAGCGAGTGTCGGCTTGTGGTCAGGGAGGGCTTCCGAAACCGGTTTTAGGGAACAAGTAGCAGGAAAAGAGGACAGTTGGGTAGGTGGACGAGACATGAGAACTGCTCCAAGGGGGTGGGGATGTCTGTTATCTGGTCCCTTTGCCTGGTTGCCCATGTTTCTGGAGACAGTGTCCAAACATTAGCAGGCAGGGAGGAGAGAGGATTCTCAGAGCCAAGACCTCATCTCTCCTGGCTTCCCACCCACTCAGGCAGCTGGTGAACGCTGGAGTCCTCACTGTCCGAGATGCTGGCAGTTGGTGGCTGGCCGTGCCCGGAGCTGGGAGATTCATTAAGCATTTTGTTAAAGGTATCCTGTCTGCAGCTCAAACTCTTAGCCCCTCAAGAACACCTTTTGGTGGCTCCTCTGGCCTGCAGGCCTTACTCCCTGCTCCTGTGCCACCTCTCCTCTAGGGCGCCAGGCTGTGCTTGGCATGGTCCGGAAGGCTAAGTACCGGGAACTACTCCTTTCAGAGCTCCTGGGCCGGCGGGCACCTGCCTCGGTGAGACTCGGCCTTGCCTACCATGTGCATGACCTCATTGGGGCCCAGCTGGTGGACTGGTGAGTCTTGCCTCCAGCCTGTGGCAGGCAACAGAACAATGACCCAAAGAAAAGTTGGGTTTCCTTCCCACTCTTGCTTCCTTCAGTAGGAAGTCCAACTTTTCTCTTCTCTGGAACCTGGGAACATCCCTGGCCAACTTCTGAGTTCTCCCCAGACCTTGGGCCTACATGTCTGGATCCAACTGTGTCTTTCTCTTGCACAGTGTCTCTACCACTTCTGGAACCCTTCTGCGCCTGCCAGAGACGTGAGGATTCTATTCGTCGTGGCAAACCTTCCCAAGAGGGGCCCAGGAGTGTTGCTGCCCAGTGGTGGCTGAGACAAGGTCACCTTGGGAAAGCTTGAGGCCAGGAGGATGAGTGTTGGACTCACGGGCATGCAACGTCAGGTGTGCCTGCTGCTGTTGACCTGTGCTCCGAGCCAGTGGGCAGTGCTTCTCTGTCCTTCTGTGGAAGTGGAGCCAGAAACGGTGCCAAGGCCATGGCTGCTGCCTTTCGTGCAGCAAGGTGCTGCTTTCATTGTCTTGGGAAGGAAGGTGGGGTTTCCGAGGAGGCTGGTGAGGGAGGGCAGGGCTCTTCTCTGCGTGTTGGGTTGAAACTGCCAAATAAAGTATTTGTGCTGGTGCTCTTTCCTGGGTGTTTTTTTTAATGTGATGTGTGACTCCTTGTTGGGGGTAGAGGTAAAGCCATAGTTGGGCCTAAATTTGGCCTCATTGTTCAGAGAGGAAAAGAGATGTCGAGGTCAGTTTTCCCTGTGTTGTGGTGAGGCTGATCTTCTAAACCATGGAATTTCCGGGAGGGCCTAGAGAAGACAAAGGCTTGCCCTGGCCGTTTTGGCTCAATGGTTAGAGCATTGGCCTGCGGTCCGGAGCGACCCGGGTTCGGTTCCTGCTAAGGGCACGTACCTCAGTTGCAGTTTGTCACCGGCCCTGGTTGGTCATGTGGGTGGCAGCCACTCAATGTGTCCCTTTCACGTCGATGTTTCTCTCTCTCTTCCTCTCCCTCCCTCCCACTCTGTCTGAACAAAAATTGGAAAAATGTCCTTGGGTGAGGATTAAAAAAAAAAATTAAAAGACAAAGGCTTGATGTTGTTCAGAGAGACCAGTGTTTTATCACCTTTTATTGTCAGGACCTTGACAAAGGAACCTTGTTTCTCTAGCCGGGTGCTGGACTGGGGTGAGGGGGTTAACAGTGAGGGACAGTATCTCTGGGCCATGACTTCCTCAGACTCCTTCAGAGGTCCAGGGTGTCCCCCCCACCCCCAACACTGGGCTTGGGGCCAGTTTTATTTCTTGGCTGTCACGTGGTTTCCCAGCTTAGCTGGGTCAGGGGAGGGGCAAAGTCCAGAGTCAACTCTGCTCCAAGGCAGAGCTTGACCAGAAAGGGGCACACAGACAGACGGGTCTGGTCTCTCTCGGGTCTTCCAGCCATGAGGCTCCTCTGGGGGCTGATCTGGGCATCCAGCTTCTTTGCTGTGTCTCTGCAGAAGCCCAGGTCCTGGGAGCAGGGTGCTGTGGTTGCTGAGTGGAGGCACAGGGGTGGAGGGGCTGAGGAGCCCCACTGCTGACCCTGCCTGTACTCCCCAGGTTGCTCCTGTTTTCTCCTTCCGTGGTTCACCTGGGGGTCCCCCTGTCGGTGGGGCTTCAGCTCCAGGATGCTCCCCCAGGACAGGAAGTGAAAGGATCAGTGTTCCTGAGAAACCCATACAAAATTCATGTCTCCTGCTCCCCAAAGGTGGACTTCCTCCTCACCTCGGAAAAAGACTTCATTCTCCTCAGTCTCCAGGTAGCTGGGTGCCACTCTTCCTGCTGTTCTTGGCGCCTCCCACCCTGTCTCCTCTGTCTTCTGTACATGTCTGCTCGCTGGCCTTCCCTGTTTCTCTCAGCCTCTGGCTTTCTCCTGCTCTCTCTCTGACCTGCTCCCTTTGCCTCCCCCTCTCCTGACAGATACTCCCCCAAAATGCTGAGAATTGTGGCCTCAAAAGCCTCCTTGGAGGCCCCCAGGTTCAGCTGGTGGCCCAGTCACCATGGCTGAAAAGCTCTCTGTCCAAAGACGTGGACACTCAGGGCATCAACCTGCTCTTTTCCTCTCGCCGGGGGCACCTTTTCCTGCAGACCGACCAGCCCATTTATAACCCTGGCCAGCGGGGTGAGTCTCAGCCCTTTACTCCCTCCAGTCCCCTACCTGAAGTAACCTGAAAGTGCCGCAGGCAGGCTGCCTGGCGAGCGCCTGTCCCCCCTTCCCGCCACCCCACTCATGCGCATTGCTGCTCACCTCTCAACACTCCACTCCCAGTTCGGTACCGGGTCTTTGCTCTGGATCAAAAGATGCGCCCGTCCGTAGACAGCCTCACAGTCACCGTGGAGGTGAGTCCCGGACCTCTGACCTCCCTGATCAGCTAGCGCTGCTGATCTGACCTCCTACCCATGACCTCTTTCCCTCCCATCACAGAACTCTCAAGGCCTCCGTGTGCGGAAGAAGCAGGTGTTTGTGCCCACGTCCATCTTCCAGGATGACTTTGTGATCCCGGACATCTCAGAGTGAGCTCCCTCTGCTATACCACCCCAGTTTCCAGTGCCCTGCCCTCCACTCCAACACACAGCGTCAGACCGAGCTCCTAGCCTCCAGTGTGCCCCACAGCCCTGTCCCAGGGAGCTGGCGCTGGCTCTCCCAGGGCCTCTTGCACAAGTGGGCTGAGTCCCTTGTCTGTCCTCAGGCCGGGGACTTGGAAGATCTCAGCCAGATTCTCAGACGGCCCAGAATCCAACAGCAGCACCCAGTTTGAGGTGAAGAAATACGGTGAGAGCTGGAGACACAAGGGCCAAGCAGCTTCTTTCCTGAAGGGATAAGGGCTGCAGGAGAGGGGTGGAAGCAGGGTGGGGAAGGGAGACAGGGGAGCCGCTGCCCTGAGGGGTGGCAGTCTCTAAAGGGCACTTCCACAGAGTCTGACTTGCCTTCCCCCTTGTCCTGGTTCAGTCCTTCCCAATTTTGAGGTGAAGATCATCCCTGGGCAGCCCTACCTCCTGACAGCACCTGGCGTGCTTGGGGACATCCAGTTAGACATCCAGGCCAGGTAACTGCTCTCAAGGCACCTCTGCAGTATAAACTTCCCTCCATTCCCCCGGCCTTTCCCTCCCAGATCATGCCCTGATTTCCTCTTCCCAATCTCTACGGCACAGGTACATCTATGGAAAGCCAGTGCAAGGGGTGGCCTATGTGCGCTTTGCGCTCCTGGGTGAGAACGGTGACAAGACTTTCCTTCGGGGGCTGGAGAAGCAGATCAAGGTAGGAGGGAGCGTGGGGTGTGTGTAGGGGGGAGGTGAGGACCTGAGAGAGAAGAGGGGGTGGGGGAGGTGAGGAAGGTGAGAAGAGGTGGGGGTGGGGGAGGTGAGGAAGGTGAGAAGAGGTGGGGGTGGGGGAGGTGAGGAAGGTGAGGGAAAAGAGGTGGGGGTGGGGAGGTGAGGACCTGAGAGAGAAGAGGGGGTGGGGGAGGTGAGGAAGGTGAGGAGAAGAGGTGGGTGGGGGAGGTGAGGAAGGTGAGGAGAAGAGGTGGGGGTGGGGGAGGTGAGGAAGGTGAGGAGAAGAGGTGGGGGTGGGGGAGGTGAGGAAGGTGAGGAGAAGAGGTGGGGGTGGGGAGGTGAGGAAGGTGAGGAGAAGAGGTGGGGGTGGGGAGGTGAGGAGAAGAGGTGGGTGGGGGGTGAGGAAGGTGAGGAGAAGAGGTGGGGGTGGGGAGGTGAGGAGAAGAGGTGGGGGTGGGGAGGTGAGGAAGGTGAGGAGAAGAGGTGGGGGTGGGGGAGGTGAGGAGAAGAGGTGGGGGTGGGGGAGGTGAGGAAGGTGAGGAGAAGAGGTGGGGGTGGGGAGGTGAGGAGAAGAGGTGGGGGTGGGGAGGTGAGGAGAAGAGGTGGGGGTGGGGAGGTGAGGAGAAGAGGTGGGGGTGGGGAGGTGAGGAGAAGAGGTGGGGGTGGGGAGGTGAGGAAGGTGAGGAGAAGAGGTGGGGGTGGGGGAGGTGAGGAAGGTGAGGGAAAAGAGGTGGGTGGGGGGTGAGGAGAAGAGGTGGGGGTGGGGAGGTGAGGAAGGTGAGGAGAAGAGGTGGGGGTGGGGAGGTGAGGTGGGGGTGGGGAGGTGAGGAAGGTGAGGAGAAGAGGTGGGGGTGGGGAGGTGAGGAAGGTGAGGAGAAGAGGGTTGTAGGAGACTCAGGCCTCACCTAGGTGCTGTTTCCTCTTTCCCAGCTGGTGGAGGGCCAGTGCCAGGTCTCCCTCTCCAAGGCAGAGTTTCAGGGTGCCCTGGAGAAGGTTAACGTTCCTCTGACTGACCTCCCAGGGCTGCGCCTCTATGTGGCAGCAGCCATCATTGAGTCTCCAGGTGAGTGGTGTGGCCTGACTGTGACCCCAGACTGTAGCCTCTGACCTCTGAGCTGACTGTTCTCCAGCCACAATACCAGCCCCCTCCCCCGCCTTGTTTCTCACCCTCACCTGGGACCCAAGGCCAGGAAAGGTCTGGGAGACTGCTTCTCCCAGTATGCTTCTGGGAGGTTTCTGGGGAGAAACACCTTCCCTGTCTCAGTGTATCTTTCTCGCGCACCGTTCCCCCACCCACTCCTCCAGCAGACCTGCCGCGTGCCCTGTGCCCTACCGTCCGCCTCTGTGCTGGCTCCTGTGTTGCTCAGCAAACATAGACGTGAGGGGGAGAGGCCTGGGCCCTGAGGAGCTCACTGTCCCGTGGGCAGGAAACACGGTCCGCATCCCCTCGCTCTCCTGCCCCTCTCCCTGGCCTCCCTCCACCCCTCTCTGCCCCATGTCTTGCAGGGGGAGAAATGGAGGAGGCAGAGCTCACATCCTGGCGTTTTGTGTCATCTCCCTTCTCCTTGGACCTTGGCCACACCAAGCGACACCTCGTGCCTGGGGCTTCCTTTCTGCTGCAGGTTCCTTCTGAAGAGGGGGGGCATGTGGGGAGGGTGTTCAGCAGGAGAGCCCAGGGCCTCTCTCTGACCTGCCTGCCCCTCCCCACCCACCTAGGCCCTGGTCCGAGACATGTCAGGCTCCCCAGCCTCTGGCATTCCTGTCAAAGTCTCTGCCACATTCTCTCCTGGAGCTGCTTCTGAAACACGTGACTCCCAGGGACACACAGATGGGAGCGGCCAAGTCATTATCCCCTTCGCTGTCCCTCAGACCACCTCAGAAGTACAGTTCTCGGTAGGACTCCACACATGGGAGCGCGTGGGGAGGGAAAGAAGGGCTGGGCTTGGGGCAAAGCTGAGTGCCTGGGGCCCTGCCACCCACCCTGCTGCCCTGCCCCACCCTTGTCCAGTTGTCTGCAGGCTCCCCTCATCCAGCCACAGCCAAGCTCACCGTGAGAGCCCCCACCTCAGGAAGCTCTGGGTTTCTGTCCATTGAACGGCTGGACACTAAACCCCCTCGGATTGGGGACACTCTCAGCCTGAACCTGCAAGCCGTGGGCATCAGCGGGGCCAGCTTCTCTCACTACTACTACATGGTACGCTGGCCCCTCTCCGCGCCACCGCGAGGTGCGCCGGCCTGGGCTGGCAGATGCAGGGTGCAGGGAGGGGCGCAGGCAGCAAGGAGCCCTTAGGTGGGGAGTGCTTTCAGGGCTGGGATGTGAGTGAAGAGGAAACCACTCTGGCCCCAGGTCTTGTCCCGGGGCCAGATCATGTCTGTGAGCCGAGAGCCCAGGAGGGCCCTGACCTCCGTCTCCGTGCATGTGGACTACCGCCTGGCGCCCTCCTTCTACTTTGTGGCCTTCTACTATCACAGGGGCCTCCCCGTGGCCAACTCCCTGCGAGTGGACGTCCAGGCGGGGGCCTGTGAGGGCAAGGTAACCGTCGGGAGGGGTGGGGTGGGCTAAGGAAAGGAGAAGAGAAGCTCTCCCCACGCTGACTGCCCCGCCTCCCGCCTCTGCCAGCTGGAGCTGAATGTGGACAGTCACAAGGACTATCGTCCGGGGGAAACTGTGAAGCTCCAGCTGCGCACAGATTCTTCAGCCCTGGTGGCCCTGGGAGCTGTGGACACCGCTCTGTATGCTGTGGGTGGCAGGTCCCACAAGCCCCTGGACATGGGCAAGGTTTGTAAGACCCTCTCCCTGGCCTCCCTCCTCCTGGTCTGTGGCTCCTTCTCCTGCTGCCCTGCGCCCGGGGCCCGGGGCCCAGCCCCTGGCCCTCACTCAGGCCGCCCGCCGGCTCCTGCCAGCCTTCCCTCAAGCTGCGGTCTGTTTCCCACTGTGTCTCATGTGTGTCCACCCTGCCCTCACCAGTCAGTCCTGCCCTCAGCCACTCCTGTCTCTGCAACGGCCCTGCCTTTTCTTGCCAGGTCTTCGAAGTCATGAACAGCTATGACCTTGGCTGTGGTCCGGGGGGCGGGGACAGTGCCTTGCAGGTGTTTGAGGCAGCTGGTCTGGCCTTTTCTGATGGACACCAATGGACCTCAGTCAGAAAGAGTGAGACCAGAGGAGGAAGTGGGGTGGGTGGTGGAAGGGTAAGGGAGGAGGAGCGGCCTGAGGGTAAGATAGGAGCCTGGGAAGGGGAGCAGGGAGGGGAGGTGGGAGCCACACCCCAGGCTTGGCTACAGTCCTGCTCTCTACCAGGTCTGAGCTGTCCCAAGGAGAAGAAAACCCGGAAAAAGAGAAATGTGAACTTCCAGAAGGCAGTTAATGAGAAGTGTGAGTTGTAGGTGCCGATGAAGCTCTCACAGGGACCACGGGTCAGGAGAAAGGGTCTGCCTCTCGGAAGCAGTGTGTGGTACTCAGGCCAGAGATCCAAGTCCTGGGGTTGGCGGAGGGGGCAGGAGGCTCTCCACTGGCCTCTCTGGAGTTCCTGGTTTCTCGGGGGGAGCCCTGTGTGTCCTGAGCTCACCCTCAGTGGCCCTGCAGTGGGCCAGTATACCTCCCCAGCAGCCAAGCGTTGCTGCCAGGATGGGCTGACACGGTTGCCCATGACGCGCTCCTGTGAGCAGCGAGCGGCCCGTGTGCAGCAGCTGGCCTGCCGGGAGCCCTTCCTGTCCTGCTGCCGGTTTGCTGAGGGCCTGCGCAAGAAGACCCGGGCCAGGGGCCAGGTGGGCCTCGCCCGAGGTGAGCCTGGGTGGGGCTGTGGAACAGGCAGGGGAACCTGGGAGGGCACAGCCGCCCCTCACCCCCCTGCACTGTGGTCCCCAGCCCTGGAGATCCTGCAGGAGGAGGACCTGATGGATGAAGACGACATTCCTGTGCGCAGCTTCTTCCCGGAGAACTGGCTCTGGAGCGTGCAGCTCGTGGACCGCTTCCTCCAGTGAGGGCGTGTGGGCCGGTCTGCGGGCGGGCGGGGCGTGCGTGCTCGAGGCCCCGCCTGTGATGTCCCCTCACCTTTCCCGCCACAGGGTGCCGCAGGTGCTGCCCGACTCTCTGACCACGTGGGAGCTCCATGGTGTGAGCCTGTCCAAAGCAACAGGTGGGGCTGCCCTGCCCGGCCGCCTCCCTTCTCCCCTCCACTCAGTTCTTTTCTCTGAGTGCGAGGGAGGGGTGCAGAAGGAAGGGACCTCTGTGCTGCCTGCTCCGGGGCTGGGAGGCTAGACAGCAGGCAGAGAAGGGTCCCCCGCCCCTCCCTCGTGAGGGCCCCCAGGCGTCTGAACTGATCCTGCCCCCCCAGGCCTATGTGTGGCCACACCCGTCCGGCTTCGAGTGTTCCGGGAGTTCCACCTGCACCTCCGCCTGCCCGTCTCTGTTCGCCGCTTTGAGCAGCTGGAGCTGCGGCCCGTCCTCTACAACTACCTGGACAAAGATCTGATGGTGGGCCTGCAGGAGCCTGTGTGCCCAGGGGTGGGTGGGAGCCCGGGCGGGTGCGGGACCAGGGCTCTGGCCATGCCCATCTTCCTGCCCCCAGATGAGCGTCCACGTGTCCCCGGTGGACGGGCTGTGCCTGGCTGGGGGCGGAGGACTGGCCCAGCAGGTGCTGGTGCCCGCACGCTCTGCCCGGCCTGTTGGCTTCTCTGTGGTGCCCACGGCGGCGGCGGCCGTGTCCCTGAAGGTGGTGGCTCGAGGGTCCGTGGAGTTCCCTGTAGGGGATGCAGTGTCCAAGATTCTAAAGATTGAGGTGAGTGGAGCACTCCTGAAGCCAGATCCCCAGGCTCCCAGATTTACCCCCTCACCCCCTGCACCCCCTCTGCTGGCCAGGCCAGAGGCCCAGTACCTCAACCCAACTCCTTGGTCAGTTTATGTCTTCTGCATTTCTGATCTAACTCTGTTTCTGGAGTTCAAACTCGAGTCCTGGGGACTGGGAGGGGCAGCTGCAGTCCCGGGGTGGTGACTCAGACTCTGTTTCCCCGAGACAGAAGGAAGGGGCCATCCACATGGAGGAGATGGTCTATGAACTCAACCCGCTGGGTGAGTGACCCCCGGCCCCGTGCCATCGGTGTCCTAAGGGGGTCGTAGGTGGAGGGAGATGTGGACATCAGGACAGACTAACAACTTACCCCATCTCCCCCAGACTACCGTGGCCGGACCTTGGAAATTCCTGGCAACTCTGACCCCAATATGATCCCCGATGGAGGCGGCAGCAGCTATGTCAGGGTTACAGGTGGGAGTGTCCTCCCGTCCCTCCCAGCAGCCACCCTCAGGTTCACATGGAACCTGTTTGATCCCATGACCCCATGACCCTCTGACCCAGGGTGCCCAAACCTGCTCTCTATCCTTAACCCTCTCCTTCCCCTATAGCCTCAGATCCACTGGACACTTTGGGCTCTGGGGGGGCCTTGTCACCAGGAGGCGTGGCCTCCCTCCTGAAGCTTCCGTCTGGCTGCGGGGAGCAAACCATGGTCCTTCTGGCCCCGACACTGGCTGCTTCCCAGTACCTGGACAGGACGGAGCAGTGGGGCAAGCTGCCCCCAGAGACCAAGGACCACGCTGTGGATCTGATCCAGAAAGGTCTGCACGCAGGGCGAGCAGGGGTGGGGAAGGGTCCCTGATGGAAATGGGGTGCGTGGTGTTGGGCACACGTAGCAACAACTTTCCTCTCCAAGGCTACATGCGGATCCAGCAGTTTCGGAAGACAGATGGTTCCTATGGGGCGTGGCTGCATCGGGACAGCAGCACCTGGTGAGGCTGGGGGAGAGGTGCTGGGCTCCGAGAGGTGCAAGGGCTGCGGGGCCAGGGCCAGTACAGCGGGAGGGCAACGAGCCAGGTGTCTGGGAGCGGGCCTGTGCTGCCTACGGCACCGTCCCTAACCCCAGCCGCCACTCCCCCTCTAGGCTCACAGCCTTCGTGTTGAAGGTACTGAGTTTGGCCCAAGAACAGGTGGGCGACTCACCTGAAAAGCTGCAGGAGACAGCCAGGTGGCTGCTGTCCCAGCAGCAGGCCGACGGTTCATTCCAGGACCCCTCTCCGGTTCTCCACAGGGCCATGCAGGTGTGTGGCCAGGGGGCTGGGCCGAGCACGGGGGGGGGGGGGGGGGGGGGGGGGGGGGCTCTGCTGCCCCTCCCCTTCCTGGCTGACGCCTTCTTTCCTCCCTGCACCAACCAGGGGGGCTTGGTAGGAAATGATGAGACTGTGGCCCTGACAGCCTTTGTGGTCATCGCCCTTCAGCACGGGCTGGCCGTCTTCCAGGACAACGCAGAGCTGAAGCAGAAAGTGGTGAGGGCACCACGGGTTTCCCCTTTGCGGACCCCCCCCATCGTGCCTCAGGACCCCAGGGGTCCGGCCCACAGACCCTCCTCCCCACTTTCTTCTAGGAAACTTCCATCTCAAATGCAAACTCATTTTTGGGGACGAAAGCAAGTGCTGGGCTCCTGGGTGCCCACGCAGCTGCCATCACAGCCTACGCGCTGACGCTGACCAAGGCCCCTGAGGACCTGCGGGACGTGGCCCACAACAACCTCATGGCCATGGCCCAGGAGGCCGGCGGTGAGGGTCCCGGGTCTCGGGATTGACCCTGTGATTTGGGGGACCTTGGGACCTCTGAGTGTGCCCAAAGGGAAATATTGAACCCAGACCCCGAGAAGGAGTGAAAGTCTCTGCAGGGACAGCCAGGGCAGAGTCAAGAGAGCCTGACAGCCAGGCTCCTCCCTGTTCACCGCTGGGACCCCTTCCCTTCCAGATCACCTGTACTGGGGCTCGGTCATCAGCTCTCAGAGCAACGTCGTGTCGCCCACCCCTGCTCCCCGCAGCCCGGCAGACCCCGTGCCCCAGGCCCCAGCCCTGTGGATTGAGACCACAGCCTACGGCCTGCTGCACCTGCTGCTCCGGGAGGGCAAGGCTGAGATGGCTGACCAGGTGGCAGCCTGGCTCACCCGCCAGAGCAGCTTCCAAGGCGGGTTCCGCAGCACCCAGGTAGGGCCTATGAGGCTCGGGGGGGGGGGGGGGGGTCCTGAGGCCAAGCGCCTGAGCCCTGGCCCCTCCCCCAGGACACGGTGATCGCCCTGGACGCGCTGTCTGCTTACTGGATTGCCTCCCACTCTGCTGAGACGGGGGGGCTCAACGTGACCTTCAGCTCTGTGGGCCGCAACGGGCTCAAGTCCCACGTGCTGCAGCTGAGCCACCAGCAGAGTCAGGGGCTGGAGGAGGAGCTGCAGGTGAGCCGCCGCCCCTGGTTCATGACACCCGGGCCTAGTCTGCGGGGCCTGCGGCACCCCTAGCACTCCTCTTGGTGCCCTTGCGCAAAGACCTCCTGGCTGGGGATCTGGGCTCGATGTCTGAGCTTCGTTCTCTGCATTTGGAAATGACGTATGCAGAGCCTACCCAACAGGGCTTTAGGAGGCTGGCGTAAAACACTGTGCATAGAGGTGTGAACTGGAAACGTGAGGGGGGAGAGGAGGAGGCTTGTTTCAGGGAGAAGTCAGGACAACATACAGCGAGCCCTTCTGTGCCCTCTGATGTCTCTTTCCCTTTTCGACTCCTGAAGTTTTCCCTGGGCAGCAAGATCAATGTGAAGGTGGGAGGAAACAGCAGAGGGACCTTGAAGGTGAGAGCCCACAGCACCGGACACCTGGGCGTGGGCGGAGCGGCCCTGAGCTGGAGAGCGGTGGCAGAGCTGTGTGGTGGGAGTGGGCCTTGAGCTGGAGAGCGGTGGCAGAGCTGTGTGGTGGGAGCGGGGCCCGGGCTGGAGAGCGGTGGCAGAGCTGTGTGGTGGGAGCGGGCCCTGGGCTGGAGAGCGGTGGCAGAGCTGTGTGGTGGGAGCGGGGCCCGGGCTGGAGAGCGGTGGCAGAGCTGTGTGGTGGGAGCGGGCCCCGGGCTGGAGAGCGGTGGCAGAGCTGTGTGGTGGGAGCGGGGCCCGGGCTGGAGAGCGGTGGCAGAGCTGTGTGGTGGGAGCGGGCCCGGGCTGGAGAGCGGTGGCAGAGCTGTGTGGTGGGAGCGGGCCCGGGCTGGAGAGCGGTGGCAGAGCTGTGTGGTGGGAGCGGGGTCCCGGGCTGGAGAGCGGTGGCAGAGCTGTGTGGTGGGAGCGGGCCCGGGCTGGAGAGCGGTGGCAGAGCTGTGTGGTGGGAGCAGGGCCCGGGCTGGAGAGCGGTGGCAGAGCTGTGTGGTGGGCGCGGGCCCGGGCTGGAGAGCGGTGGCAGAGCTGTGTGGTGGGAGCGGGCCCGGGCTGGAGAGCGGTGGCAGAGCTGTGTGGTGGGAGCGGCCCGGGCTGGAGAGCGGTGGCAGAGCTGTGTGGTGGGAGCGGGCCCTGAGCTGGAGAGCGGTGGCAGAGCTGTGTGGTGGGAGCGGGGCCCTGAGCTGGAGAGCGGTGGCAGAGCTGTGTGGTGGGAGTGGGCCCTGAGCTGGAGAGCGGTGGCAGAGCTGTGTGGTGGGAGTGGGCCCTGGGCTGGAGAGCGGTGGCAGAGCTGTGTGGTGGGAGTGGGCCCTGAGCTGGAGAGCGGTGGCAGAGCTGTGTGGTGGGAGCGGGTCCGGGCTGGAGAGCGGTGGCAGAGCTGTGTGGTGGGAGCGGCCCGGGCTGGAGAGCGGTGGCAGAGCTGTGTGGTGGGAGCGGGCCCGGGTGAGAGAGCGGTGGCCCAGAGCTGTGTTGGTGGGAGCGGGGCCCCCGGGCTGGAGAGCGGTGCAGAGCTGTGGGTGGGAGCGGGCCCCGGGCTGGAGAGCGGTGGCAGAGCTGTGTGGTGGGAGCGGGGGTCACGGGCTGGAGAGCGGTGGCAGAGCTGTGTGGTGGGAGGGGGCCCTGAGATGGAGAGCGGTGGCAGAGCTGTGTGGTCGGGAGCGGGCCCCGGGCTGGAGAGCGGTGGCAGAGCTGTGTGGTGGGAGCGGGCCCCGGGCTGGAGAGCGGTGGCAGAGCTGTGTGGTGGGAGCGGGGTCCCGGGCTGGAGAGCGGTGGCAGAGCTGTGTGGTGGGAGCGGGCCCTGAGCTGGAGAGCGGTGGCAGAGCTGTGTGGTGGGAGCGGGGTCCCGGGCTGGAGAGCGGTGGCAGAGCTGTGTGGTGGGAGCGGGGTCCCGGGCTGGAGAGCGGTGGCAGAGCTGTGTGGTGGGAGCGGGGTCCCGGGCTGGAGAGCGGTGGCAGAGCTGTGTGGTGGGAGCGGGGCCCGGGCTGGCATTGCGCGCTCCATCCCGGGTGCCCCCCACTCTGGTCTCCCCCTCCCTGGGCACCTGTCACCTCCTTTCCCTCAGCACTGAGCTCACACTCCCAGTGCCCCAGCTGGGCCTTTCCTGAGCCACGGCCCCTCTTCCTCCTTTGTCCCCTTGTCTGCCTGACAGAGCCCCGCCCCCCCAGCAGCCCAGCTGCCCTCTGGAGGCTCCCCAGTGCCCCTCCCTCCCGAGCCCGGCTGTGGCCCCGGGAACTGCCTCTCTGCCCTCTAGTGCCGAGGGTCCTTGTCACTTGTTCACTGAACTCGGGCTGAGACAGTCTTGGGACGTCTCCCACGCCCATGTCTCCCTGCTCTGAGCCCCTGTCACCGCACAGTGAAACTGACCTTCCAGGACACTGGTCAGACAAGCCTTCGGACTCTTCGCTGGCGAGGCAGGGTGCTTGCCTACATAGGTCTCCTCACCTTGAATGTCCTCCCTCTGCCGCTTTTCCCACGAGGCAAACTCCTCCCCCTTCAAGCCTTGGCCAGAAGCCTTTCCCGACTGCCCCTCACAGCCTCCCTGCACGTGTGGGGGCTGGTCCCCAGGGCAGGCGCTGCTGCTGCCTCACCGTCCACCCCAACTCCAGGCCGTTCGTGCTTATGGACTGGTCAGGAAGGACGACGGGAAGGGGCCCAAGGCCTCAAAGCTCTCAGCCCAGGGAGCTCCCCTGGGTGTGTCTCTGGAGAGGTGTCTGTGGCCCCAGAGGTCCCACGTTCTCTCCATGCCCCTTGCTGAGCCAGGTCCTTCGTACCTACAACGTCCTGGACATGAAGAACACGACCTGCCAGGATCTTCAGATTGAGGTGACAGTCATGGGCCATGTCGAGTACACAAGTAAGTGTTGGGGTTGGTGCCACGGGCCCTCCAGGGCTGGTGCCAGGGGCCGAGTCTCAGCGCCTCCCTCGTGCAGTGGAGGCGAACGAGGACTACAAGGACTACGAGGACGAGGAGGACTATGGGAAGGAAGAGGACTCCGAGAGTCCAGGTCTCCCTGGGGATGACCCAGGGGCCCCTTCCCAGCCCGTGACACCCCTGCAGCTGTTTGAGGGGCGGAGGAGCCGCCGCCGAAGGGAGGCGCCCAAGGCGGCTGAGGAGCAGGAGCCCCGAGTGCAGTACACTGTGTGCATCTGGTGAGCCTGAGGGGCCGCTCGCCGGGCGGGGCAGCCGCGGGCGCAGGCACGCAGACCACAGGACTCTCTCCGCAGGCGGAACAGCAGTCTGGGGCTGTCGGGCATGGCCATCGCGGACATCACCCTCCTGAGTGGATTCCACGCCCTGCGGGCTGACCTGGAGAAGGTGTGGCTCGTGTCCTCGGGAGCCCTGTTCCGTCCCTGCAGCCCTCCAGGCACCGAGCCCGTCTCCGTGACCCTCTCCTTCTTCGCAGTTGACTTCCCTGTCTGACCGTTATGTGAGTCACTTTGAGACCGAGGGGCCCCACGTCCTGCTGTACTTCGACTCGGTGAGCAGGGGAGGCCACGGGGGGTGGGAGGGGGTGGGGGGGGGCGCGCGCGGGTGACAGTTTGTGCTGAGTCCCAGGAGGTGCTGCCTCCGTGGCCAGCGCCCCCGGGAGAGCCTGATGTGAGGGGGGAGGCAGGTCAAGAAGGAGCCGGGGCCAAGTTATGGGGTGCGGTGGGTGGAGCCTGGGAGGCCACGCCTGCAGGCCGGCAGGAGCTGAGCCCTAAGGAGGTTTGGGGGGCACAGCTGAGAGGGCGCCTGTCACAGGCTGAATGTATTCCACTGAAAGGTTTGCTTTTGTTCTTTATATTGACCTTCCCAGTTTTATTTTAATATGAAAGAGTATCTTCTGTTATAAAGTGATGTTGGTCATAGATGAGTTGTTTTTGTCTTTGTGGCCTGTTTGGCTAAAACAAAGAGTCATCAACCCTCTGATGGCCCTCAGAGTTTCTGGAGCGTTTACTATGACCTCTTAGAGAAAATGCAAAAGGCACGTTCATACAGAAACACCCATTAGCCAGGCGTGTGAGTCAGGGAAGACCCTCCCCGGTCTGTGCAGAGGGGCAGACCCTGTCGGGGGCTACAGGGCAGTCAGGTTAAACAGTGGGAAAGAGGGGCCAGCTGCGGAGGGGTGCTGGCAGGTCTGGTGGCACCGCACGGTGTGGGCATGAGGAGGGGTGCTGGGCCCGCGGGTGCATGGCAGGGTCCCAGGGACTAGCAGCTGCACTTAGGCTGTGGCAGGTGAAGGAGGCCCTCGTCGTGTCTGTGATGAAGCCAGGCTGTCAGGAGGGTGAGTGGGTTTGGGAGCAGGCAGAGTGAATTTGGAGAATTTATGCATCCTGCAAAAATCCTAATGCAGGAATAAGGCTGAAAGTTTTGTGTGGGAAGCAGCCTGGAAGGGGTTGGTGAAAGCCAGGGAGGGGTAGAGACCTTTGTAGGGAAGAGCTGGGGCCCTGGGAGGGAAGATGAGGGGGTGTCAGAAACAACCAGGTGAGAAGCGAAAATGGTCCAGAAACTAGCCCGAGCTTAGGGAGAGTTGCGTGGAGAATGTGTCCGCAGTGTGAGACTCTGCAGAGGCACTTGGAGACCAGAGACCCGGGTGAGGTCATCATCTGGGCAGTGAGGTCAGCAGGGACCTTGGGAGCAGCTCTTAGAGTTCTGGTGGCCGGAAGGTAACAGAATGTGAAGGACACTGAAGATGAGACCAGCAGACGCCAGAGCCAGGCCGAGGAAATGTGACACAGGCCCGCAGGGCCCAGGGAGTGGTCCTTGACACCCCCCCT
The DNA here is from genome assembly GCF_014108415.1 of Molossus molossus. Taxonomy (NCBI): domain Eukaryota; kingdom Metazoa; phylum Chordata; class Mammalia; order Chiroptera; family Molossidae; genus Molossus; species Molossus molossus. Next base: position 2,973,933 of record NW_023425402.1, read on the forward strand.
TGACCCCCCCCCAACGGCAGGTCCCCACCTCTCGAGAGTGCGTGGGCTTCGGAGCCGTGCAGGAGGTGGCGGTGGGGCTGGTGCAGCCAGCCAGCGCGGTCCTGTACGACTACTACAACCCCGGTGAGCCTGCGGGGCGGGGGCGCCAGGGGCTGGTGGCCGAGGGCGGCGCCCCTGACTCTCCTCTCCTCTCTCCTCAGAGCATAAGTGCTCTGTGTTTTACGGAGCACCGACCAAGAGCAAACTGTTGTCCACACTGTGCTCTGCTGACGTCTGCCAGTGTGCCGAGGGTGAGCCGGGGCCTGGGGTGGGCGGGCGGGGCGGGCGGGGCTGCCGGGGCGCCGGCTCACCTGGGCCCTGGCTTTAGGGAAGTGCCCTCGGCAGCGGCGCGCCTTGGAGCGGGGGCTGGTGGAGGACGATGGCTACAGGATGAAGTTCGCCTGCTACTACCCCCGTGTGGACTATGGTCAGTGTTCCGCTGGGCCTCTTCCGGCCCTGCGCTCGGGTCTCGGGTCTCGCCTGCCGCGATGGCCCGTGGATGGCCTGGGCAGCTCACCTTCTCCTTCCTCTCCTTCCCTAAACACTCACGCAGGCTTCCAGGTGAAGGTTCTCCGAGAAGATTCCAGAGCTGCTTTCCGCCTCTTTGAGACCAGCATCAGCAGAGTCCTGCACTTCAGTACGAGGGGCCGGCGGGCCGGCAGGCGGGGGGGAGGGGGGCTGAGGGTTTGGGGCCCGGCTACCTGGGGATAAAAACTCAGAAGAGTCTGAGCTGAGATCGCCCCAGCTCTTAGACGCTCTGGGCTGGTCAGTGGAAGCAGGGCCTGCGGGCGGGTCCAGGGGACCCCTGTCTGCTGAGCCCCTGGCCCTGTGCTGGCCCTGCCCCTCCTTCCCCCACTGATGGCTCTTGTTCCTGCCCCTCAGCCAAGGACACCCAGGCCACTGCTGGTCAGACCCGAAACTTTTTGGTTCGAGCTTCTTGCCGCCTTCACTTGGAACCTGGGAAAGAGTATTTGATCATGGGTCTGGACGGGGCCACCCATGACCTCAAGGGACAGTGAGTTCTCTGGGCCCCTGGGTCTCCTGCTGGTGTCACAGCTCGTGAGGGACCGGGTCCCAGTGCCTAGGCCCTACTCCCTCAGAAGCCAGGGGTCTTGTGCTCTCCTGTCCGGTGTACCCTTCCTCCTGACCCCTGCTGCCTGCCCTTTGCTCCCACAGACCCCAATACCTGCTGGACTCCAACAGCTGGGTTGAGGAGATGCCCTCTGAGCGCTTGTGCCGGAGCACCCGCCAGCGGGCAGCCTGTGCCCAGCTCCGCAGCTTCCTGCAGGAGTACAGCCTCCAGGGGTGCCAGGTGTGAGGCTGCTCTCCCCCCAGGCTGGCCCCTGGCGGGCCAGGGCTCAATAAAGACCTTTGACAGCCAAGTGTCCGCGTGTGTCTCCAGAGCTGAGAGCAGTGTCCCCTCCCCGGTGCGGGGGTGGGACAGCCCAGGGTTTGCATAATCCTAGGCTCTTGGAGCTTGGGTGACCCCTGGATCCCTCACCCCTCCCAGATGACTCACTGGGAGCTCAGTCCATCATAGGACCTCCTGAGCAGACTTGTGATCCAACGGCCCGCACCTTGGGGACCCAGCACCCTCATCCAGGCCTGCCCTCGCCATGCCTGCAGGGCGCTCGGTGCCGTGCGGACGCTGCCAGGCTGGGCCCACAGGGCCTGTGCCTCAGGAGCGGCGTCCGGCCCACGTCTCCGTTCTGTCTGGCACAGTCGGCAGTTCTGGGGCTGTTGGCTAAGGCCTGGTCTGTTGAAATCTTGTTGACACTTGACCTCGTTATCAGTGGCGTTAGGAAACATTCCCAGAGTTGCATAATCCCCAGATCTGATGCTCTCTTCTTCCAGGGACTGATTTAATTTATTTTTTTAGCCTCACCCGAGGACATTTTTCCATATTTTGTTCAGATAGAGCAGGAGAGAGAGAGGAAGAGAGAGAGAGAGAAACATCAACATGAAAGGGACACATCGAGTGGTTGCCACCCGCACGACCCATCCAGGGCCGGGGACAAACTACAACCGGGGTACATGCCCTTAGTGGGAACGGAACCCGGGTCTCTCTGGACCACAGGCCAATGCTCTAACCACGGAGCCAAACCGGCCAGGGCAGGGGACTGATTTTAAACAAGCCAAGTGGCTGCCTTTGGTGTGTGTCAACACTCAGGGGACTGCTCTCTTGAGGTCAACCCCCCACCTGCCGACCTAGCTTTCCGCCCTGTGGTGGCACCGCTTGGGTCCTTAGGGCTGACCTAGAACCCATCAGAGAAATTGCTGAGAGCCCAGCAGCCTGCCATTCGCTCTGCAGACACCATGGATCTCACTCTGCCCTCCGTGCCAAGCCCTGTCCTCAGAGGAGTGACTGGGTAGCTGTGTGGTCCCGTGGGGCACATGGGGCATCGGACCTAGCCTGGGGGGATGGGAGAAGGGGGCAGGCAAGGCTTCCTGGAGGAGGTGACATCTGAGGTTCTGAAGGCTGAGGATGTAGGAAAGAGAGTGGCTAGATGAGGGATTTTAGGCAGGAGAAAGTATGAAAGGCATGAGGCCAGGGCGGGACAAGGATGTTTGTGGGCCCTGCATGTGACTCATCAGGTTGGAGTTTGATTTGGAGGGTTGTTTGTGAAAGAGATGGGGCTGGAGTCTGTGAAGCTGGCCAGCTTTCCAGGTCCCTCCTTTCGAATGGGGCCCCTGCTGTCCGTGCAACTCGAAGAGGTTCCGACCCCCAGTGCTTCAGAGGCTTCCTCGGGCTGTGGTCACACGGCCCTGTGCCTACCCGGCAGCCTGCTTCCCAAAGCCAGTCACATTTATGTGAGCCAAGGACTCAGCGACAGCTGGGGCTGGGTCTGAGCAAGGCAGCAGCCCAACCCCGGAAACTGGTTCTCTCCCGGCCCTGGGCACCGATCCAGGCAGAGCCTGCACCCTCCCACCAGGACCCACAGTGGGCTCCAAGCTAATGGGTGGGGCGACTGGGACCTCAACTCAGTCTCTGCAGTGGCACAGCCTGTGCTCTGGGTGCAGCTCTGAGGGAACGACCTTCTAGCCCTGGTGCTGGGTCAGTTCCCAGAGCCAGCAGTGAGAAGTCAGGGGATGGCCTGGGCCTCAGGTCACTCCAAGCCCTTAGCCCCCAGGAGGCCCTAACCTCACTGAGCCATCCCCCTCCTCTTTGGCGGTCTCTCCCCCAACCTTCCTCTAAGCCCCTCAACTGCCACCTACCTCACCCATAAAATTGGTCCATGATAATCCTACTTGGTTCAATGGGACCCCTCCTCTTATGGCTACAGCTCTCGGGATAGGGCTGGACCCCTGACCCCAGCTGTGGCTATTGAACTCCTTCTTGGGGACTTTGGAATCATGGGGGCCATGCTGAGTTGTGCTGGGAAGCCCCACTTACCCTTGGGCTGGAGCTGTGTCCTGTGACTCTGACCCCAGAGGCAGCCTGTTCTGCGCACTGAGCACCTGCGGGACAGGAGGGATGAGAGCACACGGGTGGCCCAGGGCCTCCACACGAGCTCTCGGGTTCGAGATGCCCCTGGTACTCATGTAATAGTTCTTATTTTTGGTTTAAGTCCTTCAAATTGGTCTCTTTTCCTTGCAACCAGAAAGTATCTGGTAAGAGCTCCAAATTGGGAACCGTATTCATCTTCAACTCTTGAGAGTGAAATAGGGCACTGATAATTGTTACAGAGGACTACAGGTGTGGTGTAGGAAAATCCAGGCACACCCAGCCACGTGGACACCCCTGCGCTCAGTCTCAGACGATCCTGGGGCACGTGAGGGGTGCCTGCCACTTTCCCTTGGAGACAAGTGGCAGCAGTAAGCCGCTCCGTCGGGGCGGCAGTGGGAGAGGGCTCCGGCCAGAACGTGGACACTTTCCTGCAGGCTGGTGTGGGGCCGCAGAGCTGAGGCTGGCCGTGGGAGAAAGGTCAGGGTTGTGCACGTCTTCCTTTCTTCTTGATGGATGAAAGAAGAAAGAAAGGCCCGTTCTTTGAAATATGGACTCCCCAAGGCCAACGGGCCTGGTGCCATTCCAAGAGTGTGCTACTCTGTGGGTGGGACAGTGGGCAGGGGCCTGGGGGAAGTAGCCAAGGGAAGGACCTAGAACAGCCTGCGCAGGGAGATGGATGGTGGGCCTCCAGAGCTATAAGAGGCCAGGCCAGCGCCTTGCACGGGTCTCCAGCCATGCTGCTCCTCGGGCTGCTGCTGCTCACTGTGCTGGCCAGTGCCCACCTGCTGTGGGGCCAGTGGAAGCTCAGGGGCCTCCACCTCCCACCTCTTGTCCCTGGCTTCCTGCATCTGCTGCAGCCCAACCTCCCCATCTACCTGCTCAGCCTGGCTCAGAAACTCGGGCCCATCTACCGGCTCCGCCTAGGGCTGCAAGGTGAGCTCCTGCCCCGCCTGCCCCTCCACAGTGGGATTCGGGTGCTCCCCGCTGACATCCTGCTTTGGCGCTCCCCAGATGTGGTGGTGCTGAACTCCAAGCGGACCATTGAGGAGGCCATGGTCAAGAAGTGGGCGGACTTTGCCGGCAGACCCCACATACCATCCTGTAAGGGTGGGAAGAAGCTGGGGCTGGGAGAGGCAGGGAAGGCAAGCCATGGCTTCCTTGGTCAGTTCGCCCCTCACCCCTACTCGCAGACAAGCTGGTGTCTCGGTACAGTCAGGACCTTTCACTTGGGGACTACTCCCAGCTCTGGAAGGCCCACAAGAGACTCACCCGCTCGGCTCTGCTGCTGGGCATGCGCTCCGTGGAGCCCCTGGTGGAGCAGCTGACCCAGGAGTTCTGCGAGGTGAAGCTGGACCCCATGGTCACCCCAGGTCGGCCTCACCTCTCCCAGCGGCCCTGGCCCGTTTAGCTCGTGCTTTCTCCACAGCGCATGAGAGCCCAGGCCGGCACCCCGGTGGCCATCCAGAAGGAGTTCTCTTTGCTCACCTGCAGCGTCATCTGCTGCCTCACCTTTGGAGACCAGGTCAAGGCTCCCTCATGCTCACATATGCTTCCCCCCCCCCCCCCCGCCCCGCTCCTCATCCTGAACTGAAAGGAGTCCTTCCTCCTGCAGGAGGACACCTTAGTACACATCTTTCACGACTGTGTCCAGGACTTGATGAAAACCTGGGACCACTGGTCCATCCAAATTTTGGACATTGTTCCCTTTCTCAGGGTGAGAAGGTGGAGTCCAGACACCCTGGCTCCTCGGGGTGGGCGGGGGACAGGCTGCTTTCCCGGCAGCTACACTCTCTCGCTCCCTGCCTAGTTCTTCCCCAGCCCTGGCCTCCGGAGGCTGCAGCAGGCTGTGCAGAACAGGGACCGCCTTGTGGAGCAGCAGCTGAGACGGCACAAGGTGGGCACTGTGCGTGGACCCTGTTGCTCAGCCCACAGCCAGCCACGTGGCTGCCCCAGTCCTCGGACTGGCGCCACCCCAGACCCTCTCCGGCAGCCGGGTGCTCAGGCGGGCCCTCCCTCCCCAGGAGAGCATGGCGGCAGGCCGCTGGAGGGACCTGACGGACTACATGCTCCAGGGGCTGGGGGAGCCGCGCGTGCAGGCGGGCTCTGGACAGCTCCTTGAAGGGCACGTGCATATGTCTGTGGTGGACCTTTTCATCGGCGGCACCGAGACCACTTCAACCACCCTCTCCTGGGCTGTGGCATTCTTGCTTCACCACCCTGAGGTGCACCCTGGGGGCAGGCTCCTTCCTGGGTGTCTGTCACTCTACCCTGGTACAGGCTGTGTTAGCGGGGTGGGGAGGGTGACTTCTAATCGGCACAAAGGCTTCTGTGGGTGCTCCAGGCATGGCTGGAAGAGGGTGAGCAGCAGGGCTGGGTCCGCACTAGACTTGCCCCCATTTCCCAGGTTCAGAAGCGACTGCAGGAGGAGTTGGACCGTGAACTGGGGCCTGGGGCCTGGAGCTCCCCAGTCCCGTACAAGGACCGCACTCGACTGCCCTTGCTCAACGCCACCATCGCAGAGGTGCTGCGCCTGCGGCCGGTCGTGCCCCTGGGCCTGCCACACCGCGCCACGCGGCCCAGCAGGTGACCTCCAGGGAGGTAGGGGTGAGCGGGACAGCAGGCGGGGACCTGGCGGGCCTCTCACTCCACCCTGCCCTCAGCATCTTCGGCTACGACATCCCGGAGGGCACAGTGATCATCCCCAACCTCCAAGGCGCCCACTTGGACGAGACCACCTGGGAGCGGCCCCACGAGTTCTGGCCGGGTGCGTGTGGGCGTGTGTGGAGGGGCCGTGGGCGGGAGCAGCGCGGGCTGGTCCCTGCGGCTGCTGACCAGGTCTGTCCTTCCCCCACAGACCGCTTCCTGGCGCCAGGGGCGAGCCCCAGAGCGCTGGCGTTCGGCTGCGGGGCGCGCGTGTGCGTGGGCGAGCCGCTGGCGCGCCTGGAGCTGTTCGTGGTGCTGGCGCGCCTGCTGCGGGCCTTCACGCTGCTGCCGCCGCCGGGCGCCCTGCCCTCCCTGCAGCCCCAGCCCCGCTGCGGCGTCAACCTCGCGGTGCAGCCTTTCCAGGTGCGGCTGCAGCCCCGGGGAGCAGACGCCGGGGGCCTGGGCGAGTGCCAGTGATGGGCAGGACGCGGGCCAGTCTCGTGCCTCAGTTTCTCCTTTTATTGCTCCTGTACACCCCCACCCCCCTGTAAACATAGTGCTGTGAGGTCGCGGCGGAGAAGGCTTCCTTTGGCGGCTGGGTGGTGAAGGCGGCCGGGCTCTTCTCTCCGCGGCCCTCAGTGCTTGGCAGTCGTAGCGGGTGGGGGAGGTGGGCCGAGGCTCAGCTTTCCCAGGCGGGCGCCCGGTAGCCTCTGGGTCGCAGCTTCATTTCCGTGAAGGGCACGGAGAACTCAAAGCCCTTCCAGTGGTACCAGCTCACTCCCTGGAAAGAGGTGTGGAGAGAGAGTCAGAGCAGACATCCCCTCCCCTCCCACCCCTGCCCCTTTGGGGAGCTGGTTCCCAGAAATCAATCAACCTTCTGCCCGCCCTGCTGCCTTCATAACTCCCAACTGCAAAGGACTGAGGCTTAATGCTGAGCTGACCCTTTCCATCCAATAAACCATCTCCTCCCAACACCGTGGTGAGATGACATTACTGTCCCACTTCACAGATGAAGGCCCTGAGGGCTCAGTCACCTGTCCTGTCACATCCAGGCAGCCAAGCCCCAGCTGCGCCTGCCCCGCCCTCACCTGGTGGTCCACTGTGCTCCCGTAGAGCCCGTTGAGGTTGGCATAGTGGCAGTTCCTGTACCACCAGGCCCCGCGGTAGGAAACGGCGCAGGAGATGAGCAAGTTATTGGGGTCTCGGTCCCGGGCAGAGAAGACACTGCCGCTGTGGTAGCTCATGGAGTCCCCTGGTGGGTGGGCAAGGGAAGGAGTGAGGGCCTCCCCTGCCCCGCCCGCCCCGCCCCGGCCCAGCCCTACCTGCGGTGCCGTGGTAGCCCTCCAGGTGCAGGCGGTAGTAGTCCTCGGCAGCGTCCACCCGGAAAGAGTCGTACTGGGCGAACACCACCTCGTCCCCAGCCCGAAGGTCCACGCGCATGGAGTAGTCTCCGGCTCTCGTCAGGCTGTGCAGGGCCTCATTGCCTGGGGTGGGAACCGTGCTCGCACCAGGGCCCTGCTGTCCACAGGGCTCCTGTCCCTTCCCTGGTCCCCCCGACCCCTGTGAGGCACTGACCCAGCCAGAACTCCCCGGAGATGTTCCCAAAACCATGGGCGTAGTCCTCCCAGTCCCTCCAGAAGTCTGTGTGTCCATCCATGCGGCGCTGGAACACCTGGGAGGCAGGGGCACTGTCAGCCTGTGGCTCCTGGTGCAGCAGCCAGCCCCTGCACAGACCCCGGCTTCCGGCTGCACCCACCAGCCAGCCGCCCCCATCGGTCTCCATGTCACAAAACACGTTCAGTGGCCGCTCGCGGTTGCCGTTGAGGAAGATGGTGGTGGTCCTGGAGGTGCCAGCCCCATTCTGCATCTCCTCCCCACAGTCCCGGGGGAAGGGGATCCGCAGCCCACCTGGGGAGAGCACAGGGAGGGGTCAGTCCGTTTCCCAGACCCCTGCTGCCCACTCAGCCCCACCTCAGGCCCAGCACCCAAGCACCAGTGGTGAAGGAGGTGGACATGGGCGGCGTGAGACTCTCGCCCCACATGGCCCGGAGCCAGGCTCTGTAGGTGGTAGAGGGAAAGAGGCCCAGGAGCTGGTGAGAAGTGACACCTCCTGGGAGCAGGATCTCCTGTGGGGTAGAAAAGGGGCCGGTCAGGGGACAGGGAGGCAGAGGCAGCCCCTCCTGGAGCAGAACCCAGAGAGAGGAGTTGGCCAGTGGGGCAGGGTGGCGCACCTGGGACTGTCCACCAGGGGTGTCATAGTTGAGCAGGTAGCCAGTTGGGGGCACTTGGGGCTCTGTCCAAGTAAGCAGGGCTGTGCGGGGGGTCACTTCCTTGGCCTCGAAGTCCCAGGGGCCCCTCAACCCTGGAAGGGGAACGGGGAAGAGAAGATGGAGACGAGGCCCTTCCTTGCGGCTGCCCTCCCACCCACCACCTCACAGGAGGCACCTGTGGTAAAGGTGATGCTGGCTGCAGAGGTGAAGTTGGGGCCCCTAAGGCCACGCACGGTGGCTGTGTAGTTGGTGTGGAGTGTGAGGCCGTGCAGGGGGTAGTCCACAGCGCTGCCAGGGGCTGAGGCCTGCAGAGAGGGGGCTGGGGGGATGGCAGGGGTCAGCAGCTGCCCTGCCAGAGCCCAGCCCGCCTCAGCTCTGCTTCTCTGAACAGTCCCCTCCAGACGCCTGAGCCCTGCTCACCGCCTGGGGCTGCGACCTGGACGGCATACGTGTCCACAGGGGCCTGGGGGGGCTTCCAGTGCAGCACGGCGGTTCCTGCCGACAAGTTCAGTGCGCGCAGCTGCGTGGGGCCATCAGGAACTGGGAGAAGGGAGGCGCTCAGAGCGCACCCTGCTGCTCTCCCCAACCCCTCTTCCCAAACCCTCCAGGGCCTCTGGTCTATGATGAGACCCTCCAGCACCCCTCCCCTCCTGCCACTCAACTACCCCCACCCACTGCCTCCTGCTCCCCTTCCGGCCCAGGCCCACCCATCTCACCCGTGGTGAGGAACCCGGTGAGAGGCTCGCTCTCCTCAAAGCCTCGGACGGACACCACTGTCACCTCATAGTGGGCGCCTGGGATCAGCCCCTGGAGTTTCTGGGCCCGGGCTCGGCCGTCCACTCGCACACTCTGTGGCTCCCCTGAAAACATGGTGGGCGTGGGAGGTTGCCCAGGGAGCCAGGAGGGGCTGTAGGGTGGGCAGCATGGAGGGTGCAGGAGAAACGAGAGCAGTGAGGACATGGGCAAAGGGTGTCACCTCCATCCGCCAGCTGGTAGGAAACTTTGAAGCTGTCGACTCTGGATGGTGGGGGCATCCAGCTGACCTTGGCTGAAGTCTCCCCAATTTCACTGAATTGGAGGTCACGGGGGCTCTCCAGTACTGAGGGGAGAGGCACACCAAGTAACAACGGTGAGGGCATGGAGCAGGGGCCCTGCGCCCGATCCCACCCCTCCTCCTCCGGCCAGCTGGCTCCAGGCACCGACATGGGCGTGCTGTGCTGTGCTCACACCCTGCACCACTCTCCAGCCTCCCCTGGCTGGGGCACCGGCTCCCAGCACGGGCCTCACCTGGGCTGAGGGTGCGGGCGGTGCCCTGCACGCTGTCCGCCTTGTGGGGCCCGCGCAGCCCATACAGTGTCAGGCTGTACAGGGTCCCGGGACGCAGGTCCCGGAGCACGGCCGAGCGCTGCGACCCGGGCATGGTCACCTCCCGCTGCAGCAGGGGGCGCTGAGGCGGCCCCATGGAGCTTGCTGACGGGACCCCGTATCGAAGCAGGAAGGAGTCGAAGGCCCCAGAGGGCGCCTCCCAGTTGAGTCGCAGAGAGCTGGTGGTCACGTCAGTCACAGACAGCTGGGACAGCCGGGGCCCTGGCTCCCCTGGGGTCTGACCTGCAGGAGCTGACCCTGCACAGACAAGAGTTTGGAGACAGAAGCACACAGGCTGGGTGACCTGGGGCAGGTCTCTCGGGCACCCTACCCTGCCAGGTGCCGCAGGCCCCAGTGATCACACATGTGCGCGGAGCAGGGCTGCTTGTCCACCCTCCTTCCTCCAGGGTGCCCTCCTCACGTTCCTTCCCCATGCCCACCCTTCCTAGGACGCAGGGAGGCTAGGACACAGGCCCCGCTTGTGGTACCTGTGGTGCCCTCAGCTGAGACAGGTCCCAGGCGCTTCCCCTCATGGAGGCCGTAGAGGAAGAACTTGTAGGGGGTGCTGGGCTCCAGGCCTGACACAAGGACCTTGTTCTGGTCGCCACCCACGAGCAAGGCCTGGGGCTGCCTGTTTGTGTCCCAATACTGGACCACAAAGGAGTCAAAGGGGCCCTGGGCCACGGTCCATGAGAGGTGCAGGGAGTCTGGGGTCCTGTTATTCACTACCAGCTCCCCCAGGCGGGGCCCTGCAGGGGTCTTGGGGGCCTCTGTGGCAGGGTGCCAGAGCACGGGCGTGTCCTCTTCTGGAGCTGTGGGAGAAGCCCAGGGGAGAAGCTGTGTGTACACGCGTGTGTGCATGTGTGTGTGCACACAGCGCCCCTCCCAACTCCATTGCACTGGTCCCTGGGAGGCCGGGCTGAGGTGGGGAGTTTATTGGTCCTGGCCATGGAGGAGAAGGTGGAGAGGAGAGAGCAGCTAGGCTCCGCTAGCATATACCTTCTCTTAAATATGCCACATCCCTGTGTTGGCGGTGAGGTCTGCCACCCAGGCCTCCCTGGGAGCCAACACTGTGCCCCAGCGCTGCTCTGTGGGCCCCTCTGCTGGGTCGGGATCCCTGCTGCCACCCCGTCTCCACACCGGTGTCACCTCGCCCTGGACTCCTGGGCCACTCCCGAGCTCTGGCCCTGGTTCTCCCTCTGAGAGAACTGAGGATGGAGTGGCTGGTGGCCAGGGCACTTGCCCTGGGGGCTGGGGGCTGGGCCAGCACCTCCAGAGGAGGAGCCTGGTCCACCAGCAGCCACTTCTCCCGTCTTTCTACCCCTTGCTGTTTTGTTTTCCAGTAATTTTCCACTTGAGAAAAGGCTCCTGACTCATCCACAGGAGGGGGTTTTATCCCTGTTGGGCCGGCCACCCTGCTGGGACGCAGGAGCAGCCAGCTCTGGAGCAGGGCAGGGGTAATAGATTGAGGACCACTTCCCAGGCCCCTCCTGGCCACCTGGCCTGGCTCCTGCTTTTTTTTTTTTTTTTTTTATCCTCACCCGAGGACATTTTTCCATTTTTTGTTCAGGTAGAGTGGGAGGGAGAGAGAGGAACAGAGAGAGAGAGAGAAACTTCGACGTGAAAGGGACACATCGAGTGGCTGCCACCCACACGACCCAACCAGGGCCGGGGACAAACTGCAACCGAGGTACGTGCCCCTAGCGGGAACCGAACCCGGGTCTCTCCGGACCGCAGGCCGACGCTCTAACCGCTGAGCCAAACCAGCCAGGGCCTGGCTCCTGCTTTTGATCGACTCCTGGTCACCATCTGAGCTGGCCCGTGGCACCTCCCTCTGGGCCCGGGCAGGGCTCCCTCATGCCCCTGCCCACTCCTGCCAGTCCCAAGCCCACGCAGGTCTTCCCCCTCACCTGTCACTCCCAGGACAGAGACAGGGCCCAGGCGCTGTCCTCCCAGGAGCCCGTAGAGCAGGAACTTGTATTTCCTGCCAGGCTCCAGGCCAGCTATGGTGGCCTCCCGCTGGTGTGCGGCCATGGGCACTTCCCGGGTCAGCCCGTTTGTGTCCCTGTACTGGACCATGAAGGAGTCAAAGGGGCCCTGGGCCACGGTCCACACCAGGTGCAGGGAATCTAGGGTCTCATCCGTCACTGTCAGCTCCCCTAGGCGGGGTGGGGGCTGCCACTCCTTCTCCAGGGGAGCTGTGGGGAAAGCCGGGGAGCAACTGTCAGGGCTGCCTTCCCCTCAGCCCTGGCCACTTCCTGGACAGTGAGGGTCTACGGAAGGGTCCCTGCTCCAGTCCGGTCCCACAGGAAGCAGGATGGGTAGCTTGGTCCCCTCCTCCAGAGGCCACTGCTCAAATTCCTTCCTGCCCCATTCCTTCCCTGCTGTGACCAGGGTGCAGGGAGAGCTCAAAAGATCCCCTCGTGCGAGAGGGGTGACGAGCTGCTGAGATGGGCTTGTTTCCCCCACCCCCAGTGCCCTGAGTAGAGATGTGGCCAGAGCTGAGAAAAGTCCCAGAGCGCATCTGGGTTGTCAGGTTGACAGGAGCCAGGCTGGGCAGCCAGTCAAGCTCATGGGCTGCCAATGCCTGGCATGACCACCCTGTTCTCCATCAGCCTGGGCCCTCCTTCCACCCACTTGCCCAGCCCCGAAGCAGCAGCTGGGAGAACGGAGCACAGAGCAGGCAGGGAGACCTGCCAAGGGTGGGCGCTGACTGCGGGTCGGAGAAGTCCGCATCCAGCCCCCATGATGGGGTTCAGGGAAGAGAACTGTGGACTGGCCCTGCGCCCCATCCTCGTCTGGCCGGGGTGACTCATGGTGCTGGGAGTGGGGTGAGAGTCAGTCACCCATCTCCGCCCCTCCTTGGGGGGCTGAGTCACGGGCACAATGACACCAGATTTTTCCTTTGCAGCCGGCCCGCCTGCATTTCCACCTCTCGCCACGAGGGGGCAGAGGGAGGAGGGGGACATTACTGAGCGCCAGCTGACCACGCAGGTGTGGAAGCCGAGCTTCAAGGGACAGAAGGGGCTTCTCCACGGCACACTGCTGGCAACTGGAAACTGAACACGGGTCTGCGTGGCTGCGAGGTCTGGGCTGTCTTTACGACATTACCAGTCAGAGAGTGAGAGAAAGAATGCCCATGAAACGCTCCACCAGCCTGGCGGAAACGGTAACGAGCCCTCGCCGAGGCCTCCTGGGCGGGGCTTCCGGGGAGGGCCTCCTGGGCGGGGCTTCCGGGGAGGGCCTCCTGGGCGGGGCTCCCGGGGAGGGCCTCCTGGGCGGGGCTCCCGGGGGAGGGCCTCCTGGGCGGGGCTTCCGGGAGGGCCTCCTGGGCGGGGCTTCCGGGAGGGCCTCCTGGGCGGGGCTTCCGGGGAGGGCCTCCTGGGCGGGGCTTCCGGGGGAGGGCCTCCTGGACGGGGCTTCCGGGAGGGCCTCCTGGGCGGGGCTGGGAGGCAGCTCGGGGCGGCTCGGGAGGGGCGCGGGCAGCGCTGGGCTCACCTGTGGTGCCTTCAGCAGAGACGGGGCCCAGCTGCTTCCTGCCCACCAGCCCGTAGAGCAGGAACTTGTACTTCCGGCTGGGCTCCAGGCCGGTGACGGTGACCTCTAGCTGGTCTGCGGCCACAGGCACCGCCTGGGGCTGCCCGTCCCTGTCCTTGTACTGGACCACGAAGGAGTCAAATTTGCCCTGGGGGACCGTCCACGAGAGCCTCACGGCGTCTGGGGTCACGTCCCTCACTGTCAGCTCCCCCAGGCGAGGAGCAGGTGTGGTGTCTGGGGCTGAAAAGGAGAGAGGTGCGGGAGAGTGACAGGAGCGGTGACAGGCAGACAGCTTGCTCAGGCCTCGTCAGGGAGAGGGACGCAGGGCACAGGGACGAAGGAGGAGCCAGGGAGGGCAGCAGGTGTCTTTCAGGACAGGATGAGGTGCGTGCCCTAGGCCAGGGCAGGATTGGGCTGCAGACCCCAGGGCTGCAGTTTGGGCACAGACAATGGCACGTCCACTGTCGCCAAAAAGGGGCAAAGGGTGGCCACAGACCCTGGGGCAGAGCTGGCCGCTGGCCTGCTCAGGGGTCTTCGCACCCTCCACGCTGAAGAGCAGGACACTGTACTGTGTCCAGGGGCCAGACCTGAGTGGCGGCCACGTAAGGCCTCAACATGGGCGCTGCCCGGGCTGCCCTGCACATGTCCTGCTGGGCAGGAAGGAGACGGAAGGCCCTGGGCCACTGTGCAGGACAGGCGCATCCTGTCCCAGGCCTCGGCACACGGCCAGCGCCTCCAGGCAGGCTGCTAGCGGGGCTCCGCAGAGAGGCTGGAACAGGCAGAGGGGACTCGGGGTTCAGCGGCCGCCCGAGCAAGGGAGAGCTTCCCTAGCCACAAAACAATCATGGAGCCTGCTCCAAGGTGATCACTGGGTCCCAGTTGTGTAAGCACTGAACAGTGGTGCGGGAGGGGGCTCACCACCACGGGACAGTCCCCGTGCGGACAAGGCAGAGGTCAGGACGCATTTGTGTAACACAGTCAGTGCACGCAGAGCAGAACTCAGGCCCATGCATGTGGGAGCCCCTGGGCGGCCCAGCTGTGAGAGTGGGGGAGCCACAGGTGAGCCCATGAGAAGCGAGAGGCTCCGAGAGAAGAGGAAAGGAACAAGGCCAAATGTGAGGCACAGGCCCCATGCCCACAGACTCCGACAAGAGTCTCCGGCATCCTCATACATTCAAGGACCACGCAGACATGGGCACCGTGAGACACAGGAAGGGGCCCCGCCAAGTGCGAGGAGTGCTGACATCCCAGGGGGCAGCAGAAACAAGAAGAGCACACCCCCACCCCACTCACCGGTCAGGCCCACGGTGGACACGGGGCCCATGCGCCGCCCCCCGTGCAGGCCGTACAGGTGCATCTTGTACTTGCGCCCCGGCTCCAGGCCCCGCACGGTCACCTCGCTCTCCTCACCCCCGACACGCACCACCTGCGGACGCCCGTCCCTGTCCTTGTACTGCACGGTGAAGGAGTCGAAGTGGCCCTGGGGGACGGTCCAGGACAGGCTCAGCGAGTCCGGGGACGATGCTGTCACCATCAGCTCCCCCAGCACGGGCTCCTCGGGGGGCTCTGGGGCCTCTGTGCTGGGCTCTGCGGGGCTTGGGGTCTCTTCTTCTGCAGCTGAGAAGGACAGGCACAGGGAGGGTGAGGCAGGGTCCATGGAGGTGTCCCGGGTCCTTCCCCAGCCGTGGTCGCGCAGGGCCCTGGGGTCACTTCAGAGAAGCCCCTCTGGGCTGGGAGGTCCTGCTCAGTCCAACCTCACCAAGACGCCCAGAGCTGGGGTCAGCTGTGGGGACAGGGCGGCCACCAGCACAGCTCACAGGGGCCCTTCCCTGCCCAGGCCCCGCTGGTCCTCAGGGAGCCCAGGGGGAGGCCCAGGGCACCATGGCTCAGCCTCCAGCAAGGCCAGCACCCCACCCCGGGGCTCCCCGTCCACTCACCTGTCACCCCCACGGCAGAGACGGGGCCCTGGCGCTGGCCGTCATGGAAGCCATACAGGTTCATCTTGTACTTGTGGTCGGGCTCCAGGCCCGAGATGGTGACCCCGTCCTCGTGTCCTGGCACCCGCACCGCCTTGGGCTGCCCGTCCCCGTTCTTGTACTGGACCAGGAAGTGGTCAAACTGGCCCTCGGGGACGGTCCAGGAGAGGCGCAGGGTGTCGGGGGTGGCGTCCGTCACTGTCAGCTCTCCCAGGCGCGGCTTGATGGGAGGCTCCGGGGTCATGGTCGGCGGGACTTGGGTGGTCACAGCTTCGTAGTCCGGAGCTGGACGACCTGGACACAGACATGGGGGACAGGCGAGGTCTCCTGAGTCCTCAGCTTGGCACATAATGGGCTCAGTTGCAAAAGTAAGGCGATAAGGACAGAATCTTGCCGTCCACGGGGGCTCTGGCTCCGAGCCTCTCTGGCCCCTTTAGTGTCTCCTTCCATCACCTCAGTCACCCCTCCTGGCCACCTCACCCCCGACCCAACGCTGCTGTGACCTGTCCCTCTGCTCAGCACTGCTGTCCGAGCACAGGGCCCTGCGGCCACCGTGCCTGGGCTCCCTCCACTGGCTTGTTGGCGTCTCACTCCCTGTGCTCCTGACTTTGCTCCAGAACAAGTCAGGAGGCTCCCTTCCCCCGAGCTTCCTGTCCTGTCCTCAGCTGCCAGTGGACTCGGGGTCCCACTCTCTCCCTAGTCCCTGTCGCTTCTCCTCACCCCCACACCTGCAGCCCAGACTCGCTGGCTTGGGCCACCCTCACCTCTCACCTGGCTCCCACCTCCCTCCTGCTCCTGCCTCCTCGGTCCCCTCTGCACAGGGCCCAGAGGGGACAGGAGACGCACAGCAGACTGAGTGGGTCTCACCTGAGCTGCACAGCCCTCTGTGCCCTGAGGAGCCCTGCTGAGCGCCCAGCTCCCCGCCTGGCTCGAGACTGCCCCCCTCCTCAGAGCATTTCATCCCAAACCCTCCCGTGTGCCCTGGCGCCCCAGCTCCGGGGCTCGGCACCCCGCGACACCGACACCTACACCGTGGTCTGACACACTCTTCGTCCTGTGGCGGTCACCATGCCGACACCTGCCTGACCTCAGGCCTCGGCTGCCCTGTGCTGCCCCCGTCTGGCCTGGCCCCAGGGCATCCTGTCATGTCTACACCCCCTTTGCCTGTCACATTGGTTCACAGCCTGTCTTCCCCCGACCGTGAGCCCCGTGAGGATGAGACCTTGAGTCTCTGCCAAGGTCGAGGTTGACCCTGTGAACCCCACAGTGCTGCGCTCAGGGCCCCGTCTGAGTGGACCCACTGCAGCCGTGGGTCCGGCCCTGTCAGAGCCCCGAGCTGGGGCGCTGCAGGCCGGACGCTGCTTTCTGAGCCCTCGGCCCTCCTGACACCTCAGTCCCGCCGCAGACGCTGCGTCCGGGGTCCGGGCCAGGTGCCGGCAGCCTTCCCTTCCACACCCTGGTGTGAGGAGGTGCTGCCAGTGTGGCCCTCAGACCAGCAGCACCCGCATCCGGAGGGTCTGGTAAGGGATGCGGAATCCCCCGGCCCCATCCGGCTGAACGCACGTGCGCTTTGCCACCTTACCCAGGCCAGGCAGGGGCAGGGGACCCGTGCGGGGGACACTAATGTTTCCACGAGGATGGGATGAAGGGAGAGTGTTCCAGGGCCCGTCCTCCCCGCCCCGCCCTCGCCCCACTCACCGGTCAGCCCCACGGTGGACACGGGGCCCATGCGCCGCCCCCCGTGCAGGCCGTACAGGTGCATCTTGTACTTGCGCCCCGGCTCCAGGCCCCGCACGGTCACCTCGCTCTCCTCACCCCCGACACGCACCACCTGGGGACGCCCGTCCCTGTCCTTGTACTGGACGGTGAAGGAGTCGAAGTGGCCCTGGGGGACGGTCCAGGACAGGCTCAGCGAGTCCGGGGACGATGCTGTCACCATCAGCTCCCCCAGCACGGGCTCCTCGGGGGGCTCTGGGGCCTCTGTGCTGGGCTCTGCGGGGCTGGGGGTCTCTTCCTCTGCAGCTGAGAAGGACAGGCACAGGGAGGGTGAGGCAGGGTCCATGGAGGTGTCCCGGGTCCTTCCCCAGCCGTGGTCGCGCAGGGCCCTGGGTCACTTCAGAGAAGCCCCTCCTGGGCTGGGAGGTCCTGCTCAGTCCAACCTCACCAAGACGCCCAGAGCTGGGGTCAGCTGTGGGGACAGGGCGGCCACCAGCACAGCTCACAGGGGCCCTTCCCTGCCCAGGCCCCGCTGGTCCTCAGGGAGCCCAGGGGGAGGCCCAGGGCACCATGGCTCAGCCTCCAGCAAGGCCAGCACCCCACCCCGGGGCTCCCCGTCCACTCACCTGTCACCCCCACGGCAGAGACGGGGCCCTGGCGCTGGCCGTCATGGAAGCCATACAGGTTCATCTTGTACTTGTGGTCGGGCTCCAGGCCCGAGATGGTGACCCCGTCCTCGTGTCCTGGCACCCGCACCGCCTTGGGCTGCCCGTCCCCGTTCTTGTACTGGACCAGGAAGTGGTCAAACTGGCCCTCGGGGACGGTCCAGGAGAGGCGCAGGGTGTCGGGGGTGGCGTCCGTCACTGTCAGCTCCCCCAGGCGCGGCTTGATGGGAGGCTCCGGGGTCATGGTCGGCGGGACTTGGGTGGTCACAGCTTCGTAGTCCGGAGCTGGACGACCTGGACACAGACATGGGGGACAGGCGAGGTCTCCTGAGTCCTCAGCTTGGCACATAATGGGCTCAGTTGCAAAAGTAAGGCGATAAGGACAGAATCTTGCCGTCCACGGGGGCTCTGGCTCCGAGCCTCTCTGGCCCCTTTAGTGTCTCCTTCCATCACCTCAGTCACCCCTCCTGGCCACCTCACCCCCGACCCAACGCTGCTGTGACCTGTCCCTCTGCTCAGCACTGCTGTCCGAGCACAGGGCCCTGCGGCCACCGTGCCTGGGCTCCCTCCACTGGCTTGTTGGCGTCTCACTCCCTGTGCTCCTGACTTTGCTCCAGAACAAGCCAGGAGGCCCCCCTTCCCCTGAGCTTCCTGTCCTGTCCTCAGCTGCCAGTGGACTCGGGGTCCCACTCTCTCCCAAGTCCCTGTCGCTTCTCCTCACCCCCACACCTGCAGCCCAGACTCGCTGGCTTGGGCCACCCTCACCTCTCACCTGGCTCCCACCTCCCTCCTGCTCCTGCCTCCTCGGTCCCCTCTGCACAGGGCCCAGAGGGGACAGGAGACGCACAGCAGACTGAGTGGGTCTCACCTGAGCTGCACAGCCCTCTGTGCCCTGAGGAGCCCTGCTGAGCGCCCAGCTCCCCGCCTGGCTCGAGACTGCCCCCCTCCTCAGAGCATTTCATCCCAAACCCTCCCGTGTGCCCTGGCGCCCCAGCTCCGGGGCTCGGCACCCCGCGACACCGACACCTACACCGTGGTCTGACACACTCTTCGTCCTGTGGCGGTCACCATGCCGACACCTGCCTGACCTCAGGCCTCGGCTGCCCTGTGCTGCCCCCGCCTGGCCTGGCCCCAGGGCGTCCTGTCATGTCTACACCCCCTTTGCCTGTCACATTGGTTCACAGCCTGTCTTCCCCCGACCGTGAGCCCCGTGAGGATGAGACCTTGAGTCTCTGCCAAGGTCGAGGTTGACCCTGTGAACCCCACAGTGCTGCGCTCAGGGCCCCGTCTGAGTGGACCCACTGCAGCCGTGGGTCCGGCCCTGTCAGAGCCCCGAGCTGGGGCGCTGCAGGCCGGACGCTGCTTTCTGAGCCCTCGGCCCTCCTGACACCTCAGTCCCGCCGCAGACGCTGCGCCCGGGGACCGGGCCAGGTGCCGGCAGCCTTCCCTCCCACACCCTGGTGTGAGGAGGTGCTGCCAGTGTGGCCCTCAGACCAGCAGCACCCGCATCCGGAGGGTCTGGTCATGGATGCGGAATCCCCCGGCCCCATCCGGCTGAACGCACGTGCGCTTTGCCACCTTACCCAGGCCAGGCAGGTGCAGGGGACCCGTGCGGGGGACACTAATATTTCCACGAGGATGGAATAAAGGGAGAGTGTTCCAGGGCCCGTCCTCCCCGCCCCGCCCTCGCCCCCACTCACCGGTCAGCCCCACGGTGGACACGGGGCCCATGCGCCGCCCCCCGTGCAGGCCGTACAGGTGCATCTTGTACTTGCGCCCCGGCTCCAGGCCCCGCACGGTCACCTCGCTCTCCTCACCCCCGACACGCACCACCTGCGGACGCCCGTCCCTGTCCTTGTACTGGACGGTGAAGGAGTCGAAGTGGCCCTGGGGGACGGTCCAGGACAGGCTCAGCGAGTCCGGGGACGATGCTGTCACCATCAGCTCCCCCAGCACGGGCTCCTCGGGGGGCTCTGGGGCCTCTGTGCTGGGTTCTGTGGGGCTGGGGGTCTCATCCACCTCCACCTTGGGAGCTGAGAAAAGAGATGGGGGTAAGGCTCCTTTGGGGACTGGCTTTTCTGGTCATGTCTGTAGGGACATGGAGTCCTTCCTGCTGCAATACTGGCCACGTTGTGGAATTGGACACCTGCGAGCCATTAAATTGACCAGTTGGTCCCGCCTGTGAGGAGAGAGTGGAGACGTTTTGCTGCCACGTATTTGTCGGCATGAACCTCCAGAAGGCCACTGGGACCTGTGTCAGAGCCAAAACAATGTTCCTTTCCTTTGACCCAATAATCTCATTTCTGGGCAGCTATCCTAAGAAAATGATTAAAAAGCAGGAAAAAGTTGTATCATAGGAGTTCATAATGGGGATGTTCATGACAGGAGAGTGTGTCAGAGGCCTGGAGACCCCTGGGGGCAGTTAATTTCGGGAGGGCACTCTTGGCACAAGGCCTCAAGGACCACTGCAGTGCCGTCCTGCGTGCAGACCCCCGCTGCCCACGCGCAGCCTGGTGCCAAGGAGAATGAGCCGAAGAAGGCACAGTCCCAGCCCCCGAAAATGCGCACAGGACTTATGCTCATCGCGGTGAATGGTGGTGACTGGGTCAAAGGTGGTCTGCTGAGTTTTCCTTATTTTCAAACTTTTTATCATGTTGATATATTCTTTTCACTAGAAAAATTACCTCTTAAAGACAAATATTGGATGACCAAAATGAACAATCTGGTGGAGGTGTGGAGTGGGGGGCATCGAACTCTCTAGTTTGATGGAGGGTAACAAACCTGGGCTGTGGGTGAGAATTAACGTCCCTTCAGGGTGTGAATCATACTAATGTCTGTTTTCTGTGAAACCTTGGCCCCTCCCCAGCACTGCTGTGGACACAGACAGGCCACACCCTGCAGTCCGGGAGGCTCCTGCTCTGAGTCTTCAGGGGAGGGTGGGGATGGGCAGCACCCCTCCCTCCTCCCAAGGGGCTAGGCTCATCCACATCCAGAGGCCTCTCCTGTAATACTCTCACCCGCGCCAGACGCCGGCTGACAGCCTCAGGGAAGCCAGCTTGGGTGCACGGGAGGACCTGCACTCACCCTGTGATTCTCCCCTTGTTTCTCAGGGACTAGAAGTATCTTTTTCATAGTTAGAAATGAGATAAGTCTCAAGAGTTATTGGAGTAAAAGACAAGGAGTAAAGGAGAGAAGTCATTATTATTATTTTTGTGAATCCTCACCCGAGAATATTTTGCCATTGATTTTCTTAGATAGAGTGGAAAGGAGGGAGGGGACAGAGAGACGTGATGTGAGAGAGACACAGGGATCGGTCCGAGTGCTCAGCCAGACCGGCCAGGGCTAGAAGACAGTATCTTAAAAAATGTTTCCTGATTATAGAAGAAATGCAGGTCAATTAAGACAGTTTGGACAACACAAACAGAATGAACAGAGAAGGGCGGGGCACCCTGCGCACCCCGCAGCGCCTCCGCCTCCATGTGCGCTCTCCTAGGCCCCTGACCCAGGTGGTGTGGGCGGCACTTCTACACACACGGTGGGCTCTTTATTCGGTGCAACATTGTAAAGCCATTGTCTCATGTTGAAGCACTTGAATGATGGCCTAATAGCTCATCTTATAGATGTCCTCTACCGATTAACTCTCCCAATGTTGGTTAGTATGTTGAGTTCTTTCCTCATTTTTTCCTTTTTGTTATAACAAAGAATACTGTGATTACGTTGGAAAAAAGAACATTCTAGAAGATCAGGCTTGGCCAGTGTCCAACAGCCCTGTGGAGGGGCTGGTGGCCGACAATCAAGAGGAGGCCACACGAGTGGAATGATGAGCTGCAGGCTGGCAAGCACCAAACCACGAAGCATGGGCCACGGCCCAGTGCCACGGAGGGGCGCACTAAGGAGAGGGGTCCTGGCCCTCAGAGGCTGGCAGAACAGCAGAACAGTCAACCAGGTGACCCATGAAAAAAAGCAGTTCTCCCCTGAGCAAACACGAACACCCCCCACTCACCGGTCAGGCCCACGGTGGACACGGGGCCCATGCGCTGCCCCCCGTGCAGGCCGTACAGGTGCATCTTGTACTTGCGCCCCGGCTCCAGGCCCTGCACGGTCACCTCGCTCTCCTCACCCCCGACACGCACCACCTGGGGACGCCCGTCCCTGTCCTTGTACTGCACGGTGAAGGAGTCGAAGTGGCCCTGGGGGACGGTCCAGGACAGGCTCAGCGAGTCCGGGGACGATGCTGTCACCATCAGCTCCCCCAGCACGGGCTCCTTGGGGGGCTCTGGGGGCTCTGGGGCCTCTGTGCTGGGCTCTGCGGGGCTGGGGGTCTCTTCCTCTGCAGCTGAGAAGGACAGGCACAGGGAGGGTGAGGCAGGGTCCATGGAGGTGTCCCGGGTCCTTCCCCAGCCGTGGTCGCGCAGGGCCCTGGGGTCACTTCAGAGAAGCCCCTTCTGGGCTGGGAGGTCCTGCTCAGTCCAACCTCACCAAGACGCCCAGAGCTGGGGTCAGCTGTGGGGACAGGGCGGCCACCAGCACAGCTCACAGGGGCCCTTCCCTGCCCAAGCCCCGCTGGTCCTCAGGGAGCCCGGGGGAGGCCCAGGGCACCATGGCTCAGCCTCCAGCAGGGCCAGCACCCACTCACCCCTCCCAGGCTGTGGGCCTCCTGCGGGCTCCCACCCCGGGGCTCCCCGTCCACTCACCTGTCACCCCCACGGCAGAGACGGGGCCCTGGCGCTGGCCGTCATGGAAGCCATACAGGTTCATCTTGTACTTGTGGTCGGGCTCCAGGCCCGAGATGGTGACCCCGTCCTCGTGTCCTGGCACCCGCACCGCCTTGGGCTGCCCGTCCCCGTTCTTGTACTGGACCAGGAAGTGGTCAAACTGGCCCTCGGGGACGGTCCAGGAGAGGCGCAGGGTGTCGGGGGTGGCGTCCGTCACTGTCAGCTCCCCCAGGCGCGGCTTGATGGGAGGCTCCGGGGTCATGGTCGGCGGGACTTGGGTGGTCACAGCTTCGTAGTCCGGAGCTGGACGACCTGGACACAGACATGGGGGACAGGCGAGGTCTCCTGAGTCCTCAGCTTGGCACATAATGGGCTCAGTTGCAAAAGTAAGGCGATAAGGACAGAATCTTGCCGTCCACGGGGGCTCTGGCTCCGAGCCTCTCTGGCCCCTTTAGTGTCTCCTTCCATCACCTCAGTCACCCCTCCTGGCCACCTCACCCCCGACCCAACGCTGCTGTGACCTGTCCCTCTGCTCAGCACTGCTGTCCGAGCACAGGGCCCTGCGGCCACCGTGCCTGGGCTCCCTCCACTGGCTTGTTGGCGTCTCACTCCCTGTGCTCCTGACTTTGCTCCAGAACAAGCCAGGAGGCCCCCCTTCCCCCGAGCTTCCTGTCCTGTCCTCAGCTGCCAGTGGACTCGGGGTCCCACTCTCTCCCTAGTCCCTGTCGCTTCTCCTCACCCCCACACCTGCAGCCCAGACTCGCTGGCTTGGGCCACCCTCACCTCTCACCTGGCTCCCACCTCCCTCCTGCTCCTGCCTCCTCGGTCCCCTCTGCACAGGGCCCAGAGGGGACAGGAGACGCACAGCAGACTGAGTGGGTCTCACCTGAGCTGCACAGCCCTCTGTGCCCTGAGGAGCCCTGCTGAGCGCCCAGCTCCCCGCCTGGCTCGAGACTGCCCCCCTCCTCAGAGCATTTCATCCCAAACCCTCCCGTGTGCCCTGGCGCCCCAGCTCCGGGGCTCGGCACCCCGCGACACCGTGGTCTGACACACTCTTCGTCCTGTGGCGGTCACCATGCCGACACCTGCCTGACCTCAGGCCTCGGCTGCCCTGTGCTGCCCCCGCCTGGCCTGGCCCCAGGGCGTCCTGTCATGTCTACACCCCCTTTGCCTGTCACATTGGTTCACAGCCTGTCTTCCCCCGACCGTGAGCCCCGTGAGGATGAGACCTTGAGTCTCTGCCAAGGTCGAGGTTGACCCTGTGAACCCCACAGTGCTGGGCTCAGGGCCCCGTCTGAGTGGACCCACTGCAGCCGTGGGTCCGGCCCTGTCAGAGCCCCGAGCTGGGGCGCTGCAGGCCGGACGCTGCTTTCTGAGCCCTCGGCCCTCCTGACACCTCAGTCCCGCCGCAGACGCTGCACCCGGGGTCCGGGCCAGGTGCCGGCAGCCTTCCCTCCCACACCCTGGTGTGAGGAGGTGCTGCCAGTGTGGCCCTCAGACCAGCAGCACCCGCATCCGGAGGGTCTGGTCAGGGATGCGGAATCCCCCGGCCCCATCCGGCTGAACGCACGTGCGCTTTGCCACCTTACCCAGGCCAGGCAGGGGCAGGGGACCCGTGCGGGGGACACTAATGTTTCCACGAGGATGGGATGAAGGGAGAGTGTTCCAGGGCCCGTCCTCCCGGCCCGCCCTCGCCCCACTCACCGGTCAGCCCCACGGTGGACACGGGGCCCATGCGCCGCCCCCCGTGCAGGCCGTACAGGTGCATCTTGTACTTGCGCCCCGGCTCCAGGCCCTGCACGGTCACCTCGCTCTCCTCACCCCCGACACGCACCACCTGGGGACGCCCGTCCCTGTCCTTGTACTGGACGGTGAAGGAGTCGAAGTGGCCCTGGGGGACGGTCCAGGACAGGCTCAGCGAGTCCGGGGACGATGCTGTCACCATCAGCTCCCCCAGCACGGGCTCCTCGGGGGGCTCTGGGGCCTCTGTGCTGGGCTCTGCGGGGCTGGGGGTCTCTTCCTCTGCAGCTGAGAAGGACAGGCACAGGGAGGGTGAGGCAGGGTCCATGGAGGTGTCCCGGCTCCTTCCCCAGCCGTGGTCGCGCAGGGCCCTGGGGTCACTTCAGAGAAGCCCCTCTGGGCTGGGAGGTCCTGCTCAGTCCAACCTCACCAAGACGCCCAGAGCTGGGGTCAGCTGTGGGGACAGGGCGGCCACCAGCACAGCTCACAGGGGCCCTTCCCTGCCCAGGCCCCGCTGGTCCTCAGGGAGCCCAGGGGGAGGCCCAGGGCACCATGGCTCAGCCTCCAGCAGGGCCAGCACCCACTCACCCCTCCCAGGCTGTGGGCCTCCTGCGGGCTCCCACCCCGGGGCTCCCCGTCCACTTACCTGTCACCCCCATGGCAGAGACGGGGCCCTGGCGCTGGCCGTCATGGAAGCCATACAGGTTCATCTTGTACTTGTGGTCGGGCTCCAGGCCCGAGATGGTGACCCCGTCCTCGTGTCCTGGCACCCGCACCGCCTTGGGCTGCCCGTCCCCGTTCTTGTACTGGACCAGGAAGTGGTCAAACTGGCCCTCGGGGACGGTCCAGGAGAGGCGCAGGGTGTCGGGGGTGGCGTCCGTCACTGTCAGCTCCCCCAGGCGCGGCTCGTCTTTGGGAGCTGGGAAGAGAGGCAAACAGAAGCTCTCCTATTGTTGGGAGGAGTTGCTAAGCCCCCAGCTATCCTGGATTCAGATCAGAAGTGGTCCCGCTTTGGGCCGAACTTAAGATCCATTTCTGGTTCTGATCATCAGGGCTCTGTGGCCTCTTCTTTTTTTTTTTATCCTCACCCGAGGACAGTTTTCCATATTTTGTTCAGATAGAGTGGGAGGGAGAGAGAGAGAGAAACATCCACGTGAAAGGGACACATCGAGTGGTCGCCACCCGCATGACCCAACCAGGGCTGGGAACAAACTACAACCGAGGTACATGCCCTTAGCGGGAACCGAACCGGGTCTCTCTGGACCGCAGGCCGACGCTCTAAACACTGAGCAAACCCGCCTGGCATGACTGCTCCTTTTAAAGGTATAAAGGTATAATGATTATCATGTGATTTTTTTTTCTTTATTGATTTTAGAGAGAGAGGAAGGGAGAGAGAGAGAGAGATAGAAACATCGATGAGAGAGGGCATCGTTTGGCTGCCTCCTGCATGTCCCCCACTGGGGATCAGGCCCACAACCTGGGCATGTGCCCTGACTGGGAATCAAACCGACGACCTCCTGGTGCCTAGGTCGAAGTTCAACCACTGAGCCACAGCGGCCAGGCCATGTGGTTATTTTAAATTGCATTTTCTAAGAGAGGACCATGAATATGTAGGGATGAAGGAGTGTCTGGGGTGAGCATGGACAGGCCAGGCGTCTGCGCCAGGAGGAGCAGTTTGGTGTATACAGGAGTACAGTGCTGCCCCCACGTGGTGGGCCCTGAAATGTGCTCAGTGAAGTGGGCACAGAAGAGTGCGCTGTGCCCTCCTTGCATGGCCCCGGAGTGGCAGGGCGATGGGCAGCCCCCGTGAGGGTGCCCGGTCTGCCTCGGAAGGGGCTGGACCGGGCTTTCTCTCCGGGTGGTGGAGAAGCCCTGAAAGAGGCAGTGGGGAAGCAGGAGGCATTTCTGGTATGTGAGTTATGTCAGTAACTTGTGTGGGGCCCAGAGCCTTCCTGGGGAGGCGGGCAGTGAGTGGGGGACAGCAAGCCGACGGGCGGAGTCGACCTCTGGTGGAAGCAGTGATGACCCCTGGGACCCCTTCCTCTTTGTGTATATGTTCAAAATTGTATATCATAAATATCTGTTGAATGCATTAATATACTGAAGTTTAGGTCCAACCCCCAAACAGAGCTCTTCCCAGAATTCCCAGGTGAAGCAGAGAGCCACGCGGGCCAGGGCATAATTGCCTCGGAGTCTCAGTCCCAAAGGGCCTCTCGGATGGCCGGGCGCTCCCCTGAGACCTGCTTCTCCTGTGCCGGACCACCCCTGTCCTGAGCTGTCCAGTGGACAGTGTGCAGGTCCGAGGCTGAGCATGCCATCTACACTGGAGGAGGCCCTGGAGAACCCACTGCTGACACCTTTCCTGAGCCCACCCCTGGGAGTCCTTCCGCCCCCCACTCACCGGTCAGGCCCACGGTGGACACGGGGCCCATGCGCCGCCCCCCGTGCAGGCCGTACAGGTGCATCTTGTACTTGCGCCCCGGCTCCAGGCCCCGCACGGTCACCTCGCTCTCCTCACCCCCGACACGCACCACCTGGGGACGCCCGTCCCTGTCCTTGTACTGGACGGTGAAGGAGTCGAAGTGGCCCTGGGGGACGGTCCAGGACAGGCTCAGCGAGTCCGGGGACGATGCTGTCACCATCAGCTCCCCCAGCACGGGCTCCTCGGGGGGCTCTGGGGCCTCTGTGCTGGGCTCTGCGGGGCTGGGGGTCTCTTCCTCTGCAGCTGAGAAGGACAGGCACAGGGAGGGTGAGGCAGGGTCCATGGAGGTGTCCCGGGTCCTTCCCCAGCCGTGGTCGCGCAGGGCCCTGGGGTCACTTCAGAGAAGCCCCTCCTGGGCTGGGAGGTCCTGCTCAGTCCAACCTCACCAAGACGCCCAGAGCTGGGGTCAGCTGTGGGGACAGGGCGGCCACCAGCACAGCTCACAGGGGCCCTTCCCTGCCCAGGCCCCGCTGGTCCTCAGGGAGCCCAGGGGGAGGCCCAGGGCACCATGGCTCAGCCTCCAGCAGGGCCAGCACCCACTCACCCCTCCCAGGCTGTGGGCCTCCTGCGGGCTCCCACCCCGGGGCTCCCCGTCCACTCACCTGTCACCCCCATGGCAGAGACGGGGCCCTGGCGCTGGCCGTCATGGAAGCCATACAGGTTCATCTTGTACTTGTGGTCGGGCTCCAGGCCCAAGATGGTGACCCCGTCCTCGTGTCCTGGCACCCGCACCGCCTTGGGCTGCCCGTCCCCGTTCTTGTACTGGACCAGGAAGTGGTCAAACTGGCCCTCGGGGACGGTCCAGGAGAGGCGCAGGGTGTCGGGGGTGGCGTCCATCACTGTCAGCTCCCCCAGGCGCGGCTTGATGGGAGGCTCCGGGGTCATGGTGGGAGGTTCTGAAGGTTCACCCTCCTCTTCTGTTGGGACTGAATGGAGAGAGAGAGAGAGACCTGAGAGGGGACCAGTGTCCTCCGGCCTCCTCTCCTCGGGCTCTCATGCCGTTTGGGAGGAAGCAGGGTGTGCGGAGTTCCTCCTGCTCACCTGTGAGGGCCTGGACCTGGGCAGGACCCAGACGCTGCTGGCCACGGAAACCGTACAAATTCACCAGGTATCTGTGGTTGGACTCCAGGCCAGAGAGGGTGATGCTGTGCTGGTTGCCCCCTACACTGACAACTTGGAGTTGCCCATCCTGGTGTGTGTATTGGACCTCGAAGGAGTCAAACTCCCCCTCAGTGACTGTCCAGGACAGGTGCAGGGTGTGTGGGGTGGTCTCGTCCACGGTCAGCTCCCTGAAGTGGGGCTCAGACTCTGGAGGGTTTGGGGCCGTGGTCTCAGCTCCTATTTCCTCCCTGGGGGCTGGTTCAGAGAGACAGGTAGAGCTGAGTGACAGGTGTGTCACTGCAACAGGTCTCCCCAAGGGGAGGGCAGGAGGTGAAGCAAGAAGCCAGCGGTAAAGAGGCCAACTATCAATACACAGGGAGGAATTTCAGAAGCATGATGCTAAATGCAAGAAGCCAAACACAAAAGACTATGTATTGTGTGATTCTGCAAATGAAGTGCTTCAAAAGGCAGAAAAGACAGATGGCAGTCCATGGTGCCAGAGACTGGGGAAGGGGAATCGGCTCCTAGGGGCACAGTGAACTCTGGGGTCCAGGGAAATGTTTTACAGCTCAGTTGTGGTGATGATTTCATGACATACATATGCCCAAACTCATTGAATTATTCCCTTTATATGGGTGAATTTCATTGCATGTAAATTAGATCTCCTATAGATCCCCAGAGGGGTACAGGAAGCTCAGAAATGGCGTGACTGTGGCTGGGTAAGGCTGGAGAGCCTGGCAGGAAGGAGGGACAGTCTATTGTCACAGCCACACTCACCTGTCACGGCGATGGCAGAGACGGGCCCCACGCGCCTGCCCTTGTACAGGCCGTAGAGAAGCAGCATGTACCTGCGGGCGGGGTCCAGGCCCGAGACCCGGACCTCCCTCAGGCTGCCCTCCACAGGCACCGCCTGCTGCTGCCCGTCCCTGTCCTCGTACTGGACCACGAAGGAGTCAAACTGGCCCTCGGGGACCGTCCACGCGAGGCCCACGGAGTCTGGTGTCACGCTGGTCACCTGCAGCTCCTCCCCCAGATGGGGTTTTGGGGGAAGCTTTGTCCCAGCACCATCCGGAGCACTCTGGGTCTCTGAGACAGACACAGAGGAGATGGCTGAGATGTTTCTGGAAGCCTGGGTGACCTCAAAGGGCAGCATCGAGGTGGGAGAGGCTTGGCCATGGCCGACCCCGAAGGGCTGGTGCCATGGGCTTACGCAAGAAGAGTGGACTGGGTCCCAGGCCAAGTGGCTGACCAGGCAGCAGCCGACAGCAGCAGCATGAGCCAGCACCTGCGGGCCTGGCGGCAGGGCGCCCCGCAGGCGGCCTCACCTGTGGTGCCTTCAGCGGTGAGGAGGCCGTGGCGTCTCCTGCCCAGGAGGCCATAGAGGAGGAATTTGTACTTGTGGCCGCTGTCCAAAGGGGTGATGGTGACTGAGCGCTCCTGTCCCTCCACCGGCACCGTCCGGGGCCCGTCCCTGTCCTTGAACTGGACCACAAAGGAGTCGAAGGAGCCCTCGGGGACCGTCCAGGAGAGGCGCAGCGAGTCTGGAGTAGGGTCCGTCACCCAAAGCTCCCCGAGGCGAGGAGGGGCCCCTGGGCTGGTGGCACCTTGGGCAGCTGACAGAGGAATGGTTCTTGTGTTTATTTTACAAAACGACTCCTTGACTGCCTCTCACTGGAGCTGGGAAAACCCAGAACTCCCCAAATGATCAGTTCTTTCCCCAACTTTCCATCACCCTCCCATCACCAGCACCGCCCCAGCTGGCCTGTGCCTCTGGCCCCTTAAGCCATCAGGAGGACCTTCTGTGCTGACATCTCCGGGAGGAGATTCCCTGGCTTGCTGCTCATCCCATCCCTGTTGCCGTCCAGGCTCCTCCCACCAGAGACAAGTTCCCTGGCAGGGTGCAGGTGGCCGGGCTCGTGTGTCCTTCCCTTTCACCAGGGAGCCCCTGTGAGCTGACCAGCCTCTAGGGAAACCCAAGGGTTCTGGGTCCACCAGAGGGGCACAGGCTTCCTGATGGGGACAGACAGCTGGTGGGGGCAGACGCTATGATGGAGGGGATCCTCCTAGGCCCTGATGGAGGGGGTGCTGCCTACGTGTGAGGGGTCAGGGAGAAGACTGGGAGTTCAGACAGGGAAAGGGCCTGGTGTCGGACCAAGAAGCCATCCTGAGGCCTGAGAAGGAGCTGGCCTGCTGCCCTCCCGGACAGCAGACACTGACGGCATTGTTGTTGTCGTTTCCTGGCAAGAAGGAGTCCCCTGGGGCAGGGGAGGGCCTAGACCGGAATCCTGGAAAGGGGCACAGCTAGGCAGCCAGCCCTGGGCTCCTGGGGTCCCCAGTTTCTCAGGCTCCAAGAGGACGATGGGAAGGAAAGGGGTCCTGCTGGGGAGGCAGGTGTGGGTCATGATGGGCTGAGACAACAGGGTGAGCGAGTGAGAGTCAGAGGGGATATAGCAACCCGGGGGGAGAGAGCACCACAGGGCTGAGGACGCGCAGGGGCAGGGGCAGGGGCGGCTCTGTGCCTCCCCGCCCAGCACCTGTTCCCCATGCCCCTCCGGCGAGGATGGGGCCCAGGGGGCTTCCCCCACTCAGCAGGAGCAGGGCTGAGAGAAGGCAGGGACAGTCAGCAGGAGCAGGGCTGTGAGGAGGCGGGGACAGTCAGCAGGAGCAGGGCTGTGAGGAGGCAGGGACAGTCAGCAGGAGCAGGGCTGTGAGGAGGCGGGGACAGGCAGCAGGAACAGGGTGTGAGGAGGCAGGGACAGGCAGCAGGAGCCGGGTGTGAGGAGGCAGGGACAGTCAGCAGGAGCCGGGTGTGAGGAGGCAGGGACAGGCAGCAGGAGCAGGGCTGTGAGGAGGCAGGGACAGTCAGCAGGAGCAGGGGTGTGAGGAGGCAGGGACAGTCAGCAGGAGCAGGGTGTGAGGAGGCAGGGACAGTCAGCAGTAGCAGGGTGTGAGGAGGCAGGGACAGTCAGCAGGAGCAGGGTGTGAGGAGGCAGGGACAGTCAGCAGGAGCAGGGTGTGAGGAGGCAGGGACAGTCAGCAGGAGCAGGGCTGTGAGGAGGCCAGGACAGTCAGCAGGAGCAGGGTGTGAGGAGGCCGGGACAGTCAGTAGGAGCAGGGCTGTGAGGAGGCAGGGACAGGCAGCAGGAGCAGGGGTGTGAGGAGGCAGGGACAGTCAGCAGGAGCAGGGTGTGAGGAGGCAGGGACAGTCAGCAGGAGCAGGGCTGTGAGGAGGCCGGGACAGTCAGCAGGAGCAGGGTGTGAGGAGGCCGGGACAGTCAGCAGGAGCAGGGCTGTGAGGAGGCAGGGACAGTCAGCAGGAGCAGGGTGTGAGGAGGCCGGGACAGTCAGCAGGAGCAGGGTGTGAGGAGGCCGGGACAGTCAGCAGGAGCAGGGTGTGAGGAGGCAGGGACAGTCAGCAGGAGCAGGGTGTGAGGAGGCGGAGACAGTCAGCAGGAGCAGGGTGTGAGGAGGCCGGGACAGTCAGCAGGAGCAGGGCTGTGAGGAGGCAGGGACAGGCAGCAGGAGCAGGGGTGTGAGGAGGCAGGGACAGTCAGCAGGAGCAGGGTGTGAGGAGGCAGGGACAGTCAGCAGGAGCAGGGCTGTGAGGAGGCCGGGACAGTCAGCAGGAGCAGGGTGTGAGGAGGCCGGGACAGTCAGCAGGAGCAGGGCTGTGAGGAGGCAGGGACAGTCAGCAGAGCAGGGTGTGAGGAGGCCGGGACAGTCAGCAGGAGCAGGGTGTGAGGAGGCAGGGACAGTCAGCAGGAGCAGGGTGTGAGGAGGCAGGGACAGTCAGCAGGAGCAGGGTGTGAGGAGGCGGGGACAGTCAGCAGGAGCAGGGTGTGAGGAGGCGGGGACAGTCAGCAGGAGCAGGGTGTGAGGAGGCGGGGACAGTCAGCAGGAGCAGGGTGTGAGGAGGCGGGGACAGTCAGCAGGAGCAGGGTGTGAGGAGGCGGGGACAGTCAGCAGGAGCAGGGTGTGAGGAGGCGGGGACAGTCAGCAGGAGCAGGGTGTGAGGAGGCGGGGACAGGCAGCAGGAGCAGGGTGTGAGGAGGCGGGGACAGGCAGCAGGAGCAGGGTGTGAGGAGGCGGGGACAGGCAGCAGGAGCAGGGTGTGAGCAGGAGCAGGGTGTGAGGAGGCGGGGACAGTCAGCAGGAGCAGGGTGTGAGGAGGCGGGGACAGTCAGCAGGAGCAGGGTGTGAGGAGGCAGGGACAGGCAGCAGGAGCAGGGCTGTGAGGAGGCAGGGACAGTCAGCAGGAGCAGGGCTGTGAGGAGGCAGGGACAGTCAGCAGGAGCAGGGGTGTGAGGAGGCGGGGACAGGCAGCAGGAGCAGGGCTGTGAGGAGGCAGGGACAGTCAGCAGGAGCAGGGCTGTGAGGAGGCGGGGACAGTCAGCAGGAGCAGGGTGTGAGGAGGCAGGGACAGGCAGCAGGAGCAGGGCTGTGAGGAGGCCGGGACAGTCAGCAGGAGCAGGGGTGTGAGGAGGCAGGGACAGGCAGCAGGAGCAGGGCTGTGAGAAGGCCGGGACAGGCAGCAGGAGCAGGGCTGTGAGAAGGCCGGGACAGTCAGCAGGAGCAGGGCTGTGAGGAGGCCGGGACAGTCAGCAGGAGCAGGGCTGTGAGGAGGCAGGGACAGTCAGCAGGAGCAGGGCTGTGAGAAGGCCGGGACAGTCAGCAGGAGCAGGGTGTGAGGAGGCCGGGACAGTCAGCAGGAGCAGGGCTGTGAGGAGGCAGGGACAGTCAGCAGGAGCAGGGCTGTGAGAAGGCCGGGACAGTCAGCAGGAGCAGGGTGTGAGGAGGCCGGGACAGTCAGCAGGAGCAGGGTGTGAGGAGGCCGGGACAGTCAGCAGGAGCAGGGCTGTGAGGAGGCCGGGACAGTCAGCAGGAGCAGGGCTGTGAGGAGGCAGGGACAGTCAGCAGGAGCAGGGCTGTGAGGAGGCAGGGACAGTCAGCAGGAGCAGGGCTGTGAGAAGGCCGGGACAGTCAGCAGGAGCAGGGTGTGAGGAGGCCGGGACAGTCAGCAGGAGCAGGGTGTGAGGAGGCCGGGACAGTCAGCAGGAGCAGGGCTGTGAGGAGGCCGGGACAGTCAGCAGGAGCAGGGCTGTGAGGAGGCAGGGACAGTCAGCAGGAGCAGGGTGTGAGGAGGCCGGGACAGTCAGCAGGAGCAGGGTGTGAGGAGGCCGGGACAGTCAGCAGGAGCAGGGCTGTGAGGAGGCCGGGACAGTCAGCAGGAGCAGGGCTGTGAGAAGGCCGGGACAGTCAGCAGGAGCAGGGTGTGAGGAGGCCGGGACAGTCAGCAGGAGCAGGGTGTGAGGAGGCCGGGACAGTCAGCAGGAGCAGGGCTGTGAGGAGGCAGGGACAGTCAGCAGGAGCAGGGCTGTGAGGAGGCAGGGACAGTCAGCAGGAGCAGGGCTGTGAGGAGGCAGGGACAGTCAGCAGGAGCAGGGCTGTGAGGAGGCCGGGACAGTCAGCAGGAGCAGGGCTGTGAGGAGGCAGGGACAGGCAGCAGGAGCAGGGTGTGAGGAGGCAGGGACAGGCAGCAGGAGCAGGGTGTGAGGAGGCAGGGACAGGCAGCAGGAGCAGGGCTGTGAGGAGGCAGGGACAGCCCGCAGGGGACTGGGCCCAGGAGCTGGCCTACTGTCCTAGCTGTCATGGGCTTTTCCAATGAAACCAGAAAACAAAGGGAGGCCTGGTAGGTGGGACAGGAGATCAGGTGGTGTGAGAGGGGCCTTTGGCTCTGTTTCAGGGGGTCCCTCTCACCTGTCTTTGCCTCCACAGAAACAGGGTTTCGTCGTTTCCCTGCCTGGATCCCAAAGAGCAGGAACTTGTACTTCCTGCTGGGCTCCAGGCCCTGGACAGTGAGCTCGCGCTGGTCTGCGGCCACAGGCACCGTCCGGGGCTGCCCGTCCCTGTCCTTGTACTGGACCACGAAGGAGTCGAATGTGCCCTGGGGGACCGTCCACGAGAGGCCCACGGAGTTTGAGGTCATGCCCGTCACCGTCAGCTCCCCCAGGCGCGGCTCCTGGGGGGACTCTGTGGCTGGAGCTGGTGGGAGGGGAGCTGGGACGGGGAATGACAAAGAATAGGACTGAGATCTCTGGAGGAACATTTCCCCACAGGGCTCTGGGCTCCCAGGTCATCAGGGCCCTGAACTGAGATGGGACACAGTTACGTCTTTATTTTGACTGACCTCTAACTGAAATGTAGCATTTCCTTCAATGATGAACACAGAAAACCAGCCACGGTGTGGACGAAAAGGGGCCACATACTAACCCTGACAGCTCAGAGGGGGCCTGCATGGCAGCCTCACAAACTCAGACACCAAGGGAACCACCAAGGATGGTCTGAAATCGAAACCTTCTGGCTAATAGCAGGTCATGGCAGGAAGTCATGTCCCAGCTCAGTATCTTCCCGGACAGAGGTCAATCTCCACCTTAATTGAGCCTGTCTGTCGTCCTTGTGCATCTAGGAGAACATCCCTGATGAACATGCCTTTGCAAAAACAAAGTACCTCCCAAAGCACAACCACTGCCCTGGAGGAGAGACCACAGACCCCTCGTCCTTATCCAGTTCACTGTTGACTGTCAACCGTCCTGTACCCACCTATGTAAAAGATGTACATGTCTATCATGTTACTTTTCATCCAATCCTGGAGGTTTCCTCACTTCGCTTTCTCCTACCTCCCTAACCCATCACCAATGGATTTCATGTAACCACTATGTCCTCTCTTTGACTGTAATGTATAAAGCAGGGTATAGACTGCCATTTTCCGGAGCATTTTCTCAGTCTGTTGAGATTTTGCTTCTTGACAATTGTCGTCAGTTTGGCTCAAATAAACTCATAAAACTTCTCTTCAGGTCTGAACATTTCTTACGTTGACAAAGGTGTACTAGCAGTGCCTGTGACTTTGTCACCAACAGAAATCACAGATGTTTCATATCACCTTAGTCTGGGTCACAGTCATCACTGCTTCTAAATACGCCACAAAGTCGTTACTTAGTGAACGGATAAAGAAGTCCCTGCATCACTGAACCTTAACTTTGCATTTAAAAATAATTTGACAGCCCTGGCCAGTTTGGCTCAGCGGTTAGAGCGTTGGCCTGCGGTCCGGAGAGACCCGGGTTCGGTTCCCGCTAAGGGCACGTACCTCGGTTGCAGTTTGTCCCCAGCCCTGGTTGGTCGTGCGGGTGGCAGCCACTCGATGTGTCCCTTTCACATCGATGTTTCTCTCTCTCTCTCTCTTCCTCTCTCTCCCTCCCACTCTATCTGTACAAAAAATGGAAAAATGTCCTCGGGTGAGGATAAAAAAATAATAATAATAATTTGACAGCCTTGGCCAGTTTGGCTCAGCGGTTAGAGCGCCGGCCTGTGGACCAATGAGTCATGGGTTCGATTCCGGTCAAGGTCACGTACCTCAGTTGCGATTCTTCCCCAGCCCCAGTTGGGGTCGTGTGGGAGGCAGCCATTCGATGTGTCCCTTTCACATCGATGTTTCTCTCTTTTCCTCTCTCTCTCCCTCCCACTCTATCTGAACAAAAATGGAAAAAATCACCCTGGCTGGTTTGGCTCAGTGGTTAGAGTGTTGGCCCGTGGACTGAAGGTCCTGGGTTCGGTTCCCGCTAAGGGCACGTACCTCGGTTGCAGTTTGTCCCCGGCCCTGGTTGGGGTTGTGTGGGTGGCAGCGACTCAATTTGTCTCTCTCACATTGATGTTTCTCTCTCTCTCTTCCTCTCTCCCTCCCGCTCTATCAGAAGAAAAATGCAAAAATGTCCTCGAGTGAGGATAAAAAAAAAGGAAAAAATATCCTCCGGTGAGGATAAAAAATATATATACACATATAGTGATAATTGTGTATCTATATAATTGTTTTCCCTTGCAACTCCCTGCATTTTACAGTTTTTTATTTTTATTTATTTATTTTAAAATCCTCACTGGAGGATGTGGTTTTCATTGATCTAGAGATAGAGGAAGGGGGACAGAGAGAGAGAGAGAAACATGGATCAGATCAGTTGTCTCCTGCACATGCCCTGCCTGGGGGTCGAACCCGCTACCTTTCCGTGCGGAGCCACACCGGCTAGGGCTTAAGACACTGCTGTGAGGGGGCCATGCTTCCACCAGACACGTGGCACACAAATGGTGGAGACGCATGTCCGGGAAGCCAGAGGGGCGGGAAGGCCCTGGAGCCAAGCATGAGGCCTCCTCCAGGAGGGCTGAGCGCCCCGACAAGGGGTCCAGGGATGGCTGCCATTCAACCCAACAAAATACAGCAGTGGGGAGCGGCAGCCACATCCAAGCCCCAGTGGGCTTGCCAAGAGGAGCGGGAAACCATTTGGCAGTCGGAGAGGGGAGTGGCGTTTGCACTGCGTGTGGCCCAGGTGAGTGGGAGCCAGGCCTGGTGAGGGGTGGAATGGAGATGGGGACTGGAGGGCACGGATGTTCAGCCTGGGGAGGGTCCAAGGGGTCAGGGAAGAGACTAAGATGTCTGCGACCCCAGGAGAACCTGTGGAGGCCACGGAGGCAGGACCCGAGAGAGATGGTGCAGGTGGGGGACACTGAATAACCACGGTTGGGTCTGGCTGGCCTTCACTCACCTGTCACAGCTCCCACAGAGAGGGGGCCCACGCGCTGCCCACCGTGGAGCCCGTAGAGGAGCATCCTGTATCTCTGGGCAGGCTCCAGGCCGGAGATGGTGGCCTCATGTTGGTCTGTGGCCACAGGCACCGCCTGCAGCTGCCCGTCCCTGTTCTCGTACTGGACCACGAAGGAGTCAAACTGGCCCTCGGGGACCGTCCACGCAAGGCCCACGGAGCTGGGGGTCACACCTGTCACTGTCAGCTCCCCC
The DNA here is from genome assembly GCF_014108415.1 of Molossus molossus. Taxonomy (NCBI): domain Eukaryota; kingdom Metazoa; phylum Chordata; class Mammalia; order Chiroptera; family Molossidae; genus Molossus; species Molossus molossus. Next base: position 3,010,469 of record NW_023425402.1, read on the forward strand.
AGGCGCGGCTCCAGGGGGGACCCAGTGGCTGCAGGAGTGTCTTCTGGGGGCGGAGCTGAGACAGAGATGGGAGCTGTTAGGAAAAGCCGCCCTGGTGGTGAGCATGTCTGTTGCTCCTGGTCTACACTGCACTGGTGGGCAGCGTCTGTCTGGCCAGCAGCCCTTCGCTGGCTCCTGCCAGGCCTGGGCTTGCTGGGGCAGTGGTGTCTGCCATCTCTGAGACCTGGGAAGGCCCTGAATTTCCACCCGTGCCTCAGTGGCTCCCCAGCTGTCTAGACCTTCTCGCCTCCCCAGACTGTCTGTTCAGCAAACTCAGCAGGCTCCTCCCACAGCAGCCGTCCCCTGGGCCTGCCCTGCTGCCTTCCCGACACCACCCGAGTCCTCTCCACCCCCAGTCAGGCCCAGCAGCTGACCCCACCACTGCCCTCACCAGGCACCACAGTTCCCACAGGGTGCAGGGCGGCCCCCGGACGACCGCCCTCGCACGCACGCTCACCCCTCCTCTCTGTCCCCCATTAACACGCCAGTCAGAGATGTTCCCCCATGGCGTCCATTCAGAGCGAAAGCCAAGTCCTTATGATGGCCTCAAGGTCCTGCACGTCTGTCACACCCTCAGTTCCAGAACATTCCCCGCTGCTCCACAGAACCTTGGCACCTTCCCTCTGCCCCTCGAACTCGTCTCCAAGGGCCTCGATGGTGTGTCCTCTTGTCCGTCAGGCTTTCCTCAGCCCCGTCCTTACCCACCACCTTCGGGTCCACCCTCCCGGGCTCACGGTGTCGCGTGGCACCACTGACGGCTGTGCCTCAGGGTGCCTGTCTCCCCCCACTGGGATGCGGGCTCTGCGGGCAGGAGCCCTGGCTGCCCACTGCTGTGCCCGGCGCCCAGCACCCAGGGGTGCTCCACAAGTGTTGGTTAAGTTAAGAGTGCTCTGCATGTCTGGGCTGGGAAAGGCCGAACTCAGGACTTCCTGGTCCCCAGCACCCAGAATGAGCTGAGCCTGGGAGCAGCCTCAGTGGCTGGGCTTGGAAGGTAGACCCAAGAGGCGATCGGGCTGGGGTGGGGGTGGGTGGGATTCCGAGAGCTCACATCTCTGGCTCCTGTGGAGAAAACTAGGCTCCAGACAGATAAAACCTGCTTTGAAAATGGGCTGCTGACCAGGCCTCGGAAGACAGAGCAGAGTCTGAGTGGGTAGGGCAGGACTCAGGGAGGTGGCTGAAGGGGTGGGCGTGGCCACCAGAGTGTGATTGGCATCTGCCTCCCGCTGGCTTCGCACTCTGCACTTCCTTCCAGGAGAAAGGAACTGCCCCTCGCCGTCCAGCCTCACTGTTGGAGCTTTGGCTCAGCTGGAAGGTGGGATTACACCCGCCTGGGCATGGCAGTGCCTAGGCCGCGTGTGGCATCATCTCCTTCCAGTTTAGAGATGCTTCTATCTAGCTTCCTGCAGTTCTCCCGGCTGCCTGCTCTGGTGAGGGCCACCTGCTCCAGCTCACAGTTAGGGCTGGGGAGGCCGGAGACAGATCAGCTGGTCCTGCACCACCCAGCCAGTGCGACATGGCCCATCCTTCCAGGCACCAGGATGGCTCCCCGGGACAGACAGACAGAGGGTCACCCACTGCGGGCCGGCACCAGCCCGCACCCTGCTGCGTGCAGGACAGGAGCGCACGGGTTTTCCCCTCTCCCTGCTCTCAGCGCTCGCTGAAGACAGAAAAGAAACGGAGTGGAAGGTTCTGGCAGCCAAGCCACCCATGTTACAGTGAGGGTGGACTTGTGGGCACAACCCTGGCTCTAAAACCTCGAGGCTCCTCTGCTTCAAGTGTGCTTGTTCTCAATAGTAGACATCGTTCTTCAAAAGCGCGTGTCTTTCCTTCAGTGAACAAAGGGGAAAAGAGAGGCCCCTTGCGGTGACCAAGCTGGGCCGGTCAGCAGCAGGTCCCGGATGCACCAAGGATCTGGCCTTAGTGTTGAGGCCCTGGAGAGGAGGGGCCCAGGCTGGGTCCTTCCTGGTGGCAAGGGGCCCTGTGCTGGCCTAAGAGAGGGCTGAGGGAGGCTCCCACTTGCTGCACAGGCCCCGGGATGAGAGGGGCGGCCGAGGCCTCATGGACACTCTACCATCCAAGTAGCTGATGCAGCCAAAGGACCAAGCAGACCCGAGAGAGGATATGATGATCCTCCTGGTGACAGACACTGACCGCAGATTCTCTGTGCCAGGCCTTCCTAGTGCCCCGAGTTGCCAACTCACCGAATCCTCACACCAGTTCGGTGAGATGGGCGCAACGACCCCGTTTTATGGAGGAGGAAACAGAGGCACAGACAGTGTGAAACCTGGGCACGGTAGGGAAGCTGCTTGCAGCCCAGCCTCCCGGAACTGCTTTTCCCAGGTCATCCCCCCAGGTGACTAGGAGAGTCATTGCCCCGAGGGCTGGAGACACAACAGGAAACCCCCCCACACACACCCACTCACCGGTCAGCCCCACGGTGGACACGGGGCCCATGCGCCGCCCCCCGTGCAGGCCGTACAGGTGCATCTTGTACTTGCGCCCCGGCTCCAGGCCCCGCACGGTCACCTCGCTCTCCTCACCCCCGACACGCACCACCTGGGGACGCCCGTCCCTGTCCTTGTACTGGACGGTGAAGGAGTCGAAGTGGCCCTGGGGGACGGTCCAGGACAGGCTCAGCGAGTCCGGGGACGATGCTGTCACCATCAGCTCCCCCAGCACGGGCTCCTCGGGGGGCTCTGGGGCCTCTGTGCTGGGCTCTGCGGGGCTGGGGGTCTCTTCCTCTGCAGCTGAGAAGGACAGGCACAGGGAGGGTGAGGCAGGGTCCATGGAGGTGTCCCGGCTCCTTCCCCAGCCGTGGTCGCGCAGGGCCCTGGGGTCACTTCAGAGAAGCCCCTCCTGGGCTGGGAGGTCCTGCTCAGTCCAACCTCACCAAGACGCCCAGAGCTGGGGTCAGCTGTGGGGACAGGGCGGCCACCAGCACAGCTCACAGGAGCCCTTCCCTGCCCAGGCCCCGCTGGTCCTCAGGGAGCCCAGGGGGAGGCCCAGGGCACCATGGCTCAGCCTCCAGCAGGGCCAGCACCCACTCACCCCTCCCAGGCTGTGGGCCTCCTGCGGGCTCCCACCCCGGGGCTCCCCGTCCACTCACCTGTCACCCCGACGACAGAGACGGGGCCCTGGCGCTGGCCGTCATGGAAGCCATACAGGTTCATCTTGTACTTGTGGTCGGGCTCCAGGCCCGAGATGGTGACCCCGTCCTCGTGTCCTGGCACCCGCACCGCCTTGGGCTGCCCGTCCCCGTTCTTGTACTGGACCAGGAAGTGGTCAAACTGGCCCTCGGGGACGGTCCAGGAGAGGCGCAGGGTGTCGGGGGTGGCGTCCGTCACTGTCAGCTCTCCCAGGCGCGGCTTGATGGGAGGCTCCGGGGTCATGGTCGGCGGGACTTGGGTGGTCACAGCTTCGTAGTCCGGAGCTGGACGACCTGGACACAGACATGGGGGACAGGCGAGGTCTCCTGAGTCCTCAGCTTGGCACATAATGGGCTCCCTTGCAAAAGTAAGGCGATAAGGACAAAATCTTGCCGTCCACGGGGGCTCTGGCTCCGAGCCTCTCTGGCCCCTTTAGTGTCTCCTTCCATCACCTCAGTCACCCCTCCTGGCCACCTCACCCCCGACCCAACGCTGCTGTGACCTGTCCCTCTGCTCAGCACTGCTGTCCGAGCACAGGGCCCTGCGGCCACTGTGCCTGGGCTCCCTCCACTGGCTTGTTGGCGTCTCACTCCCTGTGCTCCTGACTTTGCTCCAGAACAAGCCAGGAGGCCCCCCTTCCCCCGAGCTTCCTGTCCTGTCCTCAGCTGCCAGTGGACTCGGGGTCCCACTCTCTCCCAAGTCCCTGTCGCTTCTCCTCACCCCCACACCTGCAGCCCAGACTCGCTGGCTTGGGCCACCCTCACCTCTCACCTGGCTCCCACCTCCCTCCTGCTCCTGCCTCCTCCGGTCCCCTCTGCACAGGGCCCAGAGGGGACAGGAGACGCACAGCAGACTGAGTGGGTCTCACCTGAGCTGCACAGCCCTCTGTGCCCTGAGGAGCCCTGCTGAGCGCCCAGCTCCCCGCCTGGCTCGAGACTGCCCCCCTCCTCAGAGCATTTCATCCCAAACCCTCCCGTGTGCCCTGGCGCCCCAGCTCCGGGGCTCGGCACCGCCGTGACACCGTGGTCTGACACACTCTTCGTCCTGTGGCGGTCACCATGCCGACACCTGCCTGACCTCAGGCCTCGGCTGCCCTGTGCTGCCCCCGTCTGGCCTGGCCCCAGGGCGTCCTGTCATGTCTACACCCCCTTTGCCTGTCACATTGGTTCACAGCCTGTCTTCCCCCGACCGTGAGCCCCGTGAGGATGAGACCTTGTGTCTCTGCCAAGGTCGAGGTTGACCCTGTGAACCCCACAGTGCTGGGCTCAGGGCCCCGTCTGAGTGGACCCACTGCAGCCGTGGGTCCGGCCCTGTCAGAGCCACGAGCTGGGGCGCTGCAGGCCGGACGCTGCTTTCTGAGCCCTCGGCCCTCCTGACACCTCAGTCCCGCCGCAGACGCTGCGCCCGGGGTCCGGGCCACGTGCCGGCAGCCTTCCCTCCCACACCCTGGTGTGAGGAGGTGCTGCCAGTGTGGCCCTCAGACCAGCAGCACCCGCATCCGGAGGGTCTGGTCAGGGATGCGGAATCCCCCGGCCCCATCCGGCTGAACGCACGTGCGCTTTGCCACCTTACCCAGGCCAGGCAGGTGCAGGGGACCCGTGCGGGGGACACTAATGTTTCCACGAGGATGGGATGAAGGGAGAGTGTTCCAGGGCCCGTCCTCCCCGCCCCGCCCTCGCCCCACTCACCGGTCAGCCCCACGGTGGACACGGGGCCCATGCGCCGCCCCCCGTGCAGGCCGTACAGGTGCATCTTGTACTTGCGCCCCGGCTCCAGGCCCTGCACGGTCACCTCGCTCTCCTCACCCCCGACACGCACCACCTGGGGACGCCCGTCCCTGTCCTTGTACTGGACGGTGAAGGAGTCGAAGTGGCCCTGGGGGACGGTCCAGGACAGGCTCAGCGAGTCCGGGGACGATGCTGTCACCATCAGCTCCCCCAGCACGGGCTCCTCGGGGGGCTCTGGGGCCTCTGTGCTGGGCTCTGCGGGGCTGGGGGTCTCTTCCTCTGCAGCTGAGAAGGACAGGCACAGGGAGGGTGAGGCAGGGTCCATGGAGGTGTCCCAGCTCCTTCCCCAGCCGTGGTCGCGCAGGGCCCTGGGGTCACTTCAGAGAAGCCCCTCCTGGGCTGGGAGGTCCTGCTCAGTCCAACCTCACCAAGACGCCCAGAGCTGGGGTCAGCTGTGGGGACAGGGCGGCCACCAGCACAGCTCACAGGGGCCCTTCCCTGCCCAGGCCCCGCTGGTCCTCAGGGAGCCCAGGGGGAGGCCCAGGGCACCATGGCTCAGCCTCCAGCAGGGCCAGCACCCACTCACCCCTCCCAGGCTGTGGGCCTCCTGCGGGCTCCCACCCCGGGGCTCCCCGTCCACTCACCTGTCACCCCAACGGCAGAGACGGGGCCCTGGCGCTGGCCGTCATGGAAGCCATACAGGTTCATCTTGTACTTGTGGTCGGGCTCCAGGCCCGAGATGGTGACCCTGTCCTCGTGTCCTGGCACCCGCACCGCCTTGGGCTGCCCGTCCCCGTTCTTGTACTGCACCAGGAAGTGGTCAAACTGGCCCTCGGGGACGGTCCAGGAGAGGCGCAGGGTGTCGGGGGTGGCGTCCGTCACTGTCAGCTCCCCCAGGTGGGGCTCCTCTGGCGGCTTCGGGGCCTCTGTGCTGGGTTTTATGAGGCTTAGGGTTTCTTGGGGGGCTGAGAAAACAGATGGGGATACAGGTTTAAAGGGCCTGGCTCTGCTGGTGAGGTATACATGGCGATCGGGCAGGTCCGGCCGGTGTTCTTCTGGAGCTAGGGCTCGTGGTTTGTCGCCTTGTGTGAGCCGCTCCGAGCTCTTCCCCGGAGACATGGCTCAGGGCCTGAGCTCCTGTCCGGCAGTGGTAGCCACCTGCACCAGTGAGTCTGTGGGTGGGGTGCCCCGCTGTCTGCGACGGGGGACTGGATCTCCAAGGTGCTGTCTGCCAGCCACTGCAGTGCTAGCCGCAGGCGGTAAGGCCCCTCCCCAGCCACCTCGGGCTCCCCAGGCCCACCCCACTGCAGGGCAGCGATGGAATGTCCTTCGCTGAGGCCTCCCGGTGGCCATGGCGGTGGTGGCTGTGGCCCTCCCTCCCCTTTAACTCTCAGGAAGGAGTCACTAAGGCAGGGCTTTAGACACAAGTGAAAGACCGGGGTTGGGAGGGCCCTGCTCTTCTGGACTGTGTCTAGAATCAGCCCCGGCACCCATATCAGCTGTGCAGGGTCTCTGCCGAGGCTCCATGGGCTGGGAGACTGACATGGCAGCCAGCCCTTCTGTGCCCACTCCCAGGTCCATCGGGACCACTCAGGGGAAGGAGGCTGAGGAGGGAGTGGGCAGAACGACAGCGAGGGATGATGGGAAGGTGAGGATGGGAAGGTGGGGGTGCGAGGAGCCCAAGAGGACGCTGGGAAGCAGAGGGTTAGGGAGAAATGGTCGCTCCCTGTCAGACAGTTCCGACAGGCCAGGCACCATCTTTATTCTCTGGGGCTGTAAATAGAGGATCCAGCCAGGGCTGAAGTGGCGGCCTGGCCTGGATGTGGGGTGCGGCGGGCTGTCCCATCTGGGCCTTGGGGAGCCGGGGGGATAGGCTGGGCCAGCAGCAGGGCGCTGGCTGGGCCTGGGCGTGGGGCCAGGGTCCGGAGGCAGCCTTCTCGCTGGAGGCCGGCTGGCTCCTGGCTCACGCATGCGTGCAGGAGACTGGCAGGGGTCGCGTGGGGTTCGGGGGGCTGCCACTCACCAGTGGTGCCGCTGGCGGTGAGGGGGCCGTGCCGCAGCTTGTTGGCAACCCCAAACAGAGTGAATCTGTACTTCTGGCCGGGGTCCAGGGGGGAGACAGTGACCGAGCGCTCAGGCCCTTCCACGGGCACTGTCTGGGGTCGTCCATCCCTGTCCCTGTACTGGACCAAGAAGGAGTCGAACTGGCCCTCAGGGACTGTCCAGGAGAGGCGCAGCGAGTCCGGGGTGGGATCCGTCACCCACAGTGTTCCCAGGCGGGGTGGGGTTGCTGGGCTGGGTTCACTCTGAGGCACTAGGAGAGGAAGTAGAGGAAGTAGAAAGAAGGGGGCACAGGTCAAAGGAAGGGAATCACCTCCCCTGAGGGCTGCTTTTGGAGGTTGTGCACCACACAGAGGGCGCAGCTGAGGGGCACTGACGGGTTTCCAGCCCCAGAGAAGGGCACCTTCCTCTAATGTCCGGACTGTTGTGGCCCCAATTCTATCCCCCGCCTGGGGAGGGGCCTCAGAGACAAGGGAGCCAGACCCTTCCCCACCTCCACGGCCAGGGAAGTGCTCCCAGCACCTCCACTGCTTCCAGGCTTCTCCTGCGAGAGGGGGCACCGCAGGTGCAGCACCGGAGAGCCTCCCACACCTGGCCCTGGCCCCACGCCCCATCTCCCCCATCTCCCGCCCTCCTCCACTCAGCTGTGTCTCCTCCCCGCCCTGTCTCTGCCCCAGTCCAGATCCCAGAAAGAGATGTGTACACGGCTTGTGGCCGTGCCCTCCCCTCTGTCACCCTCCAGGGCACTTTGGCCGGAGCTTGCGTGGCTCAGCCCCAGGGACACCGTGCAGCCCTGAGTCCTCTCAGGAATCCACATGTCTGACCACACCCTTCATTTTGGCGTCCTGGACACCATTCTCTGGGGCTCTGCCCCTCTTCCCAAGATGCCCTTCCTTTGTGTGCCCTGAGTGTTGGCCACCCCCAGGTTTCTCACAGGCTTGCCCTTGCTCCTGTCTACTGACAATGATGACACCCACACCCCGTCTTTGGGTCCCCCTCTGCTCTCCACACCCACGAGGGCAGCAGGATCACCCCAGGGCCTGTCACTTCCTGCACGTTGACCTCTGCGCCCTGATCTTGCATCTAAGCATGGGCTGCTTCCCAGGGCACCTAGAACACCTGGAGCGCTTCGACCTTAGCAATGCTCAGAAGATGCTTATCTAAGTGTCCTGCCGCACTGTCTTTTATCTCTGTTGTTCCTCGCCTCCAGGAACGGGGTGTCTGATCCAGAAATGTGGGGTGCCTGAACCCCTCGCTCTCCCTCACTTCCCACATCCAGACTCACTGCCACCCACTTTCCCAGCCAGGCCGCTAGCATCTCCTGCTGGCTCTGCCTTGACCCACGCCTGCCGCTGTGCAGCTGTCCTCCACAGCAGCCTCAGTGCATCTGGGAGAGAAACGCAGAATCATGTCTCTCCCCAGGGCCCTCTAGCGAGATCCAAGCTCCTGTCAGACACCTGGCCAGTCCCCTCAGCTGCCCTGTCCAGGGAGAGGAGACAGACACAGACGGTCCTGCAGTCACACCCCCTCCTGCCTCGCTCTCCACAGCTCCCTCTGTCTGCTCTGCCCTCGACTCCTGCCTGGCCCACCACTGCATTCTGTTCAGGATTCACCTCGAGGACCCCTGCCTCCAGGAAGCCTTTCTGGAGTTCCCAAAGCACTGGAAAGACCCCCTGAGGACCGCCCAGAGGGAGGGGCGGGTGACTGCTCTCACTTACAGATCTTGGCTTCGGCCACCAGGGGGCCGTGCCTCTTCTTGCCCACAAACCCGTACAGGACGAATTTGTACTTGCGGCCCACATCCAAGTTGGTGAGGAGGGCAGAGCGCTGGGGCCCCTCCGCAGGCACCACGCGGGGCTGGTCCCTGTCTTTGTACTGGATCACAAAGGAGTCGAACTCGCCCTCCGGGACCGTCCAATGCAGGCGCAGGGAGCTGGAGGTCACATCCGTCACTGTTAGCTGGCCCAGGCGTGGGGCCAAGGGCTTCCCAGGCTTTTCCCCATCCCTGTCTGGAGAATAAAAGCAAAGCAGGCAAACTCAACCATGGCCCTGTCCTTGCCCCCTTCCCTCCCCTCTGCCCACTGGCTCACTCCAGCCTGAACAGCTCCCTCCCTCCCTCGAAGGCTCCGTTTCCCCACCTAGCCCTACGTGACCAGCCTTCCTGAGAAGGGGGCATTTCTCCTCAGCTCTGGCTCTGGAGTCAAGCTTCAGCCTTTCCCCACCCCTCACAGAGGCCCCAGTTCCTCCCCACCCCAAGCTTCATGGGGGAAGTTTCAGGTGCCCTGTGTATTCCCTGAGAGTTTCAAAACTCCCCACTGCTGCTCTAGAGCAGTCTGAAGACTCCTAGCCCACCTGAGCTCTTCCCTTGTTTCCCTCTCTTAGTGGTGCGCTGGACCTGGAGCTGCAGGGAGAACAGGCTTCTCTGGTCTCATAGAGAGACAGGAGGGTGTGGGAGCCACACCCCAGGCCTTGTCCTCCGGGGCTCTGCAGAGCGCCCATCTCCAAAGGCCTGAGCCCTGCCGTGCTCCCTGCCCCAAGGAGCCTCCCCCCCAGCAGAAGCCGGCTGATGAGGCAGTGCCACCACCCTAGCCTGCCCAGTGAGGGGCTGCAGGGGCTGTGGGGAAGAGAGGGGAAAGGGACTTGAGGGTCAGGGTCGTCAGGGCCAGAGGCCTTCCCACATCCACCCTGAGTGATCTGGGGGGTGGGGGGTGCAGAGGAGTGACAGGATGTGCGGTCAGGACACAGGGCAAAGAAAGTTACAGGGAGAATCCCTGTCCCAGCCTCTGGCTTTTCTCCCTTGTTTTCTTTTCCTGGAGTACTCCCCTCCCTGGCCCACCCTGTCATTGTTCTCAGATCCCTCCCCCATCCCTCTGGCTTCTGAACCCTCACCTCCTTTTCTCTCACCAACACTCAGTCCTGCCCTTCTACCCCCATCCCACCTGGGAAGTCCCCCAGCCCAGCCCCTCCCTCCACCTCAGGACCCTGGTCTGAGCAGAAGCCAAGATGTACCCATAATGCCTTGGTAGATGAGAGGAGCAGAGGGCTCGCCCTCAGGGGGGACCCCACGAAGTGACAGCTCGTACTGGGCTCCAGGAGGGGGTGAGGGCAGCAGTGCCTCTCGGACATCCCCTGGCAGCAGTTGGTCATGCGACCCTGGCCCTTTGGGCACCTGAAGGCGCAGCTGGAAGTGGGCAAAGGTGTCAGGTTGCGCCGCCCAGGCCACACGGAGGTGCCCTGTCCTGTCTTTGCCCAGTACTCTCAATTCTCCCAGCTCCTGGGGGCGGTGCTGCAAGCCGGGGGCCTGAGCCCCTTGAGTCGTTGAAGGGCCTGCAGGAGGAGGTTCATCAGTGGCCCCCAGGTGGCCGGAGGGGGAGGACCCTGGGAAGGGCAGGGTGAGAAAAACAGGGGGGTCTGGTGTGAGGCAGGAAAGGAATCCTGCCCACAGGCCTGCCCCTCGCTTCTAAGGGCCTCCGGACATTCCCCGGCCACCTCCCCTCCCAGAGGCCGGCCAGTCCTCCAGACAGCCCTGTCCACCTCACCTGAGAGACAGGCCTGTGGGCATAACAAAGAAATATAGCCTGCCATCCCTCCCCCACAAGACTCCCAGCCCCCTCTGCAGACACGCCCTCCCCTCCCCGCTGGGCGGTAGCTGCGTCTTCCACCAGTGTTGCAGCGAGAAGCCTGGAAGAAAGGAGGTGTAGCGAGGGAAGGGGTGCAGAGGAGAGTGGGTAGTGAGGAGGGGGAGGGTGTTCAGCTCAGGTGGCATCTGGGGCCTATGGGGGAAGAAAAGGCCCACAACCCTCCCCATGCCAGCCACAGGGCACCCCTCCCCTGAGCCCGGACATCCTCCTGTGGAAGAGACCAGCATGAAGTGAGCCAGGAGGTCGGAAAGGACTTGGAAGCGGAGGTCTCCCCACTCACACATGCAGCCAGTAACTTCAAGGCCACCCCAAGCAGCTCTGATGTGTCCCTTTGAGGTCAAGGCCAACTTGTGGAAAATAGCAACCACTGACCACAGTCTGCAGCCACCCTCAGCACAGTGAGTCAGAGCTGGGAACCCCTGGGTTGGTCCTGCCCACCCCACCGCTCCGGTGAGTCTGCAGCCCCTCCCCGCCCACAAATCCACCCCCTGCCGCCTGGAACAGCAGTCTTGATGGTGAAAACCAAGGGATCCCAAAGAGCAGGTCTCCTTGGCCTTGGGTATCTGCCAGGACCCTGGAGGTGGAGGTGGTTTCAGGGTGCTTTGCTGTGGGGGACCCCTGGAGCCTGCACCAGGCAGGGCTTGAAGGCAGGATGTGGTGGGGACGGCAGTCTGAGACCTGAGCAGTGGGACGCACTGAGGGAAGCAGACTCCAAAGGCAGGTGAGCCGGGGGGAGAGGCGGTCCCACAGCCCAGCCCACACTACCTGTGGTGGTGATGAAGGCGTAGGACTTGGAGGTCTGCCCGGCCCGCACCCCGTGGACCTCCACGTGGTAGGTGGTGCCGGGCCTGAGGCGGGGCAGGCTGACGGTGCGCGTGGCGCCCGGCACACTCATCTCCCCGCGGGGGCCGTCTGCGGGCGGCTGCGGCTGCCAGCGCAGCACCACGCGCTCGAAGTGGCCACGGAGCCCCTCGAGGGACACGAGAAGTGAGCCGTCGGCGGAACTGCCCAGCACCTCGGGCTTCGGGTGGCGGGGCACAGCCATCCCATCGACTCCTTCGGGTGAGAGGCCATAGATGCCCTGGTTGGAGTCCCGCTTCCAGGTGCTGGAGTCGGGGCTGGCGGTGGGGGTGCGGCGACGCGGCGGGGGTGCGGGGGAACCCGCAGGGGCGGCGGCTGCCAGGCGCCGCTGCAAGTACTCGTGGATGTGGCGCGCCACGGACGCGTAGGTCTGGTTGGCCCGCAGTGGGTAGCCGTGAGCCCGCAGGTGGCGCTCCAGGTCCTGCGCGCTGCCGCGGAAGCGGCCCAGCTCAGCGGTCAGGTTGCCCCACCGCCGAGGGGTCTGGGGCAGGCTGGGCCGAGGCCGAGGCTCCTCCTGCCCCTCCTCCTCCGGCCGAGGGGGCCCAGCGGGCCGAGGGGGGCGCGGGGGCCGCGGAGTCGGCCGGGGCTGGGGCCTGGGGGGCAGGGCTGGGGGGTGCACCTCCGGGTAACTGTAGTGGCCTGGTGCTGCCGGGGGCAAAAAAGGGGGGGGGGGAGAGCCGATCAGTGGCAGCTGCCCCCACCATCCCTGCATTCCTCCCACGACAGTCCCTTCTGCCCCTCCCACCGGAGCCAGAGGCCGCATTCCGGTGCCCAGGCCCACCTGGAAAGAGAAAGGGAAAGGAACAGTGTCCCAGGAGCCCTCCCCGCTCGCCCTCCAAGCCCGCCACAGTTGGTGCCCTGGAAAGAAGAGAGAAGCCGGCCGCCCTGTGTCTGCAGGAGAGAAGGGGAGCGGGAGGAGAGAATGAGCCTCAGCAAGGCAGGGTCCCCCTGCCTCCGGGAAAGGAAAGAAAGATCCAGGCACCTGTTAAGAGACCTTGAGATTAGTGGGAAATGACTACCATGAGACCTAACTCCCCAAACCCCAATTCTGAAGTCAACAGGAGTGCCAGTCTCCAGTCGGCCTAATTCTGGTCCCAACAGTATCTGACCGCGGGCAGCTGGAGGGCAGTCCCCAGCTCGGTGAGTGGCCACCATCTACTATTCACGGCTCTCTTCATGGCAGCTTCTCCCAGACTCCGGCCCACAGCCTTCCTATCGACCCGAGAGCTGTGTCCCTGGACCCTGGGCACAGAGCAAGCCTCCAGCAGGTGCTTTGGGACTGCCACACACCCTGCCAAGTGCGTCTGGAGGAGCCCGTGAGCCTCAAGAGGGCTCCCAAGGAAGGGGCTTCTCCACTCAGAAACCGGGCACTTCCCTAGCCCTGGCCAGCTGTACCTGTATTGGCCCTGACGGAAGCCGGGTGGCTCACTGCCCGGCCCCGCTCCGCAGTGACAGCCACCACATATTCCACTCCTGGCATCAGGTCAGTCAGCAGTGCCCGGTCCGCTGCAGCGGGCACTTCCAGCCGCACCCTTTGGTTGCCAGCACTGACATAGGACACCACGAATCGGTCCACCTCGGCCTGGGGGCGCAGCCAGCCCAGCTCCAGCGTGGTTGGAGTCACGGCCACCACACGGAGGTCCTGGGGGCCGTCGATCACTAGCCAAGTCAGAGAGAGGAGGGGTCAGGTGGGAGTCTGGTTCTTCAGTCACCAGCTTTCCTTCTGAGAGTCTCACCCCACCCAAACCCTCCCCTCTGCCCTCCTGGAGGGCAGAGTCCTGGTTACTCCTCTCATATCCAGGTCTCCACTCAGGACCCCGCCCCACAGCTCCTGCTCTCACTGGTGGTGATGGTCTTGGAGGCAGGAGGGCCCCAGTTGGTCCCTCGAAGGGCACGGACAGTGACCTGGTACTCCTGACCGGGGGCCAGTCCTCTCTGGTCATAGGCTGAGGCAGAGCTGGGCACCCGTGCTGTGAACGGGGGGCTCACTCCCTCTGTCTGCAAGAAAGAGAGCACCAGGCAGGTCAGGCTGGCACTCTGCTCCTGCCACTCAACCCCCCTGTCACCCCTGCATCCAACTGCAAGTGGTATCAACCTGGGACTGTGCAGAACTTGGCCCTGTACATCTGGGGAGCATGGACAGCAAACACGCCTAGGGCACTTTCTCCATGCCAGCTACTGTTTAAGGCAATGCATGGATATGAACTCACAGAATCCCAGGCAGTGTGACCTCAGAGACCCCTCTCTTGGGCACTCCCTTAGCCTGTTCATCAGCTGTCTGCCAGAATTCTATCCAGCACACAGGACTCTGGCTTCCCCTGAAGCCCTGAGCAGGGCAGGCTTCTCCTAAACTCACTCCTGCTAAGACAGATAAGGACATGAGGGATGCTACTTCAAGTCTCACTTCCTCCCTAAAGCATCTGCATCTCCCCACAGACACCTGCCCCTCCTGTGCAATCTGAGTGTAACCCCTGTCTTGACATTTCCCTTCAGGCACTTTTCTTGTCTCCTCAAGAACAAAGCCCACCTGCTCAGAGTTCCACAAATATGCTTCCCAGTTTCGTACCTGCATCATGCTGGGCATTGAGACACAAAAATAAAAGATATGGTCCCTGTCCTCAGATAGCTCATGCTCTAGAAGCTAAATGTATGGCTACGCCTCAAGTTTCAGTGGAGCCCTACCCAAATCTCTACACATAGTACATGCATGTAGAAAACAACCCTCCTCCCGGTGTACATCTGAGGTCTTGTGATGATCTGCGGTGACCCCACAGGAGAGCTGGCCCCTGCTCCAGACAGGGTGTGCTGGAGTGCCAGCCACGGGGCGCAGAAGGAGCTGGACGCCTGTGAGCCGTCCAGCAGCCCCATCTCACTGGCTGTCCAGCTAGGGCTGCTAATAAGGACGCTCTGTTCTGCTGAGCTATGTTGGCCGCGATGGGGACACCTCCATTCAGCCAAGCAGGACTGGACGTTTCCAGAGGGACTCTCCTAAACCAGAGGATTGGTGGGGAAATCAGCATAGTAAAATACCCAAGTATAAAACCAGATGAGAGGCCACGTGGAGATTTCTGGGTTCAGGGTGAATAAAGCTTTGTCAGAGTTTTCTTGGCTGAAAAGGTGTCCTGGGCACATAGGACCCCCATTCCTCTCCTACTCACCCTGCCCTAGGATACCCCAGCCTAGGAGGCCTGGGGTTGACCTCAACTCAAGACCTGTGAAGTCCTCATCCTTCCTATGACTCAACTCTGTCACCCTTTAGTCCCCCAACCCACCACCAACACCACCATACACACACACCTTGTGCTCCCTGATGATGTCTGTGATGTCTGGTACTTTCAGCAAGACAAGCCCATCCCAAGGTCTCCTTCTCCTTTTAGATCATCTACATGAACCTTTTAGACACCTCTTAGTCCCTCCGGAGATCCACTTCGGAACAGTTCCCTGACAGCCCCACAGTCAGCACAGGTGGCTGGTCTGAGGCAGGCTCTCCAGCCAGACGCTGGCAGCTGGCTTTGCCCCTTAGTAAAGCTTGGCTGCTTCACTTATTGTTCTTGCTAATTTCTAACCTTATCTATTCTCAAAATCAGCCTTGTGGCCCCAGGTTGGGGCTCCACCTTGGCTGGCCCCTGAGTTTATGTCACCCTCGTCCGCCTCTTCAGACCAGACTCAGACGCAAACTCTTCTCAGGCTGCAAGGTCTTGTGTCGCAGTGAAAACTTGGCATAGCCCCTGTCTCCAGGCTGCAGAACACACCCAGACAAAGAGTACCCGGACCTCTTTCTGTTCAGGGGTCACCTCCCTTGGTTTCCTCATGGTTTTTCTCACATTCATAGAGGAGCCAGGATTTTGCAAAATAGCAACATTCCTTAAGTTAGTGGTCCTCAGGCTTGGGGTGCATCAAAATGACCTGGAGGGCTTGTTGCAATGCAGGTTACTGGGCTCCACCCCCAGAGCTTCTGAGTCAGATCTGGCAGCTGAGTCCAACAATTTGCATATCTAACAAGCTCCCAGGTGATGCTAATGCTGCCGATCCAGCGGTTTGAGAACCACTAAGTCAGAGTAACAATGCCACGTATGCAGAGAGGACTGTTCCTCTCCGGTATTCTGAAAATCATTCCAATAGTTAGGTGTGTCCCTTGGCCAGGAATAGCAGAGTCTGACTTCTGAGAGAGAAGTGTTTCCAGAGAAGGTAGAGACAGGCAGGCTTCTAGGAAGATGGCAGTGGCCAGAGACAGCCAACTACTGAATATATTCTGTGCCAAGAGAAGTGGACAGAGAGCACTGGCCAAGGCAAGAGGCACAACTCCAGGGCCACAGAAAGTGCAGGAAGTATGGTCTGAGGGCAGTAGCACAGGCGAATGGAGAATCCAATAGGTGTGTCTGGGGCCCATTTTATTTTATTTTATTTTATTTTATTTTATTTTTTTGTTGTTCAGACAGAGCGGGAGGGAGAGAGAGGAAGAGAGAGAGAGAGAGAAACATCGATGTGAAAGGGACACATCGAGTGGTTGCCACCCGCACGACCAACCAGGGCCGGGACAAACTGCAACCGAGGTACGGGCCCTTAGCGGGAACCGAACCCGGGTCTCTCTGTACGGCAGGCCAACGCTCCAACCGCTGAGCCAAACTGGTGGGGCCCATTTTATAGGAGCATTCTTTAAACCGGGGCTCAGAGAGAACCCAGAATGTGACAGACGCCCACACCCAGAACAGAGCACATGAGCTGACAGCATGGCCAAGCCAGGCTCAGGCCAGCGAAGCCACCAGCCCCATGGAGAGGGAGGGAGCCCAGGGCTTCAGCTGCAAAGCCTCACCTCTTGAGAACACCCAAGGGTGGGCTTGTATTTACTAAAAGCAGGAGACGGTGCTGCCCTGCAACCCCTTCCATCTCAAGTGTTTATTTTAATTTCACTTTCCCTCAAGTTTCTTTGGAAAGTTCCTTTTAAAAGTCCCACCCTCTCAAGATTAGAACTATGTAAATAATACACACAGAGAAGAGAGTAGGAGAAACACTTTAAAATGTTAACAGTGCTTATTTTAGTGTGAAGCAGCCAAGAGTTATTTGTTTTTTTCCCTAGTTGCCAAATTCTTGTCTTGTGATTAAATTATTTTTATATCAAGTAAAAACATTTTTTAAAACAGAAGAAAACACATCCCAGCTATCCTGGTTGGACAGCATAGGACTTCTACCTCTGCTTCTACCTGGGGTGAGGAGAGGCAGAATGTGGCAGGGTGAGGCTTGGGGCATGGTAAGAATAAACAGGCCAGTTGGGGTAGGGATGACAGCCAGTACCTCTGAGCTGCCCCTTCTGTCCCAGAGCCTTCCTAGGGTTTAGGCCCCGGGAGTTATTTATGTTTCCAGAGTCTTGGCTGGGCAGGGAAGAGGGTGCCATGGCTTACCCACAGTGACATTTGTGGGATGCAGGAACACATGAGTTGGACAGTAGAAATGTCAGATGATTTGGGGCTAGGAGAGCAAACACATCATAAAAACCCCATCTGTATGAAGGGAGGTCTCTGATGAGAGGCCACATGGCTTTGTCCTTAGGGTGCCCCCTCCCCCAATGTTTTAACAGTGAATTGGAAGGAGACAGAAAGGATGCTTTGCAATGCACTGATGACATAGAGGCGGGAGAACACTTTACAGACTCAAGATCATTGCAACAACCTAGACACTTGGTCCAAATCAAAAAAGATAACATTGAGCAGAGCCTCCTGCCAAGCCTTATTATTTAGGCTAAAATAGTGTCTCTAGTTCAATGCTGTCTTTTTTCCTCCCTTCTTTCTTCCTTATGTATCTACATTTTCTAAAGTTCCTATACTAAACCTATATACATTTTATAGCAAAAAGTTATTCTAAAAAACAATGTGATCAAAACAGCTGATAGTTTGTGTGACCACAAGTGATACACGTCAACTTTGAGAAAAGTGCCAGTGTCTCCAGCCCGCCAGTGGACTGGGCTCTTCTCTGTGCTCATGTTTTGGGAACAAATGCAAAAAGCAGGAGGCACTAGAAGAGGAAACTCCGGACATGAAGATTCCAAGACCAAAGTCCTAGGGGAAAGGGGTGGAGGAAGCGGTGGGTTTGCCCCTGAGAATGAGTGTGATGCAATGGCTGATGTCCTCCAACCCCTGGGAGCCTGTAGTGTAGGGTGCAGGGCAAGCAAACAAGTTCCCTGTTTGCTGGTGGAGGCCCAGCTGGGACCACTGGATGGACATTATAATGGAGTAGATTTGAACTCAGCAACAACAAAATGAACTAACAGTGATGACCAACTGACTGGACAGCCTCAGAGAGTACTGAGCTCACTGTCACCAGAGGTATTCCAGCAGCAGTGGGCCAGTGCTTTCGGGAGATGCTGCAAAGGCCTTCTGTGCCCCATGTGGGGCAGGACAAGAAAGACTTTACAGCCGCTTCAGGAACCCGGACATCTGAACTCAACCACTGATTACCTGGGCTGTCCTGCATGAGGTGAGCACCCCTTCCCCCAGTCCTGCCCTCAGTCCCTCCTGGAGGGTGGCACTCACTGTGGGGATGAACTGAATTTCATAGGCATCCACAGGGCTGGGAGCCTGGGTCCACTGTGTCCGAACTGTCGTCTCCTCCAGGAGATTCATCCTCATGCCCTTAATGGCTGGAACCTCTGCCAAGGAGAAGGGGGTATAGAAAGCTGGTGACCCCCACCGTCACAGGCTGACCTGCTCAGGCCACACTAAGACATCAGTCTCCATTCACACTTCTCTCTGAGGGTGGGGCAAAGCTAGCAGAGGCCAGGAAAGACCCTGGATTTCCTTCAGCTTCGTCCAGCTCCAGGAACTCAGAATCTCCCTAAAAGCAACCAAAGGGGCCCGCAACCTGCTCATCAGATATGTGGAAGCAGGTTCTGCCTGCAGGCATACACCCATGGTTCAGCTGCCCCTGGCGGACACTGGCTCCCAGCTCCTCCAACTGCCCACTCTCCCCATATGTGACCTCCCTCTTCTTCCTCCAGCTCCCTGGGCTCCTAGGCCTCAGGCCGGCCTTCCCACTGGCTCAGACCCCCAGTCCCTGACGGGACACACTGGAAGCGGCAGCCTCACCTTCCCCGCAGTCCTCCCCGGCATAGCCCTCCTGGCAGACGCAGCTGCCCTCACGACACTCTCCCCGGCCTCGGCAGTCCCCGGGGCATGTCTGGACTGCGCAGTCAGGGCCTCGGAAGCCCTCGACGCATACACATTGGCCAGCGCGGCACAGTTCACGGGGCCCACAGCCCCCAGGGCAAGCGCTGGTGGGAGGCTCTTCCTGCCCACAGTCCTCGCCGCTGTAGCCCGCGTGGCACACGCACACTCCCTGCACACAGCGCCCACGGCCCCGGCAGTCGGCCAGGCAGGTGCGGGTGGAGCAGGACGGTCCGGTGTAACCAGAGTCGCACACGCAGCGCCCATCCTCACAGCGGCCCCGCCCGTGGCAGTTGGAGGGGCAGGTACGGAGGCTGCAGTCCTCTCCCGCGTAGCCCTCCCAACAGGTGCACACACCATCCTGGCACACGCCACGTTGGCTACAGTCACGCGGGCATCGCCTCACGCCGCAGTCGTCGCCCGAGTAGCCGTCGTCACACATGCAGTGTCCGTCTAGGCACTGGCCTCGACCTCGGCAACCTCCGGGGCAGCTGCGTGCACTGCAGTCCTCTCCCTGGTAGCCGGGGTCACACGCGCACACGCCGTCCTCGCAGCGGCCGCGACCACGGCAGTCCCCGGGGCACCGACGGCTCCCGCAGTCCTCGCCCATGAAGCCCGGGCTGCACACGCAGCGGCCGTCCACGCAGCGCCCGCGCCCGCGACAGTCGCCAGGGCAGGCGCGCACGCCGCAGTCCCGGCCTGTATACCCGGGCCAGCACACGCAGCGTCCACTCTCACAACGACCCCGGCCGCGACAGTCCCCAGGACACCTGCGCACGCCGCAGTCCTCGCCGCTGTAGCCTGCGTTGCACACGCACACTCCATTTTCACAGCGCCCGCGCCCTCGACAGTCACGGGGGCAGGCGCGTGCGCCGCAGTCGGGCCCCGTGTACCCGGGCCAGCACACGCAAT
Source organism: Molossus molossus (assembly GCF_014108415.1). NCBI lineage: Eukaryota > Metazoa > Chordata > Mammalia > Chiroptera > Molossidae > Molossus > Molossus molossus. The sequence goes on from NW_023425402.1 coordinate 3,030,013, forward strand.
GGCCATCCTCGCAGCGGCCCCTTTGGTTGCAGTCTCCCGGGCAGCTGCGCACACTGCAATCGTCCCCGCTGTAGCCCGCGTCGCAGATGCATTCGCCGTCCTCGCAGCGCCCGCGGCCCCCGCAGTCCCGCGGGCACGTCCGCGTGCTGCAGTCCTCTCCCGCGTACCCGGACCAGCACACGCAGCGGCCGTCCACGCAGCGCCCACCTTCGCCACAGTCCCAAGGGCAGGTCCGCGAGCTGCAGTCTTCGCCAGCATAGCCAGGGTCACAGACGCAGCGCCCATCCTCACAGCGTCCCTTCTGGCTGCAGCTCTGGGGACAGCCCCTCACCGCACAGTCCTCGCCAGTGTAGCCAGGGTTGCACACGCAGCGCCCATTTTCGCAGCGCCCCCGCTGGCTGCAGCCTCGAGGGCAGGAGCGCAGGCTGCAGTCATGGCCAGAGAAGCCCTGTCGGCACACACACCTGCCTTGCACGCAGCGCCCGCGGCCGTGGCAGTCCCCGGGGCAGGAGGGCCAGCCACAGCTGGGGCCGGAGTAGCCGGGGAAGCACACGCAGCGACCACGGACACAGCGCCCCTGATCGTTGCAGTCATCTGGGCAGGACCCGGAAGCAGCAGACGGCGGGGAGGAAGGGGACACCCCTTCTGCAGGGTCGGAGCAGGTGGGCCCACCCCAGCCTGGCTCACAGGAGCAGGCACAGCGGCTCAAGTCAAACATGCCATGAAGACTGCAGAGGCTGCGAACGTCTGTCTGGCCTGGAGTAAGAGCAAGAGCAGGACCTCAGTCTCTCCGAGGAGAGGTTGAGCCCATACAGTACTCCCCTGAGGCGTCCCCTCCGGCAGGGCCAGCCTCATTTCAAAAAGCCATCTTAGCTTCCAGCTGCTTCTGGTCAGTCCAGGTGGCCTTCCAGGGCCCTAGCAGGTACTGGAGGGAGGGGGAGAGCTGACATCCAGCCAGATGGCTCCTGTCTCCCAGCTGTGCCCTGGGCTGCACTCACCACCCCCAAGGGTGAGGAAGGGTGCCTTTTTCTAATTCATACCCAGGTCCTTTACAGACTGGCGATACCCACCCAACTTCTCCACCTGCCTCTTTTTCTGTGCCCCCTCCTGCGGTCACCTGCTCACCTGTGCCAGCCTGGGCAGCAGCAGGACAGCATCCCGCAGTGCACTGTTCCTTAAGCCCCTTCACCAGCTCCTCCAGGATCTCTAGCCGGACCCTCAAGGCCTGCACCTCTGAAGTGGGGGCAGGGGGCTCAGTGCCAGGGGGACATCCACAGCCAGCTGAAGGGGGCAGGTTAATGCGATGGGTGAACACGACCTGCTTTTCCCCTCCTTCTACGGTGTGCTCGTAAAGCTGAGAAGAGGGGTTCCCCCCTGGCTGAGGAGGGGGCCGAGGGGCTAGGAGTGTTATATTGGGGCGTGAAGAGAAAGGGCCTGCTCTGACTGTGCCCAGCAGCAGTAGGAGGGCCAGGCTAGAGGTCAGGGCGCATTGGGCTGGCATCGCTCAGGAGGCTGCAGGAAGAGAGGGCAAGTGTGAGAGCAGTTTCACAAAGACAAGATGTCCCCCAATACACACATTAGCAACAGTCCCACCACCCACAACCAATCTACCCAACTCACATGCATGTAAAAATCCACATTTAACCGAACCCTAAGGAATACCCTCCTTGGAGAGATTTGGTCTCCAACTCACTTTCTGCTGTCATTTGGTTACCTGGCTCCCCATCTCTTTTCACTATTCCACCCACACCGGTCCTTTGTTCCATAGACACCACAAGCTTGCACTAGCCGGAGGGCCACACTGTCTGCTCCCTCTGTCTGGGATGCTCTTCACTCAGCTCTGAAAGGTGGGCTCCTGCTTGTACAGATTGTAACTCGTATGTCACTGACACCTGGGGGCCTCCTTGCTGCCCAGTGGAGCTGTCTTCCATGACTACCGCAATATCCCACCATGCTCGCTGCCTGAATCATCTGTCTGTGCGGGCCCTGGTTTGTTCTCTTTCTCCCACTACCAGAATGGGAACTCCGTGAGAAGTGCAGGGCTGCGGACCTGAGCCTGCACACAGGAGCTGTCCAACACGTTCACACTGAATGGATTAGTGGGTGAGCATCTAAGACCAGTCTTTAAACAAGCACCTGGATCCCAGCCCCTTCTGTCTTCTCAGGAAACTTCAGGTGTAAATGGTCCTCTCTCTTTTTTATTCAATCTCTCACTCTCAACTAGATCCTTCCATAGGATTTTTAAAATCCTCATCTGAGGATATTTTTCTATTTTATCTTCAGATAGAGTGGGAGGGAGGGAGAGAGAGAGAGAAAAAAAAACATCGATGTGAGAGAGACACATCGATTGGATGCCTCCTGCATGACCCGACCAGGGCTGGGGACTGAACTGCAACCGAGGTATGTGCCCTTGACCGGAATGGAACCCGAGACTCTTTGGCCCCCAAGCCAATGCTATAACTGCCTAACCAAACCACCCAGGGCCCACAGGCTTTTACATGAGCTCAAATATCTCTCAATTTTAAAGAGCCCTTTTTGCCCAGCCAGTGCGGCTCAGTGATTGAGCATAGACCCATGCACCAAGAGGTCACCAGTTTGATTCCTGGTCAGGGCGCATGCTCAGGTTGTGGGCCCAATCCCCAGTGGGGGCATGTAGGGAGCGGCCACTCAATGTTCTCACTCATCGATGTTTCTTTCTCTCCCTCTCCCTTCCTCTCTCTCTAATATCAATTAAAAAATAAAATAAAATAAAAAGCCCTTTTCCTCAGGACTAACATTACAAAGTATCAAAACCCATAATAAAGGTGCAAGGACAGATACAACACCTAAGGCAAGAGAAACCAAAGAAAAAATGAACACATGGGACTACATCAAACTAAAAAGCTTCTGCACAGCAAAAGAAACAACCATCAAAATGGAAAGGGAACCCACTATATGGGAGAACATCATTGCCAATGATACATTAGCTAAGGGGTTAATTTCCAAAATATATAGAGTGCTCATACAACTCAACAAAAGGAAGACAAAGAACCCAATTAAAAAATGGGCAGAGGACCTAAATAGACACCTCTCCAAACAGGACATATGAAAAAATGCTCAGCATCACTAATCATCAGAGAGATGCAAATTAAAACAACCTTGAGGTATCACCTCACACCTGTCAGAATGGCTGCCATCAACAAATTATCAAACAACAAGTGTTGGCGAGGGTGTGGAGAAAAGAGACTCTAGTACACTGCTGGTTGGAATGCAGACTGGTGCAGCCACTATGGAAAACAATATGGTGTTTCCTCAAAAAATTCAAAATTGAACTGCCATTTGACCCGCTGATCCCACTTCTAGGAATATACCCCAAGAAGCCTGAAACACCAATCAGAAAGAATATATGTACCCCCATGTTCATAGCAGCACTATCTACAATAGCTAAGATCTGGAAACAGCCCAAGTGTCCATCAGTAGATAAGTGGATAAAAAAGCTGTGGTACATGTACACAATGGAGTACTATGCAGCTGTAAGAAAAAAAGATCTCTTATCCTTTGAGATGACATGGAAGGACCTGGAGAGTATTATGCTAAGCGCAACAAGTCAAACAGAGAAAGACAAATATCACATAATCTCACTTATTTTTGGAATATAATGAACACATCAAACTAATGGACAAAACAGACCCAGAATCATAGAGGTGGGGTACAGACTGACAAACCTCATAAGAGGAATGGGGGTGGAGGAGAGATAAACTACAGAACATATATGCATATATGCATAACTGATGGACATAGACAACAAAGCTGGGGATGGGGTGGGGAGGTAAAGATGGGGAGGAGGGTGTCAATGGGGGAAAAAGGAAAAACATCTGTAACAAAAATAAATTAATAAAAATAATTTAAATAAATAAAGGTGCAAGGACAGACAGAACAGAATAGGGTCTGGAAATAGATCCACAACATATGTGGTCACCCAATTAATGACAAAGATGTCACTACAATTAAGAGGGAACAGAGGATCTTTTTGATAAATGGTGCTTGGCCAACTGAAAATCCATATGGAAAAAACACCCATCTCTACCTTATTTCGCACACACAAATTAATTTGAAATTAATCTAATGGACCTAATTGTAAAAGGTAAAACAATAACTTTCAGAACAATATATATTTTTTGGAAGTGGTCTCCTTTTTCTTTTTTTCCTTTATTGATTTTTAGAGAGCAAGGTAGAGGGAGAGAGAGAGATAGAAACATCAATGAGTGAGAACATCAACTGGCCGCCTCCTGCATGCCCCCCACTGGGGATTTGACCAACGACCTGGGCATGCGCCCTGACTGGGAATTGAACCAGTGACCTCTTGGTGCGTGGGTCTATGCTCAACCACTGAGCCACACCAGCTGGGCTAGAACAATCTTTTATAGAAGTAAATATAAGAGAATATATTTATGACCTTGGAGTAAGCAAAGATTTCTTAAAACCTAACCACACAAAATTTAACCATAAAATATTTCACACAGCCCTGGCCGGTTTGGCTCAGCAGTTAGAGCGTCAGCCTGCGGTCCAGAGAGACCTGGGTTTGGTTACCGCTAGGGGCGCGTACCTCAGTTGCAGTTTGTCCCCGGCCCTGGTTGGTCATGCGGGTGGCAGCCACTCTATGTGTTCCTTTCACATTAATGTTTCTTTCTCTCTCTCCCTCCCACACTATCTGAACAAAGAATGGAAAAATGTCCTCTGGTGAGGGAAAAAAAGATTTCATACAAAACTTAACCATAAAAAAACTGAGATTGAGCCCTGGCCAGTGTGCTCATTGGTTGCAGCACTGGCTTACGCACTGAAGGGACACAGGTTTGATTCCCACGCTGGTCAGCATGTACCTGTGTTGCAGGTTCCATCCCAGGCCCTGGGCGTGGTGCGTGTGAGAACCAACCAATCGATATGTCTCTTTCACATCAATGTTTCTCTCTCTCTCTCTCCCTCATCCCCCTCCCTCCCTTCAACTCTCTCTAAAAATCAATGGAAAAATATCCTTGGGTGAGGATTAACAACAACAGAAACATACAAAACCCCCCACGAGGATGATACATTGGACCACACTAAAACTGATAACTTCTGGACATCAGAAGACACCACTAAGAGAATAAGAAGGTGAGCCTCAGACTGGGAGAAAATACTATTGATCCTGGAGTGAAGCAAGGCTGAACTGTACGGGTTCACGTACACGCGGATTTTTTCAGTTGACCCACACAGCTCAACTCCACACTGTTCAAGGGTCAGCTAGTGGTTAGAAACTCTAGTATGCAGAGGGACAACTATGGTTATACTTGGATTTTCAATTAAGTAGGCTCTCGGCACCCCTAACCCCCCATTGTTCAAGGCTCAACTGTAAGTGATATGTCAGGAAAAAAATAGAGAAGGGGGGTTAAAATCTAAAATAAATACCTCCAAGACAAAGACAACAAATAAAAGGAAGGCAACCCAGTTTTTAAATTGGCAAAAGACATAAACAGGTACTCCAGATAAGAGTACAACATATCCAGAGAGCCAGTAAACATGAAAAGGTGTATAGCATCACTGCCAATCAGAGAAATGCAAATTAAAACCACAGTGAGATCCACTGGGTATCCAGCAGGATGGCTACAGTCAGAGGAACTGCCGTTGCTCGATACTGGCAAGTGTGTGAAGCAACTGGAACTCTCGTCTATGGCAAAAGGGAGCATAAATTAGAGCAAGCACTGCCCTGGCCGGTTTGGCTCAGTGGTTAGGGCATCGTCCTGCGGTCCAGAGAGACCCGGGTTCAGTTCCCGCTAAGGGCATGTACCTCGGTTGCAGTTTGTCCCCGGCCCTGGTTGGGTTGTCCAGGTGGCAGCCACTCGATGTGTCCCTTTTACGTCAATGTTTCTCTCTCTCCCTCCCTCCCACTCTATCTAAACAAAATATGAAAAAATGTCCTCGGGTGAGGATTAAAAAAAAAAATTAGAGCAAGCACTTTGGGAAAACTGGCAGTATCTCTCAAAGCACATGGCCTATGACCTGGCAGTTCTACTTCTTGGTAAATATCCAATAGAAATGACTGCACATATCCTCCAAAACACATGTACAAGAATATTCATGAGATGTATTCATATTAGCCCAAACTGGAAACAGCTCAAGTGTCCATTAACAGAACAACGGAGACATATATCGGGGCCTTGTCATACAACAGCATATTATACAGCAATGAAAAGTACCCTCTGTTACTGAGACATGAAAAAAATTTCACACACATAGTGCTGAGCAAAAGAAACTACAACACACACACACACACACACTTGTTATTATTTGTTAAATCCTCACCTGAGGATATTTTTCCATTTTATCTTCAGATAGAGTGGTGGGGAGGGAGAGAGAGAAAAACATCGATGTGAGAGAGACACATGGATTGGTTGCCTCCCACACGACCCTAACCAGGCCAGGGATGAACCGCAACTGAGGTACGTGCCCTTGGCTGGAATCAAACCCACGACTCCTTGGTCTGCTAAGCTAGACCGGCCAGGGCCACACAATTTTAAATGATGTTATTTATATGAGGTTCTAAGAGCAAATCATTGCTTTTAGAAGATGGAATAGGATTCCTTTCAGGGATAGTATTGACTAGAAAGAGTCCCAAGGGGGAATTCGGAAATGTTTTGCACCTTGACCTGGGTGGTGGTGAAACGATGTATACATATTGAAACTTAATTGAGCTACATACTTAAACTTTGTGCTTTTCACTGTATGAAAGTTGCACCTTAAACTAGAACAATACACCTTCCCCAATGTCATACTCCCTCTAGCCACCACATATCTCTGTCCCCTACTTCATGGCCACAGTTGTCGAAGGACTTCGCTGTGCTAGCTGTCTGTTACCCATATCTCATGCATGCCCCAGACCACTCTCATCTGGCTTCTCCACCTCCTTCCGACCCATCACACAGCCCTCCCCAACGTCTCCCCATGATCTCGGTGTCACAAAATCTAGGAGGCATTTGTTCTCATGTTAGTGGATCTCTCTCAAAATCACTAAACAGTGTTGACCACATCTTCCATTTTAAAACATTCTCTATCTGTGCTGTTGATATGGTAGCCAGGAGAAATCTGTGGCTTGAACACTTGAGATGTGGCAAGAATGATGGAGGCACTGACTTTTACTCAGCGGTCTGTTTTTTTATTTTGGTACGTGCCCCTAGTGGGAACTGAACCCGGGACTCTCTGGTCTGCAGGCTGACACTCCAACCGCTGAGCCAAACCGGCCAGGGCCTCAGCAGTCTTTAAACGTGACCCAGGTGAGTGCCATGTGCAGCCCGAGTTGAGACCTACTGCTTGTCACCCACCAAGGTGCCTTCATCCAGACCCATGGCTCTGACTTCCAACATATACTCTAATTTTTGAAACTAGCCTAGTCATCTCCCCCTAACTCTGAGCAATGTATGCAATGACTTACTTGGCATCTCGTCTGGGGGTATCCCAAATTCAGAATGTATGGAATGAAGCTCATGCCGTCCCTCCTGCACCCCAACCCCTCAGTGTTCTCCACTGCAGCTGGTGGCCCCACCATTCACCCAGCTTTACAAGCCAGAACCTAGCAGCCCAGTCAACACCATCATGCTCGTCACGTCTGCCCACATTTTCTACATCTCTTTAGTTTGCTCCTCTCTCTCTCTCTCTCTCTCTCTCTCTCTCTCTCTCTCTCTCTCTGTCTCTCCTCATTTATCTTCAGATAGAGTGGGAGGGAGAGAAGGAGGAAGAGAGAGAGAAACATCGATATGAGAGAGACACATCGAGTGGCTGCCACCCACATGACCCCAACCGGGGCCAGGGACAAACTGCAACCGAGGTACATGCCCTTATCAGGAAACGAACCCGGGACTCTCCAGTCCACGGGCCGATGCTCTAACCTCTGAGTCAAACCGGCCAGGGCTAGTTTGCTTATTTCCCTTCATCTTCCCAACATGATGTCCTACCTCCCATCTACCTCTGGTTGACAACTGCAGTGGCCTCCTAGCTGGCCCCGCTGTTCCCACTCTGCCCCCTACAGTCCCTCTTCCCCTAGAGACTCTTCAGTGTCTCCTTTCCGAATTCTTTGAACACTGACAACCTTGCGCCACCTGGCCCCTCCTGACCTCTCCAGCCGCCTCCCACATCACTCGCCGCCCTCTCTCCGTTCCAGTCCCACTGGCCCACGGGAAGCCCCTCATATTCTTCCTGACACCAGGCTTTTGTATATGTGGTTCCCTCTACGTGGCCTACTCTGCCCTTTCCTCTTGACCTCGTCATCCTTCAGGGCTGAGCCCGTCAGCTCCCCGTGGAAGCTCTCCTGCCCAGGTCAGATGCCCTCCTGTGATATCACAGCACCATGCAACTCTCACTTGTAGCACTTATAACATTTTGTAATCACATATTTATTTGTGAGATTATTTTACTACTGTCTTGTCCACTCTCAGTCTTGCTCACGAGCCTGTAAAAGTCTGTGGTGGCAACACGGCACCGGTGTTTATTTCTTGGCTACCATATTCTTGCATCTGTGCTCAATAAATATTTGACTATATGATTGAATGAAAAGTTCAGTTTAAATCCAGGACTAGCTTCAGGGCTGACACCAAGGACAGGACCAAGGTCAGGGCTAGGACCACGGACAGTGTCTGGAACTGGAGGTTGGTTAGAAACAGCCCCTGGGGCAGAGAGGGGGCCAGGTGTGACTCTGGGAGGGCCAGATGGTACAGACAGCGGGGACTCTACCACAGCTGTATGCAAATGCCCTGAGCCGGCAGCCCCACTCCTGGGAGCGTGCCCGCCACGGCAGGTGTGCCGCTGATGGCCGTGCGCTGGGAGCAGCCAACGGCTCACATCAGTAGACTGGGTTAAATGAAGTGCTGATTCACACAGTGGATGAACAAACGATGAGACTCCTGAAGCTGAATGCGATACATGGGTAGTCTCCCTAGTGTGGGGCTGGGCAAATGCAGCCGGACACGAAAGAGAATAAGCTGAAAATCCTATTAGTGTGAAGTTTGAGGAGCGACGATGCTAAACTGTAGTGTTCCAAGTCAGAAGTGTGCTGCTCTTTGGGGCACAGTGGGGAGGTTCCAGGGTGCTGAGACCCTCCTGTTTCTTTATGTAGGTGCTGGTTACCTAGATGTGTTTATCTGTGGAATTCGCTGAGGCAAGTACTAAGGGCAGGGAGAGGGCTGGGGAGACGGTGGGGCACCCAGGGTGAGCCTGGAGGGGCCGTGGTGAACACGCGAGTTCCACTCAGCATGAGGGTTAGGACAGGGGTGGGCTGCGCCCCTTCTAGACCAGAAAGGCCAGCGAGGGCCGCGGGGGAATGCTGACTGAGGGAGAAGGGCAGTGACTGCCCCCACCCCACGCACACACATTTCCTGGCTTCCTACTCTTACACTTCTCCTCTGGGTCTGACAAAAGGGGTTTTCAGGCTACTGGTCATCACACACGGCTGCCAATCCACAAAAGAGAAAAGGAAGCTGGACACCAGGGACGAGGCGTTTGCCCACTGACAGGCATCCTGCCCAAGAGAGCCCAGACAGGGAGGCCTGGCATATGGACAGCTGCCCTCCCTTGGGATTCACAGCCGTTCTCTCAGCTTACAGTGTAGCCTTGGGTATGAGGCTGGGGTACTGTCACCCTGTGTCTAAGGCCATGTAAATCACAGGGTGCATGCACACACAAATACAGGTACACAAACACTTGTGTGAACTCATCCACCAATACAAGCATAATATGCTTGCACACATCCACCCAAATAAGCCTGCATCTTTGCAGATGTGCATGTACACACACACTACCTGCCCTCCATGTTCCCCTGCACCCAGTCACGGGTGATGCCTAAGAATGCTGATTTCCCCTGGGCTCAGGGGCAGCTCTGAGTCAAAGAACTTAGCTGAGGCCTGGGGAGTTGTCCAGTCCCCGAGCAGTGGGGAGGGGGAGTCTCTGCAGCAAGAAGACACGGCAGTGAGGCTGGCTGAGCAGAGTGGCCCCCACAGGCCACACCCCCGAGCCTCCTCCCAATCCCCTCCTGCCCAGGCACACTGCTCTCCAGTCCCCGCTTCCAGCTCCTGGAAGAATCTCCCCCTTTCTCAGCACGAGGAAACAAGAAACGTGGGTGTCTCCTGTTTCCCCTCTCTGTGCCCCTACTGCAGTGTCTGGGACGCCTTTCTGCAGGGGGGAGGGGACGTGGCTTCACCCTCTTGGCACCCTCCCCTGGGCTGGAGGGCAGGGGTGGGGGCATCTTCCCAAGCTGTGACTCAGCCTGCGGTATTCAGGCTGGGGCCAACTTTGACACTTCGCTCATCAGGGGCTGTAAACCCCAAGCGTGGGGAGGGGCTGGCTTCCGTGAGCGATGTCCCATGAGCGATGTCCCATGAGCGATGTCCCATGCCTCTCGCCCGCCTCTCCTGCACATGAGGGTGAAGGCAGAGGCTTCCAGGAGGGAGGGGGGAGGGAGATGAGGGGGTGCAGGTACTGGGTTGGAACTCGGTGGCAAAGAGGTGCCAGGCAGGGGCACACTCTGGGGCACTACTGAGCCAGGGGAATGGAAACACGAGGGGACAGGATTTCCAACCCCGGGAGGGGTAGAGACAGGAAGGCAGGTTTTGGTCCTGTACAGAGTAACTGGGACTCAAGGGCAGGAAAGTTGTAGGAACTGAGGTGCTGGAGCCCCAGGAATTTGGAGGCTGAAGTGGGAAAGAGGGGAGGAGGCTGGTCCGGGAAGAGGGTGGAACGGAAGCGAACAGAGGCGGCCGCTGTGGTGTTTCCGAGTTGCTTCCCAGTAGTTCCCTTCAGTTCATTTCCAGTTGGTCCCAAGCCACGAAATTCTTTCCAGGCAAGATAAGGGGCCTGCCCGCCCCACCCGGGGTGTGTCACGTGTGGGGGAGGCTGGGATGGACAGAAGCAGGGAGAGCCTGGAAGGGGTGGATGGAAGAGGAGCCCGTGCCCTGGAGGCCTCTGTCATCCCAGCCCCCCTGAGCCGTGAGTCATGGGTGCAGAGCACTTGCCAAGAACAAGTTTGAGGATCCTCTCAGCAGGCTCGGTGCCCGCCCCACACCGAGGAGCCCTGCCGCTCTATTCCAGCATTTCCTAACAGCTAAGACCCCCCACCCTCCAGGCCCTGCACCCACATGCTGTCACCTGGCAGTCCCCATCTGGATGCTCAAAGCAGCTTCTCCTGGCAACTTCCTGAGCTTGGACTCAGCTGCTCCAGCCAGAGCACTTGGGGTCCCACCAGCGTCGCCAGCCCTTGCTTTCCCAGCACCTCCCCCATGACCACCTCCACCCTGGTGCCATCCTCTGACCTGGTTCACCCCTCCACCCAAGCACTGACCATCCTCCCAGTGTGCCCTCCCAAGGGAGTCCAGTCCCCAGTGCAGGGTCCTATTTCCTCTGCACCAACAGAAAGCCCCTGCTCGGCGGGGGTGTCTCCTAAGAGCAATCCTGCCAATCTGTGCTGGGGGGTAGGGACAGGATTGAGCCCCCACCGCTCCCAACTCTTCCCTCAGTCTCCCAGAGCCTGTTCCTTACCTGGGCAATGTGCAGCGATGTCTCTGCACCTGTTCTGCCCCAACCTCGGGAGGTGGGCCCTTGGGGCTGGCAGGGTGGGCTCCCCGTGGCCACCCGGAGCTCCCTGGGTGTCCCTCACTTGTTCCCTGCAGCAGGGGCTCTCCGAGCTGCAGCCTGTCTATCTCAGCAGCCAACGACAGTGAGGAGGGAGGCTGCAGCGAGCAGGGGGAGGAGAAGGGGAGGACCAGCATGAGGTCAGGGAGGGGAGCGGAGCTAGGGCAGGTCCACCCGCCCCTCCCAGCCCTGTCAGGCCCTCCCAAATCATCACCTGCCCCTCCTCTCCTCCAGACTCACCCCCGAGCCCCCATGTCTGGGATCGGAGTCCTACTGTAACCTCATCTCTCCCCTCCATCCCTGGTCCTACCTCTTGCGTCCTTCCCCATCCCATTCTTACTCTTCTTCGGACTAATTTTGCCCAACTTGACCCCCCCCCCCCATTTCTCCACCTGTTGCTCCGGTTCTCAGATCTGCTTTCTCCTCTCTATCAACACCCTTCCCCACAGCCAGACCAGCTCCTCCTCCCCAGCCCTCTCCTCCCACCCTCCCAGCTGCCACACTGCTCTCTGTGGTGCCGGCCCCTGTCCTGCACCAATTCCCTCCCGGGGCTGTAGGGCCAGAGGAAACCTCCCTCCCAAGCCCAGATCCCTCTCCCTCGCAGGGCCATCTCAGGGACTCCTTGCCCCGGCCCCGCCCCTGCTCCCACCTGCACCCTGCCCGCTGCTGCCTCTCCTGCCCACTGCGCTGTCCACCTCTTCCCAGCTCGCCACTGCCCGGTCCACGCTCCCACCTCAGCAAATCCCCACAGAGACGCAGGCGAGGCTCAGGCTGGTTGAACACCAGGATATAAAAGGCTTGGGAAGGCAGTTGGGGTTCAGAGAGGGGGAGCCTGAGTTAGGAGAGCCAGGGGCAGGTGTGGGGTGAAGCTGTGGAAAGCGAAAGGGGCTAGTGTCTGGAGGCTACGGGAAGCAGGAGCAGGGAGAGTTGGGGGCTGGAGGCAGAGATGGGAAGACCAACACCAGAGGGCAGGCACCCCACACCCACATCAAGCTTTGGGCTGTTGCTCTGGCCTCCACTGCCCACAAGAGGGGCTGGAGGACACTTGACACAGGAGAAGTGGCCAGGCTGAGGGAGAGTCCACCCCAGGTTCACGCTGAGGGTAGAATTCTCGCTACTCCGCTACACACCTCACCACTGAGCAGACCTCAAGTCCCCAGTGACAGGGGTGACCGGAGTCTGTGTGTGCCTGCCTGCCACCTGGGTTAGGGCAGAGGCGTCCACAGCCTGCCACATGTGCAGTGTTCCTGGGTCAGCATGTGGCCATGCCAGACCCCAGCAAGCTCCTGTAGCTGGGACAGGCTCCCATGGGCTCTCGTGTGGGTGTCCCCGTGTCTGGGTGTGTGTGTTTTCCCTGCTTCAATGGGGAAGATGAAGTCAGAATCTTGGATGGAGCTGGGCGCTGCTTCCTTCCGCTGCCTTGGCTGGGAGCCCCCACAGCTCCGAGATCTCTGGGCTGGGCTGGGTGAGGGTCTGCGACAGCACATGGGGCAGACTGCAGAGGACGGTTTTTCTGATGCCCCACATTTCTGCAGCTGTGTCCCATGGTCATATCCATTTTTTATTTTGTGCCTTCTATCTTGGTGTCATTATTTAGGAAGTGTGACCAGGAGACCTGGAGAGGAGCAGGAGCTAGAAGGATGGCCATGGGTGTCCTGGGAGCCCAAGCTGGGAGCAGATGGGATTCCAAGCTTACAAGGCATTTGAGGAAGCCTGACACATACTCCGGGTTCTGACAGTCGCTAAGATGTGCTGCCCTGGACTTGAAGCCCCCGCCTCCGGGCCCGTGTCCCTGCAGGACACCTCATCAGAGAGGCAGCAGGCCTTGCATGGAGCACGTGCCAAGTTCCCGTCCTGACCTCGAGAGGATAAGGGGTACGAGATACAGAGAGGAAAACACAGGAGAAGGGAAGGGAGGCAAAGAGTAAGGGCAATTAAGGGCAAGGACCTGAAGGGGAAGGAGAGGGGAAGGCGGCCAGGCCAGGGGCTGTGATCCAAGGAAGCAGTCCCAGAGAGGGGAAGACAGAACATCTGGACGTGAGCTCCCGGCCCCGAGCACTTTCCCACACCGTGCAGCGTCTCAGTAAACGAGGTTCAGGGATGGCAAGCGACTTGTCCCAGGGACTTCCAGTGGTGCAGGTGGGCCTCAGCTGGTTCCGAAGCCTGTCTTCTCCACTCCCCGAAGAGGAGCCCTGGGCGTGCTTGAGAAGGGTGGATGGTCTGGGTCTCCGAACCTTCTTTCTGTGCTGTTATTGTGTAGTCAGTCAGAACTTGCCAAGTGTAAGACAGGGGGACAACACTTCATCACTGTGTGTGGGGCTGAGACAGGAGGAGGGGGACATGGAGAGGAGGCCGGGTGTGGGATGAAGATGGGAGAGAACCGAGTGGCTCGGCTGGACGAAGAGAGAGCGGCAGGAAGAATGAGTGGACCCTCAGAGCTTCCTTTGCCTGGAGACATGGTGTGGGGAGAGGGAGGAGGGAGGACATTGCTATCTCGTGACAAAAGAAAGTCACACAATTGTTTTGTTCTCTGCTCTGGGCGGGTGGGCGCCCATATTTACCAGAGGGACTGAGGTCGCTGTGGCAACCACACATCTGGGCCCCGGATTCCAGATGTGCTGTGTCCAGAGCCATAGCAGAGCGATGAGGCAAACACCAGGCCCTCCAGCCCTGCCTCACAGCTGGGGGAGCGCAGAGGGGTGGGCAGGGAGGGAAGGGGAGGGGTGGACGGGGAGAGGAGAGGAAGTCATGGAGAGGGACCAGGAATGTGGACAAGCAGTGGGAAGGGAACGGCAGGGAGGACACAGCACAAATCAGCAGCAGGAGGAGACAAGAAGAGCAAGAGAAGAGCAAGGGGAGGGGGGGGCCCAAAGAAGCAAGATGATGAACAGTGGGTCCAAGGGAGAAGGAGATGACTCCTGGCTGGGTAGAGGACAAAGAAACGCAGGAAAGAAATCTAGAGAAAAGAGGAGACAATGGGTCCAAGGTGGTAAGAAAAGGCAGGACCCTGAGGAAGGAAAGCGGGTCAGAGACAGAGGGCCTGGGACAGGAAGGGTGACAGGAGGCACGGCAGTGACAGTGGCCGGCAGGCAGAGGTGGCCTTGGTGGGGGGCTGTGGCTGGAGACCCTCCAGGGCCCGGATGGCAGCAGCCCAGAGACGGCCCTGCCTCCACCCCCATGGCATACCCGCCCTCCACACCTCACCCTCCTACCACCCACCCCCAGCCGAGAGGGTCTGACTCCCAGTTCACATCCAAGTGCGGCCAGAGGCACCGCGCCCACCCCGCATGCGCACCGAGCCTCCGGTGGGACGGCGGCGCTCCCAGCGCCTTCCTGAGCCAGGCCAGGAAGAGGAGGAGTGCTGGGACAGTGGGGCAGTGCCGGCCCAGTGGGCGCAGGGCACCAGAGGGGAAGAGGCCTGTGAGCGGAGCAGGGGGCAGGGAAGAGTCCACTGTGGACCAGACACTGCGAACAGCATCTTTCTCCCTCGCCTCGACCCAAGTACGGTGCCCCATCTAACAGAGACGGAGACCGAGGTGTTACACAGCTAGCACATTGCTGAGCAGCCCACTCGGGCGAAGTAGGGCTCCTGCCTGGGGACCCTATATCACCTCACTGCCTAGAGGTTAGGCTCGAGGGGCCCTGGGACAGGAAGTGGTGGCTGAGGGGCCAGGGCTGCTCTCGAGGGGCAGAGCCCTAGCTCCAAGTTGCCATAGTTACTCTGTTTTCCCCTCAAACAGTAATGGGGAGGGGAGGCCTGGCTGGACACGTGAGGTTCTTCCTCCCCCTCAGGCCTGGGCTCGTGGCCCGGGTGGCCCCTGTCCAGTCATCTGGGCGTGGAGCCCAGGCCCGGCCCACACCCTCCCGCTGACCCGGGGCCCTCCTGCAGAAGTCAGAGTCACTGCTGGACAGGGCCTCTAACGTTTCCCCACAGGCCGAGACCCCCCTCACCCTCTGTCCTGCTCCCCTTCCTCCTAATTAGAAAGCACAGCCTTCTCTGTCGACCCCGCTCGTCCTTTTCTTTCCAGTGGACCCTCAAATCTGTATCCTTCAGCTCAGGGCTAAGTCGATGCTGCTCAATACCCTCCCCTCAGAGCACAGCCTTCTCCTCGGTGCCCTCCTCTCCTCTCCGGCTCACAGCCCCAGGGCCAGCTCCGCCGTTTGTCCTGGGTGAGGGGAGGGGAAGGAACCTGCTAGAATGCAGGGGACCCAGGGAGGCTGCTCACCCCGAAGGGCGAAGGGCGGAGGACGTGGGGCCCCCTGTCCTTCCTGTTTACTCAGACACATTCCAGGATCTGTATCCTCTGGGCTGTCACACCATGGGAATCCCTCCCCCACCCCACCCACCCACAGACACCATGTGTTTCAGGGAAAGGGGATGACATGAGGTCAGTGACCCCACCCCAGCCCACCCAGAGCCACCCGGCGTCCTGCTTAGGTCTCTGAGACCCCGGCCTAGAGAAAGCAGCTTCCCCCACGCACCTCATCAGAGCCAGGAAGGTAGCCACTGTTCCTTAACTCCCTCCAAGTTG
Source organism: Molossus molossus (assembly GCF_014108415.1). Lineage (NCBI taxonomy): Eukaryota > Metazoa > Chordata > Mammalia > Chiroptera > Molossidae > Molossus > Molossus molossus. The sequence goes on from NW_023425402.1 coordinate 3,046,173, forward strand.
TTTATTTAATAATAATAATTAAAAAAAATACGCACATACATAAATCTGATCTTCTTCACCACCCTGCCTTCACATAAAAATGGCCCGTGTCCTGCCTGGGGACCCTACATTCCCACCTCCACCCCCCAGAGAAATGAAAGAGTCAAGAGCCCACCCACCCCAAACTTTACCTCACTCAATACCCTCAAAGAAAAGAGGCAGGGGCTGGGGGTTCAGAGGAGCCCTATGTTCCACAAAGGAGTGAGAAGAGAGGTGAACCCCCTCCCCTCCAAATAAGTGCTTAACCCCCACACCCTGTCCTTCCTTTACCAATTTCCCAAGCCCAGGACTCAGGGGAATAAGAAACAGTCCCACTTGGTGACCCCTCCCCTGCCTCCCGGTCCTAAGTCAGTGTGAGAGGCAGAGGTCAGGGGTGATTGAGGTAGAGGGGCTGATGGGTGGCCTGGTGGGCCTGGCCAGCTGCAGAAGCTGGCAAGGGGCCGCCTGTGGCATTGCCCGGGGTGGAGGATGGCTGTTTTCGGAGCGAGGGGGGCACCGTGGAGGTCTTGATGTGAATCACCCTGGTGTCCATGACCTCACACTCGATCTGCATCATCTCCTCATAGTCCCCAGGGGCACCCCGGCCTGACAGGGTCTCTGTGAGAAGGGGGAATTAAGGAAGAGGAGAAGGGGAGGCAAACGGAGAGGAGGGATCAGAAAAGCAGGGGTGGACAGGGAAGAAAGGGCGGTGGTGACCAGTGGGCCATAGCGGGAGTTAGTGAGCAGGGTCGGAGTTGTGCAGGGAGAGGGAAAGGAAAGCAGAGAAACGACATTGACGAGAGTGAGGTCAGAGGAGAGGACATCAAGAGACAAAAGGAGGTGAGGGTCTGGCAGGTCCCCAGCCCACCCCTTCTGCCCAGCACCTACCCAAGCATCTTCACTAAGGGCAACCCATCCTCCACCTTCCTTCCTGCCCCCCTTCCTTCCCTGCTTCTTCTCGCCCAGGAATCTAGCACCTCTATGGAATGCCCCACTCCCTCTGTTTGCCCCTCGGCGCCTCATGCTGGGTACCCCTCTCGGAATGTCTTCTGCTTCCATTTCAGGACCTCTCCCCATACCCAGTAGGAAGGAGTTACCATTGGGGGCCATGGCGGGCATCACCAGGGACATCTTGGGCCGAGAGGTCTTGTTGTGGCTGATGGCTGGGAGCAGCAGGTGGTCCTGGGAAACACAGGGGCCAGGCGGGGAGGATGGAGGAAAAGACACCAGCAGCAGGCTGCCTGGTAGCGCTAATCCCCAGCCTCCACCTGAACACACATGGCTGGGACACCCAGGGTGATAAGGACACCTAGGGTGATGGGGGATGGGCCAGGAGGAGGAGCTCACCCTCCGGAATGAGACAACATAAAATGTATCTTCCCGGCGGTCAATTGCATCCAGGAACTCTGGCTGAGACCGGTCTGGGTGGCGGTACAGCTGCAGCTGGCCGGCAGAATCCCTAGGCACACCGCTCCGGGGAGAGCGGGAGAAGATGAGAGAAGGAAACAGAAGACCCCAGGGGGTGAGGGAGGCAATGGTGACAAGCACAGGCCAGCTCCTGGGGGTCAGCTCTTCAGAATGGAACTCCACTTAGTAAGGAAGCACCTCCCAGACTCACCTCTCTGGGGGCCCGGGGGGTTGAGTGGGGACTGCCTTAACTGGAGGCAACTTCTTCCGTCGCTGAGACTTCTGGAAGGAGAAGTGTCTAAGGATTTGAAGAGGGTGAACGGAGAACGGAAAGAGAGACGGCCCTGGAAGCTGATACCACCTCACACCCACCCTGCCACTTCCTCAACTGTCTCTCAAACCCCCACAAGAACATGACCCTCCGAGCCCCAGGACACAAAGCCCGAGTCTACCTGTCTCTCCTGGGCCCTCCGGGGCAGCTTCCGCCGGCCCCTCTGGTGGCGCTGCACCCAGCCGCTCAGCTCATCAGCAAGCCTGAGGAAGCAGAGGGGGCACCTCCGTGCCAGGCCAAGGCTCCTCTCTCCTTGCCCGCACACCGGAGGGAGAGAGCAGGAAGGAGCCGAGCTCCAGAACCCAGGACGGAATGAACGGCAGGGGAGTGCCCCAGCCACAGTCCCCCGCACCTCAGGGACTCGGTTCGGTTGAAGTGCCGGCAGTCCGAGGAGAGGAAGAGCTGGTCCAGGTCTCTCAGCAGCAGCTCCCTGGTGCCCCCGGGGAAAGCTGTCAGGTTCCTGGACCAGGCAGAAGGGAGGCGGTGAGTGCAGCTGCCGGGCACGCCATCGTCAGAGAAGGCCGAGGTGGCAAGGAGCCACTGTGGCTTCCCTCAGAAAGACGGGGTAAACTTGGGGAAGCACACAGCACCGCCGCGAGAGAGAGAGAGAGAGAGAGAGAGAGAGAGAGAGAGAGAGAGAGAGAGAGAGAAGAGCGAGCTCTCTCCTCACCTGAAACCCTGCCGGCCCTGGCTGCGGGGCTGGGGCTCCCCGGGGTTCTGGGAGGAGTCCTGCAGAGGATCGACTCCGTCAACTGGCAACTGTGCTGAGAACTCCAGCAAGTGTCTCCGGGGCCGAGGCTCCTCTCTGCTCACCCGAGGAGAGACCGGAGCCGAAGGAGGCTCACTGATGCTGAGGAGACGGAAGGGCAGAGCACAGGGGAAAACTCCAGCTCTACTGAGAGGCTGGTTAGGGCAAGGGCTCTGCAGACAGCCCATCTGCTACCCAAGCCCGGCTCTTCACCAGGCAGATGGAATGAGAACGGCCCCTACCTCACAGGACCGGGAAACACGAGAAAAGGAGCGTGCTTAACCAAAGCCTAGATCTCAGGAAGCACCAAAGTCTGTTTTCAATCAACGTTACCAGCACCACCTAACCCAGGACATTCCATTTGTGAGATTAATGGTGGAACAAGGAGGGAACACGGAATACACCCCCATGCCAGGGCCGCCGCAGCCGTCTGTGTGAGCGGGATGCAGCAATCAGGTGGCTGAGGGTGAGCTCCAACCCGAAGGCTCTAGGGAGCAAGGAGGGTCTCACCTGACGGGCCCAAAGTTGAAGGCAATGAAAAGAAGGAAGACCATGATGCAGACCACCTTCCTGTTTCCAGACCCTAACTTGAGCTCGCTGTTCTAAGGTGCAGAGGAAGAGATAAGAGAGCGTGGGTGAGTCCTCCCAAGGAGCCTATATTTCATCCCCCAAAGACAGAAGTCTCACCTCAGCCCAGAGGACCTCCAGCCGCCGCCGGAGGGCAGCATTCTCCCGGCGCAGCTGCTGGTTGTCGGCCAGCACGGCCTGCAGCCTGGCCTCCAGCCCCTGCAGGTACTCCTTCTTCTTCCTCCGGGACTGGCAAGCCGACTCCCGGTTCTTGATCATTCGCTGCTGCCGCTTCAGCAGCTTGGCCTAGGCACCCACAGGGTCACCAGAGAATGAAGGATGTGCAGGGGAGGAGCCATGTCCCCCCACTCCGAGGGCTGATTACCCAAAGCTCCCGGGCCACTCTCCTGCCTTCCTGACCTTACTTACAGCACCAGAGCGGGGAGGGGGTTCTCTCTACTAAAACATTTCAGGGAGAGGGCTCCGCTCTTAACCACTCCCTGCTCCTGTTCCTCAGAGCTGAGAGCAGTTAGACTGTAGGAAGAATTTCCTCCATCCCGGTTCCCAGTGGAACCTCAGTTCCTCTTCTCGGTGTTTAATTTCTCTTCTCAATTCTCCTTTCTCGGGCCCTAAGTTGAACCTTGCTAACTGGTTTTCCCCTAGAGGAAGCAGCCTCAATCTCCAGCTATGGCCACAACCACAACAGAACGACTCCCTTGCCTCTGCTAAACTGAGGCCACCCTACTTCTCCATATGCAGTTGAATAACAAACCCAAGCACCCTAAAACTACATAAGATTGACACTCATATATGACAGGGGTCCGCTCTGACCTTCAGGACCATCTGAAGGTCTGCCCCGTCACCTTCTGCTCTCTTCTCATGCCACAGTTCTTTCCCATGACAGACTTTCCTCCTGCATCTCCATTACTAGCCCTGCTCCTCCGCTCCCTAGTACTTACGTCCACTTCGGGTGGGCAGGAGTTCCCAGGCATAGGAGCTGGAACAATGCTCTTCCTCTCAGGCCGTGGCGCAGGGGGGGCCGGCCCCTCAGGCTGGACTCGAATAGCACCTTGGATAAGGACAACTGGGGACACTGGGGCAGGTGAGCAGGAGAAAGAGGTCAGAGAGCTGCAAGTCAGGTGGGGTCCTGTGTCCACCCCTAAGCACCAAAGGGCCTCAGTGGCTGTAAGCTCCCTTAGAAGGTCAATCCAGCCCACCTCCTTCTTTCCTTCTTCACTACCTGGGGGTGGCTGGACAAGGGGCTGCAAAACAACGGTGGTGCTGGGAGGCACGGCTCTGGGTGGCACTGGGACAGTGGTTATCACCACAGGTTTAGGCTGCAGTGGTGGCTTCCGGGCAGGCAGGGCTTTGCCTGAAGAAGGTGAAAGGAAGGAAGGGAGGGAAGGAGGGAGGGAGGGATGTCAGGACTGGAGGCCTTCTGCCAGGGACCCCAGTGTCAGGAGGCCCCATTACCTGAGGAGCCATCGGGGGATGGACCCATGCTGATCTGAACAGCTCCAAGTGGGGGGCCTGGGACATCCCGTAGGAGACACCCTTGAGAGGCTGGGGACTCCGTCTTCACTTCCAGCACCTCCTTTCCTATAAGAGCCTGGAATGTGAAGGAGAAGGAGCTGAAGAAGAGAAAGCTCTCCTACCGTGAACAATGAGAAGGAAGGAACTCACTGCAGTGCGTGGAAGGAGGAATGATAATGCTCACCTGGTTAGGGGACTCGGCTAAGAGCAATGAAGCCTCAGAGTTGATGGGGGAAGAGGGAGAGACAGGCTCTATCTTGGTCTGGACACCTGTGGGGTGGCAGGATGAGACAAACAGCTGGAGATTGCTACACACGGAGGAACAGAAGGTTAAGATGGGGAAATGGAGACACGGTCATTTCCCCTTGTACCTATAATAAAGATATTCTGGGCCCTGGGGCTGTGTAGGATCTCCTCCCACCACTACCCAGTTGGGACTTCCCTCTTCAGGGACTCCTTAATTCTTCTCACCCCTGCTCAGTTCCCCTCAAGGCTATCCTCTGTCCTCACAGACCCGGTCCATTCACGTACAGGCGGCCCCAGCAGAGAGTCTGCAGCATTCGTATGGACCCACACTCCTTTCTGGCTGGATTTTCATCTCCTCCTGGCCTGACACTGTCACACAACATGCTGACCACCTCCACTTCTGCATCTCTACCTGTGATGGCGCCCCTGCACCCTGACCCTGACTCCCAAGCTCCTTGCTGGTCACTTCCATTCCCGTGTCCCACCATTCACCCAAATTCAACCGAACTTACACAGAGCTCACTGCTTGTCCCTTCACATAAATTCCCTTCCTACGTTTGGCAGCCTCCCAGACACCAAATCAGAAATCCTGTCACCTCTGAATCTTCACGCCTCTGTTAAATCTATCTATAAGACCTGTTGATTGCCCCTAGTAGGTGAACTAAAACCCACCTGAGGGCCAGATTCAGGCCCAAGGTCAACAGTCTGCCACTACCTCTGGCCCATACCACTCATTTTGGCATTTAAAAGAAAGGACTACATCTTATGCCTCATGTCTGTCAAAGGGACGAGTAAAGTACAGGCCCTCAAAAAATACAAGTCATAGGGGAGAATCTAACTCCAATTACACAACAGTTTGCAAAGTCATCAACATTCTCTTTGCTGTTAAAGGCTTTTTAATCCTTACTTTGTTTGTTCTCTTTGAACTTTTAATAATGTGCTGGATACGATCTGTTTGTTCCTCCGAATCCACTCTCCATCCTTCCCTGCCCTGCTACGAAACCCAGGAGGAAAACATGAATGGATTACATCACTAGGCTCCCATGCCCTCTTGCTTCTGGTTGGAGAGGCAGTGCCAGGAAACCCTGAAGGCACTTTGAATTGAACAATCAGCCTGTCCAACCCTGAATTCACCGCACTCCCTGATCAGAGGGCTCCTGCTCTTACAGTCTCTATCCAGTGAACAGTACTGTCACCCACTGGATGGCTGCCCCAGCCAGAAACACAGGCCTCCTCTCTGACTCCTGCCCAATGCCCGGGAGGTCACTGAAACTCATCCATTCTACTTCATTCTTTTTGACTTCTTCTCGGCATCCAAATATTTTACTTGATTAACTGCACGAGCCTCTTCCTTGGTCCTCTGCCTCCTGCCTCCAGTCCTGCCTCTCTGCAATCCATTCTCTTTTCTGCCACCAGAGTCATCTTCCTAATCATGCTGCTCTCCTGCTTGACTCTTCAAAGGCTCCCAACTGCCCACCGTATAAAAGCTAAGAGTGCCTTAGCAGGGTTCCCAGCTGGCCCTGAAGCCTCTGCTGCTTCTTGCCATCCCCTACTCCCTACTCATATCCACTCTGAAGAGATACACATGCCAATCCCCATATTCTCCTTCTGGTTAATTTCCATGTGTCCTTCAAAACTCAGCCCAGGAAACCCTTCCTCTAGCCTGATCCAGCCCCAGTAGGGTGAGATGCCCTCTCTCACGAGCTTTCCCAGCACACTATGATGACCTCTATCCTAGAATGACCACATCTGTGTGGACTGGTACTTGTCTTTCTCCCCCACCACACTACAGGATTCTCAAGTCAGTGTGTTGATCATGTCTTTTTCATCTTTGCATTCCCAGCACCCTGTCCAGTACCTGGCATGGAGTAGGTGCTCAATAAATGCTTACTGAATATACACAAAAAGGCATCTAAACTTTATAACACTTAATAAATAGCATAAATGTTCATTGTAGAGCCTAGGAGTTGGGTATACAGTATTCCAACTTTTCTGTATGTTTCTAATTTTTTATAATAAGACATTGGAATGAAAAAATAACATAAATAAATAGGCCCCAAACTGTCCAAACTCTTAAAAAATGCAATGCAACAGGAAGTTAAATCACACAACAGGACACTGGGAACAAGAAAAAGCAAAAAAAAAAAAAAAAAAAATCATACCCATCTCTTCAGTGTTACCCTTGCTGTGGTTTCCTAAAATTCTTCCTCCCACTGCTGGCATCTCTCCTGGTTATCTGCTATTTCCCCTCCCCACCTTTTCCTGCTACCTGTCCCTGACCCTGCCACCACACACACACACACACACACACACACGCCAGAAAACTCAAATACATTCTACCTGGTAAAGCCTGGGGGTCGGGGCAGACTGTTATTACCTGAGGGATCATCAGAGGTGGGGCCCACATTGATCTGGACGGTTTCAATCGGGGACGTTGGATCATCTCCCAGGAGGCAGAGTGGGGGTGCCAAAGACTCTATCTTCACAACCAGCACCTCCCCTACACCAGGGGCCTGGGTGAGAGTAGAGGTGAAGCAAGGGGCAGAGAGAAGAAAAGAAAACAAGGGAGGTATTGAGAGTAAGAGCAAGAACAAAAGCTTACAGCTTACAAACACCAGTTATCTGACATTCTGGTATGAATGTTACTTAGCATCTCCCTAAGCTGTCTCTGTCTCCTGGTTCCCTCCTTCTGCTTTATTCCTGGGAGGGGTGATGACATCTCATGATTTCAAATATTGCCTTAGAGTGGACAACTTGGGCGGGGACAGTTCTAGAATTCTCAGCAGTTAACAACTCTCCTCTTCCCAGCCCCAGCACAGCTGCCACATATCTATGTTAAAAAGACTTCATTTTAATTCTAGAAACCAAGAGTGGAAATGTAGCAAACGAGAATGTTTAAAAAATGACAAATGGAGAGAAGCTCCCCCACCCCCCACAGAAATCACTCCTCATCACCTATAGGAGCAGGGGTGGAGCAGAGGCCTTGCCAGACAGCAGAAGTAGGGACATGGCTTTCTCACCTGGCTGGAGGGTTCTGCAGAAAGACGCGATGATTCGGAGCTGAGGGAGGAAGAAGAGCAGGGAGAAGACGGCTCAGACTTCACCTGAAGATCTGGAGGAAATGAGGTCAGAAAATAACCAGGAAGAAGAGCCTGAGACAGTCCAAAAAGTGTTCAAGGACATGCAGGTGAGGGCTCCTCACTGGGGCAAGGCGGGAGGGACACAAATAAGGTGTTCAAGGGCACTCGTGTGGAGGAGGTGTGAGGACACGGGGGACTGCAGTTTCTGGGAAACGGGGAAGATGAGGGTTTCTGGAAGGATGAGGGGAATCACAAATGATATCTTACCTGGGAAGATAGGCAGGGGGTCCCAGGGAGGTTCGGGGGGGCTGACATCCATCCCCACATCCAGCACGCTGCTGCCAAACTGAATAAGGGACAATATTACATGGCAGGACTGTGAGAAGAAAGCGGTGGCTCCAAAGGAGCTCTGGCCTGGGGATGAGTCTGGGATCTGGGACCACCCCCACCCACCAACGGGAAGGGATAAGGCTGCTGGGGGAGCAATACCGGGACATCCTGCTCTGGGCAACGGAAGAGCTGCGTCTGCTCCTCAGCCACCTCATCCAGGCTGGTGTACAGGGTGCAGTCTGCAAGCGGTGCGGAGTGTCAGGGGGCTGTCCGTGGGCCCAGCCTCCGGAGCCACACGCCGCCCTCGCTCCATCCCTCATTGGATCGGCGCGGCCAGACCCACCGCCCGCCCACTTGAAAAGTGATACGGCCAAACTTCAGCCCCTCCTCCGACCCCGGAGCAACTCGACGTTTCTGCAGGGAGCGGAGGTCTCCCTCACCTCCCGCACCCCGGAAAGCACAACCGGACCCCTGCTCCGCCCTCCTACGGAAGGTAGATTCCGTATTTGCGCGGCCTTCCCCTTTGGGGCTCCGCTTCCTTGCTGCGCGCCGCAGAGGCACGGGATGCCGCAGTCCTCTCCCCTCCCCAGGCCTCGCCCCACACACCCCAGTCCTCCGGGCTCAGCAAGTTGTCGGTGAAGAATCGCGTCGGGTCCGCGATCTCGCTGAGGAGCATCAGCTCCGCCATCTTTCCCCCCCGCCCCCCAACCATGAGACAGTTCCCAAGGCCCGCCTCTCCTCATCAGCAACTAATGAGTTGACGCTTCAAAAAAGGGGGGCGTCCCGGAAGCTATTCCGACCACTAAGAGACCTGGCTGCTGAGCACATGACTCAACAGGAGAGGCGGTTCTACCGGCCGGGCCAATGGGAGCGCAGCAAGAGAGGGAGATACACGCCCACGCACCGGGGGCGGGGCGCAGCACTTGCGCATGCGCGAAACAGGACCCCACGAGAAAGTGCCTGGGAGTAGTAGTTCCCAGGATTTAAAGGTCCGCCATCTGCCCCGGCCAGTAGTGAACTTAGTTTAGACAGCTTCTATTCATCTTCAGAAATGGGTAAGCACCCTAAAACACAGCACACGTGACTGACTTTTTAATGGTAAAAAGAGAGGTGCACTGAGACCACTGCTACTTCCCCTAGGAAGGCATAAGGTGGGAATGGGATATAGGCTGAAATCCTCCCTCTCGCCCCCCCCCCCCCCCCAAATCTCAGAGCACAGACCACGATTCACAGGTTCCTGTCTCTTTTAAGGTTTAACTTTTAATCAGCCAAACATCTTGCGGAGACCCAGAGCCAGCCCTGCATCCTGTTTCTTCCCCTGAAAGATCACCTTTCCCAGCTCCTCCTGGGCTGCCCGGTTTTTTGGGTCTACCGCCAGCACCTTCTTGAGGTCAGCAGTTGCTTCTTCCAGCTTCCCAAGGGCTGCCTGGGCAACTCCCCTTCGGTACAAGGCCTTTAAGTGCCCAGGCTCCCGCTCCAGCACCCGGTCACAGCTCTGGGCTGCCAAATGGGGCTGCCCTAGCAGCAACTGACAGGCAGCCAGGTTGGCATGAAGGACAGTTCGTTCTGGAGAGCCAGGTGGGGGTAAAGTCAGCAGCAGCCGAAGAGCCCGTCCATAGCATCGGGCAGCCCCTTCTGGGTTCCCAGCTCGAAATAATTCTGTGCCCCTCGCACGTTCTTGCCTGGCCAAGGCCTCCTTCTCGCTGGCCTCCAGCTCCCAGGAGTCCTGGCCCTGAGTGAAGGAAGCCAGTGTGAGCCTGACGGGAGGTCCCGAGTACCCAGGGAGCTGAAGTTCTGCCTCCTCACCTTGACACATGGACTCCAAGCATTTCTCTATGAGCTCGCCCCAGGTTCCTTCCCTCCATGGACCTAACCCCATAGTTAGCTCTGTCCGTCCCTCTGGTAGCCCTGACCCCAAAGGAAACCCAAAAGCCAGTACCCTGCAGCGGGAGCCCAGCTTGGGTTTGTCCAAGCCATGGCCACGGATTATGATCTTCTTGACAAAGCTCCCATCCGGACAGTTCCAGAGATCAGAAGGTTGGAGGGGCTCTAGCATCTCACTAGCTGATCCACGAGACTTATTGGGATCTTCTTCAAGTTCAGTAGTCAGTTTTTCAGGCCCTTGAACATTCTCTGGAATTTGGCTGGCTGGATTTGGGCTCATTCTTAGTGCGAGAACTTCAGTAAGAGGCTCTTGGCGCTGCTGCGTAGTTGAATTAAGGTTCTTCTTGGGGTTCTTTCCCCACTGTTGTTGTGGTTGAGAGGTGTTTTTCTCTCCCACTGGATTGATTGATAGCGTCTCCATTTCGCTGCCTGGCCCCTTCCCCTGTGGGTAAACTGGGTGGAAAAGGGATGGACTGGGTTCAGGTCAGCACCTAAAAAAAAAAAAAAAAAAAAAATCAAAACAATACTGACGGCAGGATTCTTATTCAGACTCCATTCCTGTTTTTCTGGGACCTGAGCCTCAAAGCTCTTATTTGTTTGTTTCCTCCAAAATTCCCTGTCCCGCTTCATCTGGGTTCCACCCGGAACTAATCCAGAACTATAAAATCCACAATTCCCTGCGGTTCCGGTAGCCGTCCCAAGTACGGACACTGATCGAGTCCAAAAGCCCTGGGCGGCCGGAGCGCCTAGCCGGTGGCGCCGGCCGGACCACTCGGGTCACCTGTCTTTCCGAAGCTAGGTGCTTACTGAGTGCTGTCTTCGGAGTCTTGCCGCAGGCGGAGAGACGGGGACCGGGGCCGCGGGGGAGGGGCACTGACAGCTAAACCTGGAGCCCGCGACGCGGCGAGTCCAGTCCGATTCCTGGCAGCCAATCGGGAGGCGGAAGAAGTCTGGTTAGCCCGCCTTTGGGCATGACATCACCCCCTACGTCACCCCACCCCTGCACCCGGGCAGCTCCGGGCCTTAGCAACTCGACCTGGCCAAGTCGAATCCTACTGTGGACGGCGGATGGCCAGGTTACAGAGGCTGGACAAGTCCTGTAAAGGGGTATTGGGGTGAATGCGGAGAGGAAGGAATGGTGGAGCTGGAGGTGGGTGACAGCTGCAGAGGCCAGTCGCCCTTTTATCTGGCGACCTCAGGCCCTGTGCTGTTGACTTTATCCCTTTGTTCAGGCCTGCCAGGCAGAGCCAACCGTCTGCTCCGTGGCCCATTCTGTCTAGGGTGCTTCAGGATAAACCCGCAGGCCCCTTTCTCCTCACCGGCCCTATTCCTTTGAGGCTTCTTACCTTTCCTCTCATTCATCGTGGCCTTCAAACTCTTTCTCAAGAAATCAGTGCTTTTCTAATTTTGATGTTCATATAAATCACCTGGGGAACTTAAATTGCAGGTTCTGCTTTAGAAAGTCTGGGATGGGCCTATGATTCTTCATTTCTTTTTTTCCCTTAATTGATTTTAGAGAGAGGAAGGGAGAGGGAGAGAGAGATAGAAACATCGGTGAGAGAGAACGTTGACCGGCCGCCTCCTGCATGCCCCCCACTGGGGATTGGGCCCATATACTGGGCAAGTATCCTGACCGGACATCGAACCGGGAATTGAACCCATGACCTCTTGGTACATGGATCAACACTCAACCACTGAGCCACAATGGCTGGATATGATTCTTCATTTCTAACAAACTCTTGGATGTTGCTGCTGCTGGATGTTGCACGCTTTGAATAGCATGATTCACCCCATTCCCTCCACCCCTTGCTCTGTGCCCCTTTAGTGTGTCCTATATTTTGCACATATAACTAGTACAACCTGCTCCATTGGGTGTATCAGTGGAGAACTGGTCCTCTTCCTCCTAATAGATGTTGGTTGCTTTGTGGTTCAGCCTTGCTTGTACAGCAGCCTGCACAGGTTGGACCACCAGCGCTCTTCAGAAAAAGAGACTCTCCCTCTTCATACCTCACCTCGGCTCCTCTACTTTGCTCTTTAACACCCTACCATTGTGCCCCAGTCTACTACAAGGACCAGGCAAGGACATTCAGGAGGGAAAATAGTTCCATCATTATCCACCGATGTGTGTCAAAGCAGTTCACTCCCTGTTTTGTGTTGACTCACTAACCTAGACTTTTTTTTTTCAAGTTTTATTTCTGGGTTCTGTGCCAGAGTAACTTTAGTACACTGCCACCCCCTTCCCCCTATGGCTAAATACTCTGATTCTTGGAATCCCTGGGCTCCTGCTGAAACTTAATCTATCTTTTTCTCCCTGAATCTTCCTTTTTCCATTTCAGGGATTTCTGGGAAAGGCAGGAAGTCTAGAATGAGTCACAAAAGGTTTGATTACAACCTAATTCCTGGACAAAGACTGCTAATTTGTATTATGTGTGCTTTAACTGAGAGAGCCATTCCAAGGATCCTTCAAAGATCAGCTTCTTTAAATAAAAAGAAACTATACTCTGCTATAAATGTATTGCTTTGTAATGTTGTCTTATTGGTGTGTGTGTGTGTGTGTGTGTGTGTGTGTGTGTGTTTCGTTTCCAACAGACTCCACAGGGCAGGGAATTTGTCTCTATTTCTTATGGGTTTTCATCTCCTTATTCATTAATTAAACAGATATTTATCAAGCACCTGCTATGTTCCAGGCAGCATGCTAGGAAGTGGGGATACATAGGTGAATGAGACAGACAGCCCCTGCTCTCATGGAATTTATAGTCTGGCAAAGGACAAGATGCAGTGGCAGTGCTATGAGAGTGAATGAGGGAAGAGGGAGCATTCCTTGAGGATAAGACATTTTTGCTGGCTTCTAAAGAATGAGAAGTTCCATGAACACATCTATAGACCTCCCTATATTGAGAAATACTGAGTTAACTGGTCAACTTGGTCTCTTCAGGTGCTTTCTTGTCACCACTGTGACTGTAAAACCCAACACACACATAGGTGCTGAAACTCCTAAAAAAAAAAAAAAAAAAAATTCCAAATTATCCGGAATGAATTTTATTTTCATTTTTAAAAAGATGACCCATCAAAATGAAAATACAAAATTTAAGTTTTATTTTATTTTTTTAAATCCTCACCCGAGGATATTATTTTCCACTGATTTTCAGATAGAGTGGGAGGGAGGAAGGGAGGGAAGGGGAGAGAGAGAGAGAGAGAGAAAGAGAGACAGACAGACATTAATTGGTTGCTTCCCACATGACTCCAACCAAGGCTGGGGATCGAACTGAAATCGAGGTACGTGCCCTTGACCAGAATTGAACCCAAGATTCTTTGGTCCATGGGCCGACTCTCTAACTGCTGAGCAGAACCAGCCAGGGTGAAAATTTAAGTTTTATAAGAGGACGCAGAAGTTCCCCACAGAGAAATTCATGGATCTATAGATACCCCCAGGTCTCAGCTTGAGAAACACAGGACTAGGAAGGAGCCAAGGTGTAAGACTCAGAAATGGGAACGAGCATAGGCAATCTCCCTAAGCGTCACTGCATGAATGTTAACGGACTCACACTGCTTGCTGTCTCCCGGCTCCTTGCCGCTCGAGTCTCATGATGCTGGAGCTCAGCTCTCTGAGAACAGTCAGCAAGGAATCAGGAAGAAGGAGGGAAACAAGCCAGGAGGATTATATCCCCAGACCTGGATAGAGAACATGGGATCTGAAGAAGACACAAAAAGAGGATGACAAATGAAAAATTGCTTACCTGCTGGGATAGAGGCTTGGACTGGGGGGTGAGGAAGGAGTGGTGTCTCCTCTTTTCCCTAAAGATTTAAGAATGAGTTGGAAGAGCAGACTTGAGGGGAAGAGGTGAAAAGGAACCTTCTTTCCCAAGTGACTGGATTCAATCCCATCCTCTCACTACAAGTATCCTCTGCTCCTTTTTTTTTTTTTAATTTTTTTTTTTCTCTATTGATTTTTTTAGAGAGAGAGGAAGGGAGAGAGAGAAAACATAGATTGGCTGCCTCCTGCGTACCCCCACTGGGGATTTGGCCCACAACCTGGGCATGTGCCCTGACCAGGAATCAAACTGGCGACCTCTTGGTGCATGGGTGGATGCTCCACCACTGAGCCAAAGCAGCTGGCTCCTCTGCTCCTTTTTGTTCTTTGGTGGTGCAGGGACTAACCTGAGCAGCATCAACGTGGATGGATGCAATTGGGACATGACTTACATTGTGCCTAAGACATTTCCCCAGTTTCAGGTGAGAAGCACAGGAGGGAGGAACACTCAAGAACCTCCCAAAAGAGAGTAAGATTCTGAGAGACTCTGGGTTAAGAAAGTCAAAGACTTTTTCCCTTTCTGGCAGTTTGAAGATTGGCCACCATCATGAACAGCACAGTAACTATCCATACCGGGAGGTTCATGACCAGCAGACTATTTCAGTGGAAACAAATGCTCATTGACATCCCTCACCCTGGAAAGGCAACAGTACCTAAGACAGAAATTAGGGAAACTAGCCAAAATGCGATCACACCATCTGTCATCTTTGTGTTTGGATTCAGCACCCATGTTGGTGGTGGCAAGACAACTGGCTTTGGCGTGATTTATGATTCCTGGGATTATGCAAAGAAAAATGAACCAAACAGACTAGCAAGGGGTGGCCTATATGAGAAGAGACCTCAAGAAAGCAGCGAAAGAAACCCAAGAACGGACTGAAGAAGTCAGGGGACTGCAAAGGTCAGCGTCGGTGCTGCAAACAGTGAGCTGGAGGTGGGACAGAAGGAGGAAAGGTTCTTCACGGACTTGATCTGTGCTGACTGTGCAGATCTTTCATGAGAGGGTTAATAAACTAAGAACTTAAAAAAAAGTCAAAGATACATCTGAGAGAATGGAAGGACTTAGGGGGTCACTGATTTTGCCAGCTGTGATTAAGGAAGATGAACCCCATTCTGGAATAATTCTTCCCTCTTCCAAGGGGGCACTCAATGCCTTGCAGAAGATTAGTCTGAGGAAAAACCCCATACCTGACAAATTTCTGAGGATTTACCTGTAAATAATTGTTTTACACCTACCTGGAGTCACTTCTTTTCTTTCTTCTTTCTGAGTCCCCTCCT